>NC_137979.1:52862628-53462628 GCF_963924665.1 Micromys minutus | reverse complement strand
AGACAGAAGAATCTCAGCCTCACCAAGCAAGCAGCTCCAAGTCCAGTAAAATACCATGTCCCCAAAATTTAAAAGAAAATTGGAGAAAAAGTAGAGGCCACCCAATGCCAACCTCTGGCCCACATGCATGGTGCTCACACACACTTGCACAAATGAAAAAACCATTTCCACCAGGCAGTGGTGGTGCACACCTTTAATCCTAGCACGTGGGACGAAAAGGCAAGTGGTTCTCTGAGTTGGAGGCCAGACTGTTTATAGAACAAGTTCCAAGACAGCCAAGGCTGATACACAGGAAAAACCCTGTCTCAAAAAAAAATTTTTTTAAAGGGACCACTTCCAAGTTCTTAGGTGTCACCTGAAAGGAGTATGGAACACAGATTAAAATAAATGAAGCCCTTCCTTGTTGAGAGCCAACTACCTCTCACTTTAACACACAGTACCATAGTGAACATCAGTATGGATACAATTTCCCATTCTGTTTGTATTATTTCCTTGCACAGGATCCTAGAATTGAGTTTAGAGGATCAGGGGTCAGAACGAATCTCCAACCTGCACTCCCTGCCCCATACCACCGCGTGTGTCCTGGTAACTCATCTGGGTTTTGTTCTGTTTTGTGTTTGTTTTTGAATAAGATCTCACTATGTAGCTCTGGCTGTCCTGAAACTCACAGAGATCCACCTGCCTCTGCCTCCTGAGTGCTGGAATTAAAGATGTGTGCAAATATGCCTGGCTACTGAATTCATCTGTTTTAAAATGTGTATAATTTTAGAATGCTAAGTTGCTCATAGCTTGCTCTACATAGTGGTGAGCTGGGGCTATGTAGAGAGATGCTGTCTTAAAAAAAAAAAAAAAAAAAAAAAAAAAAAAACCTAACTAAAACAGGAAAATGAAAGTTTCCCCTCGCCAATATTTACTCTTCCATGACTTTTCACAAATCGTATAATCCTGGGACCCTTGTATACACATTCCCCAAATGAGAAGACTGTGTCAACTTCTCAAGAACTCAGTAAAGTGAAAATTAACGAGATGGAAGCAATTCTTATACATGAGATAGGCAAAGTTTCAAAACTATGGGGTTCTGGCATCGGGAGAGTGTGGGAAACATTCGCAAATATTGCAGAGGGCAAGAACACGTCACACTGTACACTGACAGTGTCTATAAAAACACACCAGTACACAATTAGCCCAGAAAGCTGCCACTCAAGACCAGGTAGGAAACAACGGCAACAATAACAAGAATGCACTTATTGTCGGGGGCTTTGTAGAGACAAAGGACAAATCAGAACCTGCCAGAGGCTCATCAGGATGCAATGATGACACTAGGAATGACAGACTCTATCACAGGATGCAAGGGAATGGGCATCATAAATGGCCGCCACTGCATGAACACAAACTTGGAAAGACAGCCATGCTACAGGGGAGTAGGCAACGTTGTGATAAGCATGCTCAGGGTCTTTTCTTGGTTTTGTTTCTTAGAGTTTTTAATTTTTATTTTATGTGTGTTGAGTGTTTTGCCTACTTGTACATATATGAGCCATGCTTGTGCCTAGTGGCCACAGACACCAGAAAGGTATGTTAGATCCCCTAGGACTAGAGTTACACAAGTTTTTGAGCCACCATGTGGGTGCTGGGAATTGAACCTGGATCCTCTGCAAGAACAAGTGTTCTCTTACCTGCTACGCCATCTCTCCAGCTCCACTTTAAAACTATTTGCTAAAGGGGGGGAAACCAATTTATGTATTATAAGCACCTGTGTTTCTCAGTACAGTAAAAGGCAGGCTTACTAAGCACACCATTTCTCCAGATGAGACACAGGAGACATTTCTCTATATGCCATTTTATCTGCTTAGTGTTTCTTTAGAAATGTCCAAAGATGACAGGAATGTCCCTAATTCTAATTTAAGTCCCAAAGTACTATAATTCTAATGCAAGATTCACAAAAAGGCCACTGACTATTAATGATTAATGTCTAATATATACCCCATGTAACACAGAAGTGTGTAGCATGGCTTAGTAAAAAAAAAAAAAATATTTAGTTATTTTTTTTTAAGTTTTGACTCAAAGAAATAAGAGAAAAAAAAAAAAACCTAAAACATGTCAAATACCTTGCCTGGATATATGAAACATGACTTACATCATCCAAGCCACTGAGCTGTGTGAACAGCCCAGCAGGAGAGCGTGGGAAGGCACACTGAACCCTTCACCCTCAGGATCCTGGTTACTCTACTGAGATGCAGCAATAGCCAGGAAAAGGATTTCTACACAATGAGCACTCAGAGAATGTGGGTCTTACTGGTCTCAACTTCCGGCCACAAGAAAACAGGAAAGAGAATTCCAAAACATTCCAGTCATACTACTAAGAAACATACTCTGACTCGTTTAAAAGAAAGCACAGATATTTTCAACGTATTGAATTTAGCATTTTTATCAACATGTGATGCATTTCTTAAACATGGCACTTACAGACTAGATCTGCTTGCCCAGACTTTAAAGAACTCACTCTAAATGTGCCTTGAGGGATCGAGGGTGAAGGGGCACATGGGACAGGAAGGTCAACGGTCATGCCCACATGCTTGCCTGGTATATGCCTGTCACAGCAGGAAAGACATCAACGCAACCCTTCACTAGACATGACAGTAAGATAGGATTTTTAACATTATAATTGCTTTCAAAATTGGCAAATGAAAAAAAATTTTTTAAGTCAAACCTTAAACTTTGTTCAATTTAATAATTTTTTTTAAATCTTCAATCAGAAAAGGGTCCTGTTTTTTAAACATACCATGCCTACAATCTTCATCCGCTTGCCCGTAGTTTTTCTACAGAAAGAAAAGAAAAGACAGGAGGTGAACCGACACGCTTCACAGGCTGCTTTTAAGACTCAGCAGCACAGGGAGCTGAGCGTCTCTGAGGAGAACCATGAATGCTGGCGGTCTAGCACTCACAGGGATGGCTCACACCCATGCTTGCTGAGGGTCACCTCCTTCACAGCTCAGTGCTTGCCCTGCACCCACTCCCACAGCACTCTCACCTCCTCCAGCCTCTGAGTTAGCCACAACCTCCTCCCACACCTCCTCTTCCCCTGCCAACAGCTCAACTTGAGAATTCCCACTGTCGCGGCTGTGTCTACCTCCTTCCCAGCAGCCTCTCCTCACACCTACTCCTTTCTAAACCAACCAACCATCCACCTCAAGCTTCTTCTACTCTACCACACCTTTTCATGGTTTCTTTCCACTGACTCATTCCTAAATAAACATGCTATTATTTTTCCCAACTTAAAAAAATGTTCGGACTGAGCCAGGTGTGGTGGCGTACGCCTCTAGTCACTGCATGTAAGTAGAGACTACAGATCTCTGAGTTCAAGCCCAGCCTGGTCTACAGAACAAATCCCAAGACAGCCAGGAATACACAGAGAGACCCTAAACCCTGGGAACTCAAGAGAAATGACTCAGTGGTTAAGTGCACTGGCTACTCTTCCAGGGGACCTAGGTTCAGTCCCCAACACCCACATGGTGGCTCACAACTATGTGTAACTCTAGCTCTGCCTCAGGGTCCCTGTGCCATCTACCTGTTCTCTTTCCTCCAGTTCTCCACACACTCACCCTCATTTCCCCTTCCCATCACCTTCCCATTGGCTGGCCCTGAGCAGCCTGGGTAAATGCCCATGGACAGCATGGCGGCTCCGCGACTCCTGGGCCCTCGCCTTGCAGCATGCTGTCAACCTGATGTGTAGCCATTGCACCGGCCAGTGCTTCTATCGCTTCCCTACTATACAGTCCTCTTACCAGTGTACGTGTCTATCAGACAGATGTGCTCAATAAACACGTATTAAATGAACCATAACAGTTTGTGAAGTTTTAAAATATAATTGTTTACCATTAAGAATGTTCAGGAATCACCAGGTATTTCCTTCGTATCTCATTTGTATAGAAGGTGTCCAGCATATGGTCCTTGTAATTACTGGTACATCAATAACTCATCACTAGTGTACCAACAGCATTCACTCACCAATTGCAAGAATGAGGCAATTCTGTAAAGAAGACTCTCTATTTTGATGCGCTCAATCTCCACTGGGCATGGCCCTGTGAAGTCTGCCATGGAATACTGGCCAAGAGAGAGCAGGGCGTCTGTGCAGTGCTGGAGGGCCATGTCATAGTCCTGCCTCTGCAGTGACGCGCACGCTTGTTCACATGACCTTTCAGCTCTTCTGTCTTCCATGACTCAGGAACAAAAATCCTAAACATGAGAAAAGAATAGATTTAAAGATGTGATTTAAAGACTCAGCAAAGGGCTGGAAACATGGCTCAGCAGTTAAAAGCACTTGCTGCTCTTGTAGAGAACCCAGATTCGAGACGAAGGTTCAGCTCCTGGGCAACTCACAGCCAACTCTAATACCAGTTCCAGAGGATCTGATAGCTTCATTACGTATCTGCATGCATGTAGTAAACATACACTCAGAAGCATATACACAGGCAATTTTTTTTTTCAAATATAAACTCTATCAGCATTCCCACCCCAGCAACTGACTGCCCAATGGAGAGCCTCCTTCAACAAGCCTCCTGGTCACTGCAGCCAAGCAGCAGCTGAGGGCAATGATCTAACACGGATATTTTATAAAGCCTTTATGTACTAAGATCCATGCTAACCTACCCACCATGAGCCTCCAGAATCAAATTCTTCATAACTGGAACATAACTGAATACTATAAAGTACAGATAAAAACAAGACTCCACTTTTTTGACCAAAGGAGCAGAAATGTTTCCTGTCTAAACCTTCAAGTTTCAGTCTCTCTTTAGTTTTACACTTCTGTCCCTGCAGGAAAACCAAAATCCATATTGTGTAGAATTTTTTCCCTCACAACTTAAAAAAAAAAAAAAACACTTGCCAAAGTCTGAGCTGGGCATTACTTCAACCCTGCCCACATTCCCAGAGGGCCAGGCCATGTGCAAACAGCCCCAAACACAGAGATAAGGTACGAGGTCACTGCTTTCCAGGATCTCAGAGGTAGGATCTCAGAGGTTAGGAGAGGAGCCAAAGCATAGAGAACGACTCATTCCATCTGAGGCATGAGCTGGCTCAAGAGGTGAACAGGAGTTCACCATACAGACCACAAGAGGAGCAAACGCCAGCTTTGCAGAGACAAGAGTTCAACTGAACTAGAGGGCTCAGTGGGTAAAGTCACTTGCCACCCAACCTGGTGGCCTGTCGGTCCCTAACAAGCACAAGGTAGAAGAACCAACTCCTGAAGGTTTTCCTCTGACCGATACACACACACCCACACACGTACATGCAGGATATTTTTTTTAAAAAAAAGAAGTGTCAGCTGAACTCAGCAAGAAGAGATAAACCACACATTAAACCCAAGATGCCAAAAGGCAGTGGGGGAGTGGGTCGAACTATGGGTCAAATGCCATGAGAGATGGAGGTTCTTCCCACCAATAACAGCACATGAAGGACAGGTTGTAAAGTAAGTTGGGACCTATCAAGGACTCAATGGTAGAGCCCTGGGCTAGCATTGTACAGGGTGAGTTTGATTTCTGGAACCATGAAAGGAGAGGAAGAAAGAAATAATGTATCCATGTCAGTCCTCGGAAGGATAGTTAACAGCCGCAAATGGCAGCACCACCACCAGGGAGCACTAGAGCCTAGAGGCAGCAAGACTGCTCAGCGGAGGAAGGAGCTTGTTGCCACACTGACAACTGGAGCTGGATTCCAGGGTACCACAGTAGGAGCAAACCAACTTTGTGTGACCTGACATGTGCTCTGTGACAGGTGTGCACACCTTCATTCACACAAAAGTAAAGTCTTTTTCAAAATACGTTTTTGAAATTAACTAAAACCCAAGCAGCTGGGCACAGCTGTGAGGGATTTTTCTGGGCTGGATTATTTAGGCGGGAGACCCACACTAATTCTGGATCATGTGAAGTCAGAAGAACAACCCTATTCTGGTTCACACTTTCTGGTGATAGCCTATATAAAGGGAAAGGGAAGAAGAAAGCTTTGCTTTTTGCCTGCTTGCCCTCACTCATAGAGTAGTAGGGTTCATCTACCCTGTTGCTGAGAGGTACTCCTTTGCCGGTGTTAGACCCTACTTCTTCAGGATTCTAACACAGACAGAAGATGAGCAGCTTTCCAGGACAGGGACTCCATCACTAGATAGGGACAGCTGAGACGGCCAGTCTTGTGGATTGAAACACCTACTGGATCCCTCACCTTTCCATGGGAGACAGCCATTGTTGGACTACTTGGGCCACATCCTATAAGCCACTCTAATAAATCCATACTCACTCTATCAGAGAGAGAGAAACCAGTAAAACGGTTCAAAGAGGAGACAAGAAGAAAGCCATCAAGATGGCTCAGTAAAGGTGCTTCCTGGAAAAGCCCACCAGCTTGTCCTACAGTGGAAGGAGCACCAACCCCCAAAAGTTATCATCTGACCCCTCACACATGTGCTCACACTGGTATAAGAATAGTTAAAACACACAGCAGAAATCCAAGCCTGCTTCTCCCCATCCCTTCACTGGGAACAGAAGCCTGGCAGAGATACTTGGCTGGAAGAGAGGCAGTGACAGTACTACTTCAAGACCAGCTCCTGCCAACCCTCCTCCCCACCCTCATCAAGGCTGCGGCCTGCTTCTCTTGGTCAATTCTCTTAATCTTTCTTCTGCTCTGACAACCTCCATGTTCCTGTTGGCCTGATGGAGTTCATCTGTCCTGCCACCTCCTCAGCCTACAGCAGCAGTTTCCAACCTGTGAGTCAGTCGCAGCCCCTTTGGGGTGGAAGGACCCTTTTACAGGTGTTGCCTAAGACCATTAGAAGACACAGATATTTATATTATGATTCAAAGCATAATTATAGTTATGAAGTAGGAACAAAATAATTTCATGGTTGGGGTCACCACAACATGAGGAACTGTATTAAAGGTCACAGCACTAGGAAGGCTGAGAAGCATTGGCCTACAGCAATACTCTTGGCTAGCATCCCCAGCTCCAACCTTGATAACCTGGCTCTGCCCTCAATAAGCTGTTCTGCAGCCATAAACTGCAGTGCAGGATGAGAGGCTTCGGAAATGAGCACAGCCCTTCAACTCCCCACACTGTTGATACTGCAGAACTCACAGACACCCTGAAGGATCGGGGTACGAGGGGTCAAAAGGGACACCATCAGTATATGCCAGCAGTTAGCAAATACGAGTAGTATATGAGATGCAATACAATATCGTCTAACTTTCTCAATATGGGGGGGAGTGTAGGAAGGCACATAAAGGCTAAAGGTCAACAACATAAGCATCTTCCTCAACTACTCTCAACCTTCTTTTGAGACAAGTGTCTCACTATGGAAACCGGTTGGCCTTAAACTCACTTCTGTGAGTTTAAGAGATCCATCTGCATATTATTATTGTTGTTGTTGTTGTTGTTGTTACTATTATTATTATTATATGCTTATGGGAGTTTTTCCTAAACTTGGTGTCCACAGAAGCCAAAAGAGAGCATCCGATCCCTAGAATTAGAGTTACAATTTTGACCCATTATGTGGGTACTGGGGATCAAACCAGGATCCTCTAGAAAAGCAGCTTTACCCCGACTCCACCCCCTACCTCTGCCTCTTGAATGGTGAGACTAAAAGTATACACCGTAGCCAGCCTGGTGCAACATGCATTTAATCCCAGCACCCAAGAGTTGAAGGCCATCCTGATCCATGATAGTGTCTAGGACAGCCCAAAAAAAAAAAAAAAAAAAAAAAAAAGGATGTGCTTCCCTACACCCAGTTTCCACTATTTGTTTATTTAATTTACTTACTTACTTACTTATTTTGAGATAAGGCCTCTTAATAATTCTGGGGTTTATCAGTTTTGTTAGGCTGGCTGGCTAAAACCGCCAAGGATCTGCATGTCTGTTCCAGCACTGGATTACAAGTACTCATTACCACGCCTGGCTTGTCCTTGGATGCCAGCATCTGAACTCAGACCCTCAGGCCTGTATGACACCTTACCAACTTAGCTGCCTTTTCCCAGATCCTGCAATTTTTAACTAAAAACAAAATATAATTTTAAATGTTTATACTTAATATGTAAGTGTTAATACTTTTTAAGCATTTTTGGTTTTTTTTTTTTTTTAAGACAAGATTTCCCTGTGTATCCCTGGCTGTCTTGGAACTCACTTCCTCTGCCTCTCAAGGGCTGGGATTAAAGAGCATCACCTGCTTTTTTTGTTTTGTTTTAATTTTCTTTTCTTTTCTTTTTTTTTTTTTTTACAAATTAATCATGTAACATAAAAACTGTGTTATTAACTAACAAGATAACTCAACAAATAGATGTCATCTCTTCAGTCTTTTCCTGTTCTTTTTTCAAATTCCCTCAGCTTCCCCACCACATGCTATATATTTCCCAATTGGGTTTAAGAGAGTTCAGATATTTCAGTTATGGTTTGAATTTATGTTCCTATTATAAACATGTATTGACTTGTGGAATTAACTATCAAACAAAAATTAAAAGCTATTCATTTCTGGATTGTTGCAGTGACTCTGCCACCACATTATAAGGTGAGACCAGCATTATAGGGCTGGGGGACAGCTCGGTGGTTAAGGACACTTTGCTGCTCTCCCAGAGGATTCGGGTTCAGTTCCCGGCATAGTGATGGTGGCTCACAGCCCTCTGTAGCTCTAGTTCCCAGGGATCTAATGCCCTTGCAGGATCTCCATGAACACTGCACACATATGATACACACACATGCAGGCAAACACCTATAAGCACAAAAAAATTAAAAATTAAATCTTAAAAAGAAAATGGCATTACAGAACAGTCACTAATCCATGGCACACACCAGAGACGTGCCCTAGCTTGGGGCTAGATACTTCTGTGCTGCAGAGAGCTGTCCCGTGTACAGTAGTCTGTTGAACAGCACCCCCAGCCTCTACCTCCTAGACACTACAGCACATGTGCCCACTTGTAAAAATGAAAACCTGCCTCTAAGCATTAACAAAATCAGCCTCAGTCAGGAGCTGATAGATAAGCAGGTAGATAGTAGAAAGGTAAGCTATAGCAGATCCAGCCAGGAAGACTGAGGCAAAAAAGATCCCACATTCACAGCCTGCCTACACCAACCTGGAAAATTTAGTAAGACCATGTCCTAAAATAAAATAATTAAAAGGGGTCATCAAGATGGCTCAGTGGTAAAGGTGCTTGAGGCCAAGACTGACTTTGATCCCTGGGACCCACACAGTGGAAGTGTCTCTGAGAAGTACTTTTACATTTTATTTCTAATGATGTGTATAGATAAGGATCGTGTGTACACTTGAGTGCAGGTACCCTTGAGGCCAGAGGTGTGGGACCCCAGGAGGCAGTGAGATGTGGGTGCTGGAAATTGAACTCAGGTCCTCCGGAAGAGCAGCAAAAGCTCTTCTTAACCACTGAGCCAGCTCCAGTTTTTGGGTTTTTGAAACAGAATCTAGCTTACAACATAAGAGGCATCTCTCCAGACCCCCTTTTTTTAAGATTTATTTTATATTTTAATTACGCATGTGTCTGTGCATGTATTAAAAACAAAAGGAATAAGAGGGCTGAGGTTATACACAGTGGTGTTTACCTGCCATTAAGAATCCTAGAATAAACTCCAAAACGCACAAGAAAGAAAAGAGATAAACAAGGTACCAAAACACAAATTATCCCACAAAACTCATAGCCTGTACCTACACAAATACTGTGAACACAGTACAAATAAAAACAAACTAATACTGCCCAAGCTGTGTGTCCTCGGGAACAATGTCCTGACTCAGCACAGACTGAGGCGGAGGCCCCATCTTGCAAGCTCACCAGCTCTGTGGCCTGGAGCAAGTGACTTAACCACCAGTGCTTCCCTCCTTGGGTCAATCTGTGAAGCACTTCACGGTTTCCCAGGGTAATCCCCTCAAACTTGCTGATTTTTACTTATGTAGAATGAAAATCACTCAGCACTCAGTGCTTTCCAGCTGCAACTTGTTCAGAGGCTAAGAGCGCCCAAGTCCAGTTTCCCGGTGCCCACATGGCAGTTCATGGCCATCCATAACTCTACTACATGCTGGCAAAACACTCACATGCTAAAATAAATACATCTTCATAAAAAAAATTCAGGGGCTGAAGAGATGGCTCAGTGGTTAAGAGGACTGACGGATCTTTCTGAGGACCCAGGTTCAATTCCCAGCACCCACATGGCAGTTCACCACTGTCTGTAATTCCAAGATCTGACATTTTCAAATAGACACACATTCAGGCAAAACACCAATGCACATGAAATAAAAAATAAAATGTTTTTAAAAAATGAAATTCAGATTTTTAGCACTTGGGAGGCAGAGGCAGGTGGATTTCTATGAGTTCAAGGCAAGGCTAGAGCTACAATAAGACTCCATCTCAAACAAACCAAAACCCAAAAATATAAAACAAATTCAGTACTATTGTTAAAGAAAACAAAACACCACTCTGTGATAACTTCACCTACTTGACACAAGAATGATTTTCATCCCAGTGAACAGGTAATGGCTGTGCAGGCTGTCACTGCTTCCACAGACACCATACTTACATGTACAAACACATGTGAGCACATACATGCACAAACAACTAAAAATAAACAGTAAGAGCAGACATGATGGCACACACCTTTAACCCCAGCACTCAGGAGGCAGAAGCAGGTGGATCTCTGCAGTTCAAAGCCACCCTGGTCTACAGAGGGAGTTCCAGAACGGCCAGGGCTTTGTAAGAGAGAAGATGCTTCAAAGATCCTAGTAACAATAATAATAATAAGTAGTAGTAGTAAAAGAAGATACTCAACACTATTAGCCGTCACAGAAATGCAAATTAAAGCCAGGATTAGACATCACATATCTAAAAGTTTAAAAGGCTGTGGCTATAAAGATAGCTGGAAATTAATTACGAGCACTCGCTGTTCTTCCAAAAAGCCCCAGTTCTGGTCCTACTGCGCACACCTACAACCTCAACTCCACAGAAAGCCAAGACAGGCCCTGTGGGGCTGGCTGGCTTCTAAGACAGGATCTGTTTCCAGCTGGTTTCCAGGCTAACCAGGAAAATCCAAGCCCCCAGCTCAAGACAGATTGTGCCTTTAAAGGAACAGGCAGAGAGTGACAGCACCTGTCACCTTCTTCTGGTCTCCACATATGAACACGCCCATACTCACACACTGACATACACGTCTCAATAACACCTCTTGTTCTATCCACTTACCCCAAGACAATGGCTTACACAAAACCCTGTAAATAAATCTTTATATCTGCTCTACTCAGAATTGCTAAAAATGAAACTCAAGCATCCTTTAGCACTGAATGACCGAACAAAGTGTAGTGCTCCCACAGTGGAAAACTACTCAACAGTAAAAAAGAACAGCCTACAACAACCTGAGTGAAACCAGTGACTCAGCAGGAAAAGTACTTGCCATTAAACCTGAAGACCTATTAGATCCCCAGAGCCCACATGGTGGAATGGGAACACCAACACCCAAAAGTTAACCTCTGACCTCCACATGCAGGCAGTCAGGTAGACAGACAGATACACAAACCTACATACAGACACACAAAATAAACAAACAAGGATATTAATCATTAAGGGCAGGAAGCAGTTCTCAGGCGTGCAGACTATATATGGCCAGTGACAAGCCAGGGAAGCACACACCTCGAGAGGCGTAGCTCTGCACCATAGACTGACTACAGACTGCGGTCTGCCTGAGCCACATGTGCAGTAAACTAATGAGACTATTCAGCAAAACAAATCAGTTCTACCAGTTCCTCTGCGAATGGTGGTGCATGCCTTTCTTTAATCCCAGCACTCAGGAGGACTCTGTCAGTTCGAGGCCAGCCTGGTCTACAGAGCTAGTTCCAGTACAAAGACAAAAACCTGTTGGGGCAGAGTACAACAATACCAATAAACTAGAAAAATGAAATAAGGACAAATCTTAGTGTCAAAATTGACACACTTAGAAAATGGAAAAAATAGACACAAAATAAGTGAGTTATTAATAAACAAAGATGCTTGCATTCTTTTTCTCTGTAGGCTAAAAGGCAGGAATACAGCCTCAGAAGGAGCAGTTTCGAATAAGCCAACTGTTGGAGGTCATCTGGCACAAAACATAGGATGCTTTTGAAGAATGCCATCCTAGCTAGATGGCTGGTCTGGGTCCAAAGTAAATACGAAGAAAATGAAATCAATGGTGTACCAGAGTGCAGCAGGCGGACTGGCCGGACCAAGCACCTGGCTGTGACCACAACAATAATCAGCAGACCACCTCAAATCAAGTCATGAGATCTATTTATTTCTTTGAGAGGCCTTGGAACTTGCTGCTTTGTTGACCAGGTTGGCCTCCAACTCACAGAGACCTGCCTGGTGGGATTAAAGCCATGCACCACCATGCTGAGCCTATTTTTATTTGAAAACACAAACATTACTAGGTGTGGTAGCATACGTTTGTAATCCCAGCATTTAGGAGACTGAAGCAGTAAGACGCCACAAGTCCAGAGCCATCTCCAAAAACAACACAAAAGGAGGGGCAAAGGAGAATGCTCATTCTGTAAAGTATTTGAAACACAAGCATAAAGACCCGAGTTCCATCCCCAGCATCCATGTAAAAATTATGCACATTTATAAGCCCTGCACTGGGATCCCTAGGGCTTGATGCCAGCTGTATTAGTGAGCTCCAGTTCCATGAGAGACCTTGTCTCCGATGGATGGATGGATGGATGGATGGATGGATGGATGGATGGATGGATGGACAGATAAGATAGATAGACAGACAGATGATAGACAGCAACTAAGGAGGACCTCCAACACCAGCCTCCACCTTCACACATGTGCACACACTATGCATACACACAGATACAAACCAACTAGTTGCATTCCTTACACTAACTTCTCCTGTCAGTGTGGTCACAGTGCTCTTTCATCTCAAAACCTCTAGGATTTAAAGAGCAAACAGCAACCATGATCAAACTCCAGGGGCCAATAGTAATAACCAAAATGTCATCACTCAAAAGTCAGGATGATTTCCACACCTGTCTTCTCTTGCAACACAAAACTGTCTGCTTCACAATTAACTTAAAGGACGCACATGCATTTGTAAAGGGTTAGAAGACGAATAGCTATATTCAATCTCTTCTCTAACTGAAATTACTAACATTCTTTCTTCTCTGTTGGGGGGACAAGGGTGTTATGTCATACTGGGAGTTGAACCCAGGGCTGCACATATGCTAGAAAAGCACTCTATTGCTGAGCTGTATTTCCCAGACCCAGAACTGATTCTTGATCAGACACCGCCTTCCAAGATATCTTTCTTTTGAACTATACAACCCATGTGTACATAAACAACAAAGTCATAGAAGAACTTAAAAGACAAAGGTATATACAAGATTCTTGGAGCTGAGGGATGTAGCTCAGTGGCCTGCCTAGCTGTCATGGGCTTGATTTCCAACATTATATAAAACTGAGTAAGATGACACACACATGTAATTCCAGCGCTCAAGAGACAGAGGCAGGAAGATGAGAAGTTCAAACCCACTCCAACTACACAGCGGAACTGGAGACCGTCGCAGTCTCAAGCAGGACTGGTAAGGCTGACTCAACAGACAAAGGCACTTTTGGCCAAACCGAAGACATGAGTTCAAGCTCTGGAACTCACATGGTGGGAGGAGAGAACTCCTGCCAAGTTGTCCTCTGACCTCCATGTGGATGCCATGGCATGCACCTGCCCATATACATGTATGCAGGCATGCACACACACACATATAGACATAACACACACATAAACAATAAATGTAAAAAACCTATTAATAACTGGATTCTAGTCATAGTAAACAAAAAATTTAATAGATTTGGTCATATTAATTATGTTTAAGTTTCTTTACAAAACAAAGAATATAAACATTTTAAAGAGAAGAACTACCAGAAAACTTTGAAATCCATATTTTTTAAGCTAGGCACATGCCTCTATTTTGCCTGTGAGATTTCCAGTATTACCCTAAATAATACTATACTACAAAGTCACTGTGCCATGACCACAGGGAGAAATTCAGACTGACCCACATGACCCTCCCTGCCAGCAGACACAGCAGAAAGCATAAGGTCTGCCAAAGACGCAATGAACTGGGGCTAACCTGGACTGGAACTCACTATATGGTGCAACTATCATGATTCCTCTGAGAGAAAAGTTAAGAGCATCACCCAGTCCCAGGGAGGCACATGATTCCAAGATGCCCACTGAGTAACGCCAAAGCTCATTACTCGGCACCTGGGTCCCTCACAACCTTAACATTCTCAACACTGCACACGCAGACCAAATACAGACAGGCCTCTGGCAACACCACTCTCCTACCCACAGCATTTCCCCAGCCTCTCTCTGGACCTGCCAACATCCTGTCCTGCTTTCAGTGACTGCTTCCAACCAGCCTGCCTTCCTTCAGAATTATTGAGCATCTGGTATCTATTACCTTGGATTATATACAGTATATAAAGTGCTTACCTGCCCAATACACCTCTTATGTAAATAGGTGTCATGTTTTCTGCCATTTTATCTCCAGGATAACCACCACATTCACTAAAACTATTCAATAAGAACTTTAGTTGAATTGTCCAAAGAAATGACCTAGAGTAACTAAAATACCAGGCATTCTAAGAACTGACATGTATGGATTCAGTTGTCACCAGAATGCCAGCCATAAGAAGGAATGCAGTATTAGCTTCCATATCATCTGTTTTGCCCAGGCTGGAATCGTAATAGTTCTATGAAATACACAGGCACCCTGCAAGACAAAATCTTACTTTTCTAAAAAATTTAATAAATATTTATTATTTAATGTATATAAGTACACTCTAGCTGTCTTCAGACACACCAGAAGAGGGCATCAGATCCTATAACAGATAGTTGTGAGTCACCATGTGTTTGCTGGGAATTTAGCTCAGGATCACTGGAAGAGCAGTCAGAGCTCTTAACCACTGAGCCATCTCTCCAGCCCAAGCTGAGCTTCTTAAAGAACAAATCAAAATGAAAGAGCCAACTTCCTGATTAAACAAGAATACCAGCAGGAGCTGAGGAGCATGCCATTACTCCAGCACTCAAGGGGCAAGGGCAGGCAGGCCTCTGAGCTGCAGGCAGCCTGGTCTACAGAATTCCAGGCCAGCCACAGTGGCACAGTGAGACTCTCTCACAAACAAGAACAGTGTATTGGAGGCAGGAGGCTCAGTGATTAAGAGCGATGAGCAAGGGAGGACCAGGTTCTATTCTCAGCACCCACATGTTGATGCACTCTGGCAATTAACCCTATTTCTAAGGGATCCAATGCCCTCTTCTGACTTCTGTGAACACCTAGTCACACAAAATAAAAATAAATACACTCTTAATTTAAAAGGAATAGTGCATTGGGCTGGATGTGCACACCTTTCACACCAGCACTTGAGAGGCAAAGACAGACGGATCTATAGTTTACGTATCAAAGTCCAAGTCAGCCAAGGATATGTGGAAAGGTCCTGTCAAAGAAGGAAGGAAGGAAGGAAAAAAGAAAGGAGGAAGGAAAGAAAGGCAATATGGGAAGACAGACAGAAGAAAGAGAAAGAAAAAGAAAGACAGACAGAAATAAAGAAAAAATGAAAGAAAGAGAGGAAAGAAGGAATGAAGGAAGAGAGAGAGAGAGAGGAAGGAAGAAAGAAAGAAAGAAAGAAAGAAAGAAAGAAAGAGAGAGAGAGAGAGAGAGAGAGAGAGAGAGAGAGAGAGAAAGGAAGAAAGAGAAAGAAAGGAAGGAAGGAAGACAGACAGACCAAAAGAGAGAGGGGGAGGGAGGGAGAGAGGGAGGGAAGCTGCTGAATGGAAGCAATGATGTTTCTTAGATCTAACAAAGGTGCCCTGAAAACTGAAAATGCTCATGGGGGTGGGGGTGGGACTTGAGAACTGGGTTCTACATCTGCACCTCCTCTGTAAGTCTGAAATTAAAAGTAAAAACGAAAAGCTCTGGGTAGTACTATTGTAGTTTCTCTCAATTCAGCTATCCTTTATAACTTTCAACAAGAAACAAGTTTTATTGTGGCAAAATAAAAGAGCTCAGAGTCTCAGGAGACTTAGCCCAAGTCACAAAGCTGAAGCAACTAGAAATTCTGCAGTAGCTTCTCCTTCCCTTCACACTGGGTATTCCTGTCCTCTGCAGCTCTACTGCTTGGGTTCTTACTTTTCCTTAACTAAATCTAAGACCAGGGCCACAGTGACAGCTCAGTGGTTAAGAGAACTTGCAGACCTGGGTTCAGTCTAGCACCCTCACTCATGGCAGCTCAAAACAACTCCAGTTCCAGGGGATCTGATGCCCTTTCTGACCTCCATGAGCACCAGACACATGGTACACAGATACACATACAGTCAAAACACTCAGACACATAAATTTAAGTCTTCTAGAAGAGCAGAAACAAATCATGCTACTTTCCTACAAACACCAAGTCTGAGGTCGTGGAATCACTTCCAGAGCGTGGCTTACTGTAGGTGACAGAAAGAAAAGAAGGCTAGAGCAGATGAGCCTCCTCTCCCCACATTTTTGGGTCCAGAGCTTTGCATAAGAATGTCTAGATTAAAAACCCCTCATCCTCTCCACATAGTGATGGGGTGAGGACCTTCATTTTAGGGTGTGGCAGGGAAGCAAATGCTGCAAGGAGCTTATCTCCATAACTACTTTTTCAGGCTCCCAACCATAACCAGTGTCATGACTTAAGACACAGGTCCCACTGTACCGCCTTCCCTCACCTACCAGTCACCACCTCTCCCCTATCAGTCTCCAAAATACTTCATACGTCCACCACAGCTTTTCAAAACCACCAACTTAAACCAAGCCCTCATGGCCCTTCATTTAACTGCCATGAATCCAACTAGTCTCTGATGCCCTCGCCCCTCCCTTTCCGTCCATCCCTCACACAATCCCGACCAAGGACCAACAGCATCACTTTCCATTTTGCTGTTGCTATCCCAGGATGCATGTGATTAGGATATGCATCCCAAGCCACCCATTCCCATTCTACCCCAGGCTTCCTTCCATTCCCTTTTCTTTCTATTGTTCTTCATCTGCCTATGATTTAGATACCACCCCTTCAGGTTGGAATGCTCCCTGATATCCCAAGAAGACTTCACCTAATCCCCAAGCACTTCAGTGGATGCCAAGCTAGGATGCCCACCTCATTCTCATCTGTTTTTTCATTCCTTGGTAACCCGTATTCTCTTAACAAGGTTAGTTCCTTCCAGCAGGACTCAAAAAGTATGCTGAGGCACAGGCAGGCATGCCATGGTAAGTTAGGGATGTCCTACCACAGTATTCTCCTCGGCCACAAGGGGCATCAAAGCCCTAACTAATGGATCTCAAGCCCTCAGCTTTACTGACTCCAGGATAGCTGAAGACTGTGGTATATGTCCAGGAAGTGCTTGCGAGGCTGAATGTTGGAATCACTGACCATCCCCTTCAACCACAATCCCCAACACCTCTCACACACTCAAACTACATCCTCATTACAAGCTTTTTCACTGAGCCTGGCCTGGCTATTCTCCTAACAATTATCTACGGGCTGGTTATACTTGCCTTTCAATCTTGATTGTGTAACAATGCAGCAGAAAAGGACAAAGATGACTCAAATAGGTAAACACAACAGCAAAGGTCAATGAGAGCCAAGTGCCATTATACTACTAACCCAGAAACACTGTTTCAGGACAATGACTTATAGTGCAACTGGAAAATCTGTATTTGCTAGCCATATAAACTGGTATGACTCTCTTGGTGCTACTGTAAAATAATATGCATCAAAATCCATAAAATACTCGTTAACATTAATATCTTTAAACATAATAATATACTCCAAAATTTATCCTAGAGATACAGTCAGAAGATGTGTTTATGTGTGTACATTTTTTTCTACCTATAATGATGGAGATTAAAGGATTAACTAATAGGACTAGAAAGATGGCTCAGAAGTTATGAGCACTGCCTGCTTTTCCAGAGGTCCCAAGTTCAATAGCCAGGAACCACATGGTGGCTCACAACCATCTATAATGGGATCCAATGCCCTCTTCAGGTGTGCAGGGGTACATGCAGACATACGTACATACATAATGTATAAGTATATTATATATATGTGTGTGTATTATATAATATATATTATAGAAAATAAATATATTTTTAAAAATAAATAACTGAAAACCAGCCAGCAACACAAATAAATAATGCAAGAAAGACAGCCATGGACAGACTTGGCAATGCAGTTCAGATGGCTAACATGTCAAAAACCCAGTTCAGGTCCCAGTACCACATTGACTAGCATAGGACAGAAATTCATGGCTATACAGAGAGTTTGAGGCCAGTCTAAACTGAAGGGAATTATTTCCATGTGTAAATTAAAATTGTACATTTTCTTTTATTTGTCTGTTTGTTGAGACAGGGTTTCTCTGTGTAGTCCTAGCAATCCTACAACTTGCTCTGTAGACCAGGCTGGCCTCGAACTCAGAGCTCCACCAGCTTTTGTGCTCCCCACTCCCCCAGTGCACACCACCACACTCAGCTTAAAATTATGAAATTTATAACATGAAAAGTTCATCAACATCCAGTACGTTTTTAAAGCATCAAATTATTACATGCCATAACTTAAAGTATGAACATTTCAAAATGGAATGTCAAAAAGAAAAACAACTATTTATGGGTAATAAACTCAAACACTGAACAATTTCAACACTAAGAAAGTTCCAGGGGTTGGAAAGATGGATCAGAAGTTCAGAACATGCTCTGCCTTGCAGAGGACCAGAGTTCTGTTCCCCAAACCAACTCCAGCTCTCTCTCTCTCTCTCTCTCTCTCTCTCTCTCTCTCTCTCTCTCTCTCTCTCTCTCTCTCTCTCACACACACACACACACACACACACACACACACACACTGAATGTAAAGGAAAAAGAAAGTGCCGATACACCCAGGAAACAAGGGCCTGAAATAAGAACCAAGCAGCCAGAAGAGCAGAGCCAGACCATCTTCTGCTATGTGTGCACTCCTGGTCAAGATAACCATGGTTACCTCCACCAGTTTTCCATTTTTCCTTTTGAAACAGGGTCAATCCTCCTGCCTCAGTCTGTCTAGTGCCAACTTTTTATTAGATTGTGAAACCTCACATCAGGATTGCTTGAGAGTACATATATACTCTCTCAAGAGCCTCCAGCTAGTAACTCTCTCGTCTTCCCAAGTCCCAAGATTACAGACAGGACCTCTTTGCCCTTCTCCATCTTAGTTTTTTTCTTTCTTTTTTCTTTAGGTTGTTTTGTTTTTTTAGTTTTTTGAGATAGGTTTTCTTTGTGTTGACTTGGCAGTCACTTTGTAAACCAGGCTGACCTCAAACTCACAGAGATCTACCTGCCACTGGCTCTGTGTGCTGGGATTAAATAATATGCTACCACTGCCTGGCCATTTTAGTTTTTTCATAGCCAATAATTCACATTACATAGACCTCCAATCATCTCCACAGCAGACAAATCACACTAAATGCACACATACTCAAGACAACTGTGTGCTAATGCTACATGCTACTGTAAACGTCACAAGTCTCTAGGAGTCACAAGAACATTCTTCTGACTCAGCAGTGGACTGCTGCAGGTAAAAGACAGACAGGTGAACACATGGAAGATCCATGGGCCAGGAAGCCTGAAGACAGTTAAACAGACAGGAAAGCCAGGTGTGGCAGCACGCTCTGGTAATCCTAACAATACTCAGGAGAGACATGGAGGAGGGACCTAAATTTGAAGACAACCTGGGCTTCACTGCAAAAGTCTCTCTTAACACAAAACTAAAAACCTAAAAGTAAAGAATGTTCATTTATACAAAGTACAAAAGATAAAAACTCAAGCTTATACCTAACAGGAGCATATGCCTAACAGAAGACGACTGTTGAAAAGACATGGAAAGTAAGTTTAGAGCCTGCTGACAGAGTGTGTCCTGTGTGCTCACAGTCCAAGGGTATCCCAGAGCCAAAATCAAAATTCGAAGTGTTAGTGACCTCTTGGAGAACACAGGAGCTAGGGATACAGTTACAGTAAAGCCCTTGTACAGGCATGTACAAGGCTTATGTTTAATCTCCAGCATTGCAAGAGAAAAAAAGAGAATGAGATAGAGAGATATAGACATATAGATTTGAAGTTTTTGAGATAGAGTTCCATATAGCCTATACAGGACTAGAACTTGCTATACAGTCAGAAGCTAGCCTTGAGCTCCCACTCTCCTGCTTCAACCTCCTGATTGCTGAGATTAAGATATATGCCAGGGTCTGGGAAGATGGCTCAGCAGTTAAGAGCACTTACTAGCTGCTCTTCCAGAGGTCCTGAGTTCAATTCCCAGTAATTACATGGTGGCTCACAACCATCTGTAATGGGATCTGATGCCCTCTTTTGGCATTTGCCGGCATACATGCAGATAGAGCACTCTATGAAAGAAAGAAAGAAAGAAAGAAAGAAAGAAAGAAAGAAAGAAAGAAAGAAAGAAAGGAAGGAAGGAAGGAAGGAAGGAAGGAAGGAAGAAAGAGAAAGGAAGGAAGAAAGAAAGAGAAAGAGAGAGAAAGGGAGAGAAAGAAGGAGAAAGAGAGAGAAAGGAAGGGGGAGGGAGGGAGGAAGGAAAGAAGGAAGGGAAAGAGAGAAAGGGAGAGAAAGAGGGAGAAAGAGAGACTAAGGACGGGAGGAGGGAGAAGAAAGGAAGGAAGGAAGGAAGGGCAAGCTGAGTAAAAGCGGTATAACATTTAGGAAGAAAATCCCACCTTTTGTTTCTACTGGTATATTCTCAGTATCTAAATCCTCCAAACTGAGCATGTACATAATATACACTATACCTTTTGTACGAGTGTGTTTATGTGTGGGTGTATATGCATGCAGTCGTGACCCAACATAAAGAGAAAGCAATTCAATATTTGGCCTTCAGAACACAGGATGGTTAGCACTTAAGAATGTTGGCATAGAAGCTGACAGATCTCTCCAGTTCCAATCACATGAGACAGAACTGAGCCTCTGGGCCATTACTCATTCAGAACACACGTCCGAGAAGAACCTCCCCTCCTTGCTGTGGCCACACTACATTGACAGAGCGGCAGGCAGTGCCCTGAGAGCTGGCTCTGTCCAATCTGTTCTGAAGTGCCATGTCTGTTAGGTCCTCCAGCACCAGGTCACCTGTCTGACTCATCTGTGCATCCCTCCACCTTGTCCCATGTCATTCTTCTAGCCAGACATTCTTTTCAAGATGAAGTCTCCAAACATGGCCAAGGTACTATGACACATAGGTATAAAAATGCCACCATGAAACCCATCACTTTGTATATTAAAAATTAACAAAAGGAAAGAGATGAAATGAAGTTTCTCCTTAGTCCCTCCTGGGCACTGCTGAACTTCTTCTCCATGGTAACACCCTCCTAAGCCATCGCTACTCACCTGCAGTTCACTGCACTGGGTATCACCCAAATAGCCCATCAGAGCTCTTTATAATTTCTGAAAGAGAGAAAACAGCCTTTCAATATCACAGACTGCCAGTTGTGCTGGCACACCTGCAGACCCAGTACTCAAGTTACAGGAGCACTCTGATTTAAGGCCTGACTTGATCCAGGCCATACATCACCATCCTGTCTCCAAAACATACATAAGCAAACATAGTCACAAGAAAACAAATTAGCAATTGTCATGCCATTGCAGAAGTGTCTATATCTTATTCACAGCATCTGGTAACTCAATCAGAAGTAGCCATGGACCAAATGGCCTGACACAAGCCTCTAGAGATAAGGTTTTCACACTACTACTGAGCCACATAACCTTTGGCAAGGTAGTTTCTCCAGGCCTACACTTCCTCATCTGGAAAATAGGAAAGTTGGGAGTAGAGTACTTGCCTAGCATCCAATAAGTCCTGAGTTCAATACCTGGAATTGGCATAGAGACGCATGTCTGTAACCCCAGTACCCAAGAAGTGAGGAAGGAAGATCAAAGGTTCAAGGTTAGGGATGGAGAAATGAGTCAGCACATAGTGATCCTGCAAAGGATGGGGGTTCCCAATACACACATGGTGGATCACACCACCTGTAACTCCAACTCTAAGGGATCCAGAGCCCTCTTCTGTCTCCAAGAGCATCAGATATGCATACAGTACACATACAGATGAGACATACATATACATAAAACAAAATAATCTAAAAAAATGTTTACTAAAACAACTGCTAGCACATGCCTTTAATCTCAGCCCTCAGGAGGCAGAGGCAGGCAGATCTCTGTAAGTTTGAAGCCAGACTAGTCTAAAAAACAAGTTTCAGGATAGGCAAGACTACACAGAGAAGCCTTGTCTCAAAAACAAACAAACAAACAAAAAGTTCAAGGAAAAGTTTTCCTCAGCTACAGCTCAGAGCCAGCCTGGGCTACATGAAAGTTTGTCTCAAAATAAAGAAGGAAAGAAAAAGAAAAGGAGAAAGTAAAACAACTAGCTAGAGATAAGAAAGCAAAGCTTAGCCAAGCGGCAGTGACGCACTTCTCAGACCCCTGCAGAGGCAGAGGCGGGCAGTTCTCTGTGAGTTCAAGGCCAGCCTGGTCTACAGAGTGAGTTCCAGGACAGCCAGAGCTACACAGAGAAACCCTGCCTCAAAACGCACAATAAATAAATAAACAAACAAACAAACAGAACAGAACAGAAAATAGAAGATGAACAAATAAAACTTTCCGCAGCCTGACCGTCTGACTAAATGTCTAAGACTAATCATCTCCACGTTGATGGCAGCTTGTCACTAGTGCTTCTCATCCCCGCAAAGCAGAACAGAGATCCAGTGTCATTTCAGCTGCCTCGCCTGCTCAACTTCTCTCTCCACTTCCACTGCTGCCTCGTACTTTCAGATCAGAGGCCTTCCAAAAACGAAATGACACACATCATTTGTCTGTGTAAAGGCCACACGTGTGCAGTTACCCACAGAAACCAGAAGGGCTGGAGTTACAGGCAGCTGTGAGCCACTCAATGTGGGTGCTGGGTACCAAACTCAGGTCCTCTGGAAGAGAAACACATGCTCTTAACCACTGAACCATGTAGTTCTCCAGCCCCTCTTTTATTTTAAACCATACATAAATACACACACACACTCTCTCTCTCTCTCTCTCTCTCTCTCTCTCTCTCTCTCTCTCTCTCTCAAGTGTTGCTCAATTTAACTTACCATATGCATGCATGATTCTTTAAACTGTATTATTTATAAATACACCTGACAGGCTGTGTTTACAAGAGCACTTCCACTATAAGGTGTATTTCCGCAAACCAGAGTAAAGAGTGAAAAAGGCCAATTCAGACGTGATAAGAAAACCAAAAGTATGGCTTGGAGATAAACTCAGTCATTCACACTTCAGAGCAGGGACAGTGCAAGAGACAAGGAGGACAGGAGAGAGGCTCAGTGGGTAACAGTACTTGCTGCACAAGCCTGACAGTCTGAGGTCAGTCTGTGGATCCCATGGAGAAGTGGAACCAGAGAGCCAACTCCACAAAGTTGTCCTTTGACCTCTGCACATGCATATACACAATAAAACTTTTAATTAGATATGCATGTGTGTGCATATACATATACATACATATATATATATATATATATATCATATACATGTATGATGAGTCAGGTTCTTTATTCAAAAGCAAGACAAATTTCTGCCTCACCAGACTTCCTGATCTTAGGGAAATGAACCCAGTATGTTTACAAGTGTGAACAAGTTGATAAGACTTTTAATTTAAACTGGAAACTTTCAATTTCTTTCAGGTAACTGAAAGCATAACGAGTACTTGACATGAATATAACGTAAGTATTTACATATATGTATGTATATATTATACAACATGAATCAACATATGTGCAAGTAGTCTTCATGCTGTATAGGTGGTCATCTTAAAAGGAAGAATACTGATGATCAGATTCTGGATTTACAGAAGTCTTATCTTGGCCACCCTTGCAGTGGCAAGAGCATTGTGTTGTGCTGCTTCGAGCTCATGTTCCAGAAGCCATCCTGACACACCCACACACTTGAAGGGACCAGTAAGCTGATGTGGCCACTTCTACATTACAGTCTCTTCTAGAAAACATTTCAAAATATGACTTAGCAATCCAATTACATTTGCAAGTATGTTTACCTATGTTTATGAAAATAAACAACCCTAAGACTCTTCTTTCTTGCACTGGGCCTGCATTTGGATTTGAGTGACAGACAATTACAGGCTGATTTGCATTCAGTGTTAATGTCAAGTCTACCTAAACAGAACACAGGTGCATTTATAAGATTTAGTCAACTTCCCTGAGGATCCCTACGTGCTAGTCTCAGCTTTTCATGAAAACACTACAGTTTAAAATGTTTTTTCTGGACCTTTTTATTTTATGTGTATGAGTATATGTATGTCTGTGTATCACATACATGCCTATTGCCCAGAGGTCAGAAGAGGGTATTGAATCCCCTTGAACAAATGATTCTAAGTGACCATGCAGATGCTGTGACCTGAACCCATGTCCTGTGCAAGAGCTTTTAGCTACTGAGCCAACTCTCTAGTGCATGGGCTGCAGACTTTAGAGTTTCTCAAGGCCCTCCACAAGCAGAAATGGCTTTGCCTGTCCTTTAGCATTGTTCCCCAAGCCACTGGAAACTGAACAGTCTGAATATAAATGCAGACAATGATGACGGAATTCATTTAAGCTACCTGAAGATGAAATTTCTTACTAAGAATGGCAAAAGGTAATATGGAGTGAATAGAGAGGTCAGACTTTATTAACTGACTCCACCACAATACAACCTTACCTAAAAATAGTGCCCAAGCTTATCAGCCAAAAGACAGCCAAAAAAGTCTTACAGTCTTCTACCCTACGGTAGCCTTCGACACTGTGGTGTTCCCCATTGTAGAACACTTCGTGTAGCAAGCTGCTTGGCCAACCAGCAGCTTCACTTTGAAGAGAACAATACTTGTCTACGTGTGTGGAAAGGGAAAAAAGATGTCTCCCCACACTTCAGGCTGAGGAACAGTAGCCCCACAAGATTACCTACTCTGTAAGTACTCAACTTTTAAACTACAAGGGAACGTTTCTGGGACAAAAAAAAAAAAAAAACGGTTTTGTGGCTCCTAGCCACAGAACTACCTATTTGTAGGGAACAAAACAAGAGAAGAGTTCAAACTGGGAGGTCTGAGACAAGAATATGCCTTCAGCAACATGCTGAAAACAAATTTAAAACTCTATATTTGCTCTGCCAAAAATTAAAATTAAAATAGACACTGCAGAGTTTCAACACAAATGGAAGTGCTATGTGCTAGAAGACTCTGGAACTCTGTCCACCTCCCTTTCCCAAGTTCCCACCCCCTTTAAGGGCAAAGTGACAACTATATGCTTTAAGCTTGTGGAGTTGGGTGGGGCATACAGCTTATTCTGAAAAAGATGTACTAGATACGGAAAGTTGGTGAGGATTTCAAAATCTAAATGCCCAAATGTGTTGAGGGAGGGGGTAAATAAATCTACAATAAGCCAATTGACCATAATTACTTAAATTTTTCTAAAACAACTACAGTAAAGTATCATTAAGTTGAGAAAATGGTTGAAAACTATAACAAGCTTCTCTCTCCCTGGTACATAGCATGAACTGTTCGCTAATGTACGAATAGTCTTTAAATCCAAGGCATTACACCAGATGCAACTTTAATCCCAGCATTCAGGAGTTCAAGACCAGCCTTGCCTATTTAGCCAGACAAAGCTACAATAGTGATACCATTTCTTTCCCTCTGTCTCTGTCTCTGTCTCTGTCTCTGTCTCTCTCTCTCTCTCTCTCTCTCTCTCTCTCACACACACACACACACACACACACACACACACACAAATCCAAAAACTTACATGGAATAAATATAAAAATAATCCAAATGAAATAACACCATATATGACTAGAAGTGATGTACCCTAAGCAACACAGAACTTAACACTATTATTTTTGTTCTGAAGTACTATCAGACATTTACTATTCAGCTTCTAGAAAACAGAAGGGCCTGAGGATGTGGCTCAGTGGTTCTCCACTTTTCTAGGATGTGTGAGGCTATTAGGTCTCATCCATACCAGCACCGCAAAACAAAAAACTAAGAAAAATAAAAACAGAAGCGTTTGCTTGTTGAAAAATATTAGCCCAATGGAAAGAGGCATCCCACAAACTATGGGTGTGCAGACTTCATTCACCCAATTTCTTATACTCAGTACAGAGCAAGCAATGGACATAAAAACAGATCAAATCCAGAGCATCCAGTTAAAGTCACACAAGGAAATGTGAAGAGGCAAACTGTAATTACTCCCTGAAAGGATGAAGGATAGCCACAAATAATATTTGGCTCTGAACAAGCTTCACTCAGTATGAATAAGTTGGGGCCACTAAAAAGGATGGTATGTCTTTCCTAAATCGAGCCTTGCCCATATCCCAGTTGGCTGACTAATCTACCAGGAAAGTAGCTTCAGACTGACCCTTGAGTTGGTTACAAGAAAGAGGGGAAACAGAGCATAGTTTTGAACTTTGGCCTTACCTTGCACATCTCACCGGCTCTGTAGTTCATTAGTGATCAATTACTTCATCCAATTCCTGGGGAGAACAGAAAAGTAGAATATAACTATGCAACACCAGTTGGAACTGTTACCAGTAGCAAACATTTTATAGTCCTTTAGTAAAAGAACATAGTGTTTTAAAAAAAATACAGTAAAAAGCTTTGGAGGGAAAAAAAATTTGCTTCTTAAATTGAAAATATTTTCTTTCAGCAACAGTCCTCAACCTTAATCATAATCATCTATTCTGCACTGATTAGTCTTGCTTTCAAAAATAAAAGAAGGGAGGAAAGATTGGGGGGGCGGGTATGCTATTCATATGAGTGAAGAGAGAGCAAAATCAAAATCAAGAACTAGGCCAGATAACGTGTCTCTCTCTTCCCCCAGGCAGGCCCCGGAATCCACTATCTCTGGAGTTACACTTTTGATTATATTAATGGTTTGCCTAAAAAGTGTAACTTTGCAAGGGAGAAAGGATGCCAATTTCGGAGTTCAACAAAAAAACTTACAAGGTTCCCAACCCAAAAGGAATCTGAAGACTCTGGCTTCCAGCCCTGTCGGAGAGGACCCTCAGCAAAGGCCAGGGGGGCAGAAGACTCAACTCATTTTGAGGGAGAGAAATCACAGTTCCTAGTTAGGACTGTGTGTCCGAGCCCTTGAGGGTAAAAAGAGAGAGAAGGAAAGAAAGGGGCCTTTTAAGACACCTCCAGGAAGAGATAATACATTTGTTTTTGTAGATGTGCTCACAGGCCACGCATGTCCCAGAAGGGGGGTGGGGAGAAGGGGACCACAGTGAATCTTGGGCAGAGCCCTCAGCTGGGGAGGGGCGCCCCCTGACCCACTTTTCGTGCTGTCCTCTTCCCTGGGGTCGCCGCCCCACCCCGGGGGCAAGTGCTAACCCGGAGGGCTGTACCGCGCGCAGCGTGGGAGGGCGCCCGCTCCCCACCCTAAGTCGCGACCCTGGGGCGCGGGGTGTGCGGGGACCCCGGGTCGGCCCGTGCCGGAGCAGCCTCGCGCGAGCTCCCAGGTCCCCCCGAACCTAGGGCATGTGCAAGGACCCCCGGGCCACCGCCTGCGTCCCTGGCGCCTCAGCCCCCCAGCGGAGGGAAAAGGAGATTGAGGAGGGGAAGAAGCAGTAAACAGCTTCAGCGTCCGGGCCTCGCCTCTGAGAGAGCCCCGTTCCCCAGGCCCTGCCGCCGGCCGTCGGGACCCCACGCTGTTCCCGGGGCCGCGCTGTCCCGGACCCTGAGCACCCGAGGAGAGTCCAGGCCTCTCCCCGGATGGCTCTGGAGGCTCCTGAAGCGACCCGAGCAGCGGAGAACGGGGAAGTCAGGACTTACCTGTCATTACTTTCTACGCCATCTTGGATCCACTTGTCAACGTCCCCACAAAGCATTATGGGTAAGAAAGAGCCTTTAAAGTGACTCCCCCCCCCCTCGGCCCCCGACTCCCGCCTCCCGCCGCCGGCGCCGCCCCCTCCGGCCGCACCTCCCTCCGGAAAGTTGGCCCCAGAGGCCCGCCCGGCCCCCTTCAGCGCCAGCGGGACTTCTCAAGGAACACCCCCACACAAACACCCAGTTTTCCAACTGTGCCGTTGGGGTTCTCTCTCTTCGCCCCTGCCTCTATCTCCCCTATCCCCTCCCTACGCGAGCTGCTGCCTGCCCCGCCACGATCCTGCCCTAGCAGCCAGATACCCTGCTTCTGCATTCAATCAACGCGGAGTGTCCCGGACGCGGGTGGTGTGCGAGCCGGCTAGCGGATGCATAGATGTATGCAGGGATGCATGAGCGCATGCATGCGCACGCCTGCGAGCGGTCCACCAGCTCCCGGTCCTTGCTAACGCTCGCGCTTCCCGCCCCGGGGCATCCGCCACGAATGTCGCACCCGCGCGCGGGGACAGTGTCGGTATCCTTAGAAGCCACTCTGGGGGACCTAGGATCCCAGGAACTCGGTGAAACGCCGAGTCAACCCGCCCGCAATGAGCAATTAGGGTCTGGGAAGGTTAAGCTAAATGCAACTTTTACCCCCAATTTACTCAGCCTCCCGCGGTCCCCTCTTCTCGGCGGGTAATGTGACTCCCGACCCTCTAGGTCAGAGGACCCCCTCCCCTAGGAATGTGGCTTTGGGCTCCGTGGGACTCAACCGGGTTAGAGTCCAAATTGTGAACTGTGACTTCCCCACGCAGGTAACCCGGGAACCCGGCTGCAGAGTCCGGGTAGGGCGTGGATGCGCGCCTGAGCCGGGAGGGGGTCCCCCGGCTTGTTGGGGAGCAGTGCCTACCGCGTTCCAACTGTCCGGTTCCCACAAGGCGGCGACCCCAGGCGGCGGGACAAGGTAGAGGGCGGGCGCCACGCTGGCTCCGGGCAGAGAGAGGAGGGGGATGTCCAGAGTGGCTTGGAGGCGACCAGGACGCAGGAAGTAGGAGGCGACCTTACGCCGGCAATGGACCTTTGCGAGCATCCCGCGGGCATCTGCTTTCTGGTTGCAACACAAGCCCCGCGCTTTTCCCCGCCCCTCCCGTTTGCTTCAGACGAGCGACACCTAGCTCAGGTGACCACCCGCTTCGCTCCCTGAAGTACCAGCGTCTTGCAGCCCCTGTCCTGCCAGAAATGTAGGTCTGTTCATTAACTCCCCACCCCCACCCTATATGTTCTCTTCCTCCAGTATCAGCACTGCTGAGTTTGAGGACTTGAGATGCTCGCCTTCCCGGAGCAAGATCTGTGTCCAAAAGAAAATGCTTCGAGACTTCCGGGTAGATGCTGTGTTTAGCTTTAGCGAGGGTTTAATCCCAAGTAATTAATTAATTAATTAATTAATTAATTAATTAATTAATCTCCAACACACCAAGCGAACAAAAATGCTGTTAAGTGGCTCAGTAAATTCAAAGATATTGCGGGCAACAAGCATCACGTAAGCACTCTCTTTTCGATGCAAAGAGAGGGTCTCAGATCTGCCTTTTTAAGGCACCTCTGGACCCCACCAGAGGTGTACAGGGCTACAAGGGTGACTGCTGACAACCTCTGCCCTTAGGGAGCCAAAAGCTCCACCACTCTATTGTCTCAGCCTGAAGATTTGGGTGAGGTGTAGACTCGTTAAAGGACTGGCCCTGGGGTCACTCTTGAGGGAGGGAGCAGGTGAGTCATTCCAGCAGACTAGGCAGAGGCTTTCAAGGGAGGAACCTCCCCTGAGTCACCGCCTTTCAGAGCTTCTGAGAAGCTCCAATTGGGTTGGAGACTGGAGCCAAGAGCTCTGAACACCTCTAGGGTGGTCCAGGTGTCCCATACCGGTTCCTTTGCTCTCCCTGTAAAGGAAGGCTCCCACGTCCTGTTTCCAGATTATCCTAGTTGCTCCTCCTCCGGTTCCTGGATTTCTTTAGCCACTAGGATGCACTAATGTAATGATTGGCAACTTCAAGTGGGCGATCTGAGCTTCCTTGTAAGTAAGTAATCAACCGAAGCTCACCAGCTCTGCCTGCCAAGCTGCCTCTTTGGTAGGTAGTCTTTCTTTGCTTTAAAAAAAAAAAAAAAAAAAAAAAAAAAAAACTTTGGCCCAAAGACAGACTCTGTTTATGTCACTGCCTCTAGTATATGTTCTGGCAGGCTCTTGTCCCAGACTGCTACCTGTGCTAAGAGACCCCCCTAACTCCCTGCTCCAGGCCGGTCCGTACACTCTGATGTCTATCTGACCAACTCAGACAGACATTCGTATTTCACATTTGTGAAATACAAATCAGGCCATGTGACTCCCCTTATGACTTCAGTTCACAATTGAGATTGGCCTACATTCCCAGCCAAGGCCTACAAGCCCAATATTGGATTGCCTCGTCTTCCCTTCCTCCATGATGAGTCCAGTGTGGCCTCCCTCTTCCCTACATCACACCCAAGTTCTTCCCCTGAGAAAACTATTTCCCCTGATCTGCCAGTCAGCTCTTCATCCAGGTTCTTGTCGTTCCTCCAGAAGGGCCTTTGCCATCTGCTTAAATGAAACAAGCCACTCGATTCTACCATTATTGGGAATAGTCTTATCCATTTGTTTTATCATCTGACCCACTCCCGTACATGCTTAGCAAATGATTGCTGGAAAACTTTTACCAGCGTAAGGCGGTAAGGAGACAGTGCTGATGCCTGAATCGGACTGGCCCTCTTTTCAGATTGCTCTAATCACGTTCAGTTAGGGATAACTCATCTGCCATTACCTTGGCTCTCTTACGCTTCTAAACTGATTGACACCAGCAGCCCTGAGTCTCTCTTCCTTCCCCACCTTCTCCTCTCCCTCCTCACCCAGGGCCACACCTTCTTAGTTTGAAGACTGCCAGACTCAGTCTCTAGGCCTCTCTTCTTCGGGTATATTATCTAGTCACCTGGTTTTAAAAGTTCACACACCAGAAAGTGTTTTGTGTCTCTCTCCCACTTCCTCCTGAGTACGAGATCTTATAAACAGTCAACGTCCTAGTATCTCTCATAAACGCTTCAAGCCCAATGTTCTTATAACAGGCAGGGCAGAAGCTTGCTATGTAGCCAATAATACTCCTGACTCCTGATCCTCCTGCCTCTGCTTCCCAAGTGTTGAGATTCCAAGTACACCAGGATCCCCTGACTACAGCTCTGTTGTGTCTTGTTTTGTTTTCTTGGGTTTGTTTTTTTTTTTTTTTTTTTTTTTTTGACTTGATTTATATGTGTGTGTGCACATCTGTATATACATATGGTGAGGCCAGAAAAGGGCATTGGCTGTCGTCCTCTCTCGGGGACCCCAAAGCTCTGTTTCAGTTAAACTGGCCAGAGAGGAAGCTTCTGGAATCTGCGTGTCTCTGCTGTCCAGTGTCAGGGTTAGAGGCATACCCCTCTTTTCCCAGCTTTTTCTGTGTGCGTGCTGGTGATGTGAACTCAGGTCTCCATGTTTGCACAGCATATGTTCTTACACACTGTCATCTTGTGAGAGGCAGTCCTATCCTACAAGGTGGGTCCTCGGGATCCATTTCAGGTCACCAAGCTTAGCAACAGGCATCTTTACTCACTGAGCCATCTTGCCAGCCCTCTTTGTGTTTTTGTCAGGCTGGCCTAGAACTCTCAATCTTCCTGCCTCACTCCTCACACACACACACACACACACACACACACACACACACACACACACACTCGAGCGCGGTGAGACTTCACCATCACAACCAGCTCTTCAGCCTCGTTTTGAAAATCTACATGGCTCACGGCTTTGTTCCCAGTATTTTGGATTCTCCACTCACTTCTGACAGTCATTCTCATTTTGCTATAACAACTCTAAGGAGTGCCCGCTGTCCCTGTCCTATTTTAATTTTCAGGATTCTTACACATAAACCACATTTCTTTCTTTTTATTATTGGATATTTTCTGTATTCACATTTTGGATGTTATCCCCTTTCCCCAATCCTATTCCCCCTCCCACTCCCATTGCCTCCATGAAAGTACTCCTCTCCCAAACACCCTCTCTCACCTCAGCAGCACCTTGGGGTTCCTTACACTGGAAAAACAAGCCTTCACTAGACCAAAGGCCTCTCCTCCCATTGATGCCAGAAAATATAAGCCATATTTCTTACCCTGTTTTGTTGAACAAGGCCTTTTCACCTAACATACTAGGCATTTGCTTACACCTGCAGTGGAAGAGATCCTCACTATAGCCCGAAAGTGGTTTCTAGAAAAATGCTGCAAATAGAGACTGAGATGGCTCAACAGTTAAAGCAAGCATGAAGAATGGGGCTCAGATCCCCCAGAAACTTAGATAATGCCCAGTAGGAATGGTGGAGACTGGACGGGTATGAAGAAATAAAGAAGGCAGACATGGTGGAGCACCTTATACCAGCACCCAAGAAGCAGAGACAGTCAGATCTCTGTGAGTTCAGAATCACAGTCTATACAGTGAGTTGCAGGTCAGCCAGAGCTACCTGGTGAGACCCAGTCTCGAACAAACAAACAACAAAAGAAGGGAAAAGAAATAATGGCAAGGCATGATGGGGAGGTAAGACAAGAAATTCTCTTGCATCTAGGAGTTTGAAGTCAGTCTCAGCAGAATAACCAAATCCTATCTTAAAAAGGAAAAGAAATAGATAATAATGATTAGAAGAATAAATAAATAAAATATCTGGGATTGAAGCATTTGATAACAGTGGGTGCCGATGAGGAAAGGTTGGCCATTAGTTAAGTAAAAGGGTTTCAAGGCTCCCACATTATCTGGGCATAAGGTTCAAGCAGCAGTGAGTGTTAGAGACAAAACAAGCAATGCACATTGGAAATCACAGCAAGAAAGGTGAGGGTGAGTGATAGACAATCTAATTATGGGAAGACAATTTGAATAAGAATATTCAGCTCAAAAAAATGACAAAAGTCAAAGTATGTAAAAAAGAAGAGACCGTCCAGAGGCGAAGATGGCTTATTGGTTAAAAAAAACGTCTGCTGCCTAACCATTGACGTTTTCCCCAGGACCCCTGTAAAGATGGAAGGAGAGCACCACCTTCACAAACACGTCCTCTGATCTTCATGAATGTCATGATGTGCTCTTCCTACACATACACATCATAAACACAAAGTAAAATTCAATTAAAAAATAAAGACCTGCTGTTGCAATTGATGCGTAATATTCTTCTAATACGTGCACACTATGTAGATACACACACATGTGTGTATATAATTTGAATGTTTAGAAACCTCTGTTGTCTACTTAGGGGGAAAAAAAAGCTTACCATGTTGAGTTGGTATTGTGCAAACATGAGCAGCCACATGGGTAAAAGTTAATTTTTCTCGTTTGTAGAGGAAGAACACTATATTGAATATGTAAAGTCATACTTATGTGGGCTTGATTCCAGAAACTAAGAAAGTATTCTCTAAATAATGGGAAAAAAAATAAGCTTAAAAATAGCAGCTTACCCAGGCAGCAGTGGCACACACCTTTAATCCCAGTATTCGGGGAGCAGAGGCAGATTGGTCTACAGAGAGAGTTCCAGGACAGCCAAGGCTTCACAGAGAGAAGGCTTTACCTGTTTCACACACACACACACACACACACACACACACACACACACGCACGCACGCACTCGAGCAAAGAAAAGCAACCCATCATGATGGAATGTACCTTTAATCCCAGCACTCTAGAGACAGAGGCAGGTAGACTTCAAGGTCAGCCTGATCTACATAGTGAGTTCCAGGATAGCCTATGTTAAGAGACCCTATCTTTAAAAAATAAAATAAAGGCTCTCTGCTCCTCCCTGTTCTACAGACAGCCACATCTTCTCATGCAGTGCCACCCTCGTCCCTTAGACAAGATGGTGAAGGACAGCGTGAACGGATTTGGCTGTAATGGGCGCCTGGTTACCAGGGCTGCCTTCTGCTCAGGACCTAGCAAAGTAGAGATTGTTGCCATCAACGACCCCTTCATTGACCTCAACTACATGGTCTACATGTTCCAGTATGACTCTACCCATGGCAAATTCAATGGTACGGTCAAGGCTGAGAATGGGAAGCTTCATCAATGGGAAGCCCATTACCATCTTCCAGGAATGAGATCCCACTAACATCAAATGGGCTGATGCTGGTGCTTAGTATGTTGTGGAATCTACTGGTGTCTTCACCACCATGGAGAAGGCCGGGGCCCACTTGAAGGGTGGGGCCAAAAGGGTCATCATCTCTGCCCCTTTGGCCAATGTCCCCCATGTTTGTGATGGGTGTGAACCATGAGAAATATGACAACTCCCTCAAGATTATCAGCAATGCATCCTGTACCACCAACTGTTTACCCCCCCTGGCTAAGGTCATCCATGACAACTTTGGCATCGTGGAAGTACTCATGACCACAGTTCATGCCATCACTGCCACTCAGAAGACTGTGGATGGCCCCTCTGGAAAGCTGTGGCGTGATGGCCGTGGGGCAGCCCAGAACATCATCCCTGCATCCACTGGTGCTGCCAAGGCTGTGGGCAAGGTCATCCCAGAGCTGAATGGGAAACTCACTGGCATGGCTTTCCTTGTTCCTACCCCCAATGTATCTGTTATGGATCTGACATGCCGCCTGGAGAAGCCTGCCAAGTATGATGACATCAAGAAGGTGGTGAAGCAGGCAGCTGAGGGCCCACTAAAGGGCATCCTGGGCTACACTGAGGACCAGGTTGTCTCCTGTGACTTCAACAGCAACTCCCACTCTTCCACTTTTGATGCTGGAGCTGGCATTGCTCTCAATGACAACTTTGTGAAGCTCATTTCCTGGTATGACAATGAATACGGCTATAGCAACAGGGTGGTGGACCTCATGACCTACATGGCCTCTAAGGAGTAAGAAACCCTGGACCACCCCCCCAACCAAGGACACTGAGAGCAACAGAGGCCCTCAGTTGCTGAGGAGTCCCATCCCAACTTGGCCCCCAACACTGAGCATCTCCCTCATGATTTCCATCCCAGACCCCATAATAATAGGGGCCTAGGGAGCCCTCCCTACTCTCTTGAATACCAACAATAAAGTTCTGCTGCACCCAAAAATAAAAATAATAAAATAAAGTAAAGAGAGAAAGGAAGGGAGGAAGGAAGGAAGGAAGGAAGGAAGGAGCGAAGGAAGGAAGGAAGGAAGGAAGGAGCGAAGGAAGGAAGGAAGGAAGGAAGGAGGGAGGGAGGGAGGGAGGGAGGGAGGGAAGGAAGGAAGGAAGGAAGGAAGGAAGGAAGGAAGGAAGGAAAGAGGATGGACAACAGGCTGGGGGTTAAGATGTGGCTCAGGGCTCAGTTGTGAGCTTTTGGAGGATTCACAGCAAGTTGGTGAAGGCAGGAGAATCAGGAGTTCAAGGCCAGCCTGGGAAACAGGAGACCCAGCCTCCCTAAAAAGAATTCAGAAACCATAAGAATGATGAAATACTCAAGCAACATAGACCAATTCCAAGTTTCCTTGTACTGATACAGAGAGCCTCAAATACAACAAAAAAGGATGGAACTTCAAGAAGACAGTGAAAAATCTGCAGCTAGGGTAGAAGTTATCTTTACCCCTAACTGTTAGAACAAAATTAGTAAGAAAGAAGTGTGCATGTATAGACAAGCATGATTTAGCCAACTGGACATATATAGGACAGGGTACCCACCACTGCAGCTCATGACAGTTCTTCACAAATACACAAGGAATGTCTTTGAAATGCTACAGATAGAAGAACAAGTCCCAACAAATTCCATATGATTCAGATCGCGTACATTCTCAGACAATGATGCAACTCCACCAGAAAATAAGAATTTTGGGCTGGAGAGATGGCTCAGTGGTTAAGAGCACGAACTACTCTTCCAGAGGTTCTGAGTTCAAATCCCAGCAACCACATGGTGGCTCACAACCATCTGTAATGGGATCTGATGCCCGATTCTGGTGTGTCTGAAGACAGTGACAGTTTATTCACATATATGAAATAAATAAATTTAAAAAGAAAATAAGAATTTTAAAAGGGTAAATAGAAAATATTCGGGTCCTCATTTGCTCTCTGGTGGTCAAACACTATGACCAAAAACAACTTGGGGAGGCAGGGGTTTCTTTAATGTATGTTTATCTTGAGCCAGTTGAGAGAAGGTAAGACAGGATCTCAAGCAGGGAAGGAACAATGAAGGAATGCTGCTTACTGGGTTGATCTTTAGGGCTTGCTCACTCTGCTTGCCTATACAATCCAGGACCACCTACCGTGCGCTGGGTCCTCCCACATTAACCATTAATCTTGAAAAAGCCCTACAAGCCAGGAATGGTAGCACATACCTTTAACCCAACACAAGGTAGGCAGAGGCAGACTGATGTCTGTGAGTTCAAGGCCAACCTACCTGGTAAGTTCTAGGAACAGCCAGGGCTACATAGGGAGACCTTATACTCACCACAAACAAAAAGAAAAAGAAAATGTCCTGCAGGTACTATGGTAGGGGAATTTTCTCAATGAAAGTTTCTCTTCTCAGATGACTCTTGCTTCTGTCAAGTTAACCAAAAAATAAATAAATAAATAAAAAGTTAAAATAAACAAAAACCTATGTGTTATGTCTTAGAACATTGTGTGTTTAAAAACAGTGCATAATTTTTGATGACATAAATTTAAAAAAAATAGAAAGTTAATAAAGATGGGGACAGCTGAAGAAATGGCTTAGTAATTATAACATCTACTGCTTTTCCAGAGGACGGGGCTCGATTCCAAGCTACCACATGGCAACTTAAAACTGCTTCTAACTCCAGTTACAGGGTATCTGATGCCCTTTTCTGTCTGCCCTTTGAGTACCAGGCATGTATGTGACACACTTATCCATACAAATAAAATTAAAATAATAGGTAAATTTTTAAATGTAAATATTACATCCAGGTAGCTCAGTGCTGGAGATCAGTAATAGAATACTTGCCTAGCAAGTACAAGGTCCTGGGTTGCATCCTCAGGACCACAGTCAATGAAATATGAAATATGACATCCTAAAGTTGAGATGTAGCTTCAATAGAATTTGGGGTGTTTGGTTTGTTTGTTTGTGTTGTTTTCCCAATGCAAGCAACCAACCCCAGTGCCACACACATGCAAGGCAAAATCTTCTACCACCTAGCTACGTACCAAACCTTGTTTTCAATTTTTTGAATAAGTAATGAGTTAAGAGTTAAAATTTTGCCAGGCACAGGTGGCTCCTGCCTTTAATCACACCCAGCCCTTGGGAGGCAGAGGCAGATGGATCTCTGAGTTCGAAGCTAGCTTGGTCTACATAGTAAGTTTCAGGACAGCCAGGGCTACGCAGAGAAGTCCTGTTTTAAACCACCACCACCCCCAAAAGTGTAGGATTGAGTATGACTGAAGTACATTTTAAAGTGAAAGCAGTGTACTAGAAAATAAGCATTTCTTATACCTTTGACTTTAGTGCGTCCTAGAGTATAGTTACTGATGAATATTCTGGGGCTGGGGAGCTGACTCAGGGGTAAGTGAGAGTACTTGGTGTGGAAGCAAGAGAATCTCAGTATATCTAGCAGCCACATAAAAACAAGACATGCACATGCATGTCTGTAGCCTTAGCATTTAGGGCCAGAGACAGGCAGGCCCTTGGAGCCTGCCTAGCTAAATAGTGAGTTCCAGGGTTGGTGAGAGACCCTGTGTCAAAAAATAAGGTGGAGAGTGGCAGAGAAAGACCCTTGATGTACTCCTCTGTATGTGTGCACACGAATGCACTAACCTCCACACACACACATGTGCATGCATATACACATACGACACAAACGCATATGTTTTTCCATGGAGCTTTTTTAAAGTTTACTTTTATTTTGATGTGTGTATATGTGTTTGTATAAGTGTATGCTCTGTGTGTGTGTGTGTGTGTGTGTGTGTGTGTGTGTGTGTGTCCTCATGCTTCGGGCACATGCCCAAAGCGTGCGTGTTCCCATAGAGGCTCCAGAGCTGGAATTACCGGCAGCTATGTAGTTCTGTCGTGGATGTTGAGAGCAAAACTTGCATCCTCTCAAAAAGCAATACTTGCTTTGTCTCAATCTCCCTCTCCCTCTCCCTCCCCCTTCCTCCCCACCCCCTTGTTTACATATATGTGCAAAAAAGAGAAGAGGAGAGGACCTCACTATGTAACCCTGACTGGCCTGTAGCTCTCTATAGACCAGGCTGGCCTCAAACTCAGAGATTCATTCACCTGCCTTGCTTTCTGAGTGCTGGGATTAAAGGTGTACATGACAACATGCCTGGTGCACTGTTCCCTCTTCTCCGATGAGCCATCTCTGCAGTCCCTCAGGAGGATGCTAGGGGCCAGTGATCCAGGCGTGCTGGGAAAGATAAATCACTGTACTACGTCTTACACCTAAGCTGTTGAAAATGTAAGCAGTAGAAAGAAATGCCAGGTAAAATTCTTAGTGGTTCTGGTTCCCAAAAGGTATATACTGTCCTCAGGGACATAAAAGAAGTCCCATTGAGCCAGGTGATGGTGGTGGCAGTGCATGCCTTTAATCCCAGTACTTGGGAGGCTCAGGCAGGTAGAACTCTTGTGAGTTCAAGGGCAGCCTGGTCTACAGAATAGGCACCAGACAACCAAGTCTACACAGACCCTTTCTCAAAACAACAACAACAACAACAACAACAACAAACCCACAAGACAAAACACACGCACAAATAACAACAACAACAACAAAAGAGTCCCATTGAACTAAAACTGTGACTGCTTAGGTTATTCAGGCTATGCGTGGGATAGTGCCCTATAAACTGCTTGTCAGGGAAGCCTAGAAGCCCCTCTTACGCACATATACACAATACAATACACACACTGTGACTATTGGTCTTGGTTGTCCTATAGAACTAGATGGTAAGACCCTGTTGGCTAAGGACACACTTTATTACAGGACAGCATAAAGAAGTCAAGCAGAACTGAGCTGGAGGCTTCTTCTCCAGTGATTTGTTTTTATGGTGCCACAGCCCACCAGGTAGAGCAGTAGGTGAGAAAATGACGAATGGTCTTCTCCAGCCGTGGACCCTAAGAACTACAATGCCAACCTGACAGTGAATATGCGCCCACGTGTGAAAGAGTGACATGACCCTGTAGAAGTAACCATCCACTGCCCAATTGAAGTTTCAGCACGAGCTACTGCTGGTAATTCATACCTGCTGCCTAAACCTGGTCAAAAGCTCAGGGCTGGGAGGTCATAGGCCCTAGCATGTTCATGAACATGCTACATGTTTGTGTCAAAATCGTGAGGAAGAGGAGAACCAACCAACACAAGTTGTCCTCTGACCTTCACTTGCATATGGTGGAACAGTCAATCACAAAATAGAATAAATAAATAAAATTTTAAATACTAAAAAAAAAAAACTCAAATTTAGAACATAGAGAAATGCTGTATGCAATGGTGCAGAGGCGGGCAGGCATAGGCCAAAGGGTCTCTTCAAGTTCAAGACCAGCCTAGTCTATAGATCAAGTTCCAGGCCAGCCAGGGTGGTTACACAAAGAAACCCTGTCTTGGAAAAAAACAAAAGGGGGGCCAGGATTGATCCTACAGACCAATGAGGAGGGAAGAAAAATAGGTAAAAGCCTTTGAGAGACAACTAATCAAAAAGATTCACCAAATGACCAGTAGCTGGTTGAGAGTGTTCAGCTTCACAAATCAGTGACATTAAAAAACTCAAGTCATGACAAGCCATCACTGCACGCACACACACACACACACACACACACACACACACACACACACACACACACACGGTCTAGAATGGAAGACTGGCTCTTGTCTAGCTGTACCTGGAGGCGTTTGGGTCAGAGCCCTAACAGCCACGTTTGTCCTCACACCCTAGACAGTGGTGATTAGCAGACAGGAGGTGTGGTCAGTGTGAGAAGAACAACACAGAAAGAAGCCCACTGACCCCCCAATCCTTCTTCAGAGTCTTGACGTGAGGTTCAGGTTTCAATAGAGGATAAAAGGCATGCATGACGAAGCAGTCTTGGTAAAGGTGTGAACCTACGGGTGGTCTGATGATGTCAGAGGTTTTGAAATCTTTGTGGGAGGTCAAGTTTCCCTCTGGCTGGCAGCAGGAGCCTTCTTCACCCAGCATGAGATCCTAATTCCTTGAAGGCCATTGTTTAACTAATCTGATAGCCAAAGGGAGGGAAACATGCATTTTCAGAATATCTTTGTTCCTGCGTTCTCTTTCAGATCTAACCTATGAGAGCTGAACTGGGTGAGGAAAGTACTTTATAGCAAACTATTGGCCAGTGTCTTCTAAAGAAAGAACCTAGAGAGGTGCTCAGCGGAAAGACACAACCCTGTATGTCACAAGACATGTTCAAGCCTGGAGCTGTTCCTCACTGGTAGACCCCCTCACCCATAATGGATTAGGCTCTGGGTGTGATTCCCCCAGCACCATCAGAGAAAAAGAGAAAAATCACCCATTGTTAAACATTCTGCCTAAGCTCTGCCCCACAGTTACTTGGCAACAGCCAGGTATGCCAACTCTATTAAAGGGGCTATTAGCCCCCTCCTTTCTCTTACCCTCTTCCCCCTTTGTCCCTGCTCATAGCAGGCCTCTACTTCTCTATTTCCCCCTCCCCCCTCTCTCACTCTCTCTCTCCTACCCTCTTATCTCCCCTCCCCATGCCCTGAATAAACTCTATTCTATACTATACCATCATGTGGCTGGTCCCTCAAGAGCCCCTCAAGAGATGCCTCAATATGAGCCTGCCAGAGGCAACCCCTCCCCCCTACCTCGCCACACCTCCATGGATTATATCCCCCTTCTCTTTATCTCTTTATAAACACCCATCAAGATGGCTCACTGAATAAGACACTTGCCAACACGCTGACCTGAGTTTCTTCCCAAGAAATAATAAAGTGGTAGAAGGAAAGAACTGTTTCACCCAAGTTGTCACACACACACACACACACACACACACACACACACAATTTTATTATTTATTTATTTATTTTAGAAAGAGAAAGGGTATTTACAGGGCCCATCAACTGCTGCGAGCCTGAAGATGTGGGTTCTATCCCCACGACCCACATGGTGGGCTAAGAACCAACTCCTGGAGTTGTCCTCTGACTTCTGCACGCACACATCCACACATACAAATCTTTTTAAATTTTTAAAAAAGATATTTACAGATGTCCATAGCAGCACTATGTGTAGAAGCTGCTTCTCTCCTTCTACCATGTGGGTCCCAAGGCTCCTCATGCTTGGGGACAGGTGCTAAGTTGAAGGAGTAACAGACACAGGCATCAGCAGTAGGTTGTGTAAAAGGCCAAGTGCATATCGGAATACCATACAACAGTAAGAAGGCATGAGAGAGACTGGCTCACAGTCAGTGAACGTGAAATACTTTCCCAAACTGTTGGGGCAAATACAACGCTGGCATCCAGACAGTAAGTCCTTTTAGAGAACCGTTCAGAATGCAAGCAAACCAAATTACAACATCAGCTGGCACATGCTTAGCAAAAAGACAAGGATGCAGAAAACCAAGGCCATGGCTGCCCGCAGGGGAAGTTGGGGGATGGATAAGGATTCTTCATTGCTTGCAAGTATTTGTTTCTGACACTAGGCTCTTGTTTTGGGGTGTCTTGTTTTGTTTATTTATCCTGTTTGTTTTAGGAACTTTTTTTTTTTAAACACAGGATCTTTCTAGATAATCCAGGCTGGTCTCAAACTTGAGATCCTCCTATCTTGGCCCCCCAAGGTCTGAGATTATTGGCTTGTGCCACCTCCACATCCAGTAATGGTTTTGTAGTGTGACTCTCTATTTTGTAATAAAACAGCGTGAGCTGTGTTTCCCACACCTTTTTAAAAAAGATTTATTTAGTTATTTCATGTATGTGAGTACACTTTTACACTCTTCAGACACACCAGAAGAGGGCATCAGATCCCATTACAGATGGCTGTGAGCCACCATGTGGTTACTGGGATTTGAACTCAGGACCTCTGGAAGATGTCTGGAAGATGCTCCTAATCACTGAGCCATCTCTCCAGCCTGTTTCCCATACTTTTTATTAAGAGGATTGGATTTCACAATTTAAAAAAAAAAAAAGGGGGGTATGGTAGTACACTCCTTTTAGTACTGGGAGGTAAAGGCAGGTAGATGACTGAATTTGAGACCAGCCTAGTAAAGAAAGTGAGTTCTAGAACAACCAGGGCTATGCAGAGAAACCTTGTCTTGGGGACAAAAAAAAAAAAAAAATGTTGAAAGAAAACAGAAAAGAGGGTGTTAAAACACTGGACTTGGTGTGGACAGAGTCACATGGTTTTCCCATCTGTGAGCATACAGAATCATTACCAAGCTCTTGCTACAACACAGGTTATCTTTATGTATTCGGAAAGGTCTGAAGGGAGGCTCCGGGCTGATTTACTGCTCCCTAACAGATTACTGGGGGGACGATGGTCTGCAACATGAGGGACCTGCCTACTGCTCTAAAAGACCCTGAGAGAAAGGTTGGGTCCCTCCTGCTTCTCACCAGGAGGGCACCTCAATCTGGCTGGAGAGAAACAGTAAGTTTGTAAGGTGACCAGAGCCAGCCCCAGAGCAGTCAGAAGGGGCTGTCATCTTAAAAAGTCACTGTGGTATCAGGGCCTGGGGCAGGGAGGAGGCAGTCCCGATAGATGGGCACAGGATCTTCCCTTCGATGATAAAAGTGTTTTAGAATTAGATAGGGATAATAGTTGGACACTACCGACTGTGAGTGTGCCCTAAATACCGCTGAGCGGCAACATTAACAATAGCTAAGTGTTCTTGTTTCGCTTGTGACACTGGCTGGCCTGGAACTTACTGTGTAGACAAGGCTGGCCTTGAACTCACTAGTTGTCCTGCCTCTACCTCCCTAGTCACAGGTGCCACAATGCCCAGCCTAAACATAGCCAAGTTCAACCCCCAGCATTGCAAGAGATTACTTAGTTAATTAAGTGAAATTCCTAATTCTGAGTCAGGCATGCTAGCACATGTCTGGCACATTCTGGCACTTCAAAGATGAAGGCAGGAGGGTCGGGAGGCCAAGACCAACCTGGGCTCAAACCAAAGCAACCAAACAAACAAGCATACAAACCCTGCAACAATAAAAAGCGGAATTTTATCTCAATTAAAAAATAACTTTTTAAAGAATTATTTATTTATTTTATAAACATGAGCACACTGTTGCTGTCTTCAGACACACCAGAAGAGGGCATCAGATCCCATTACAGATGGTTGTGAGCCACCATGAGGTTGCTGGGAACTGAACTCAGGACCTCTGGAAGAGCAGTCAGCGTTCTTGACCACTGAGCCATCTCTCCAGCCCCTAAAATTTTTTTTTTAAAGTCAGAACTTAAGAAAAACAGGATTTTTTTTCTTTGCCCACTAAGGTAGAAATCTTGCTAAGGAGAAGCAAGAATTTACAGAATTTCTGCTGTGCCTAAGCCTACCCACGGTTCCTATTTCTTCCTTTTAAATTCTTCTTTGTGTCTATACCAATGACCTTCTCTCTCTGACTCAGGTGTGTGTGTACCTGTGTGACTTTTTTGTGTAATTGTTTAGTGAGTATTGCATGCCTATATTGAGGGTGCTCACTGTACATGTGTGTGTGTGTGTGTGTGCTTAGTGTGTGGGTGTGTTGCAACTTATGTGTGCACTTCCGAATGTGTCACAGTGTGTATGTGCACACAGCTGCCTCCCACCCTCTGCAGGCTTTTGCTCGCACAGCCCTGTTGTGCTGAGTCGGCATCTCTGCAGCCTGCCCTCTGGCTGTCCCTGACAGGAAGCCAGGCTTCCTGGGGTCTTGAATCAGCCGCACAGGAAGGAAACAGAGGCTGCAGAACTGTCAGATAGGATGCAGCTGACTCCAAGGCGCCATCCACACCTCCCAGAACAAGTCTGGAGCAGGCCTCCAGACTGGGACCTGAAACCTTGGCATCAGAAACAGAAGCATAGACTCTGCTTTGTGCTGTCCCTCCCCCGCCCCCCCAGACCTGAGTGACACTCCTCCCCAAGGTCAGTCCTCAGCTTTTCAGCTGTAGTTTCCTCCCTGTGAGGCAGGAATAATAAAACAGCCTTTCCCTCAATTGTCATGGCATTCAGAGTCTCTAAAAACAACAACAAAAACACTGGCCAGGTGTGGTGGCACATACCTTTAATCCCAGCTCTCAGAAGGCAGATGCAAACAGACCTTTGTGAGTTTCAGGCCAGTCTGGTAGCAAGTTCAAAGCAAACAGGGTTACATGGTGAGACCCTGTGTCAAACAATTCAAGAATACAAACAACTAAGTGTGTGAGGGCATGTGTGTGTGTGTGTGTGTGTGTGTGTGTGTGTGTGTGTGCGTGTGTACATGTGTTCTATGGCATATGTGCAGAGGTCAGTCTTTGGGAGTTGATTCCCTCTCATGGGAGCCAGATTGTCACACTTGGCAACAAGTGCCATTTCCCATTTACCCGTCTCACTATCTTACCTGTCCTCATTTGTTTTTATTTATTTATGTGTATGGGTGTTTAGCTGCATGGATTGTGAGTACCAGGTACATGTCCCATTGTTAGAGAAGGCCAGGAAATGGCATCAGATCCCCTGGTATTGGAGTTATAGATGGTTGTAAAATATCACGTGGGTGCTGGGAACTGAACCCAGGTCCTCTGTAAGAGCAGCAAGTGCTTGTAGACAATGAGCCATCTCTCCACCCTTCACCCCTGTTCTTAAAGAAAAGATCTCATTCTAGCCCAGGATGTCCTGATATTCACTCTGTGTCCCTAGGCTGGTATCAGATTGTTAGCTATCCTCTTGCCTCAGCCTTCTGAGTGCTATGATTATAGGCATATGTCAATATCCGTGGCTTGCCTAATCTGATGTTACAGGTCTCATCCAAGCTCAAGAAAGTGATGGAGTACAGCGTGTGTGTGTGTGTGTGTGTGTGTGTGTGTGTGTGTGTGTGATGGGAGTTTTGAAGCAGAGCTGTGTTGCCTTCAGTGTATTTTAACAGGCTGTGTGGTTTGATCCCAGTGTCTGGTCTAGATGCAGAGATGCCCTGGCCATGACCTCCATGTTGCTCTTTACTGTTTCGGTTAATATCTGGGTTCCCCCTCCCCCGTCCTCCCTGTAAAGGACAGTCTGGGGTGCTCAGAGGAGTCATTTCCCAGGGGTGACTACAGGCACTTTACCATGGAACCTCTTTTTTAAACTTAACTATACAAAAGCCTTCCAGTTTTTGATTTGCCAACTATTCTGCGAAATCTGCAAAAACCTACCAGTTTGAGACTTTGAAATTGGCACAGACAGTCCACAGCAGTGAGTCCTCATGAGTGGGGTGGGGACAGATTTCTGTAAACAAAGCAAGATGCAATCTCTCCAGCCTTCCGTAGAAAAGTTTACATCTAAAGGGAGGGCCTCCAGCTCTGCCAGGTTATCTCAGGAACCATTCATAGCTACCATTAAAGTCCTCAGTGAACCAGTGTCGGAACCTTCTAGTGCATATTTCACCCAAACACGTCTTTGCCCTCTATGCTTGACCAAAACATATCCTCACAAGAGAGGGAAAGGTTTACTTGATGAATGGTTGCTTGGTTTTTTCTTTTTGTTTTTTGTTGCTGTTTAGTATATATATATATATATATATATATATATATATATATATATATATATATATATATATATATATATATGTATATATATATACATACATACATACATATATATATATACCATATACATGCCTAGTAAAGGGTCAGAGGTCAGAGAATTGGTATTCTATATAAGGACAGTTTGAATCATGTGGGTGCTGGGAACCAAACCCACATCCTCTTCAAACCCAACAAGTGCTCTTAACCAATGAGCAGATCTCTCTAGCCCTTCAAGGCAGGTTTTTTCCCCCCTTACTATGTATTTATGTATATTTTTATTTGTTTATTTTATGTATGTAAGTACACCGTCGCTGTCTTCAGACACACCAGAAGAGGGCATCAGATTCCATAACAGATGGTTGTGAGCCACCATGTGGTTGCTGGGATTTGAACTCAGGACCTCTGGAAGAACAGTCAGTGTTCTTAACCGCTGAGCCATCTCTCCAGCCCATGTATATTTATTTTTGAGACAGGAATTCTCTCTGTTGTCCTGGATGTCCTGGAGCTCACAATGTAGACCAAGCTGGCAAAGTAGGGTTTTTTAAAAGCCTAAAATACACAGTTCAAGTGGGAGTGGGTGGGTGGGGTATAAACCTGTTTGTGTGGGTGTGCTCCTGTAGGACACAAGTTTTTGAGGGTGTATGGAGGCCACAGGCTGATGCCCAGGACCTTTCTCTGTTACTCCCCAATTATTTTTGGCAACAAGGTTTCTCCATGAACCCCGAGTTTATTAACTCAGCTTAAGTAGCTGACCAGAAAGCTCCAGGAATCTTCCCAAGCAGCAGAATTTCAGATGACAACCACGTTCAACTTTATACATGGACACTGGAGATCTGAAACCAGGTCCCCTCACTCTCGCACGGCACATGCTTTACCCAAAAAATCATCTCCCAGCCACAAAAGAAAAAGAAAAAAAGAAAAATAGAAAGAAAACAAATTCCTGACACAAAAGCCTTGAGACCAGTTTGCACAGTGGTTGTCGCCAGACCTCCTCTGCACCATAATAGACCGTCACATAATAGTGAGTCCCAGTGCCTCAGACGACAGACCAGAACCACCAGCTGACTTATCAGTAGTTATTAACATTCCTCCATGCCCACAATGGGTTTTCTTTTCAGTCCAGCCTTTTTTCCACCCTGGCCCTTGAAGTGTGTTCAGGAGCCTGATTGAGTTATGTGAAGGCTTCAGTGGAACTCTCGAGAGTTTCTAACACTACAAACAACAATTCAGAGCAGATGCTATTGGTATTAGAGTATTTCCTTTTACTTCAAATACAGTTTCCCTTGCTAGAACTCTTAGAGATGAGGAAGAGGCTCCCTCCCAGGGATCAGGACCAACATAGAGGGAACCACTGCAGCCTTAAGACTTTCTGCTTCCTTTGGCATTTCTGGTCTGTCCCCGCCACACTTGGCCCTTGGGATGGTTAGACTTGACACAGCCTAGAATTACCCAGAAAGGAAGCCTCCATGAGGAGCTGTCAAGATGAGGTTGGTCTGTGGGTGTGTCTGGGGGATTAATAGACGTGAGAAGGCCCAGCCTGACAGTGGGCAGTGCCAGCGCCTGGTTTTGGCTCCTGAATTGTAGAGGAGAGAAAGCAAGCTGAACTCTAAGCATACACACTTTCATTTTCTCCCTGCTTCTGGCGGTGGATGTGCGGTGGCCAGCCACTGAAGTTCCTCCTGCCTAGGCATCCCTTCAGTGATGAACTGGATGGAGCCCGGGATTTCAAGCTAAATAAAGTAAACTCTTTCTTTTATTGGGAGTATTTTTGTCATAGCAGCAGCAATAAAACTTCTCTCCCTCCCTCATCGACTTCTTTACTTCTCTTAACCCTGTTCACCAAGAGTTTTAGGAACATGGAAGGGCTGGAGAGATGGCTCAGTGGTTAAAAGCACTGACTGCTCTTCCAAAGGTCCTGAGTTCAAATCCCAGCAACCACATGGTGGCTCACAACCATCTGTAACAGAATCAGATGCCTTCTTCTGGTGTGTCTGAAGACAGCTACAGCATGCTCACATAAAATAAATAAATAAATCTTTAAAAGAAAAAAAAAATTGGGAAAAAAACCTTGTTCTTAAGTATTGTTTTATTATTAGTGATGATAAATTAAATTCTGTTACTGTTAATCTAATCTAATCGACTGATATTTGTTAATGGCTATTTGTTGGCGAGTATGAACTATTAATTATTATTCATTAATATTAATGTTGTTACTTTGAGACAGGTTCTCACTAGGTGCCTCAGGCTGCCCCCCAGCCGTGATCCTGAGTAACAGAGTGAGAGGTTTGTATCACCACACCTGGATTACCCAGGATTCTTATCTTTCATTCCTACTACTTTCCAGAGCCCCATTTCCTCATCCTCTCTGAACACATCTCTTGTCTTCCAGGCTCCAGCCCTAGATCTAACATCCTTTATGCCATCAGGTGGTCCCCATATAGCCACACTGAGGTTGTCCCAATAAAAAGGCTCTGGCGATGGCCCAGTGTGCAAACCTGGAGATCCATGTCCCCAGCACCCAGGAGACAGGCTGGGAGTGGAAGCTGATGCCTGTAACCTCGGGGGTGTTCAGAGGTAGAGTCAGGCAATCCCGGGAGCTTACTCATCAGTCACTCAAACCGAAGAGCAAGCTCCAGGTTCCGTGAGAGACTGTCTCAAAAATTAGACCCAGAAGCCAGGGAGTGGTAGCAAACACCTTTGACCCCAACACTCAGTAGGTAGAAGGAAGTGGATCTCTGTGAGTTTGAGGCCAGCCTGGTCAAAGGAGAGAAAATTCCAGGACAACGAGGACTACATGGAGAAGCCCTGTCTGGAAAAAAAACAAATGAAAAGTCCCAGGTTCCATTTGTAGCATCTACACGACAGCTCACAATGCCTGCGACTCCAGTCCCAGAAGATCTGATACCTTCTGGTTTCCAGAGGCAACAGGCACACACATTGCGGTATACAAATATACATGTAGACAAAAAAACGCTGATACAAAGAAAGTAAAAATAACAGTAAGGCGGGACCATCAAGATGACTCAGTGGATAAGGGTACCTGGAGCCAGAGCTGACAATTCCCTGGGGGTCGAAAAGAACCAATTCCCTCCAGTTGCCCCCAGACCTCTAGGTTGCACAGAACTGCAGGCCCCTACCTCATAAAAAAGAAACAAATGTCTAAAAAACCAAAACAAAAGACAAGGTAGAAATTGATTGAAAAAGACACCTGGCAATGACATCTGGCTTCCCAACTACAGATACCAGCTAGACAAACAGACAGACAGACAGACAGACCATACACATACACACAGATTACCCTAACTTAACTGGCATTAAAACCCAAATTTATTGCACACTTTAATCTCCATTCTCTTCCCTCCTGTTTTTCAGCTAGAATTCAGCTCATAGGTTTGCAGCAATAAATAAGTCGCCCTAGAACAAAGCGTTGTTATAAAAGGTAGTGTGGGGGTCGGCCCGCTCATCTGGCTTGCTGAAAGCCTGGGTTCAAGTTCCCCCTCATAAAAGCAGGTGTCACCAGGTGAAGTGTCCCACACTTAGGACACCAATGCTGAAAACCAGAGGCAAGAGGTTAAATTCACTACATTAGAGCTTATCTCAAAAAAAAAAAAAAAAAAAAAAAAAAAAAAAAAAAAGAAAGAAAGAAAGAAAAAAGAAAAAAGAAAAGAAAGATCAAGCCATTACATTATGATTTGTGAAACGCATGCAGTTAATTAAAGAGGGAGACAGAATGTCTCTGCAGCCAGATAAACATTCTAAGGTATGAACTTTATAAAATCATTTCAAATATAAATAAAATTGACCTAACCCATGCAAAAGCCATACGACCTAGGAAGGTTTGGTAGAGAGAACAGAAATGAAGTAGGAATTTTCTTTTTTTTTTTTTCATTTCTTTGCTCTTTTATCAAGATAGGGTCTGTCTCACTGTGAGGCCTGTGCTGGTCTGGAACTCACTGGGTAGGTAGAAGAGGCTATTATTACAATTAATCCCATCCTCCTGGGTGGCTGGGATAACTCGTGAGCCACCATGCCTGGCTAATGTAGGGAATTCTAAGGACTTCACTTAAAAAGAAAAAAAAAAAAAAAAAAAAAAAAACCAGTGTCTCAACTATGTATCCCTGTCCAGCCTGAAATTCACCATGTATTCCAAGTTGGCCTAGAATTCATGGAAATCCATCTGCCTCTACCACCGCAGGTTTCCCAAACCCCTTATTACAATGAAGACTTAAAATCAGGAAATGAATCCTGTTCATTCCAGTTCACTCACTCACAGGTGGGTTTCAGATTTGGCCAGTTGCTGCCTTAGCATCAGTACCCTTTGCTGCGATTGGCCGTCCGCCCTGCTGTTCTGTGTGGGTCTGAGGATCAGACCCCAAGCTTGTGCACTCAAGGTGAGGGCTCTCCCTCAGTGATACTCCAGGCTCTCCTATCCCCACCACCACTATCTAGAATCTTTTCGTTTCCTCCCCTTCCCAGCCTTGAGATTTTGGAGAAGTGTCTTTTGTTCCCATTAGGACTGATACTTCTGTCCTGATTAGACTGGGTCTGTGTGTTGGGGGTGGGGGTACTCCCTAAGGAACACAGCGCCTATCCCCAGGCACCCTAGTAGAAGGCAGCCTCTGTCGGTTTGTCCCGTGGGAACCTTGATCATGGTCACGGCAGTGTCTGCCCGCTTTTGATTTTCCTGCTGCAAAGTTGCTGTTCTTCTTTTGTAAAATGAAACGGTAAGGGCTGCAACTTGGCGTTAGGATGCTGGCCCAGCATGCCTGAGAGCCCGGGTTCAATTCCCAGCATGATGAAAGAGAAATAAAAATGTAAACACACCTTACTGGGAACTGCTTTGAACCTGGAAGTAACATGTTAAGGCTTCGTCTTTCAGACACTAAATTTTGCAGGCATTGGTGATCTTTGTGTGGATTAGTTGCTGTGATGATTGGCTAATAGTTTTCTTTTCTCCATCCATTGATTTATTGGGGATGGAGGTAGAGCATGCTGTGTGTAGGCACAGTGTGTATGTGTGTGTGTGTGTGTGTGTGTGTGTGTGTGTGTGTATGTGTGTGTGTGTTTAGGTGAACTTGAAAGAGACAGTTCTCTCCATCCATTATATGGGGTGCAGGAATTGAACTTGGATCATCAGGCTTGGCAGCAAGCACCTTTACCCCCAAGCCATCCTATTGCCCTGCCCTTCTTTCTGTTTTCGGCTTTTATTTTTCAAGACAGGGTTTCTCTGTGTAGTCCTGGCTGTCCTGGAACTCTGTCTGTGTATCAGGCTGACTTCGAACTCAGGTACCTGCCTGCCTCTGCCTCCTGAGTGCTGGGATTAAAGGTGTATGTCACTATGTCTAGCCCTTCCTAACGATGACACGTTAGTGATATTATAACACCTTTTCTTTTCCAAAGAGGACTGGAATCAATTTAAGATGTTAAGAGAGCAATAACCCAGTTGCTGCTTTTCTTTTGTGTTGTGTTGGCTTCGAGACAGTCCCGATGGTTAGTCCAGGAACTAACTTACTATGAAGCCCGAGCTGGGCCAGGCATAAAGGTGACTAAGTGGTTAAAAAAACATGTTGCTCTTGCAGAGAACCCTAAGTAGTTGGGTTTCCAGCTCCCATGTGGCAGCTCACAACCTTCTGTAATTCCAGTTCCAGGGGATCTTATGACCTCTCTGACCTTTACAGAGACCAGGTACACACGCGGTGCTCATACATACATGCAGGTAGAATATTCACACACATAAAATAAACTAAATAAACCTAAAGGGGAAAAAATAGAGACATATAAGCACAGCCAGGCTTAATGGTTTAACCCTTTAATCATGTGGTCCTCAAGCGATGGGTCACCCCCCCTTTAGGGCCACATATCAGATGTCCTGCATGTCAGATATTCGCATTATGATTCCTAACAGTAGCTAAGTTACAGTTATGAAGTGGCAGAAAAATAATATTGTGCTTGGGGGTCACCACAGCATAAGAAAGTGGGTTAGAGTCACAGCCTTAGGAAGGTTGAGAACCACTGCTTTAATCCTGCCATTTACCCTGCAGGGGCAGGGACGGGGGCCGGTGGATCTCTATGAGGTCCAGATCTGCCAGGGTTACATAGTGAGACCCTGTCTCCAAAGCAAGCAAGCAAACAAACAAAAAGCTATTTAACAGGGGCTGGGGAGACGGTTCAGTAGATCGAGTGCTTGCCATGTAAACCTGACAACTTGACATGGATTCCCAGTGCCTACAGAAAGCTGGCGGCACTGTTGTAACATCTTGTCATCACAACATATCCTTCTGAGGGACAGGACCCCAGGGCCAGCTAGCATGGTGTACAGCAGTGAACATCGGGAGAGACCCTGTATCCAACAAGGCAGAGGATGAGAATCAACCCCTGGCTCCGTGAAAAAAAAAAAAAAAACAACTCCTCAAATACACACATATATGTATGTGTGTGTGGTGTGTGTGTGTGTATATTATCTATCAGAATACTGGCAGGTATCCTGTTTACTATAGAAACAGTTACAGATCACCTCCAAGTCCACTTTTTTTTTAAAGATTTATTTTTATGTATATGAGTACACTGCAGCTGTTTTTAGACACACCAGAAAAGGGCATCAGATCTCATTCCATATGGTTGTGAGCCACCATGTGGTTGCTGGGAATTGAACTCAGGACCTCTGGAAGAGCAGTCAGTGCTCTTAACCACTGAGCCATCTCTCCAGCACCCAAATCCACCTTTTTAAGCCTCAAAGTCAACATCTTCCCATAGGCTCCTGCAAAGTGCATCAGTAACTAAGGTCCCTGGTAAAGCCTTTAAGTTGCAAACGGTTTCATTTACTTTATCTCAGAGACAGATGTTTCTCAGCTAATCAGACTTCCATTTTTTAAAAACAGACCGAGCCTTGTGCTGAATTCATCCCTTTAAAGTTTTCAACTCAGGCTAGTGAGATGGCTCAGTGGGTAAAGGTACCGGCAACCAAACCTAATGACGTGAGTCTAATACCAGGCTTCAGCATCATAGGAATTTCAGGCCATCTGACTATTAAGATATCATGGTTTTGTTTTGTTTTAAACAAGCAAACTAGAAGTAGGGGAGTAGGATAGTTCTGTAGGAAGGTTGAGCCTAACTACCTGAGTTCAATTCCTGTGGCCCACGCGGTAAGAGAGAGCTGACTACTGACTCCCACAAGTTGTCTTCTGACCTCCACACGTGCAGTGTAGCACCCACGTGCTCTGGGGTATGTGCTCCTTCTCTCTCTCTTTCATGCACTTGCTCAGACCCACACATATGCACATATACACACTCACATGCTCACATACATATACACATATGCACACGTGCACACACACACAAAATATAATAAAAATAAAGCATGTACAAAATACTAGTTTCTTTCGAATAAGAAAGAAACCTCATGCCTGTGTAAGTCACTCCCATTCTTTCTGCTGTACCTGACTAGTCTTCCAGTGTGCTGGGATCAACCCAAGGCCTTGGGAAGGCTGGGCCAGCAAGCCACCTCTGTGATCTGCCCTGCACCCTTGCTTGTTTTCTGTCTCCGCAGAGCTCTGCTTCCTCAACAAACCCTAGAACGTGCGTCTTTAGTGAGCAGCTCCTTTCTATGAGCCCAAAGTCTTTTGTCAATTAGTAGGTCTTGGATGATGCGGGGTTATCCCAGGGCCTCTCACATGATCAGCACCCCCTTCCAAGACGACAGTCACTAAGGTCCACCTCACCGAACAGTGCGCCCTTGTAGAGAAGTGACACACATGGTTGGTCCGCTCACAGCTGACGGCTGGCTGTTCCTCTCTGGCTGTGGTTGTGTGAAGAGTCTTCACAAGTCTGTTATGAACTTGCGATTTCAGTTCTCTGGGAGTGGAAGAGCTGGACTATGTGGCAATTCATGTTTGACAATTTGAGAAATTGCCCAATTATTCTATGCAGTGATTACACAATTTTTACATACCAACAGTGATTTGGAGTCTGACCTTTTCTACACGCTCACCAATTTGTGCTATTTTTTTAAAAAATTAATTTATTTTGACTGATTTCTTTGTTTCTTTAGAATCAGGGTCTCACTGTTTAGCCCTGGCTGTCCTGGAACTTACTTTGTAGATCAGGCTGGCCTCGAATTCACAAAATTCACCTGCCTCTACCTCCCAAGTGTTGGGATTAAAGGTGTTCACCACCACCACATAACTGAGAAACCCTGTCTTGAAAAAAACCAAATAAATAATATCATTTAAAAATTTTTAAAGGCCTTGCTCCCCCTCTCTCTTCCTCTCTCCCTCACCCTCTGAACCCCCCACCCGTGTGTGCAGGTTAAGAAGAACTTATGAAAATCGTTTCTCTCTTTCCACCACATGGGTTCCAGGGATAGACCTCTGTCCTTGGGATTGGAGGCTCCTCTGCCTGCAAAGGCATCCTGCAGTCCTACGATGAGAGCTTTTAACCGTATCATTCCATCAAAGTTCTTTCCATTGTTAATATTCTTCTGGATCTTTCTGAGTTCCTTCTCCCAACCAGGACTTGATGTTCCAAAGCTTCTCTGAGTTTGTCTCTGGTGCTTCAAAGTGTTGATCTCGATCTCAAGAATGTTTTTGCTGCATGTTGAAGATCAGAGGTTAAGGCCATGACATCACCCCTCACTCTGAACTATAAGAGAAAAAGAGTACCCCCTTTGCTCCAAATCTGAGTCCAATAGTAAACACAAAGTCTAGGAGGAGGTACTCCTCACAGGCCTAATAACCCAAGTTCACCCCAAGAACCTGTGTAAAGGTGTTGGGCAAGAAAGGACTCCCCAAAGTTGCCCTGTGACGTTCATAATAGCGCAATGGTGTCACCCACACACACTAATGATCAATGAACAGGTGGAGTTCAGAATATGATTGCATTTGGTAATTCAGATTCAGAGGAGTCTTTGATGTCCTAGGAAGAGAAAATTCTCCTGGTGAATCTCCTCCAACTCACCCTTAAACCTCCTCCCTTACCAGCTCCTTCCCTAGTGCCCACCCTTCCCCCACAGACAAGAGCAACCTCCTAATCCCATGATCTCCATCTCCGTGTCCTAGAGATTTCTCAAGACTCAGGTCAAAGGTGGTTGAAGGCTTTGCTCTGTCTAGACTCACGGGGTGTGTGTGTGTGTATGTGTGTGTGTGTGTGTGTGTGTGTGTATGTAGGGAGCTCTTGTTTCAAAGATAGGGAGATAGCTTAAGGTAGAGTGGGGTTCCTGCAGGTTGTGTGTATTTGCCTTAGTATATTTAGAACCAAGCATACTTTGCCTAGGTTAGTCTCCTTTGTAAACTCTCTCCTGTCTGGACAACAGAGAGGCACCATATTCTTGTTATCAACATGGCTTTGACTCTGCTTGCCGTTAAACCTATGGAGGAAGATCTTCCTCCCTTACAGCCTTACCGTGACCTCAGTGTTCCCTGAAAAGTCCAAGTTGCTAAGGAAGTTGCTCCCCCGACCTGAACAGTATGTTAGCACTGAGGTATAGTCCCAGTGGGGAACTCACCCCTTTTCAGTTGGTGTAGAATGAGAGTTCAGATCATCCAGGCTAATGACAACTTTGATGTTTATTCCAGACTGCATGCCCCACCCGAGGCTGGAAAAGCCCCAGGAAGTGAGGCTTGCTAACTTCTAGAAATTGAGGCACCATCTTATGATTTTACCCACAGTTCCTCAAGTTGTGGTGACCCTCATCCATAAAATTTTCTTCATTGCTACTTCATAACTGTAATTTTGTTATGAATTATAATGGGAGATGTGTATTTTGGGTTGTGAAGGGGGTCGTGCGCCCCACAGGTTGAGAACCATTCATTTATACACTGGCTGTTTAGCTATGTAAGCAGAAATAGCTGTTTAACTATGTAAGGACAAAGTGACTTTAGAGAGTCACTGCAAAAGAGTTTCCCAGCTCTCCAGCCTGTGGCCTGAGGCAGGCTCTAGAAGGGTACTGAGGAATTATCTAATCAACTTTTGAGGGCTGGGGAGAACATTCAAAACAAATACCCAAAAACTGGGGTGGGAGGGTGGAGCCCACTCAAGGTCCCAGGAAACTGTAACAGGCCTGTGTAGCAGAAATGAATAGCTTCTAAAGAGCTGGGGATAAAGAGTATCCCTCCTTTGGCTATCAGACTACTGAATGAATTAGAATTTTCCCCACAGGAATCTCCTGATGAGAAAAGAACTGACTCAAGTCTTGGGCCACTCAGGGAGTAACTTGTGTCCTGGGAGAAAGTTGACCCTTTGTCAGATGGCCTTGCAGTTTTCCTGGGTGCTGAGACAATGATGGGGAGGAACCCCACCAACGGTGATGTTACCTTTTGCGTATTCCCTGCTTTTGACTTAATCTCTTTCTCACTTCTGAATCCCAAGATGGACTTGGGGGTCCTTAGGTCTCTCCGTCGTCCCTGCCCCAGTGCAGCAACATCCAGTAAGTCTCCTTTCTCATCTTTTGCTTTTCTTTTTGTTTTTTTGAGGCAGGGTCTCTCTATGTAGTCTTTACTGTCCTGGAACTCAGTATGTAGACCAGGCTGGCTTTGAACTCACAGAGATCCACCTACCTCTGTCTCCCAAGTACTAGGATTAAAGGTGTGTGCCACCATGCCTGACTCTTTTTGTTTTCTTTCTTGTTATAAACTGCCTGAAGTGGGTGCTGGAGAGTGAGTTGGGGTCCTCTGCAAATGAAGGCTCAGTGGTTAGAGCACACATCAATGCCCCGGTCCTGTCTTTTATCTCCTCCCCCTTCCACTGAACCCCTTCTCCTTCCTGACCAGATCCTCTCCTAATTTCATTCCATAGTCTCCCAAAAATAATATTCTAGTTTGGTTTGCTTGTTGTTGTTGTTTTTCAAGACAAGGTCTCTCTTTGTAGCCCCGGCTGTATTGAAACTTGCTTGTAGACCAGGCTGGCCTCGAGCTCAGCGTGCGCCACCACCAAATGATCTTTTAAATTGAGACAAATCTCACATAGCTCAGATTGGCTTCTAACTCCAAATCCTCCAGCCTCGACCTCCCAAGTGCTAGGATTCCAAGCGCATGCCATCACACCCAGTTTTTGTGGTTGTTATTATTTTTTGTCTGTTTTTGCCGTTGTTGTTTTGTGTGACCCGTTGCTTTAGAGTCAGTCACTCAGAGTCACCTGCACAAGCTTGGGTGGCAGTAGTTATTTCCTTGAGCAAAGACAATCAATTAGCCAGTGGTTACCCCGCTGGGAAATAGACTTCACCCCAACAACCATTCCAGTAGCTATCAGGGAGGGCATGGCCTCCCAAGCTCCTCCTCCATCCATTGCAGGATGCTGACAGCCCCCCCCCCTCCTTTTTTTAATTTTCTTTTTAAAGAGTTGTTTTTATTTCTGGGCTGGACTTAACAGGATCCGGGTTGCTTTTTTGCTTTGCAAGCCTATGGGCGAGTTCAATCCCTAATAATGCCCACAAGTTGTCCCCTCACCCCGATGTGCATGCCATGACCCAGAAGCATATACAAATATGCTTATAAATAGTAAATAAAGAAACAAATAAATGAAAGGAAGAGAGAAAGAAAGGAAGAAAGAAAGAAAGAAAGACCATTAGCAAGAACCCCACAGAGCAAGTGTGTGAGCCATTAGCTTGGGCTTGCTTTGTCTCTTTCTGGACTTTTCTCCTTAACATGTGTGGTGAGTGTATTTCCACCTTAGCTTACGAGAAAAGAACAAGTCCAGGGTCCAAGGAAGAGTCAGCCAGGCAGGCTTTCTCAGCAAAACAGCAAGGCCTAGACAAATAAAGCAAGGGCAAAGGATGCTTAGGTCAGAGAAGAATTCTATTTGCCATCAGGACGAAAGTGGTTATCCAGCCATCCAAACCCATGGAGTGAACGCCACAAAGACTGAACATCCCTGTGCACTGGGGTCTGGGTGACCCTGATGTATCCACATGGGAGCCTCAGTTGTAACCAGCATTCCACTTTGGAAAACATGCTGCTCATGGGTGGTTGTCCACAGGGATAAGAGGCAGATGGGAATTCTTCATGACCCCCTCTCAAGTTTGCCGTGAGCCTCATACTGCTCTAGAGAAATTAAGTTCCAAGGCGGGGATACCCAAGGAAAGGTACTCATGCCTAAGTTATAAAACACTTGGTGAGCTAGCCATGCCTTTAATCCCAGCACTAGGGAGGCAGAGGTCAGCTCATCTTCGTAAGTTCGGGATCAGCCCGGTCTACATATTAAGTTCCAGAACAGCTGGAGCTACATAGTGAGACCCTGCCTTGAAAAAAGAAAATGTATATATGGTTTGTGGGCTAGGAATGTTGATCTTTGGTGAAATTCTTAGGCAGAAGGCTCTGGGCTCAATCTCCTCAGCACTATAAACCAGGCATGGTGGAACATGCATGCTTGTAATCCCAACACTACTTGAGAAATGGCAAAGCCAACCTTGACTAGCTAATGAGCCAGCCTGGGATACCTGAACTCCTTTTAAAACAACAACAACAAAACAGCTTGTGTTTGAAAGTATAATGAGAGTTGTTAGGGACTGGGAAGTCAGAAGAATGGAGAATTTTTTTTCTTTAAGATTATTATTGTTGTTGTTGTTGTTGTTGTTAATTATTTTAAATGTGTTTGGGTGTTTGCTTGCATGTTTGCCTGTGCACCACAGGTGTACCAAGGAAGCTAGAAGAGGGCATCTAATCCCTTGAGACTGGAGTAACAGATGTTTATGAGCTTTCATGTGGGTGCTGGGAATTGAACCCTGGTCCTTTGGAAGAACAGTGGAGGGGGGGGCTCTAACCACTGAGCATTCTCTCTAGCCTGAGACAGGTCTTAATACTCTGCCCTGGGACTCATACAGAACCATGTAGAGAATTGAAGATTCTCAAACTCCTTCCTCCCAATGCTGGTGTCAAAGGCTTGATCCTCCACTCTGAAGCAAGTTTACTTGGACCATGTTTCTGAAGGTTCTGAGTCCAAGACCAGGAATTCAGGGAAGTAAGCTGAGGGCGCCCAACAGAGGCAGGAGTTAGAAATGCCTTGGTTAAAAGCAAGTGGTCAATTCTGGAAGTTGGGAGGCAGAGGCAGCCAGATCTCTGTGATTTCAAGTACAGCCTGTTCTATGTAGGGAGTTCCATGTCAACTGGGGCCACATGGAAAGACCTTGTCACAAAATAACACAAACAAGGGGAAAGCAAATGGTTATATCTCATGTAAGAAGCCAGAGGGAGACCAGAGTCCCACAATCCCCTGCATTTGTTGTTTGGTTTGTTTTTTTTCTCCTCCTCCTCCTGTTCCTCCTCCTCTTCTCTTCCTTCTCTTTCTCCTCCTCCTCCCCCTCCTCCCTCCTCTCTGTCTCTTTCTCCCTCCTCTCTTTTTCTTCCTCAACAAGGTCAAACCTAGCCTGCAACTTCCTATACACAGCAGGCCTTGAACTCAGTGATCTTATTGCCTCTGCCTTCACAATGTGAAGTACCCTAAATTCTCTCAAACCTCACACTACTTAAAATAGTGCCAGCCCATAGTCCAAGCCTTCAACCACACAGGACTCTGCTCGAGGACTGTTCAGTAGACTCTTGGGATACCACTCTTGTTATCATGCCTTCTCTGGGTAGCAGATGATGGGGTCCAGGCTCAAAGGCTGCCACTCACAGCCAGTTCTTTCCCTCTCGGGTCGCTTGAAAGGACTAACTCCTGATTTCCTGACAGCTGAGGGAAACTGTGTGGAATTCCACAGTGAGATGTTTCTTACACACACACACACACACACACACACACACACACACACACACACACACACACACACACACTGTAACAGGAAACATCTTGGCTGCCAAGGCGGGGATTTGGGTTTCTTTGGCTTCTGAGCTGTTCTTGGCTCGGAGCCACCTAGGGAAACTGAGCAAGTACATGGGACCATGGAACTTGGGCTAGATCCATCAAGGACACAAAAAACAGATTATCCAGTCCTCTCCCCCAAGTGGAGCAGACAAAAGTGTCGTTGATGCTGAAGCCGTGGAAAGCTTCACAAGGGCCCATGGGAGGAAGCTTGGCATGGGCAACTGCGCCTGAACCTGGAAGGGAGCGGCGGGCTGAGGGAAGATCAGGCAGTGTTCAGCCTGGGCACTGAGCACCCTTCATTTCTCATCATGGCAGGAAAGGCACAGGCTGCCTGCTGACTGTGCCTGGGGCCAGAATTCTCTTACGAGGACTATCAGCCATGGAAAAATGCTCATGACATAAATTTTGGTCCGTTGGTTTTTATTACATGGGTTGATTGAGGGTGGGGTGCGGCAAACGGAGGTCAGAGGATAACTCTTGCTTTCTACTGTGTAGGTCCAGGAAATTAAACTCAGGTCACCCGGCTTGGCAACAAGCACCTTACACCTTGAGCCATCTTACCAGCTGTTTTTTTTTTTTTGTTGTTGTTTGTTTGTTGGGACAGGCTCTAATGGAACCCAGGAACTCAAACTCAATGTGTGGCCCAGGATGACCTTGAAGTTCTTGTCTTCTTAAGTGGTGGCATTATAAATGTGTGTCTCACACCTTGTGTAGCTGGTGGGGGCTTGAGAGGGGGACTGAAACCAAGGCCTTGGGCATCTAGGCAAGTCCTCTACCCACCGAGCTACATCTCCACCCCGTTCATGAGCTAATAAATGGAAAAGTCAACACACATACTTTATCTATATAATTTCTATATAATAAAAACTCTTGGGTCTGGAGAAATGGCTCTGTTCTTCCAGAGGTTGATAACCAGCAACCACATGGTGGCTCGCAGCCATCCATACTAGTGTTGGGATTCTGTAAACCCCACCCCTCAATTACCTGGCAGTAGCCAGGTATGCTCCGCCCCAGTGACCTGACACTATAAAAGGGGTTGCTTGCCCCCTCCTCTCTCTCTTGCCTCTCTAGGCCTCTTGGCCTCTTGAGCCTTGCTCTCCCACCCCTACCCCTCCGCTTCTCTTCCCCCCTCTCTCTCCATGTGCTTATGGCCGGCCTCTACTCCTCTACTCCTCTCTCTCTCTCTCTCTCTCTCTCTCTCTCTCTCTCTCTCTGCCTCCACCACCCTCTTAACTCTCCTCATCCTCCCATGACCTGAATAAACTCTACTGTGTACTATACCGTTGTGTGGCTGGTCCCTCAGGGGGAAGGGATTCCCAACATGGGCCCCCCCAGAGGCATCTCCCTTGCCCCCAGGCCTCTCGGTGCCTCCATGGGCCATATGCCCCCCACTCTCTTCATCCTTCCCCTAACAACTGGGATCTGGTGCCCTCTTCTGGTGCGCGGGTAAACAAGCCGATAGACCACTCACATTAATTTAAAAAAAATCTTTTCTTGGCCCAGTGGCTTTGCAGGCAAAGGTGTTTGCAGCCAAGCTGGACTTAAGTTTAATTCCTGAAATCTATATGATAGAGGGCGAGAACAGGTTCCCAAATGCTGATCCTTTGGCTCACACACACACACACACAGAGGTGAAAACTCACAATAAATAAATAAATGAATAAATAATAAATACGTAAATGTTTTTAAATTTTCCCCTTTTGGGGGGTATGGGAAAGATAGTGTGTATGAACTCAGGATCTTGTATAGGCTAAGCATGCGCACTCCACTACGACAGCAGAGCCGCCTCTGCCCCCACCTCTCCAGACCCCCCCCCCCCCACGGGCTGACCAAGAACGGAAGGAAGTGTACTATAACATTATCAGTATTTGGGTAACAGGACTTTCTTTTTTTCTTTCTTAATCTCATCTCTTGTGTCTCTCTGTGCTTTTAAATTTTCCCAGTGCCAGGGAGTGATCACCGTAACATACTCGGTAAAAGCAGATGTCACCCCGCCCTGCACCGATCCCGCAGACCCTCGGCAATGGGGAAAGGTGGGAGCCATGGGGGAAAAAATAAAAACCGACGTGGAATGTGATTCTGAGATATTTGTTGGTTTCAGCATGCAGGCTGTGGGTAGGGGAAGCTTTTGGAAGGTCCACCCACTGTCTCTCCCTGCCTCAGAGTTTCCTCAGAGCCTCACTGAATCCCCCTCCTCTTGCCTATTTAGCAAGTAACACAGTAGCAGCTGTTATTTTCCACAAGAAAAGTTCAAAGCACAGCGAGCCAGCCTCTGGCTTCTGCTCCCTGCCCTCCATCCCCTCACCTGATCGAAAGCCTTTGATATGTGTTTGTCACAAGGGCCCCTGGGTCTCAAACCCCCTAGGGCCTGGGCGGGGCTCTGCTCCCAGTTACTTAAGCCTCCCTGCTGGCTCCTTAGCCATGCTGGGACCACGTGGCTATCACCAGCCTAGCGGCGAATGACCTAGACAGGCAGTCCTTCAGGAACCTTTGGCTTCTCCTCCAGAGGAAAAACTGAGCTCATCCTGAGAAAGGGATGAGCTAGGGGCGATACAGCAGTCTCTGGCTTCCGCAGGAATCTGTTTACCGGCCTTAGAGGAAAGTCATAGGATTTTTGCAGGCTTCGGTTTTTCAAAGTTTTGCACTTTCTCACATAAATGCTACAAGAAGCCGGTGTCCCAGGCACCTCAGAAGAGCAAAATCACACCCCCTTCCTAGGTGGGTTTCCTCATAAGCCCTCCCTGGGCCTGGGGGTGGAGCAAACACGTGCTCTGGCCCCTTCAGGGAGAGAGTAGCATTTGAAAAGGCAGGAGAGATCTGGTGAAATCTGAAGCTGGGGGAGGGAGGGTGAGAACAGGCCCCCACTGAAGCAGGCTGCTGTGATCTACCACTTCAGAAGGGGACACAGGAATTAGCTGATCGAAAGGGTAGTAGCCAGGAGGATGTTGTCCTCCTGCTGTGACCTCTTTGAGGTGGAACCACCGCGTGGAAGAACAGGAGAGGATCCTGGTTCCTCACTGCCTTATACTCAGGGCCTTGAGGGACTGAGTGAAGCAGTGTCTCATGTAGCCCAGGCTAGTTCCAAATTCCCCTACATAACCAAGGATAACCTTTAACTTGTTTAAGATTTGTTTGGTTTTAATTATGTATATGTGTGCCTGTGTGCTTGTAATGTGCACATGAGTGCTGGTACCTGTAAGGAAAAGATGACGGGGCACCGATGAAGAGTCACAGGGCACCAATGTTGTGAAAGGATAACGATCCGAGTCACGGCACCAGTGTTAGGGGAAGGATGAAGAGAGTGGGGGGCATATGGCCCATGGAGGCGCGGCGAGGCCTGGGGGCAAGGGAGATGCCTCTGGGGGGGTCCATGTTGGGAATCCCTTCCGAGGGACCAGCCACACAACGGTATAGTACAGAATAGAGTTTATTCAGGTCATGGGAGGATGAGGAGAGTTAAGAGGGTGGTGGAGGCAGAGAGAGAAAGAGAGAGAGAGAGAGAGAGAGAGAGAGAGAGAGAGAGAGAGAAGGAGAAGGAGAAGTAGTGGCCGGCCATGAGCACGTGGGAGAGAGGGGGAAGGGAAAGGGAAGAGGAGGGGTTGGAGTGGGAGAGCAAGGCTGCAAGAGCACAAGAGCAAGAGAGGCCAAGAGAGAGAGGAGGGGGCAAGCAGCTCCTTTTATAGTGTCAGGTCACTGGGGCGGAGCATACCTGGCTACTGCCAGGTAATTGAGGGGTGGGGTATACCTCGCTGTTACTAGGTAACTGAGAGGTGGGGTTTACAGAATCCCAACAGTACCCCTGGAAGCCAGAGGTGCTGGTCCTCTGCAAGAACAGTGTACATTCTTAACTGCTTGGTTTTAGACAAGGAACAAGGGACAGAGGTGCATATTTTACATATCAAAGTAGGCCTGGCCTCCAGGTCCTCCAGGCATCCCTCAGTCCCACCTGGCATACCCTGCCCCACATTCCTGAATTTTCCAACCCAGGGGCTGAGCTGAGCTGTGCTTCCTCCAGAGGATCCTCCCTATATGATTCAGATATTTCACACTCCAGTGTCTGTCTCTCTGTCTCTGCCTCTCTCTGTGTGTGTGTGTGTGTGTATATATATATATATAAACACGTACATGCCCCATGGTAACTCCTCTGGCCTCATTCCTTGGGGCCAGTGAATTTGCCCTAGAGCAGATTCCCAGACCCTGGTGGCTCCATCCTGACCAAGCAGAGGAAGTAGCTCCACTTGAGGGAGCAAGTGGCTACTGCTGGTAGCTCCCTCTCCCATACTACACCACCAAAGCCCCCCAGCCCAGCTCACCCACAGGAGGTCACTGGTACAGGAAGCTTGGTGGGACTCATACCCCCTGCCCCTCATACCACTTGCACTACAGATGCTCCATCCTTACCCTGACATCCCTTTGCTTCCTGTAGTATATCACCCTGACCTCCCTTCCTCCTCTGTCATGTGATGGCCAATTAGAACACCATGGTTTCACTTGATTTTGACAGTGGAGAAACAGAGCCTATGATATGTAACAGTTTCCTTTGGGATTGAAATATTTCATCTTGCCTGGAAGCTCTTTTAAACAGACTCAAAATATAGCTTCAGGAAGTCCCTGAAACTGACCAGATTCACTAGGCTCCTCCCTGCCCTTGGAAAGGACACTGTAGAGCTGCCTACAGGCTATGCTGTGCACTGTGCTCCTGGTTTCCACCTTTTGTGAGCTGTTACCATGCAGGAGTGAGCTTTCGTCATGCAGTTGTCTATGAGTCACTTTTGGTCCTGTGTGAAATTCCAGAAAATGTATTGGTTCACCAAGCTGGACTTTGGTGGTATCTGTACTGTGGTCTGTCCTGGGCTCCATATCTGGAGTAGATATGTGTGTTACACACCTTAAGAAACATTTTGTGTAGCCCTAACCTCAGGATCTTACAATATAACAGCATTTGAGGTAAGGCTTTTAAAGCGGTTATTAAGATCTGGGAATGGTGGCAGTGTACCAAGAAGACAAAGGCAGAAACTCCAAGTGCAGGACTGATACTGTCTACATAGCAAGACCTAATGGAAAAACAAAACAACCCAAAAACCAAAACAACCAAACCAAACAAAAAGCCAACAAAACAAAACAAACCCAGGCTAAAGTTGGAACCTTGGTGGACTAATGTTTGACTAGTTTGGTTAAAACCCTGGGTCAGATCCGCAGCATGGTATACTAGGCATGGTGACAGACACCCGGAATCCCCATCCTCTGGAGGTAGAAAGAGGAGGTGTGGTATAACAGAATTTTCCTGGGGAGATGAGACACACAGGTCTACTCACTCCAAGTAAGGACTCTAAACACACGGACACCACCAGAGTCCAACTTGGCAAACCAACGAGTTTTATCTGGGTTATTTATAGGAGTAGAAATGACTCAGACAGCTGTGTTACTCCAGCCTGGGTCACAGCTCATGAACCTGGGAACCTGGAGTATACTACACAGCCTGTGGCAACTCAGTGGCTTGGACTGAATCTTTTTCAGATTCCCCGATGGCCCGATGGCTCCAAACCTTTTCCAGGCAGGCTGTTTGGTCTGCGAGTTTTCTTACAGCTTGACTACTTCCTGAGAGCGACTTGCTACTGTGGCAGGAAGGGGCCTCTTGTGAATCTGGTCAGCTTCAGGGACTTCCTGAAGCCATTTTGAGTTGTTTACCTATCTGCTTCAAGAGTTTCCGAGTGGGATGGTATGTTTCAATCATGAGGAAAACTGTTAAACAACAGGAAGACCAGAAGTTCGAGATAAGCTACACAATGAGTTCCAGGCCAGATTGAGCTACTTGATGATCTGTCAGTCATTATTATCTTCCTCTTCCTCATCGACCAGAAAAGTAAATCAGTGAACCCACTTTTTTCAGGAGCCAATGACCATCTTTCCACATCTCGTATTTCCTCAATGGATTCCTTTGTGAGGCTCTTGGCCAAGAAGGACAATCCCTATAAGACTCTGCCACCATTTATCTCTCCTGCTGACCCTAAATTCCAAGTTCTGGGTGGGTAGCCACACCAGTCACCTGGGCTACCAGCTGTACTACAAGGAGACACCAGCTGCTTCCTGCCCTTTTCGTGACTGGAGAGCTGGGTATGCTCCATAGTCTAGGCCTTTCTCCTCCAGGAGCAGGAACTAGAGGTGTGCTTGGCCCTGAGGTCCAATGACAGTTGCCCCCTGGTGGCCTTCAGGCCCTGTGCAGAAGATAGAATGAGTTTCATAAAAGGCAAAACCAGAGAATGGTGTTGATGAATTGACTCCTAGATTTGGGGTAGGGTACAGGGGAGCAGGGAGACACAGGAGTTCAAGGCCGACCTCGGGCATGTAACAAGTTGGAGGTCAGCATGTACTATAGGGGATTTTTTTCTCAAAAAAAGGTGTGTGCTCAGGTTTGGGAGTGGTATGAGGGTGGAGTTGGGGTAGCGGTAGAGAGGAAACCAGTGAGATGGTTTATCAAGTAAAGGCTTGTCACCAAGCCTGTAACCCACACAGTAGAACTCATTATCCCTGCAAGTTGTTGGCTGACCTCCATGTGTGCTCTGAGATACAGGATCAAATGTGCACACACACACACACAAGATTACTACATGTAATAATACATGTTAGAGGGAGTATCCAACACCCTCTCTTCCCCCTCTGTTCTAATATACCTCAGAGTAAGAAGGAAAAGGGTCTTAAAAGAGGTATAGTAATAGGGTCTGGACCCTGTTGCAGTCTGGTACAATTAACTCTCCTGCCCCCAATAAAATAAAAATGTTGGGCTGGAGAGATGGCTCAGCAGTTAAGAACACTGGCTGCTCTACCAGAGGTCCTGAGTTCAATTCCCTGCAACCACATGGTGGCTCACAACCATCTATAATGGTATCTAATGCCGTCTTCTGGTGTGTCTGAAGACAACAGTGTACTCACATACTAAAAAAATAAAATAAAATAAAAAAAGCCAAACAAAAGCAGTGAGCACCCCAGTCTTTACGTTTAGTGAGAAAGCTGAATAACAGTCTAAAGACCATGGGAATCAATAGGGAAGAACAGAGGAGCAGCTGTTTCGTATTCACCAGCGAACTGGAATAGAGGGCCTCTGTCAGTAGCAGACTTGTATATTTTAAGAAGTATCTTACTCCAGCATAAATGTGGCTTCAAGGGTCAGTTCAACAGCTCAGCCTGCCGACAAGCTACACCACCTGAGTTTATCTTCTATACCTACATGATAAAATAAGGGACTAGACTCCTGCAAGCTGTCCTTTGGTATGTGCACACAAAGGCATTCATAAATAAAACAAACTTGCATCATCGTGCTTTCGTGCAAATGATTTGCTGTGTCACAGTCTCTGGAGTAATTCTTCAACTCCTGACAAGTTCTGAGTTCAGTGCTGAAACCCTAATCAGTTACCATATCGAGCTCCCCTTTACAGGCTCTGCAACTACAAGTAATATTTCTGCCTTAAAAAGACGGAACCAGGGCTGCAGAGATGGCTCAGCGGTTAAGAGCACCGACTGCTCTTCCAGAGGTCCTGAGTTCAAATCCCAGCAACCACATGGTGGCTCACAACCCTCTGTAAAGAGATCTGATGCCCTCTTCTGGTGTGTCTGAAGACAGCTACAATGTACTTAAATATAATAAGTCTTAAAAAAAAAAAGGAAGACAGAACCAGAAAGTATTCTTCTATGCCTTAAAAGATGATGCCCAAGTTCAAAAATAGGAAATAGGACAGGGTAATACATGAGCGTAAATTTTAAAATGCATTAATATAGATGCCAACTGTTTTTTGAGACAAGGGCTCCTATAGCCCAGCTGGTCTCTGATTCCCTACACACAGAGACCTTGACTTTGTCTTTATCTTCCTGCTTCTACCTCACAAGTGCTGGCAACAGAATTGAGCCACATCCCCATTACAAGACAGTGTCTTCTGAAATGGTGGTCCTGTTGTCTGAGCCTTCCTTCACATTGCTGGGGTCATGGCATGTACCAACACACACAGTCTCCAACCTTGTTAGGGGGAAAAATAGAGAAAAATACAAAACTTGTAACCTTAGCAGGGGGAAATCATTATATCCTTTCATTATAATTCATAGCAAGCTCTAAGTGCTTGAAGAATGCAAACATGTCTCAGGAGGCAGTATGTAGCCAAGCCTTCAAATCAGTAGACTTAATTCTTTTTTTAAAATTATTTTTGTATTTTTTCTGTACACTGTCACTCACTTCAGACACACTAGAAAAGGGCACCTGATCCCATTACAGATGGTTGTGAGCCATCATGTAGTTTCTGGGATTTGAACTCAGGATTTCTGGAAGAACAGTCAGCGCTCTTAACCACTGAGCCATCTCTCCAGCTCTCAGTAGACTCAAAACCTGGCAATGGCGAACAGCCCACTGCAGCCCCAGCGCCACGCCTGCCTCCTTAGTTGCTCCCTTCTATGGTATGTTGGATTTCTAGTGTGCTGAGCTGCAGCTCCCGCCAATCAGCCACTTTTGCGACAACTGTGCAGGGTATGTTTCCACTTCAAAAAGGTAACGTATCCACAGGATTTGAACATGCTATGTCAACACAGATTCCTAACAGCTTTGTTAAAAGATTTATTTCATGTGTATGTATGCAGTGCTCATACCATGGTGTGTCTGAGGTCAGAGGATAACATGAGAACTCTTCTGGTCTCCACGCATACACTTTATGTGCTCTTGCATGTGAGTGCTGGGGAGACTAGAGAGCTTGCTTAGTTATTAAGACACTAGCTGCTCTACCACAGGACCAGGGTTCAATTCCTAGCACTCTTATGGAGGCTCATAACCATCTGCAAATCCAGTTACAAGGGATCTCACACCCTCTTCTGGCCTCCTTGGCACTAGACATACAATCCCAGCCAACACACACACATCTAAAACAAAAGAACTCCAACCCTTTGCTCAGTGGATAAGCCCAGAACCAGGGTTCGATGCCCATGGGAGAATGTGTCTGTATCCTAGTTCGCCTGGTCTGTAGAGTGAAAGCTCAGGGTAGATGGGAAAGCAAGTGCTGAACGAGGTTGGCCTGTTACTACCACACAAGCATCCAGCAGACACTCCTAGCCACCCATCACTCTGGCCCTGGTGAAATTGAAGCTGTCTGCAGGGAAGTGATGGCGCACACCTTTGATCCCAGCCCTCGGGAGACGGATCTCTGCGAGTTTGAGGCCAGCCTAGATTACAGAGTGAGCAAATCCCCATTTCCAGGACAGTCAGGATACAACAAGAAATCCTGTTTTAAAACCAAACCTAACCCTGAAGTTGTCATTTGACCTGCCCACCCTAACTTCATTCCCATGCCTGTGCCCCTAAACCAAGTGGACAAATGAAAACAAAATGTAAAGACAAATGAATAAATAGAAGACACGGGGAAAACATAAATCATATCACCATGTAAAAGAAGTGATAGAGGTGCCATACTTCATATTTCAACCACATGACCTCCTGAAAAGAGGTCACACTGGATTTTGTTTGTGTTGTTGCGGACTGAGAACAGGCTCTGTGCATGCTAGGCAAGTGCTCTACCATTGAGTCATGTCCTCAGTCTGCAAAGACAAAATTACAGGGATGAGAGGACTTAGCCAGGGGCAGAACAGCAAAGACTTAGAAGGCTGAGGAAATACTTTCCAATGGATCTCATACAGGACCTGAAACCACAGGCTGTCACAGTGTGCCGTCAGTCCCATGACTGCAGCTGGTGAGCAGGCATCGGCCAGCCTGGAGATCTTTACCTATTCTATTTTATAGGATTGGTTCCCAGCATCTACATGGTGGATCACATAGATCTATAACTACAGTTTCAGAATACCCGACACCTTGTTCTTGCTTCCATGGGCACCAGGCATGCAAGTGGTCCACATACATACATGCAGTCAAAATACTTGCATATGTAAAATACAATACCAACAAATGAAATATAAATTGTTTTAAAGAAAAATAAAACAAAGGTTTGCTGCAAATGGTGGGGCTAGCCTTGAACTCAACAATCCACCTGCCTGCCTCCATCTCCCCAGTGCTGGGACTAAAGGCTTGCACCACCATGCCCGGCTGAACCAAAACACTTTCCCATTCATGTATACCAATTCTCATCATATCCCACTTAATGGTCATCAAATTGTCCTATTTCACAATTCCACAATTTGAGGCAATTGTGAAATCTGTAGTATTTGGACTTTAATGACAAAAACCCTTAGGTGTCAGGCTTAAGTTCATACAAAGGATGTAAAGAAGTGGTAAACAGCCCCCAAAGCCAAACAACAGTACCAACCATGCAGAGAGACTCCTGTGACAGGATTTAACAGAAAGCAGCCTGTATCAACACGGTACCAGTCATCTGACTTAGTTACCTACCAGTCAAGCTGGGCTTGGGAGTGCATATCTGAAACCTAGCTGGGCGGGGGGGGGGGGGTTTAAGGCTCCACACCACAGCAAACTTGAGGTCAGCCTGGGCTACGAAAAACCACCTCAAAGAAATAGGACATCAAAGAAGTGTGAAGGGCCCAGCATAATGAAGCTACTGTAACTTAAGTTTGATTATGGGGCTGGGGGTGCAGCTGAGTTGGTATAGGGTTTACTTAGCATGCACAAAGCCCAGGGTTCAATCTCAGCACCACCTGGGAAGTAGAGGCGGGGGATGAGGTCATCATTCTCCACCACACAGTGCAGTCTGAGAGAAAGCATGCCAAACACATTCAGGCCAGAGACTTCCTGTCAGTGTCAAAACACAAAGCACAACTCCACGCAGAAGATCCTTGCATGGTGTATGTTTGGTTTTTGTTCTGTTTTTTTATTCTAGTAAGTCATCAATAGCTTTATGGCACAATTATTATAAACACTTGTTAATTCCCACCTCTCCAAGCAGAGGCAACTTCAGGAGCTAACACACATCCCGCTTTTATTATTGTCATGTGTTGTCAGGTGAATTAAAACAAACAGTAAACACACTCAGAGAGCTGAGACACAAACCTTTCCATCTTTAGACTGGAAAAATGTTTTGCACCAATTGCAAAGCAGAGTTAACATGAAACCAGGATGGAAAAAGCAGAGGAGCTTAAACACATTGACTGTCTTAATTAAAGTTTTAGAAAAAAGACCGGAGAGTAAGAAAAAAACAACATATACACCATGAAACAGTCTTTCTTTTTTAATGACCTCCAATTTTGAGTCTTCTAAATGCATCCAGATCCTCACTGTAGATTATGTATCATCTCCTCTTTGGCTATGAGGTGTGTTGTTTTGTTAACCAGAGACATCAGCGAGTTCAGTTTCTGAGACCAGTCATTTAATAAATTATTTGGATCTTTGGGTCTCTGGAAGTTGATGACTCCAGCCAACCTGTCTACTTTAGCAAAGATGGTCTTGTTAACCACAAGATTCGAGAGGAAAGCCTCGGACTCCTGTGAGAAACAGACAGATTGGATTAAGATGGATAATTACAGAGATAACTAAACATTCAAAAATTCTTCACCCATGGATACACAGGCTAAGAGCACTGACAGTTCCTTGCCAACTGCTGACCCTGGTGATATACTTACAACACTGGATGATCATCTAATAAGTCTCCTGTCAGGTGTGGTGACAGCTCCCAGCACTGGGAGGTGTATCCAAGACCAGAATTTGGAGGGACCCTGGGCTATATATTCAGACAATGGAAACATGGTACGTGTCTGTACTGATTGTAAATGTCAACAGAGTCAACAATAAAACCAGGAAGTGGGAAAGGTTAGACTGTTTGATACCAATGAACCAACACACCACATCTGAGTATCTTCACAGCCAGGTCTGAGTCTAAATGTAGATTTAGCCCTGATAATGAGGAACAGAACTAGCACCAACAATGAACTGGCTCCTCATTTTTACACTACTTCCCTTTCTTCTCTGTTGTGCTGGGGACCAAACTCAAGGCCACACAGAATAGGCATGCACTCCGCCACTGAGGTGGATCCCTAACCTACAGTTACCTTTTTAAAAAAAAAAAAAAACATTTATTTATTATATATAAGTACACTGTCGCTGTCTTCAGACACACCAGAAGAGGGCATCAGATCTCAGTACAGATGGTTGTGAGCCACTATGTGGTTGCTGGGAATTGAACTCAGGACCTCAGGAAGAGCAGTCAGTGTTCTTAATCACTGAGCCATCTCTCCAGCCCCTACAGTTACCTCTTAAAGGCACTATGGCATGGCTGCTTCCATAAATGCTGGGTGGAAAATATATGCTCTGTCACTAGGCAACTATGAGGCCACAGATAAATCATGCTACTCTGATGTTCTCTTCCACAAAAAGTAACCAGCTAACTACGAGGGAAGCTGTTCAACTCTGACGTGTGGTGACTCTTTTTTAGATGAACCGTTATAGCATGTTCTTGCCATTACAGAATGGCTTCTTAGGCTATTATTGCCTACATTCATGTTTTGTTTTTTTGAAAACACGGTCCCAAGTATACTAGGCTGGCTTTAAATTAACTATATAACAAAGGATGGGGGGGTGCATTAATTAAACTTAAGATCCTCCTGTTCCCCAAGATGCCACCTCCCGCTGTCACCACCACCACCACACACAGACACACACACACAGACACACACACACACACAAACACACAACTACTCCTTCAGTAAGCCCTAAAGCAATTTCAGCACAGTCAAATATCTCTTACAAACTTTATCTATAGTATGTTTCTGTGATTCTCCCAACATTCTATACTGTGAACTTAAAATTAATCAATTTAAATGTAGTCTTGGGGATACTGGAGACTGAACCTAGAACCTCCACACTGCCCCGATCTCTCAGTAAAGGTCTAGTAGCACAAACAATATTAATGTAACTATAAAATTACTATTTTGGCTTGGGAGGTATTCAAGATAGCGTGGGACACTTTAAATTATCTAAATTTAAAACTAAATAATAAAAGCCCAGGGGGATTATTCATGTCTGCAATCCAGACTGCGGTGGGAAGATGGAGAGAGAATAAAGGAAGTCGAGGAAGCCAGTCTAAGTGAGACCCTGTGTCTAAGCACATAAATGGACAGTAGTGAAACAATTATTTTCTCATTCCCTTCTTACAAGGCCACTGACACACAACAGGAATGGTCAGAAAACACCCAACAACACATTCAGAACTTACATCCACGGAGAGATCCAGAAGTTGTGCCATCCTTTTCATTGTTATCCTAGTGTAGTACTTGGCCATAATTCGGATGTTCTGTCAGGGACACACAACAGTTGTCAGTTCAGTAGGGTTGGCATACAAAGGTGAGTTTACTGGCAACATGGATGCAGGGCTGTGCTTTTCTGTAGCTCCCCCACTAGAATAAAATTGGGTCTAAATTCAAAGGGAAAACAACCCTGAGGCATACTGGCTTCTGTAGTTATTTGTGAACTTAGTATTTTATTTTTATGCTCATTGGTGTTTTGTCTACACATTTGTGCAAGGGTCTCAGACCCCTGAAACTGGAGTTATGCAGACATGTGTGAGCTGCCACATAGGTGATATGGATTGAACCTAGGTCTTCTGGAAGAGCAGTGGGTGCTCTTAACCACTAAGCAACCTCTCCAGCCCCCTGTGAGCTTAGTATTTTATTGGCTAATCATTTATTTATTGAGAAAGCCCCTCATTATGTAGCTCTGACAGGCCTGGAACTCCATGAAGACCAAGATGCCCTGTACAATAGAGAAAAAAAAAAAACCTCTGCCTCAAAAGAAAAACCTAAAATACTTGTATTAATGATATCAGTGGTTTAAATGCTGTCTAAATTCCTGGTCCTTGGGAGGTGGAATCCAGAAGATCTGCTACATAGTGATGTGGAAGGCCAGTCTAGGCTTCCTATCTAAAAAAACATAATCAAAAAGTTACATTTCCTAGTTTCTATAGGAGTGAAATTAGACAAAGATTTTCTTTTTAGTCATTAACTTTAGAGTTCTTAGCAAAACACCGGGACTCACCATGGATGAAGTTAACTTTGAAGAGGCAATTCTGTGGTCCATGAGGCTGAAGGCAATGGGAGCCTCCAGGATGCCTGAGTACTCTCAGCTCAACCTTTCCTTTACCCCATGAACATAATCAATGATCTGACCCACTGATTCTCTGTAAGGGTCTCTTATAGCTCAAGCTGGCCTCCAACTCACCATGCAGCTGAGGACTGGCTTGAATGCTTAATCCTAGTGGCTCTACCTCTCTACTACTAAGCCATCACACCTACCTTTAAGATTCCGGATTTCTGTGGAATTCTTCTAAAATGAAGACTGCTCACCTGATTGGTTTCTTCCTTTCTTATTTTATTTTTTTAAAGATTTATTTATTTATTTTAATTGAGTACACTGTAGCTGTCATCAGACACACCAGAAAAGGGCATTTGATCCCATTCCAGATGGTTGTGAGCCACCATGTATGTGGTTGCTGGGAATTGAACTCAGGACCTTTGGAAGAGCAGTCAGTGTTCTTCATCACTGAATCATCTCTCCAGCTCCTCTTCCTCTTTTTCAGAAAGGGTTTCACCGAATATCCCTAGATAGCCTGATATAATTGTATACCACAGACTGAACTCAAATTCTTAGCAGTTTGAAGTTGAAACTCCTGCCTCAGCTTCCTGTGTGCTAGGATTACAGAAGTGCGCTACGACACCTGACTACTTATTGGTTCTGAAAAGTCTTAGTGAGGGAAACAGACAAGCATAAGATAAATTCTGGTACTGTCAACAAAGAGTAAATGCTGCTTTCAGTACCTCTAAGAACAGAGGGAAAGGAGTCCTGAGGTAAAGAATTAAAAACTCAGGGTCTGATGCCCTCCTCTGGCCTCCACAGTCACTTCAGGCATGCGGTACACATGCAGGCATACATATAAGATAATTAAAAACAGAACAGTTTTCAGCTGGGCTCGCCCTTGTAATCCTAGTACCTGGGGAACATAGGCAGCTGAGTCAGTTCGAGTCAAGGCCTGCCGGCCCACAGTGCATCGCAGGCTCTTCAGAGCTGCACAATGAGAGCTTGTCTCATGCCCCCTCATCAGAAAAGGGGAGTAGTTTATGCTCAAACCACCCACTCTTAGTTCTAAGATAATCTGGAAGGTAAAATGTGAGCCAGCATACTGCCCGGTTCTTACATGCTCCACGACTCTGTTCTTCAAGTCTTTCCACCTTTTTTCACCTTCTTCTGTAGAGCTGAAAACGTCAGTTGCTGGTGTCTCAGAGGAGCCCTTTCGTAGCTCCACCCCATAGTCCTCAACCAGTGTGGACCAGCGCATCAGCTCCATTGTGGTAAAAAGCTTCAGTAGATCCCTGTATTGTGCATACAACTCAGTATTTGAGATCTGCCAAGCAAGGTTAGTTTTGCCAATCCCAAGCCCCAAATACAAAGTGCTTCCTAACCGGAAAGTTCTTCTCAGCACATTGATGACTGATTTGTGTGTCTATGTGTGTAAGTGAGGATGCACAGACCCCGTGGTGCCAGGCTTAGAAGAACCTTTGCTCACTATGCAACTTGTGGTTCAGGGACTGAAACTGTCACAAGTGCCCAAATGCTGACATGATGCCATACTGGAAAACCAAATGTTAAACCTGTGACCACAAGTAAGGCAACGAGTTCTCATGATTCAAAACTAGGAACAGTGAGGTAGTCACATCTCTACTTCCTTATGGTTCATCTAAAAAGTTACAATATTATGTAAAATTATCTTCTACCTACCCATATATGGTATAGATGAAACATGCATGAACTTCAGGTTTAGGCCCCAACCAACACAACATGGTTACCATGTACATGCAAAGACTTCAAAATTTGAAAACCATCTCACGTCAAGCATTCCACATGAGAATCATATAGCTTGATCAACAACAAATTAAAAACAAGCAAACAAACAATCAAACTCTTGTCACTCTAACATAGTAGAACACGACACACTTGACTCTGGTCAATTACTGTGCCATTTCCCACAATTTGAAGAGATTCCCCTCTATCAAAAAGTGTTCTTACTGTGCCTCCCAATCTGAAACAGCTGTAAGTACAATAGTTAGACAAGGAAAAACAGCTACTAAAACAAAAACCAATCACTTGGGAAGAAAAGTGTTTGTGGAGTTTGACACACTTCAGATGGACATACTCCTGAAGAACATCAAGTCCAGGCTATTGGTAATAAATCTGTTGAAAATAATTAACCAAAAGCCACTAAGCAACGTTTGACAGAGAACCCCCAGTGCTGAGGGTGAAGCATGCTCTAACCGCAGTAAGTCAGTGTTTGTGGCAGCACTAACTCTACCCTGTCACAGTGACTTTCTTCTCAACTCCAATCTTGCAGAATGCACGTGTGCAGGTGGAGGGAGCGATCTGGGATGGATTTCCAGTGACACCTGTACTTACTTGTATTTCGGAATTTCTTCCAGCTTCTTGTCACTACTTATCCGGTGAACCAAATCTGACTGCTCGTTGTCAAAAGGAGCCAGAATAACATAGAGAACAACGCTTTTCAGAGCCTACGAAAGTCATAAACAATAGTTCATTCGTAACTGGAAACATAATGGGATTGAGTAAAAGGTGAAAGAATTGTATGTTATAATTCTGATTTTAACTTAGTCTTAGAAGGGGTCAGGCATGCTCTTTAATCCTAAAACTTGAAGGCAGAGGCAGGGAAACCTGTGAGGTTTAGGTTAGCCTGGTCCACATGACAAGTTTCAGACCCTATCTTCCTTAATCATAGCTCTCAGGAGGCAGAGGTAGGTGGATCTCTGAGTTTGAGGTTAACCTGGTCTACATAGTAAGTTCCAGGACAACCAGGGCTATACAGAAAAACCAACCCATAAACAAACAAATAATTTTGCGGGCAAATGTATCAAGGACAATCTTTGCTGTTAGTGAGCATAAATGCTGCACATAGTCAGAGCAGCCTTTCTTCCTATTACAGCAGGGCCTCAATATGTAGCTGTGGCTGACATGGAACTCACTGTTGGCCCAAACCTGCTGTGATCCTTTCATCTTTCAAAGCAGGGTTTTTAATTTTTTGGTTTTTTTTTTTTTTTAATTTTATTTATATGAGTACACTGTAGCTGTCTTCAGACACAACAGAAGAGGGCATCGGATCTCATTACAGGTGGTTGCTGGGAATTGAAGTCAGGACCTGTGGAAGAGCAGTCAAGTGCTCTTAATCACTGAGCCATCTCTCCAGCCTTTAAAGTGGTTTTTATAGCAGTTCTGGTGGCATATAGTTCTAGGAGTGGGAGACAGACTAAAACCATCTGGAGTTGAAGGTGAAGGCTAGCTTTGACTACACAGAGTTTGAGGGTAGCCTGGGATATATGAGACTCACTCAAAAAAAAAAAAAAAAAAACAATAACAAGGGAAAAAAAGAGCCTCTTTTTTTAAAAGAATAAATTAAGTTCCCAAAGTTATTGGTATCCGTAACCTACTCAACATTAAGCAGACTTTTGTTTTGCAAAATAGTCCTGTTTAGCCAGGCAGAACGGACAGAAAGCAGCACCATGGAGTATATCATTACGGCAGTGATGTGAAAACTCATCTTTTTCCCGTTTCTTCCCCACGCTAGGACCACAGAGGCCCTGTGCCAGCCAGGCGAGGGTTCCAGACAGAGCTGCATCCAACCCTGAGGCTGTCCTATCATCAGGTCACTGCTTGTCTCCTTACCTGCTGCCACTTGTCACTTTCTGCCTGAATGCAGGGAGTGTCGTAGATGGCTCTGTAGTGCTTACAGATCGACAGATAGGACCCCTCATGCTGATCCAGCTGAATCATTAAATTATAGTACTTCAACTTTAATTTCTGAAACAAGTTCAAATGAGTTAGGCTTGTGGCTTCCAGCACACACTCCGGGTGTGGCGAGGCCGTGCAGAGACGTGCTCACTCACCTCTGTGTTTTCTTCCTGGAAAAATTTGGTGTTAATTTTTTTGCTGATGATCTGTGTGCGAATGTAATCCTTCACAGCTAGGCAGAGTCTCATCTGCTCCAGAATAAATTCCACTCGCTCCTTCTTTTCCATGGACCCATAGGTTTCCACCTAGCAGAACAATTCCTCAAGTAAGTTTAAATTACTAGTGGATATTGAAATAGTCTGATCATGTATTAAGTCTTCATCCTCGTACATTGTGGGTGATTATATAAAAGCAAATTATGGGGCTAGGGACACAGCTCAGCAATACAAGAGCTTGCTGCTCTTCCACAGAACCCAGTTCTGTACCCAGCACCAGTCAGTTACCTTGCAATCCCTTCAAACTCCAGCTCCAGGAGATTCAATACCCTTATGTAGTTTCCATGGGCATCTATCTGTAGAGAGACACCGCTCTTTTTTTTTTTTTTTTTTTAAAGAGATTATTTATATACAAGTACACTGTTGAAATCTTCAGACACACCAGAAGAGGGCATCAGATCTTACTACAGATGGTTGTGAGTCACCATGTGGTTGCTGGGAATTGAACTCAGAACCTCTGAAAGAGCAGTTGGTGCTCTTAACTGCTGAGTTATCTCTTCAGCCCTAAGACACCTCTCTCTTACACGAGTGCACATGTATATGAGTCACACCTACATGTGTGTGTGTGTATGTGTATTCCAAACAGAACTGGGTGGTGGTGCATATATTTAATTTTAACACTTGGGAGGCAGTCAGGTGGATCTCCTTAAACCACACACTTGCAAGCACGTGCACACATGTGCCCACAACATGCACACACTCGTGCATACATGTATACACAAATATATACAATATATACGTATACACAGAGATATATGAATTCGTGTATACACACAAATGTACGTACATACACACCTGTCTGTGTCTGTACATGATATGGTGTTTTTAAGACAGGGTGTCGCCACTTAGTTCTGCTCACTCTGAGTGAACTGGTAGACCTACACAAGCCTGGTCTATGGAGATAGTTCCAGGATAGCCTGGGCTACACAGAGAAACCCTGTTTTGAAAAACTACTACTAATAACGATAACAAAAAACTCTGGAGGCAAAAAAGAAGCAGAAAAAGTGCGAAGAACCCTCAGCCCATCATTTACTGCCTCGCAAGTTCAGTTTCCTTGGCTGGAATCGGGGAAACAGTGCTATGTGTGACAGCTACTAGGACGATGCTGTTCTCAACTTTCCTAATGCTGCGACCCTTTAATACATCTCCTTATGCTGTGCTTACCCCTAGCCATAAAAGTATGTTTGTTGCTATCTCATAACTGTAATTCTGTCATGAATTGTAGTGTAAATATCCGATAATTAGGATATCTGATATGCAATTTCTGTGAAAGGGTCATTTAACCTTCAGAAGGGTCAAGACTGATAGCCTGAGAACCACTGACATAAAGGATCTGAGGTTTATAGAAGATCAGAGAATGAAGACAATGTAGGGCACTAGACCCTTTCAATAAAGTCACTGCTTCCCTTCCTCAGCCCAAGGAACTTGACTGGAATGTCAGAGTAACCTATTTAGCCTAGTGGGCAGCCTCTGATGGTGCTCAGGCACTATGAGGTCACTAAGGTGACTCAACACTGAGCACAGGTCATATACTATTTTCTGGTGACACCTGGCTTTTCTCAGAATGCTTAGTTCTATAAAGGGACAGCACACAGATCCAGCCTATCAGTTGTGCTTGTAGAGTGCCCTAGTGACTACAGCACCAAACCCAGGCTTCTGTATGCAAAGGGAAAGTTTACTCCCAAGTTCCTAGATCCCAGCTCTGGCAATTTTTCTTTGCCAAACTGTTTTGGTCTAGAAATTTACCTGTAATCAATCATTCACTAAGAATAGAGGCAATAATTTAAAAGCAGGTTCCTAAGGCAAAGTAAGCAATGCATTTACTTATTTAAATTATAAACAGAGGCCAGGCTGTGGTGGTGCATGCCTCTCAGCACTCAGGAGGCAGAGGCAGGTGAATCTCTATGAGTTCGAGGCCAGTCTGGACTATAGAACTAGTTCCAGGATAGCCAGGGATACAAATATAGAGAAAACCTGCCTCAAAAAACCAAAACCAAACAAACAAAAAACTTAAAAAAAAAAACAAAAAAAAAAAAAAAAAAACCCAAAATCTAAACAAAACACAAATGTTCAAAAATAATTCTACAAAAACTGAGGCCAATCTTTTGATGCTAACATTTCTTCAAATTATGTTTAGCAGGTTAGCTTGCAAAATCAGTTTCCAGGGGCCCAAAGAACACATTGTACTGTGTATATGCTTACTCTTGGTAATTTAGCAAGAAAGAGAATGAGGTGTCAAAATAAGTCACTTCCATAGAAAAATACCACCGACTCAGCATGTAAGTTTACATACAAGGTCCCCACACATCTTACCTGTAACTCTTGAAGGATAGAGGCAGCCTCTTTCACATCACCATTTTGCTCTTTTATAGTTGCTAACGTTTTAGTCAGCCGAGCACGCTCAATTTCAACATAAATCTACAAACAGAAATGGATAGTATTAAAACCCTTGCAGAAACATACTAACATTTAAAGGACAGAGTTGCATTATTAGGTCTAACAGCTTCATCCTATGGCACAATTAGTCACCAACACACTGGGAGACATCTTTCACTTTACACCCAGAGCCAGAATGCAAAAGCAAGTATCTTTATAAAACATTCTCCAGGGCTGGAGACACAGTTCAGACTACTGCTGTACCAGGACTGCAATTTGGATCCTAGCACCCATATCAGGTGCCTGCAACCTCAGATCCAAGGGATCCAATGCTCACTTCTGACCCCTGTAGGTACCAACCCCCAACATACATAAGTAAAGTAAAATAACTTAAAAAACAATGAATTTTGCTTTGGGAAACTAAGTATATATAATTATTGTGTTTAGCAAGTAACAGGAGAGCTGGATAGGATAGTGGTGTATGTACCCTTTTAACCCCAGCACTTGGGAGACAAACGTGGTTAGATTTCTTTGAGTTTGAGGTCAGCCTGGTCTACAGAACAAGGTCCACCAGAACAGCCTGGGCTATATGGAGAAACCCTATTTTGAACCCCCATTCCCCCAAAATATTCACCATCACTAACAATAACAGCCAAAAAAATCCCCAAGTAACAGGACAAAATAAATCCCCAAGTAACAAGCTGTATTAATGGCACAGAAAACAGAAAGCTGCTTTAAAAGATTTGTAAATAACACTTTGCAACAAGAATATGCAGAGCTCAACATCTGTAATTCTACTAGGGCTCTAAACCAGATTCATCTTTTGTTCTGGTCTGAACTGAGGTCTGAATCTACTCTAACCATGTCCATGGCCACTAAGGCTTTCACCAGCCCAATTCATATTAAGTACAATTAAGAAAATATCAGAGGCCAGGTAAGGAGCACACCTGTAATTCCAGTTCTGAGGAAGCTGAAGCAGGACCTCCAGTTTGAAGCATGAGCTACAAAAAAACTATCTATTCTACCCTTCTTCCCTCCAATCTGATCTTGCTAACAGTTTAAGCTACTAGCCTTTTTTTTTCTCTTAAGCAGGGCTTTACTGTGTAGACCACTATGTAGGCCTAAAGATATGCTTGCCTCTGCCTTGAAAGTGCTGGGATTAAAGGTATGTACCACCATGCCTGGCTTGCTAGCATTTTTTGTAGCTATAAAATTAGTAGATTAATTTCCAACAAATCAAACACCAAAAAATCTAAGCGTAACCCCTAAAGAGCCTGAGAAATGACCATTCATGCTTTGCAGCAACCCTTTCACACTCAGCCCCAAACTTGAATTTCTAATAACATCAATTATTCAAATAATATCTTTTTCTTTAATCACACATATTTGTGTGTGTGTGTGTGTGTGTGTGTGTGTGTGTGTAATCATGCACAAATGCTAATGCAACAAAGCACACATGGGATTAAAATCAGAGAGCCTGTGAGTCCCAGGGACCAAAGGAAGACTATCTGGCTCAGGAGGAAACACCTAATAACCCACTGGGCCATACTGTAAGTCTACCTAAACATCTATAAATTTCTTCATAGCTACAATGTCTTGAGCCATATAAATTTTGACTCCTTTTAATAAATCACATAACTGGGTTGGTGAAATTTCTCAGTGATTGAGAACACTGGCTACTTTCCAGAGGTCCTGAGTTCAATTCCCAGCAACCACATAATGGCTCATGACCATCTATAAAGGGATCTTATGCCCTCTTCTGGTACATAGGTGTATATACTGACAGATCACTCCACTCCTACACATTAAAAAAAAAAAAAAAAAAAAACCTAAGTAAATACATTTTACAAAAGTCATATAACCCAGTTAGTTACTCAAGAGGCCAAAGCAAATAAATGGTAAGTCCCAGGTTCCCATCTCTTTCTCTCAAAAGCTCCATCAATTTGGGGATTAAAACCACTTAATTCTGAGCCAAGTATGATAGCACATGCTGGGTATAGTGGTATACATCTTTCATCCCACAACTTGGGAGGGAAGGCAGGCAGATCTCTTGCTGCTTGAGGCAAGTGGTCTACACAGTGAGTCTTAGGTCAGCCAGGGCAGCACAGAGATCCAGTCATACAACAAACAAAACACCACACAGATATGCGATGTAGAAGCACTTGACCCTCACAGACTGCAGTAAGAAGTCATGCCAGCAGAAAACTCACCTTTCCTTCTGTAACCATCCGTAAAGTATCAATCAGTCGCAGCTTGACGGGCAGGTCTGTGATCTCCTCCACGTAAGTACAGCACTGCTGAACCATTTTTGCAACTGCCTAATAAAATATGGTAATTCACTCATAAGTAAAATTCATTCTTCAAACAGAAAAAAAAAATATTCTTGTTTGTTTTGAGAAAGGATCACTCCATGGAGTTCTGGTTGGTCTGGAACTTTCTATGTATACCAGGCTAGCCTCATACTCCCAGAGAGCCACCAGCCTTTGCATCCCTAATGCTGGGATTAAAGGAGTGCTCCATTATACACCAACTTCAGGGAGAGAAAAATCCCACAGATATATCCCACCTCTAGAATATACTTATAAACTTTGCTGCTCTTATTCTCTTCCTCTCTTCCCTTTGTCCCTTCTCTCCCCATTCACCTCCCCTCTCCACAAGTTCATGGCCTATTCCATACTTAAAAAAACAAAAAAACTGCGTAAGTTAAACAAATTTTCAATGATTTCAGAAATTAGTTTCCTAAAAGTCCTTATTTAAATGCAGACATATAGCTTAAACATTTTAATTGATAGTTATTTAATAAGTGTATGAGCTTGTGTGCTATAGCCCACATGTGGAGGTCAGAAGACACCCTGCAGGAGTCAGCGCCTCAGTTCCACCATGTGGGTCTTGAGGACTGAACTCAGGTGGTCAGGCTTGGCTGAGCCACTTCTCTAGCTCCAGCTTTTCTTGTGTTTCTAAAGCAACCAGGAACTCACTTGTTTTAACTGACTCCGTCGTTTTGACAGAAGCATAATATTTTCATTAAGTAAGTCCCATTCTTTAGCCTCATAGCACATTTTCACTACTGCAACCAAGATGCGGGACGTGGACACCATGTCAGAGGCCTGCAAGGATGAAAATACATCATAAGAGAACGGGCAGCATCAATCAATCACTGCTAAGTGCGGTCTGAACCACTTACTAAGTACTACTTACAGTCCGGGTCTGCTTTTCTAGAGAGAGAAGGGTTTCGATGACTTCTTGAAGCCGTCCTTCCTGAAACAAGAGAAACAGTAAACAGACCCAGCACTGACCGAAGCTTTTGGGAAAGTTAAAACAATGCCCACGCTAAAGGAAACATGTCCTCCATTACTGCTCTTGTTTATAATGCTCCATTTGTGAAAAGCTTGCTTCCCAGGGCAGTCTTTAGGTTAGGGGTTTTCCTACTAAGGACCCACAAGCTGTACATTTTTCTCCTCTGTGTATCCAGCAGTCTCCAAGTTTTTCTTTTTGCCTCCATCCACCCTCCCCCTTCTTTCTCTCATTCATTCATTCATTCAATCATTCATTGGCAGGGTCTCACGGAGATCAAGCTGGACCTCAAATTCATGTAGCCGAGTATGACTTTGAATTTCTACTCCCTTGCTTCCAGAGTTACAGGTGTCTATAACCACATCTGGTTTGTAAGGAACAAGGGGAGAACCAAGTGCCTCTGCATGTGAGTCAAGCACTCTACCAACTGAGCTACACCCCCAGATCTACAAATTTTTTGTTTGTTTTGAGATAAGATTTCTCTGTGTGGCCCTGGCTGTCCTAGAAGACCAGACTGGTCTTGAACTTAGAGATTCAACTGCCTCCTCCTCCCAAGTGCTGGGATTAAAGACGTTTACCACCACAGCCTGCCCCTGAAACCTCAGAAAAATTGAACCTGTAAGTAACTGCAATAGTGTCTCTCCTCTGAGAAAACAGAGTCTTTTTTTGGATTCTAATTTACCAACTCAGAGTGGTGATTCCTGTTTATCTTGTTCTGTCCAGAACTCCTAACTGGTAGGACTCTGAAGAGTACAAATAGAAGAAATGGTTTGTAGAAAACACCCACAAGCTAGCCAGGAAACTCATGTTCTTAAGGAGGAGCTGATGTAAACTAAATACACCTGCTGAGAAATGAAAGCAGGTGAGTAAGAAAGGTGAGAGTGGAGAGGACTGAAGTCTGAGGCTAGTCTGGGCAATTTAGCAAGACCTTGCCTCAAAGTGAAAAAGGGCCAGGGGCGAGGCTTACTGGCAGAACACTTCTCTAACATGCACAAGGCCTTGGATTTAAGTTTTAGTGTCTCACCCATTGCTTTTCTAATAATAGCCACAAACAATTTATAAATATTGCCCCTTATAACATCCATTTAACAGTTTTTAAATTTAGGTCATAAATGTTTAAATTTTGCCTTATTTTCCAAGATAACCTGTAAAACATATACTTTTTCTATTTGCTGGGGTAGGGATTGAGCACAGGTCTGGTATGTCTTGAGCATACACTGTACTATTGAACTGCCATCATGTCAAACCACAGAGCACAGATTATGGACTGTTCAGATGTAGTAAAATCTGGAACATGAATGTAACATTTTTTTAAAAAGACTTATTTATTTATTATATATAAGTATACTGTAGCTGTTTTCAGACATACCAGAAGAAGACATCAGATCTCATTACAGATGGTTGTGAGCCACCATATGGTTGCTGGGATTTGAACTCAGGACCTCTGGAAGAGTAGTCAGTACTCTTAACCACTGAGCCATCTCTCCAGCCAGAATGTACCATATTTTAACAATACTTTCTAGGCAAAAGTGAGCCCCAGTTCAGAAAGGCCTGCAGATCCATGTATATAGCATTAGCTGAATGTTCACCACAGGAGAACAATGGACAAATCTAGGAGGCTAGTAAATCACAAAAGACAAAGAACCAGTTAGGAAGTCTGCTGCAAATTTGACTGTCACTTCATTTTACAGATTACAACTGACAGTTTAAGAGACTTGATCAGCAGAAACATCAGCAGAACCAGGCTCTTCCCATCCTAGTCCCCCAATCTACCCATTTCAACATGATAGTTCCCTTACTGAGGATGACTGTGCTTTGCTCAAAGTAATCTCCATAGAAAATACTTAGTATATGAAAATAAAGTGAGGGAAAAAAAAAGTAAAAATGACAACCATCCCTTACTCACTAGAATAGCTGCCGTGGTTGCTGTCACTGTGGTCAGGTGGAGTGTAGAGGAGTCCAGGGCACACTAACTCCAAAGCAGACACTAAGGAACTGCACTCTGCCTGGGAGGGAGTCACAATGCTGTAATCCATGCACTGCAGGTTTAGCCCACATCAAAGGCCATCTCCCCAGGAAGGAGCTCTTGGCTGAAACCATTTGTCACTCAGCACCTCATTTTAATACTGACCCCACAGGCTCTACTTTGCATTGACCCTGAACTATATCCTAAAATTTACCTTATAATACCAATAAAATTTAAACTCTGAAATTGATGTTTATCATGATAGCTCAAGGTGAAGCTTCATTAGCATAACAGGTACTATTGCTTCTACAGCTACCTTTGTTACTTTTTGAGACAGGGTCTCACTCTGTAGGCCAGGCTGTCCTCAGACCTACAATGATTATCCTGGCCTGGCTTCTTGTACGCCAAAATACAGGTAGGAGCTGTCTCACACTTAGTGTCTGATGTTCTACTGCTATGAAGAGACACCATAACCAAGGTACCTCTCATAAGAGAAAACATTTAATTGGGGTCTTGGTTATAGCTTCAGAGGTTTGGTACCTTATCATAATGTCGGGGAGTAGGCAGCAAGCAGACAGGTGCTGGGGCAGTAGTAAGAGCTATATCCTGATCCACAGGCGTGGAGTGGGGGGTGGGAGGGCAGAGCAGAGCAGACAGACACTGACACTCACCCCAGGTAATACTCCCTGGTAACTAACCATTCAAATATAGAGCCTATGGGGGACATTCTTATTCAAACCACATCTATCTAGCTTGAAGGTAAATTTTCATACCTTATGTAATAGTGGTTAATATAGAAAGTGTTCTACCAAGTGGTTTCTGAGTTCCCTTAGGCCTGGACCCTTGTTTACCTGTAACTTCCCCTACATAAACTTGACACAACATGTTCACCTATTCAAAGGACCTTAACTGACTTACTATTCTAGGCTGTCACAATAAGGAGGATGTGACAAGTTAATATGGCTGTCAAGTTAGTCCTGTCTGAGGGACACTGCCATTACCTTCATTAAATACAACTAGTTCTCAAACTATCTCACCTTTTCCTCCCACTTTTCTATGTTCAACCCAATGACTATACATCATCTTCCTTCCTGTCTATTCACACAGCTCTTGAAATGCCATCTCTTCCAGTCAGACTTTCAACTAAAAGGGAGTAAGATAGTAAGAGCCATCCAAAACCAGAGTGTCAGAACATGTTACTGTGTGACTCATTTTCCTCATGTAGAAATCTCTGTAGATGAGGTAATGTCTATAGTTTGTTCAATGTTGTTAAGTGCCAGGCATCTATCTGTAGGATCTCTAATTCTGCCTCTACTAACCCCTATGAGAGCCAATCAGTTAATTTTTTAACTTTTGCTAAACAACCCCAAGAAATAACTAATACAAAGTTACCACAAATAGTTGAATTTGAAAGCCTAGAGTGAGCCAGCCACCTGACCAGGGTGCTGAAAACTGATTTCAGGTATTCCAGAAGAGCAGCAAATACTCCTAACTGCTGAGCTCCACATCTGACACATTCTTAAGTATTTGCACCTACAATTTTTACCTTCAAATTTTCTTTCACATTTGAAACAAACAATGTCTGAGGGGAAATTGAGTGCAGTTGACCCTTTAAACAGGAAATGAGATATAGCAAAAACCTATTACTCTTCTCGTTGCTAGGAACTTGAGCATGATTGACCTAGGATAAACTATTAACTTGAAGTCTTCTCACAAATGAAAGGAACAAAATCTTCTTAATAGTTATTAATGAGCCTAAAATACAAATAAAACAATGTACACTAAAATGTTCATGGACTTCATAGTGGAATTATAACGTTAAGGACTCCAGGGGCAAGAGCACTTGCCTAATGTCCAACCCTGGAAAGGGGTGGGGAGGGAGCCATATTAGAAACATTTAAAGGGCTAGATAGAGTATAGCTCAGTGGTACAGTACCAGGCCACCATGTCCTGAATTCAATCTCTAGCAACCCACACACACATCTACACACAGCTAACTAGGGTACTTTTAAAAAATGAATAAAGCAAAAATTGATTAAAGAAATCTAAAAAATTAACCAGCATTATGAGAAAATCTGAACTATGACCCTGTGTTTTTAGGGGGGAAATCCACCTGCTTTCCAGTTTTCTTTTCTGATCCACAAACAAATAAGTGCAATAAAACTCACACATGTACCTTGCTTAGCCTCACAAGCATACACACACAGAAACCCCTGGAATCCAAATGTTTTCATTTTAGCTGCCCAAACAGTCTTTGCTTAGAGAGCATCCATTACTCATCAACTGCCTAGGAAAGCATCTGGCACTTGAGTTTGCAACTGTGGCACACAGAACAGGACTGGCATCTTCTCGGACAACACTCTGTCAACATTCCTCTTCCTGCCTGAACCTCCCAAGAGCGGAGATCACATGTACAAACTACTACTGCTGGTGTAGTAGTACTTTCTAAAGCAAATGATGTCTCTACCTGCTGCGAACACCACTGCTCTATTAATTAATTTCAAAGGGGATGTTCAGGAGATGCGCACAGGCTTCTCACAAGCAGTGTACAAACATACATGCAGGCAAAACACCCATACATAAAATAATTTTAAAAAGCTTATACTCCTGGTCCTCCATTCATATCAGCAGTGTCACTCAGCTTTGTGAATGTTCTACATTTTGTACTTAATAAATTAAGATCTTTAAGACCAAACAATCCTTGTAGTGAGCATATACTGAACTGTAAGAATTTAAGGAGGTTTGAATGTAATCATTAGCAATAACCAACAACATATCTAATGAACAAACCTAATTTTGAATCCTTGGCTATTACTAACTATAAACTCTGGCAAAATACTTTCAGCTTTGGCTTCTTTTAAGTATAGAATGATATAAAAAGTTGCCAGACACATAGCATAGAGTGTGGAAATGTTCTTATTCCATAATAAAGGCTCGATGGATGGTGTAGTTCAATGGTAGAGCATTTGTCTATCATGTGCATGACCCCGCATTTGATTCCTAGCACACAAACCACGTCCATGTTGGCCCATTGTTCATTATCTGCCCTCTCAGGCTCTGTACTTTAAAAACCCGTTTGTCTTTCCTATACTGTCCTCTCTAGAAATGACTATCTCAACTTTATTTCATCCTATTCAAATCTAACACAAATGTCAGCTTCTCTCCCACAAGAATGATCAGCTTCCGTTCGTGTTCCATTAACACTTTCACTCGGAAAGCTCACCAACACGGATAGGGTCCCGGGTTCATTGCGTGTATACAATCATTTTCCTGGTCCTCCTGGTCAAAGACCAGTCACTACCATGATCTACATACACGTTAAGGACGTTAATTGATTGGGCCACAGTAATATTATAACTAAACTCTCTGATGCAGCTTGAAGCTGAGAACCGACTAAACCAAACCTTACTTAGCATCCCAATCAATGGCAAGCCCTAAAACCAGGAGTCAAGTTCCATGGGAAAGAGATGACCACTTATTTATCTAGGGCTTGGGGAGCTTCGTGTTACGGCGACTCCCGGGAAGGTAGACCTGGGGTCTCCAACTCAAGCAGGTCCAGCCCCGGCTAGGAAGACACTAAGGATGCGCGCTCCAGCCCGCAGGCCCCCTGAGGCCTAGGCAAGCTCCACGCCGTGACTCAGCCCCTAGCGCCCGCCAACAGCCGGCCGTCCTCCCCTCACCTTGGCCAGCTTCTCGCATTCAGGCAGGCGCTGGTCCACCGTGGCGCTGTAGTCCACCTCCATCTTCACAATGCGCCCATCGGCCCGCTCCGAGCCGCCGTCCGCCATGGTCCCTGTCTAAAAGTCCCCTGCTGTCCCCAGGTTCGGCCACCACTCGTCACTCGCACCGGAAACCGCCTGTGCATCCACTCAGGCAATGTGTCGGAAGCCCGCGGGTAGGACCCCATGAGGCCCTTTGCGCTGGTCGCCAGTCAGGCAGTACAGCAGACAGCCCTGAAGGCGGGGCGTACGTCGCGGGGGCAGGACCAGGAGTGGGCGGGACCTTCTGAGGGCGGAGCTTTCTGGGGGCAGGACTAGTGGCTCCAGTCTCTTGCCCAAGCGGGGTTCTAGGCATCCCTGTCAGAGGAATGCAAATGTCACACAGCAGGACTCTGTTTGGGGGGGGGGGGGGGACAGAACAGTCGGTGAGCCACTTGGCTTTTCTTGGTCCTCTGTGTTCCCATTTTTAAATGAGGAGGCTAAAACTGACCCTGGTGACTGGAGAGCTGGCTCTGCTCTTCCGGAGGTCCTGAGTTCAATTCCCAGCAACCACATGGTGGCTCACAACCATCTGTAATGGAATCCGATGCTCTCTTCTGGTGTGTCTCAAGACAGCGATAGCGTACTCATATACACAAAGTAAATAAATATTTAAAAAATAAATAAAAATAAAACTGACCCTGAAGACAAAAGTTTTAAGGTTTTCTCTGCATTGATCTGTGGGATGTTTAATTGCTCCTTAAAAAAAAAAAAAAAAAAAAAAAAAAAAGGTGTCGGGCAGCTCCGTAATATAACAAGAAGTGTTTTTGTGTTTTCAATCAATCTGCCATGTCAATAACAAGAATCCCTAAGACAGCTCAGATCATGTTTCTGAGAAAATTGCAATTCTTTACTATTAGTTTTACATTCATTTGGCTGTATCCATGTGGAGGTCAGGGGACAGCTTGTGGGAGTCAGTCCTGCTGTCCACCATGTGGGGCCTAGAGACTGAACTCAGATTAGCAGCAAGCACGTCTACCAGCTGAGCCATCACCCTGGCCCGAAAATTGCTATTTTAAAGACCCATACAACTTTTATCACCTATACCCTCTGAATTTCTATGACTTATCAAAACCATTAAAAAAAAAAAAAACTTTCAGAGAGCTGGGCTTGGTGGTCCTTGTTTAATTAATCCCAGCACTCACTAGAGAGGCAGAGGTGGATGGATGTCTGTGAGTTTGAGGCCATTCAGGTCTATGTAGCAAGTTATAGGGCACCCAGAGCTACATAGTGTCTAAAAAATACAAAACAAACAACCTAGGACTACATGACCACACTAGATATAATCTCATTTCCATCTCTATATATAGAAATACATATCTCTATATTAGAAGACTTATGAGTATTTTGCTATTTTAAATTGTGTTTCTCCTTTAAACACTATATTGTCATATCCTCTTTATTAGTGGATAATATTTTGCAAGGTCTTCACTGAAGCACAGTACAGAAAGGTCTGTTCAGAAAATACTTAGGGACATTGGCCTGAAATCAATTGAGAACCATTAGTACAAAAAACACTGGTCATTCATAGTGGCACACCTCTCAGATACACACACACATAAGGAGAGCCATAAATATTTGAAAATGTACAGTGTAATGTTGGAGATGTAGCTCAATGATACAATGCTTGGCATGTATAAAGACCTGGGTTTGAAATATACATACATACATATATATGTGGACATGTCTATAGTAGGAAAGGCTGGGGTGTAGCTCACTGGTAGAGTGCCTACAGGCAGAAGGTCCCAGGTTAATCCCCAGCAATGATAGCAACTACAACAGAAACCATGAAGAAGTCATGATATAGTTGCACCATGCACAAGAATTCTAACTGTAAAAGAGTGAAATGTGGGGCTGGAGAGATGGCTCAGCGGTTAAGAGCGCTGACTGCTCTTCCACAGTCCTGAGTTCAATTCCCAGCAACCACATGCTGGCTCACAACCATCTGTGATAGAATCCTATATCCACTTCTAGTGTATCTGAAGACAATGACAGTATAGTTATATACATAAAATAAATAAATCTTTTTAAAAAAAGATGTAGAATGTGGCAGGTGTGTTCCGTTGGTACCTCAGACATCACAAGGGTTTGCTGTTGACAAAAGAGAAAAAAAATGAGCTGGAGGGTGAAAGTTTTTTGTTTTTTATTTAATGTGTACATAGGAGGTTTTTGTCTGCATGTATGTATATGTACCATGTGCATGCCTGATGCCCAAGGAGGCCAGAAAAGGGCATCATTTCCCCTTTAATGTGGCTGCTGGTCAGTGAACTAAAGTCCTCCGCTAGAGCAAATGGTCTTAACTGCTCAGATATCTCTCCAGCCCCCAGATTAGTTTTAGCTCTCAAGAGATGAGGAGCCAGTGGAGACAAAGGAGTGGTATGAGCTAATATACATAATTCAAGAATCAGCTGCAAGGGCTCACTGAGAGCACACTTTGAGAACAGACACACAGAATGAACCAGTCAGAGAGCTGTGGTGCGGCTCAATGGTAGAGTAATTATGTAACATGGATTCCATTCCCAGCTCAGTGATCACACACACAAACACACACACACACACACACACACACACTCTCAGTCTGGATGCTGGATGCTCACTGCTCACTAAGTTTGGGCAGAAGTTGGGAGACTGAGAGGTTTTTGTAATAACCCCGAAGGAAAAATGATTGTGATTACGAGATTAGAGGGAGGCAGCAGTGGAGGTGCCAAGAAGTGGCTGGATTCTGGACCTAGTCTGAAGATGGAGCCAAGTTTGCTGACGAACAAAGGCTTACACAGGTCAATATGATTTTTGGTCACAGTGTCTGCTTGGGTGGAGATACCATTTCTCAGGAAGCAGCCAGTTAGTGAGGACTGAGGCAGGAGGGAAAGAGGAATATCACCATTCTGGAGTGCACATAGGTGTTTATTGGCAGTCCATGTGGCTGGGTTAAGAAGATGAGTGTGTATGTGCACAATTCATCTTAAGGGAAGTAAGAGTTGCTAGAAATTTGAAGTTGGAAGTCATACTGGAATAGTGGTACCTAAAGCCTTACAGAAATGTTCCTGTGTAAAATACTTGTTTTTGTAAATTGCCTACTTTTAAGGCAATTAGAAAAACCACTGGATTTTTCTATAATAATATATGTGCATATATATGTGGGGGAATGTGTGTGTGTGTGTGTGTGTGTGTGTCTGCCATAGAGAGCAAAAGGGAAACTGGGTACCATAGAAAAGAGAGATTGGGCTGTCTCCCTAATCTCTCTTCTGTCTGTGGGTATCCAATTTCTTTCTAGATCAGCAGTTCTCAACATGTGGGTCATGACCTCTTTGGGGGTGGCATATCAGATATCCTGCATATCATCAGACATTTACATTACAATTCATAATAGTATCAAAATTACAGTTATGAAATAGCAATGAAAATAATGTTATCGTGGGGGGGGGGTTCACCACAGCATGAGGAACTATATTAAAGGGTTACAGCATTAGGAAGGCTGAGAACCATAATTCTAGCTCTCTCTATTGCATACAGTTTTTAGACCTCAACTAAGATAACCACTTCATCTCAAAATCCTGAATTTGGTCACATCTGCAAAGACCCCCGTATAAAGCAATATTTTTCAGGTTCTCAGAGCTGGGACTTGGTATCTTCGGAAGGCCATTGTTCGGTTTATCATAGTCATTTAATATTTTTTAATTTAAACATTACAAAAGTGTATGTGTATGAATGTTTGACCTTCATTTATGTCTGCGTATCACGTGAGTACCTGGTACCCAACCCAAGAAGTCTAGAAAAGGGTATCAGTTCCCCTGAGCCTGAGGTAACAGAGGATTGTGAGCTGCTATGTGGGTACTGGGAATTGACCTAGGTCGTCTGGAAGAGCAGCCAGTACTTTTAACTGTGGAGCCATCTTTTTATCTCCTTACCTGGGGTTTTGATATAAATTATTACGCCAAGTAGTGGCGGCGTACACCTTTAATCTCGGCACTTGAGAGGCAGAGGCAGCGGATCTCTGAGTTTGAGGCTAGCCTGGTGTACAAATTGAATTCCAAGACAACCAAAAGGACACAGAGAAAGCCTTTTTGGAGAAGCCACACAAAAAGAACACTGGCAGCTCTCACAGAGAACCCAAGTTTAGTTCCCAGCACCTACATGGGAGCTCCCCAATCTACAACTCAAGTTTTAGAGAACATGGCACCCCCTCTTCTGGCCTCCATAGGCATCGGGTACACCACATAATATACACAAACCTACTTGCAGGCGACGCTCATACACATAAATGAAAATGAACAAATCTTTTTTAGAAAAAAAATTTCCTTGTATTAAAAATAGTTGAATGGTTTGGGGTAGGGTCATAGGTGAGTGATAAAGCACTTACCTTGTGAGGCCCAGGGTTCAGTCCTCAGCACTGAAGGAAAAAATTGAATATTTAAATCAGAAAGGGGCTGGGAGACACAGCAAAGTTAGTAGAGTGTCCTCTGAGGGTATGATGAGTTAGATCATCAGAACCCACACGCTGGTGTGGCAGCTGGGCTTGCAATCTCAGTAGAGACCAGCAGCTCTTCGGAGCTCACTGGCTGGTCAGCTTAGTCTAAAATAGCCTAGCTGATGAGAACCAGGCCCCAGTGAGACTCTGCCTCAGAGTAATGGGTAATGACTCCTGGTCTCCTCATGCATGAGCATGTGTCCACATGTGCCTTCTCCCACTATGGACAGGCATATGACATGTGTCCCATATGACACATAGTCAGAGGTACTCCACATTAGAGATGTAATATTCTGTTAGAAGACATGGACCTTTCATGCATTCTTCAGTGCCAGCTGGTCCTGGCAGATATCACCTTAGCTAATCGATAAAAGGTGAGGTTAAAATAGGCAAAGAAGGGCCTTTACCAAGGGCTACTTTGGCAATATAAAGTAGAATGGGAATGACAATGGAGTTTTCCTTCCTTCCTTCCTTTCTTTTCTTTTTTAATATTTATTTATTTTATGTGTGTGATTACACTGTCGCTCTCTGCAGACACACCAGAAGAGGGCATCAGACGGTTGTGAGCCACCATGTGGTTGCTGGGAATTGAACTCAGGACCTGTGGAAGAGCAGTCAGTGCTCTTAACCACTGAGCCATCTCTCTAGCCCCCCCTCCCTTTCTTTTCAGACATGGTTTTATTGTATAGATCATGCTGACTTAGACCTCACTATATATAGACTATGGCTTCCCGATCTGCCTGCTTTTGCCTCCTGAGTGCTGGAATTAAAGGTGTACTCTCCTTTACTCCAGGAAAGATTTTTAAAATTATTACTACTATTATTATACTTCTGTTTAAAGATTTATTTATTTTATATATGTGAGTACACTGTAGCTGTCTTCAGACACACCAGAAGAGGGCACCAGATCCCATTACAGATGGTCATGAGCCACCATGTGGTTGTTGGGAATTGAAGTCAGGATCTCTGGAAGAGCAGTCAGTGCTCCTAACCACTGAGCCATCTCTCCAGCCCTATAATTATCATAGGTGTGCATACATCTGACTTTACCCACATGTATTTGTGGGCCTTCAGAGGCTAGAAGAGGATGCTAGATGTCCTGAACTAGAGGCAGTTGGAAGCCACTTGATGTGAATGCTAAGAACAGAAGTTTCATCCCCTACAAGAGCAAATGCTCTCAACCACTGTTACATCTCTCTAGCTCCTAATGGCCTTTTTTTTTTTTTTTTTTTTAAATCATCATCTTTCAATCCTTTCTCCTCCCCATTGCAGAGCTAGAAAAACCCAGAACTATCCTCTTGAACTACCATCCAGCCTCTCCCTCCCCCACCAACTCCTTTGGACAAGCTGAAAATCAGTCTCTAAACCTCTGAGCCTGTTCTTCCAGAGGCTGAAAGTCAGTTTCAATCAAGTTCAGAGTTATTTAGGCCTTTGCATAGGATGGATGAATCTTACACTGATTCCTTGGTCACGCCCTCCTTAACACAGCCAAATGCTGAATGGTGGAGGGTTGACATGTTTAATCAGTAAAACCAAGAATTCTGTTCTTACCTTTCAGAGACTCCCATAAGGGAAGTGCCATCTGTCCTGTGATGTGAAGTCAACACTCGTGATACCTTTCCTTTCCCCATGCCCCACCCTCAGTGTTACATTAAGTGACTGATAATTGCAGATTTTTCATCATTAATGGAATCTCTTATCAACCATTACCACGATAGCATCGCCCTTCTTGGGCTTAAAAGAAACAGGTATGACTAGCAAGCACATGCCTCTAATTCCAGCACTCGGGAGGCAGAGGCGGGTGGATCTCTGAATTCAAGGCCATTCTGGTTTGCAGAATGAATTCCTGGACAGCCAGGGCTATGCAGGAACTCTTTGTGTCCAAAATCAAACAACAGCAACAAGAACAAAAAAGAAAGGAAGAATTCTTGTCCTTCACTTGAGGCTGCTGAAGGCAGGACTTGAAACACTTGCAAGCAATCACTTTGGACCAGTAGATGGCACCCTCTTCCCCAAGACTAAATGAATGAACTCTTTCTAACCCCAGACCAAGAACTATAGTAATGAATACTAGCCGCCCCTAATTCCTCTAGTATTGTATCCTAACCAATGTAGCATATCACTGTCGGCGTTACTTTCCGTTAACATACACATGGAGCGTGGATGCTTTGGCTTTAAAATGGTGTCATGAGGCCAGGGATGGCATGGAGGATCTCCAAGCAGGCAACAGGATGAGCAGAAGGTTCAAAGAAAGACCAAGGGCTTCTGCAACCATCAGGGTTAAGAAATACTAGTGGGCTGAAGTGGGAGAGACAGTCTCAGAGCCTGGATCATCCTGCTGTCACCAAAAGGGTTTCAAGGTGTTAGCATTAGAGCTGTCCTTGCACACTGTGAGTGAGGGCAGGCAATTAAGACACTGAGTAAAAAGGAAAAGACCATCTGAGAGATGGCTCAGTGGTTAAGAGCACTGACTACTCTTCCAGAGGTCCTGAGTTCAATTTCCAGCAACCACATGGTGGCTCACAACCATCTGTAATGGGATCCGATGCCCTCTTCTGGTGTGTCTGAAGACAGCGACAGTGTACTCACATGAAATAAATAAATTTATAAATAAATAAAAGGAAAAGACATCCATGGGGGAGGGGGATTCACTAGGGGGACGTCAGTGGATTCATCTTCCCATGGATTAAAAACATTCAGAAAACACTACTATCCTGAACACATGCAGGTGTTTTCCTTGTCTGTCCTTATTATCTGAACAATGCAATAGAACAACTATGTAGAACAACATTGCAATAGATGGTATTAGAAGTCTAGAGACCATTGAAAATACACAGGAGGATCTGTGTAGGATGCCACTGTAAAGGTGACTAACTGTCACTCCACTGAGAGGAAAGGAAGAAAAGAAAAGCAGCTTGGGTTCTTTTTGTCTCATAGGTTTCCAATTCCAACTACCAGGTCAAATTTAAATTATCTACCCTGAAGGATGGTGGCAGCCTACACCTTTAATTCCAGCCCTTGGGAGGCAGAGGCAGGTGGGTCTCTGAGGTCAAGGTTAACAAGATCTAGGACAACCAGGGCTACCCTATCTCAAAAACACAACAAAAACAAACAAAATTCTCAAGGAATTTGGTTTAGCGTTAATTAGCTGCTGCAAACATTTCTGAGACAACTCTGGGAAAGCGTTTATCTAGAAAATTTTTTTCCCTTTGTTTCTTCCTTTGTTTCATCCTTAACCAAAATATAAGCTAGATTTAAGGTGTCGTTTTCCTAGCAGGCTGGATCATGTTCCTTGAGCTCTAAACTTGGGTCATCTAGACAACTTTAGCCAGAGCCCATCCCCATTATGTTGCTTAGTGACTTGTTGAGTATAACTTTCTCATACTATATTACTGAGGCCTGCATAGTCTGCATTACCCAATGCAAGCTCTTTGGGCGGATATGGGTTTCTAGAGCTCACAAGCACACACACATACACACATCTATATGTCTACGTATCTATATTTGAGAGCCAGTGAATGCTTACAGGCTATTCTCCTAAAGGCACTGGGTGCATTTTTTTTTTCTCTCCATTTTTAGGACAACAAGCTTTAAAAAAAAAAAAAAAAAAAGAATGCCAGACAAATGAAAACCAGACTTCAGCAGTTACATGCTGCTTCCTGAGTAACTGAAGAATGTGCTTCTTGTGGTTAAAATGAGAGATCTGTTTAATATGGATGAAATACCAACACCCCAGGCATTTTTTATTGACATTTCACTGTGACTTTGTGAACTTAGGAGTGCTGACGCGAAAACCTATTCTTTGTGCTCTGAGAAGCCTGCGGTAGGATTGTAGAGCCAGGGAGAAAGAGGTAACAGGCAATTCTCTCCCTCCTCTCTCTCTCTCTCTCTCTCTCTCTCTCTCTCTCTCTCTCTCTCTCTCTCTCTCTCTCTCTCTGTGTGTGTGTGTGTGGTGTGAGCGCGCGTGCATTTTGTACTTTGTTTTCACCAACACTGCTGCAGGATTCCGTCTTGAGAACAGGTTTTAAAAAACACACTGTAAAACCATCACTTCTTTTGCTCAGGCCTTGCTTACCCTATCAGAGAGAAAAATGTTCGCGGTGAGCATTGGTAAAGATGCCCCACCCCCAAAGTCGAGGGGCACCTAGTGCACTTTGGAAACACAGTTTTCAGAGCGACTAAGTAGAGAGCCCCAAGGCACCCAGAGTACATTCGAAGACAGATCTCGACGTTGTAAGAGTCCAGGATAGCCCCTCTTTGCGATTCTCCTCGGCGCTGGCTGCTCTAGGTTCTCGGACAGCCCTGGTGTCTGGCAGCAGACAGGGAGAGAGACATGCTGTTTTGTTTAAATCCTCCACATTCTTTGCCATTTCCCCATTGGCCGGATGGGGCTACCCTCCCCGCCGCGGCCGCTGCTGATGTCAGCCTCGTCGCTCTCGCTCCTCCCGCACCCACCTCCCTGCCCCAGGCACATTGCAGCTCGGCGCGGACTCTCCAGTCGCGGCGAGGTGGCTGCAAACTCACGGGCACGCACGGAGCTCGCAGAGCCGAGGGACTCGGGGGAGGGGACGCGCGCAAGGCGCTGGCAGCCAACCGCCGAGGTTGAAGACACCCGGGGCCCAGAGCAGGGCAGAGCCCTGGCGACCGCGGCTTCCCTTTTCTCTCTCGGCTGAGCTCCGGAGAGACTCGGGGACTGGCCCTAAAAAAGAGCAGGAAATCTTGTTTACCGTCCGGGGAGAGGAGCCCATCGAGCCTTTGTTTGGAAAGTCTGCATCGCCGGCTCCCGCGGCAATGTGTTCCTGGTGACATTAACCCAGGGTAGACGGGTAGGAGAAAAGGGGGCTCGCCAGGTTCAGCTCTGCTTTCGGTGGAAGATCGAGAGGGAGACTTTTGTGCATTTGTTTGATTTTTGTGGAAATCCCTTTTCCCCCTCCTTTTGCTTCTCTTGCCCGCCGCCGGGCATGTCCTGATCTGGTGGCCGCGCCTACTAGCCCGGGGCTGCTGATCCGAGCTGTCTCCCGCGGGTCTCCCTCCCTCAGTGCCTGACTTTGCAATACCGGGAGGACTGATCTCTGCGAGGAAGGAGGCGGGGGAGTCAAAGACACCGGGACCCGAAGCTTGACATGCTCCGGGGCGGACCGGAGGCAGTTAGGAGCTGAGCGCACCACCGGGGCTGCTTCGCTCTCCGGTTTCCAGCGTCTTTGCCCTCCGCTGGGCTCCAGCCTTGCTTATCAGTTGGGACGCCCCCTTCTTTCCCGGGGTTCGCGGCCGGCAGGAACATGCTGCTGAAGGAGTACCGAATCTGCATGCCGCTCACCGTAGACGAGGTAGGCACCGCGCCCGGCCTCGCCCGCTCCGGGTCCCCAGCCGCCACCACTCGGCCGGCGGGTCCACTGCGTGCGGCGGGGAAACCCTGGCGCCCAAACCTGGAGGCTGGAGGGGGAGGAGGCAGGGGAATCGCTGTTCCCACTCGTCACCCCGGCAGAGGGAAAGGCGGCGTGGGGGTGGGGGCGGGGGAGTCCAGGTGAGCTCTTCGGGGACATCTAGAATCAGATTACTGGGGACCACAATGCGTCACAGGGAGCTGTTGCGCCCCCTCCCTCCAATTAAGCAAATGCACAGAGTACAACAAGAGCCCAAGCATGTTCTGCAGCCGGAGTATCGGGGTACCCCGCCGTGGTGGTAGCCACTGTCTCCAAGTCCCCTTTACAAGGTGGGCTTGCAGGGACAAATCCCGCGCGGGTGGGATGTGCAGACCAGGGTCCTGTCTGGGGGGCACGTCGGAGGCCTGGAGAGGGTCTGTTTAGAACCCGACTTCTTGTCGCCTCCGGTCTAGGCGCTGATTCGTGCCCAGCCCGAGCATCCAGGCTCCCTCCGGGACCTAGCTTGTCCTTTGCTGACCGCCTGGCTCGGAAACTTTCTGCGTGTCTCGTTCCTTCCGCGGCGGGGAGCGTGGTCTTAGGAAGAGCCCCAGTGGTGGGGCCAGCGGCGCGGCCACCGGAGGGCGCTCCAGGCCGTCGGGCCCAGCCCTCCCGGCTCTGAGTATCGGGGCTGCAGGGTGGGGGGCTCCCCGTTCAAGGGCCCGGCCTCCACGCGCAGGTCAGCTTGCATTCTTCCGATTCCTCCTCCGTTCCCCCCGCCCCCCCCCCAACAACGAGCTCCGCCATTGAGGAAATGGTGACTCAGTGAGGGTCACTCCGGCCTGGGTTTCCTTTTCGTTCCCCTTTCTCCCCACCTCTTTGGATATTTCATAAGTGCTTTGCGTCTGTCCAGGGACACAGCGAGAACACGAAGCCAGTCCAGGCAATTTGAAAAAGACTCCTGTGGTTTGCTGTGGCAACAAATGAAATCAGCGATCCACGACGTATTTGTATTTGAAACCGGTGCATTTAATCTATCTGACATGTGATCTACTCACCACTTTGTGAAAGACACCTTGTGCTTTTGTTTTACTCAGATTATGGCTGGCTCCCCAAGCCCCCTGAGCGGGGTGGCAATCTTTCCTAGGCATCTGGCACCAGTGTTAAGGTGAGACCTTGGGACAATCCCAGGCAAGATCAAAGTAGCCTGAAGTTTACCAAACACTTGACACTGACTGCCAAAGTCTGAGAGAGAGAGAGAGAAAGAGAGAGAGAGAGAGAGAGAGAGAGAGAGAGAGAGAGAGAGAGAGAGAGAGAGAGAGAGAGAGAGAGAGAGAGAGAGAGTTTAGTCATACCCTACTCCCCACCCCCAGCCTTATCAACAAGCTTTAGAGTTTGCATGCATTTTTTGGGTGGCAGTATTTTGAGGTGGGTCTTAAAAGGTAGTTTGGTGGAGACTGAAGAAAGGCAAATGAATGGGATTGGCTGTCCACACACCGGTCCCTGGTGCTGGTGCTCTGTGGACATGCTGTCTTCTCACCTAACCTGCGGGTATCTGCATGCTTCCATTCCATTTCCAGCTTCGACTGTGGTAGTAGACGGGAGGGACTGTGCAATCCTCGGACGCTGGTGGGACTCAGTCAAATACTGAGTCAGGTTCTTTCTATGGACTCACTATTAGACCGACTGGCTTCGAACTCAGATCTGTCTGCTGGAATTAAGTGCATGGCACCTGGCTCAGCCTTTCATTTTCTGCTAACCTCTTTTTATCCTGGTTGGTTTTCTTCTGGTACTTTTTTTTTTTAATGTATTTATTTATTATATATAAGTACACTGTAGCTGTTTTCATACACACCAGAAGAGGGCATCTGATCTCATTACAGATGGTTGTGAGCCACCATGTGGTTGCTGGGATTGGAACTCAGGACCTCTGGAAGAACAGCCAGTGCTCTTAACCACTGAGCCATCTCTCCAACCCCTTCTGGTACTTTCTTAAGCACCAGGTAGAGCATTTCCCCACATTTGTTTTAAGTATTCAGTATAGTAATTACATTTTAGTGGTTTAAGTGGATGATTTTTCTCTTCTCTCTCCTCTCCCCTCTCTTCTCTCTTGCTCCCTTCCCCCTTTCCACAGGGTTTCTCTGTAGCCTAGACTGGCCCCAAACTCAGAGATCCACCTGACTTTGCTGCTTCTCAGGTGCTGGGATTAAATGTGTGCTCTGTCACACCTGTCTAGAATGACCTTTCTTAACTGACCAAGGAAGCTAGCCTCTACCTATAGGATAATTATAAACTGCTTAAGGTCAAATTTATTTAGGCTAAAGTAAATATGACTCAGTTTCTATGAGGTCATGTTCTGATTTTTAACTTTTATTTTTACTTTGTTTTATTCTCTTTGTGGTTCTGGGGGTTGCACATGGCCTTGAGCAGGGTAGGCAAACATCTGTCGCTGAGCAGGATCCCTAGCCTGAGGTCTCGTGAAACCATTCTCTGTTTTTGTCAGAGATGCAAAGCCAGCAGTTTAGATAAGGAGGTCTCAGAAAGAAAAAAATTCAACTTTGCCGAATCGGTTGATGGGTAAGGAAGCTAGACTTGGCTGGCTAGATGTCACACACTTAAGAGAGTCTGAACTGTAGTCCACCCCACAGCCTCTACCATCCCATGGTAGGGTGTTAGGCTGGCCCTAACACTCAATGCTGGGGAGCAGCTTAAGTGTCTAGCTGCAGAAGGTGGTTACTGCGGATTAAACAGTTTTCGGTAGCTCAACTTTTGCTTTAGCTTCTGGCTCCCTTTGGACTTGATTTGACCTGTGGGGACCTTCTGGAGCTTGCTCCTGATTAACTTTGGATGTTTATTAGTATGGCTCACTGTGCTTTGCCAGGGAAGCACATGCCTGGGTTTTGGAGAGTCAGTGCCTGGTCTCTGTCCCTTTTCCTTCTCCCCTGACCCCATGTGGCCTCTGGCCTCTGTCTTTGGGAATCCATGTGATGGCTGCTACCCAGATAAATGCTAGTTGTCCCAGCACTTGGGAGGCGGAGGCTGGAGAGATTTTGGAAACTTTTGGGTCATCCTCAGCTATAAACTAAGTTTAAAGTCAGTCAGAAAACTTTTTCTTTGCCCCCTTCCCTAAAAAGTAAGGTTAAATACTGTGTTCCAGGCTGCACAACTAGTTAATAGCAAGACGAGGAGAAACATGTTGGTAATGCCTTTGTTTCTCCTTTCCCTGAGCTCTCTGCAGTGTTCAGCCCAGGACAAGGAAAATCATTTCTTGAGAACAGATACAGTCAGCACTGTCATCGAAATAAAAAGCCAGGGGCCTTTGAATTGTTGCAGATAGTATTGACTTCTGCTCCCTCTCTCCCCGGTTCCAGGAAAGAGAACAGCTCCGCGAGACGGAGAAAATAAAGCTGAGTTTTTTGTCTAGAGCAGGGTGTTAATGGTAATGCTTGTGTGTGCTTCAGTGGAAGGAAGCTTGCAGAGCAAGATTGAAGCCCTGGGTTTGTCACCAGCAACACACACACACACACACACACACACACACACACACACACGGGGGAGGCTGGCTGGGGGGATAGAGCGTTTCAGAATAAGGAATTTAAAAAGTAACAGTCCATGGATTGGGATGTACATGTTGAAGCCGAAGCCAGAGAACAACCTTGAATCACCTTTTTTTTTTTTTTTTTTTTTTTTGAGATGAGGCCTTACACTGGCCTGGAACCATTTGCCAAGTCAGCTAGGAGGACTGGTCAGTGAGCACCAGAGATCTGCCTGTTTCTTCCTCCTCTGTGCTGGGGAGTCACCATACTTTACTCTTCTACCACCTGCTCCTCTTCTTCCTCCTCCTCCATTTCCTCCCCACAAGGCCCTGGAACTCAGCCCATCGATAGATGCTGGCAGAACTCTCCCAGGCCTTCTATGATCAAACAATATTGCATTTATTTCTGTGTGTGTATGCAGAGGCTCAGATATCCTATAGGGGTAGGGTCTCTCCTTATCCCAAATGAGGATAGAGCTCAGGTCACCTGGCTTGGTGGCAAAGTACCTTCTGGATGAGATTACCTTAGCCCTTCATGGATTAACTTTAATTAAAAACAATAACAAGCAAACAAAGCAAATAGAAAACTTCACTGGTGTTAAATACAGTCGGTCTTTGAGTCAAGTGAGAGCCTGTTGGGAAGATGTCAAGTGGTGGGGGGAGGAAGGGTGAAACATCTGGATTCTAGAATTCTAGACTGAGAAGGGCTGTTTATTAGCAGTGTCTGTAGTCATGATGTCTTGTTTTCTAGAGGGCTCCAGGCCTGTAGAGGGTACATTCTTTTGCTTGCCCCATAGATAATGTAGAGGCTGGGCTGGAACAGGGCTTCTGATTTCTGGCGTGAACCCTGATTCATGGGTGTCATAAGGGCTACACTTTCTCTCTCTCTGATCCCTGTTGGTAGCAGATGTTATTATCTCTAAGCCGTGTGTGGGTGTATGTAGCATGTGTACTGTGTCTTCCCCAGTTGAAGGTAGCTTGGAGATTCAGACCTTGTATCTACCCAGGGGACACTGAAGCACAGTCCCTGTTAGGACCTAATGGAAGTGTGTTATGAAGTGTTTGATTAGTTTTTATGAAGCTCAGGGATAAGTCCCTAGCACCTAAAACCAACCAAACAAACAAACATGCATTATTACCTGGGTGTGATGCCACGTACCCCTATAATCCTAGCTCCAGGCAGACTGAAATTGAAGCGTTCAAGGCCATGGACTGGAGAGATGGCTCATCAGTGAAGAACACTTGTTCTTGCAGAGGACTTGAGTTCGATTCCCAGCATTCCTATCGTTTCTCACATCCATCTATGACTCCAGTTCCGGGGGCTCCAATGCCTTCCTCTAACCTCCGAGGGCACCAGATACACAGGGATTTATTTGTGGTCTCTAGGGATTTGCCGCACAATGAAGAAAAACAGGAACATCTGCCTCCTCTTCAAGGACCGAAGAAAAAGGAAGAGTGACAGCCATGTACACAGCATGTCACTGTGTGCTCTGCTCCGGTGGACAGCCAGCACCCTACCCAGGAGCCTCTGGCCCCAAGAGAGTTCTTTTCCCCGCTGAGGATCATGGGAGCTGAGTAGCCCCCCCCCCCCCCCCCCCGAAGGATAGGAATGGAGATGCTAGGGTGGGAGTCAGTTCTCTCCCTTCCTCCCTCTCCTTTGGAAACTGAGTGTCTCCGCAAGCACCTGCAGACATGGAAGGAAAGAGTCTTCTTCTTGTTGTTGTTGTGTTTTGTTGTGTTGTTAAAAGGGTTTCTCTGTGTATCCCTGGCTGTTTTGGAACTTGCTCTGTGGACCAGGTTACCATCAGACTTACAGAGATCTACCTGCCTGTGCCTCCTGAGTGCTGAGATTAAAGGTGTGTGCCCTCACTCTCTGCCTAGGAAGATGTTTTAATGGCTGATACTAGCATCTACTCTGTGTACTGTATAAAGCAGAACCCTTGACTGTGGAGGCTAAAGACTCCTCAGAGTATGGAAAACATCTTTAAAAAAAATTTTTTTTAATCTTTTAATTTCTGTTTCTAGTTGAGACGAACCAAGGCCAGGACTGTGAGTTTGATGTCTTACTAAGCAGCTCCCTGTCCCAGGGTCGCTCACAGGCAGTGAACAATGTTCTTGAAGCTACCCCACTCTCTAGCCTGCAGAGAACCTTGCTCCTAAGTGCCGAGGACTGTTAATGGATAAACGCAAGCTTTCACCACTAATGGACCAGACAAGGAACAGATGCAGGCCTGCTGGCTGGGGCCAGGAAGTTGACTTTGTGCGGGAAAGGACACTGCCCTTCCCTAGTCATTGAAGGGGACACCTGTCATGTGGAACAGATTCTGGGCCTGGAGTGGGGAAAAAGGCATACTGTTTGCTTGCTTTTTTTTTTTTTTTAACTTTTTAAAAATATTAATTTATTTATGTGAGTACAATTGAATTAGTTCAAAGTAGCCAAAGTTCTTTTTTTTTTTTTTTTTAAGATTTATTTATTATATATAAGTGCACTGTAGCTGTCTTCAGACACACCAGAAGAGGGCATCAGATCCCATTACAGATGGTTGTGAGCCACCACGTGGTTGCTGGGATTTGAACTCAGGACCTCTGGAAGAGCAGTCAGTGCTCTTAACCACTGACCCAGCTCCCCAGCCCAGGCATACTGTCTTAACAAAAGCTAGTTGGTTGTGGAACTTTAATTGTTCGCTTTTATAATTAATAGAAGAATAGTAGGCTGGTAGTTGGAGATTGTTGTTGGGGTCTCAAACTCAAGGACTTGAGCATGCTAGACAGTTATTTTTGTCCTCAGCTCTAAGGCTCTTTAAAAAAACAAAAAAAGATTTTATTAAATGTTCCCTGCCTGTACCTAGGTGCAACACATGGATGCCGTGACCCTGGAGGCCAGAAGAGGGTGTCAGGTCTCCTGGGACTGGAGTTACAGCTGGTTGTGAGCTGCCCCATGGTGCTGGGAATCAAACCCCAGCCGTTGCTCCTCACCTCTGAGTATCTCTCCAGACCCCTCAGTTGGATGAGAGAAAGCAAGATTCCCTGACTGGCAGGATGTCCTGTTTTCTGTTAGCTAGAGGTCTGGATAGTTTAGGCAACTCTGAAAACCTTTGAAAAATAGATTAACAGTTCCCCCCACTCCCTTGGTAAAAAAGGATGACTTCTGGATCTTATCTAACAGATGTGGAGAAGTCAGGAAGGCTGTGGGTGTGACGCATTTCTTCCTATGGGAGATGAGAAGGGAAATTCTAGATTACATCCACAGGCCTTTTAGACTCCTCTTGGAATTTTGTGGGATTCCCAATGGAGATTTTTTTTTTTAATGTTGTATTTCTTTGTAGGCTCTTAGGCAGACGAAGCTCAAGTGTATCATTCATACTATGAGCTGTAAAGTTGGTCATCTGGAAAATAGAAAGTCGTTTCAAAATGTTTTTAATTATGGAAAATATAGTTTTTATAAAAAGGGCCTCAGCCCAACTGTGGGCTTCACTTTTAAAAGTAGAACTCCGTGGAAGTGAACCCCGGGAAGGGCCTGCTACCAACCCTTTGGTTCCTGATTATCCCATCTAAGATCAGACTGGCAATATGGTGAGGTAACGAAGGTATTTGCCCAGAGAGCAAAGTACTTTTATATTAAAAGAAGCTTGAGGCTGGAGGGATGGCTCAGGGGTTGAGCACTTGCTACTCTTAAGAAAGAACTGAAGTTCTGTTCCTAGCGCCTACCTAGGAGTGGAGGGGAGATACCAATGTTTGTAACTCCAACCTCAGGAGATTGGAGCCCACTTCTAGCCTCTGAGCACATACATAACACATATACTCACACAGACACACACCTATGAAGAAAAACAAAACAACAAACAAACAAAACCCTAACAGCACAAAACAATATTCGAGACAAGATTGCTCTTTTTGGCCCTGGCTGGCCTAGAATCACTTTGTAGAGTAGGCCAACGTCTAAGTCACAGATCCACCTCTCTCTGCCTATCAAGTGTTGGGATTACAGGCATGTGCCACCTTTATCCCGGCAAAATAAATCTTCAAAGGTTAAGAAAAAAAAAAAAAGAGCAAGGGGTAGTAGCATATGTCCCAGCAGACAGATCTCCGTTGGTCTCGGGATAGCCTGGTCTGCATAGTGAGTTTCAGGACAGCCAGAGCTAGATAGTGAGGGAGAACCTGTTTCAAACTGTGTTCCCTCCAAAAGAAGAAGAAGAAAAAGACTAGAAATTCAATAGCTTGAATAAGACACCTGGGTTGGAGGTGGAGAGATGGTTCAGTGGTTCAGAGAACTAGCTGCTCTTCCAGAGGTCCTGAGTTCAAACCCCAGCAACTACGTGGTGGCTCATAACCATCTGTAATAGGATCTGATGCCCTCTTCTGGTGTGTCTGAAGACATTGACAGTGTATTCTTCTATATAAAATAAATAAATCTTAAAGAGAAAAAAAAAACCCCAGGGTTGAATAAAGTCCCTTGCAGTTGGAGAACTAAGGCCCCTTCTTCTTGGCTGTCGCTGGACCCTGGAGGCCAGTTTCCATTTCTTCCCATGTCACCCATTTTACAACGTGGCAGTTGTCTTTTTTTTTTTCCCCAAATCAATGAAGATTGTCTGCTGCAAGTTTTAATCTCTCGGCATTGTTATCTCTGACTTCTGGGACTCCTAGCAAAGGCACCCACTGCTTGATCCAGGCCCACCATGTTTGAAAGTGGAAGATCACACAATGTGGGGGTGGGGAAGGGGGCAGTCTGCCTCGAATGTACTACGGGCTCGATTGAAAGGCTTCCGTTGGAGGAGCGAAGGCGCTGCATGTCAAATTTAGTTATGCAAAGTTGCAGGTTGGTATTTGGGCCATAATGAAAGTATTCATTTCACAGAAACATTTTTGGCTTCCTGCTGGGTGCCCAGTGCTTGGGGACAGTGCTGCAAGCAAGGCGGACACAATTATTGCCTTTCCGGAGCTCTGGGAACAGAGAACACACAGGAGACGTTCACTAACATTTGAAACCGATGATGTTTTGACACCAAAACTGAAGATGTAGGTTGGTAGGCATCCTTGCCTAACGTGCAGGATCCTGCAATGGGAACAGAGGAACAATTGGATTTTGCTATAGAAAATACATATCAGTAAAGCTTCTAAAATATAGTTCAAGAGATGGTCTCAGGGGGTGGTTCAGTGGGTAAAAGCACTTGGTACACAAGCATGAAGACCTGAATTTGAATCTCAAGCACCCACTAAAAGGACAGGTCAGTGGCTCACGCCTTAAATCCCAGCCCCCAAGAGGCAGAGACGGGTGGAGCTCTAAGTTCAAGACAGACAGGGCTACACAGAGAAACTCTGTTCTGAATGAATGAATGAATGAATGAATGAGTAAATAAAAGCTGGACACATAACAAGTGTCTGGAGGCAGCCAGGAGGCTTTCTGGAGGCAGCTTGTTTGGTCTATGCAGCAGAGAAGGTCCCTGGCTCAAACAGGATGGGAGGTGGGGGCTGCCCTGGGGAGTCCTAAGATCTGAACACTAATGCTGCCGTGGCTGGTGTGCACCAGCATTCACACGCTAATGTGCACCATACAGACACACACACGGGGGCGGGGGGGAGTTAAAGAGGCTCGCAGAGTTATTTGAACACCAACGTCAGAGGACTGCACCAGCAGACAGGTCTGAATTGGAAATTATGAGTTACAGTTCCTGTCCTCCAGGAAATGCCTATTGCTGTCACAGGTCTAGACAGCTTTCCAGAAAATCGTGTCCTCTTCTGACACAGTGTAGGAAAAAGTGTCCGAGCCAGCTTTGAACCAAATGGCAGTGATGCAGGCTACTGCAGATCTTTGAGGTTCTAGTTCACAAGGACCACCCCAGTCAGTCCCTCACAGGGACTGGAGGCCCCTGGGAGGGGAAGAAGAAACAGAAGTTTGGAACCTTAGGACCTTTTTTGATCTAGCTCTAGACTGTCAGAGTGAACCCAGGCTAGCTGCTCAGAAGAACTTTGGTTCTTCAGATAGCCAGTTTTTGGTGGCAGTAATGTCTTGGTCGCTTCTCTTTAGGGTGGCAGAATCCCCCTGGCTTAGGCAGGGCACACTGCTAAGAATGTATTGAGAAGACCCGAAGGTTGGGACCTGCTGTCTTGGCTGCTGGCTACCTACGTGATAATGACAAAGGAAGGAGTCTGGGGTCACCTACCACTTCCTGGCTGGCTGCCTGAACAGCATCACACAATGGGTTTTGTTGACTTAGATGAAGTCATAGCTTACCAAGACTCTTTAACAGCGAGTGTTAAGGTGACTCATATTCTCATTTCCAAGCACTCAATACAAGAGCCTGCCCTTGAAAATGCCTCTTTAGACGTAGCAGGAGTGGAGGGCTGCATCTAAAAAGTGTGCCCAGAGTAAGTTCTCATTAGATCATCGTCTCATGACTCACTCCGATTCTCTTGACTATTGATCGATTGGGTTTCCCTAGACTGGCCTTGAACCCACTACTTTCTTGCTTTAGCCTCCTTAGTGTTGGGATCACAAGCCTGAGTCATCCTGGCCAGGTGCGTTTGTGCATATGTGCCGTCTGTGCACGTGGTCCAGAAGAGGACACCGGTGTCCTTTATCACTCTACCATATTCTCTTGAGACAGTCTCTCACTCCATCTGGAGCTAGCAACCCCAAGGATCTCCATTTCTGCAGGTAGTTCTGAGGTAACAGGCACATCCGCTGTGCTGGCTTTTTACATGGGTGCTGGAGATTCGAATTTATGTCTTCAAGCTTGTTTAGCAAGCACCCTTACCCACTGAGCCGTCTCCTCAGCCCTGTTTTTCTTTTTCTCTCCCATCCCTTTAAGGTCAGCTGAAGCATTACTGTCCAGAACTCCAGTTGTTCCTAAGCACAGCAAAATTATCAGTTCCTTTTACTCCCTCAGCATTCTATCTGAGCATCTTAGGGTGGTGCTGCTGTCCCTGGGCTAAATCACCCTGGGTAAGAGTGCCAAGGCAAATGCAATTTGATGACACCCTATAATAATGGTATTTAAGCACTTAATCTAAGTGGCTAATCTCTAAAGACTGCTCCCTGGCCCCACATTTGTTCTCTATCTTTCTGTCTCTCTCTCACACACACACAGAGACATTCATACAAACATGAAGACACACCCATTCACATGTCTATAATACAGGCATGTAATGCTAATAGACACAGTGACAAACTCACACAGCAGACATATGTTGCGGGATATTTGATTTCACTGTGGACCCGAGATTGGTTTTTTTTCCCCTTTTTAAAATTTATATATATATTAGTACACTGTTGCTGGCTTCAGACATACCAGAAGAGGGCATCAGATCTCATTACAGATGGTTGTGAGCCACCATGTGGTTGCTGGGAATTGAACTCAGGACCTCTGGAAGAGCAGTCAGTGCTCTTAACCACTGAGCCATCTCTCCAGCCCCCGAGATTGTTTTAATTTACTGAAAAATTGTTTCTGGTTGTGGTGTGGCTTAGTTTTAGTGCACACTTTTAGTCCCTCTTGCTGATCTACAGACAGGCCCTTAGTACACACCTTTGAGAGAGCAGTACTAGCAGAGGAAATAGGAAAGAGAAAGAAACAGTTCTTACCAGGATGGTTTTACAGATACAGGTTGAAGAAAGAACAAGCTAGACACAAGTGAAGACAGAACAAGCCAGAGAGTGAGAAGGAGGCAGGAGATTAGAACAGATTGCCAAAGTTAGTGTGAGGCCAAGCAGAGCAATTCAGGAGAATCCAAGAGAAGTCGGATTGAATTAGAGGGGTTTTTAGCCAGAAGAGCTGTGAGTTGACCAGACACCCAGAATTCAGAAAGAACTAGAAAGGGTGAAACTTATTCAAAAGCGAGACTTAGAAGCTGAAACATTCTAGGCCTAGATTAGATTGTGAGGAGGCTAGAAGCTTCTGGGACTAGTTAAGCCTCGGAGATGAGAATTACTTGAGGCGAGTAAAAGATACCTTTTACATACATATTCACACATGCTTATACACAGACACAGATGAGAAACACAGAGGCCAACACTCATGCACATACATACAGAGACATTCACATCCACACACACCATGCATCCAGAGACAAATCCACATACAACACAGGTACACACGCTCACCTAGGTTTTAATGTAATTAGTTTAAACCTGGGTTAAACTCAGTCTCTTATTTATTTATTCATTTTTTTGAGACAGGGTCTCTATAGGGCTGGCTAACCTAGAGCTCACTATATAGACCAGGCTGGCCTTGAACTCACTGAGCTTCTCCTGCCTCTGCATCCTGAGCGCTGGTTTTAAAAGATGTGTGTCACTACACCAGACCCTTCACTGGGTCTTACTTGCTGGACTCTTTATATTTTCTGGCATCTCTCCTGAATTTTCTGGTTTACGTTTATAATTGAAGCATAATTATAATTATATAATTAAAAATTATAAAGACTTTTCCTCTACCATAGAGTGCTACCCTCAGTTCCAGTTTGTCCTCTCTCTCTCTCTCTGGTTAATTTTTGAGACTGGAATTTGTGCACATATTCCAGGTTGACCTTGACATTTCAATCCTCCTGCTTCAGCTACCATGGTGCAGGGACATCAGTCTTTGCATCTCTGCACCTGGCCATTTGGGATGGCCAAGTCTCACTATCTCTTTGTCTTCCGCAAAGGGTTTGTGACTTAATGTGACCTAAACAGACAGTTTATAGATCGTAATGTAGCCCGTTATTGAGTCTTGTACCCAAGCTTCCTAGAAAGCCTCTTGCAGGACTGCACATCCCTAGAAAGCCCAGGGCTGCACACCTCCCATTTATCTCAGCCATCTCTGCTTTCCTGTCTGACATACACATTGTGTAAGCTGTCTCCTGGCTCTGACATCTCCCAGGAAGGAACTAGCCAGTTACCCCGTGGCAGGAAGGCTTGGTGGGGTGTGGTTTGCTGGCTTGCTTGTAGTTTATTTAGTTAGGTTTCTTTTTTTTTTTTTAAGTCTTCTACAATCTCCTACACACGTGTAATATATTTTGTTCTTGCTCTGCCCACTATCTTTCTCCTTCCGGATCACTTCCAGCCTCTTCTTGCCAACATATCCCTTCCTCCTCCTGACTTCCAAATCGTTTTCCTAATGTCTGCAGGAGTGGGGGGAATGGGGAGTCATTTACCTGAACTAGGGCACATCACCAGTGGTGACACCAGGGATGGCTGTGATTCCCTTCCTCCAGCAACAATCTGGATTTCCTCAGGGAGCACCTTAAGAGCCCCTCCCCCAGCATTCTCACTTAAAAGTTCACTCTCAGCTCGGTAGAGGGAGTATGTTCTTTATCGCCTACCTGGCTCTAGTTTTGTCTGTATGTTTATAAGTTAGGCAGCACAGGAGACTCTGTCTGAAACTATGGAATGTTAAGTTTGGTTTATAGATATACTCAAGGCCCTGGTTCTGATCTCTTCAACCATCACCCCAAAAGGAAATCAGCCAGATGGGTCGGTGGTGTCTCACACCTTTAATCCCAGCACTCAGGAGGCAGAGGCAGGCGGATCTCTGAGTTTGAGGCCAGCCTGGTCTACAGAGAGAGCTCCAGGACAGACGGGGCTATATACTGTAAAACCTTGTCTCAAAAACAAAAACAAACCTCCACCATCAACAACAAAAAAACATTTTGGGACTGGAGATATGTAAGGTTCAGCAGTTGAGCACTGACTGCTCTTCCAGAGGATCTGGGTTCAATTCCCAGCAACTACATGGCAGCCCCCAACTGTCTGTAATCCAGGATCGAACCCTCCCAGACATCCACGCAGGCAAAACACCAGTGTACATAAAATAAAAGTACTTTTTAGGTTTTGATCGATTTTTTTTCAAGGCTATCCCAGACTACAAAGCAAGATTTGGTCCCATAAAAGGGGTGGTAGAACCGCTTGACAGGAGCGTTAAGACAAGCTCTTTCTTCTGAACAACTTTAATAATGAATCATATTCCTCTTTGAAAGGAACTTTTGTCATTGTTCTTTTGTAAGAGAACCGCCCCAACACTCCTGGGAGTTATTCCTTTTCATGGCAGTAGAAACCTTTGGCTTTTAGAGGCATCATCTGCGGGGACTGGAACTCTGGGGCACCTGTGTCTCGATGTAAATTAGCAGCTGAAAATACTGCAGGGAAGAGACAGGCCACGCCAGGCCTCTGGAAACGTCAAACTGCTCCTCACCTGCAAGCAAGCAGGTTGGAAGGTCTGAGGACTCAGAGATGATCAAAATGTACCATTCAGAGCTTCATGTTTATCACCCCAGAGATGATGCTTATCAGAGTTTCAGGCATGTGCCACCCTCTTCCAGGACCGGGGTTTGAGCCTAGGACCTCAGTTTGCTAGGCTGGATCTATGTAGTTCTACACACTAGCACCCAGCCCCAGCTCCAGCCCTGACTCCAGCCTGTTTTAGCATTGCCTCCTAAGACAGTTTGCAACCCAAAAGTTCAAATGAATTCTGCTCCTTTCAGAGTCACATGGCACGTGGAGTAAGAGATCCTTTTCAGGGGCTGGAGAGATGGCTCAGTGGTTAAGAACACTGACTGCTCTTCCAGAGGTCCTGAGTTCAATTCCCAGTAACCACATGGTGGCTCACAACCATCTGTAATGAGATCTGATGCTCTCTTCTGGTGTGTCTGAAGACAATGACAGTATACTCACATACATTAAATCAATCAATCAATAAATCTTTTTAAAAAGAGAAAGAAAAGAAACCCTTTTCAGAGGGAAGGTTTGAGAGATCAAAGCTAGGGTCTAAAAGTAAGAATTTAATTTGTTGTTTGTTATTTGCGAATGTGTGTGTGTGTGTGTGTGTGTGTGTGTGTGTGTGTATGTGTGTGTCAGTGTGTGGACATATAGGCACCTGAGTGCAGGTGCCTGTAGAGAGCAGAAGATAGTGCTGGAACTTGGAGCTTGACTTGTGAGCCAACCTCCTGCTGTGGGTGCTGGGGCCTGAACTTCCTGTCCTTTGCAAGAATAGCAAGTGCTCTTACCTGCTGAGCCTCCTCTCCAGCCCACCCTGAATAAAATTTTTTAACTTGAAGATTATTGCTTTTAAGAGGCTGGTCTAGAGTACATACCGAATAAGTTCATCCACATTAAAAAAAGGATAACAAAACAAAATCTTAAACAGCTGGGCTTGAGCCGGTGTGACACAGCACTCAGGAGGCCTGAGGCCAGTAGTCACTGTGAAACACACACACACACACACACACACACACACACACACACACCATGCATGCACAACCAGGGTTTACACTTTCAGTTAAGGATTCTCTACCTCAAAAATCTCATTTTATGTTAAATTTATTTCAGTAGTGCTCACAGCCAAACATGTATATATTTTGGTATCTAAGGATGTTTTCTTTTCACTTTTGGGGGGGGGCGTGGGGTGACTTTTTGTCTGGAATTCACTACAACAGACCCACTCAAACCTACAGAGATCTACCTGCCTCTCCCATCCGAGTGGTAGAGATTAAAGGCATGTACCACCATGCTTGGTTACGGTCATTGTTTTTAGTGCCATTAAGAGCATTCACATTGGTGGACAGCAATCATGTACCACTATAAGAAACTGCTTGAGGTAAAGTTTACTTCAGCTCTACGGGAAGAGCTATGTGTTCTTAACTGTGGAGCCATCTCTCCAGCCCCCAGTTAGTGACCGTCAGAGAAACTGATATATTGTCTTTACACAGGAAAAAAAAAAAAAAGTGCATCAGCTTCAAAACACTTAACTAAAATAAGAAAAAAAAAATCCCATGAATTTTTGAAGCATTTCAGACAAGTGGAGTTGGTGCTGCTGAAGTGGAGGGTAGAATATTTGATTAGAGATAATGTTTTATTCTGTACAAGGTAGAAACAGACATTAATTGGACTCCTTTTCTCGGTGAGGAAGTGCGGTTAAAATGTTACCTTATTTTCATGGAATTTTATAAATGTTTAACCCAGGAGAAAAAAAATAATTAGAGTCAGTATGATGGCTTATTAATACATGGACATTGACATTTTTCTCCTTGTCATTCCTAATGATAGCTACAAATAGGGCTTAGGGTTCACTGGCCAACCACTGGAGACTGATAGACTTTTATCTGATTTGATATTTTCATACAATATCTTGATCATGTTCTTTTCCCTCCCCTAGTTCCTCCCAGCTCCTACTCACCTATTCACCCACCCAACTTTGTTTCCTCTCTTTTTTCCTCTCTTTCAAAACAAACAAACAAACAAAACCAAGAAAAAAATCGAAAGAGAAATATCAAAATCAACAATAAACCGGCAAGACAAAACATAAAAAAAAAAAAAAAAGTGGAGTCTGTTTTGTATGGGCCAACTAGTCCTGAGTGTGGGGCCTGCCCTGGAGTGTGGGGGACATACTCAGTGACACTCCATGGTGAAAAGGAATGTCTCCTTTTCCCAGCTATACTACTATCAGCATTTTCATCTTCCACACAGTCATCAGCGTCATCTATTTTGACAGTACTGAGGATTGAACCCAGAGGCTAGTGCACACCAGAGCCCCTCATTAGATATTACAATTTTCATTACATTTTACTTTGGTTACTTTATTGTTTGTATATGTTTCAGGGTCAGAGGACAACTTGGAGGACTTGGTTCTCCTCTTCGGGCATGTCTGTGTGGGGGGGTCAGGAGGGGGGATTAGGTGTCATGCTTGGAGGCAGAGGTCCTCACTCACCAAGCTGCCCCGCCATCTCGCCAACCTTCCTCTGGCTCCTCCCCCTCTTTATTTCTGTGACATAAGGTCTCACTTTGTTATTCAGGTTCGAGCCTTGGCCCATCAGGAATTCGTCATGTAGACCGCACTGACCTCTCACTCACTGAGATCACTGTCCCTGCCTCCTGGGATTAAAGGTGTGCACCAACCTGTGTTCAGGCTGGTCTTGAGTTTCTGGGTTTATCTAGCCTCCCAAGTAGCCAGGACTACAGGTGATATGTATGGGTCACACACATGATGTCCTGTGGCCACTATTTCTCTGGTCCTTCGACTACTGGTTTTCCTGAAGACTGGTGTTGTCAGATGAGAACCCTGTGCTTGAGCCCACTGGGCATGTCTCCTGGAATGTGCAATTTGCTGGGGTTAGTGGCCCGGTGACATAACTCTCTTTCAGGAAGGTTTTGCTGAGTTTGCCCCATTCTGAAATGACCACACACACACACACACACATCACCTTCTTTCACGATCCCTGGTTGCTGAGTGTGATTTTCTTAGTACTCAAAAAACTCTGTGAAATAGCTCTTTAGCTTAATGACATGGGTGAAGGTGAGATAAGGAAGGTGGTTAACTAACCCTCCCACGTGCAGAAACCTTGGCAACTCCAGTTGCTTTTGGTTACTGGGGCATGAGTTACACCTTGCAGGCTGGAAACTTAACCCCAGCCTATTGAAGACGTGGACAATTTGTTTTTTCTGTGCTTTTTTTTTTCCCTTAATGATTGTTTTACATTTTATTTCTCATTTTATGGATATGAGTATTTTGCCTGCATATATGTTTGAGCACTGCTTTGGTGGCTGTTACCCATGGAGGTCAGAAGAGGGCTTTGGGTCAGCTGGCAGTGAAGTTACAGATGTGAGCCTCCATCTGGGTCCTGGGAATTGAACCTGGGTCCTCTGTAAGAATCACATCACAAGTGCTCTTAACTGCTGAGCGTGTCTACCGTCCACCAGTGGTTTGTTTCTTGTTTTGTTTTGTTTCTGCAATAGGGCCTTCTCTGTAGCCCACCTTGGTCTAGAACTTTGCCACCCAGACTGGCCCCACGGTTTCTGCAGCTGTCCAGTCTCACGCCCCAAGGGCTGGGATTATAGACATGGCCTACCACACCCAGTTTGGAAACCTATTATTTTTTGTTAGGTTGTTTTCCCTCTCTTATAAAGGCACAGTGTCCAAATGAAAAGTCCACAGAGTCACGATTCAATTGTTTGCCTCTTTTGGACCGTGTGTGACGGAAATTTGGACATAGCAGAGTGTAATTATGGCTTTGGACAGGATGACTTACGGTTGTATGCAGATGTGTCTTTTTGCCAAGATCTGGCTGAAAAGGAGCTTGGTAGTTGCTTTTTCTGTTAAAAGAATAATAATAATTAGGCTATTAGTTATCTAAGTGGAGTAGTCCCATTTGACTCCTCAAGAAAAAACACTTCTGAGCTGGGTGAGCGTATTTAAAATTAGCCATTACTTACAGTTCGGCCTCTTGCTCACACTCCTCCTGGAGTTGGTGTCTCCCCCTGCCCCCATCTCTCCCTCTTAGCATTGATTCTGTCTGTGAGAATCAGTGTGTGTTTTTGTTCATTTATTTTGGTTTTAATTTTAATTTATTTTATCATCATCATCATCATTATTATTATTATTATTATTATTTTGGTGGGTATGAGAGACAGGATCTCTATATGTAGCCCAGGTTAGCACTGAACTCTCTTTGTAGCCCAAGCTGGCATTAAATTCTGCCTCAAGGTCTGGGATGGCAAGCTTCACAGCCACATTGATGAATAAATGAATTTATTTTAATTTTTAAAACTTTATGTGTAGGGCTGTTTTTGATTGCATGTAGGGTTACGTGGGTGTTTGGTGCCCATGGAGACCAGGAGGGGAGGTTGTGTGCTCTGGAACTGGTGTTACAGACACCTGTAAGCAGGTGCTGGGAACTGAACCTAACTTCCCCGCAAGAGTGTTCTTGACCGCTGAGTCATCTCTCTGACCCAGCCATTTTATTTTTTAAAGATAAGAGGTCCCCACCGGTTCTGAGATCAAAAGCAGCCAGATCGGTAGCCTCACAAGAGGATGTTTCACATCTTCATCTATTTTTCATCTGTAGAGTGACTTTCTCCTCAGGGTTGTCCTGGCCTATAGTCTCCGCTGGAGACAAAACTTACCCCAAGGGCCTTCCAGGTCTCTCCTTTTAAACTGAGAACAAAGTAAAAAGATACAGCAGCGGGGCAGGGTGCGTGGTGGGATGCTTGCCTGGCTGGCTCATCCACTGCAGCTTTGGGGCAGGAGCTGTGTTACTCCAAGCTAGGCTCAGATCTGCCCTGGGTGTTCCTTAGAATTGGGGTAGGGGTAGGACCAGTCCACCCCAGCTACAGACTGAAAGCTTCACCGGGACACGCCTGTGGGTGCGGCTCATTCCAGGCAGGATAATCGCTGCGTACTGCTTTTGTTGGGGCCTTTTGGATGGCTAATCAGCCACACCTTGCAATGTTGACTCCTTGAGGAGTCCTACTAATTGCCTCCGCCCACAGAAAGAATCGCCCCAGAAGAGTCATCACTTCCTAAACGGGTGGTTTCTTTTGTTCTTGTTGCTCTTCTCTCTCCTTCCACTAAACACCCTGAGCCAACTAAGTTCTCCTTAGCTGGGACTTTCGGTTTAGGTTGCACTAGGCACGAAGTCGTCTGCGCAGGTGTGGTGAACCAGTTAAAGTCAAATTAAAGTCTGAAGGGGCAGCACTCTTGGGAGTTCTCCAACCACGTTGGAGGGGGTCAGTGAAGTTCTCATGCAAAGGGAAATAGGCGAAGGGGAAGAGAGGCAGAGAGAGACCAAAACGGCTGGATTATTTGTGGAAAGCTGGGAGAAGGATATTCGAGCCATGTCCTGTAACAGGTGGGGGAGGGGGGAGATGGTGGGAGAGCCTGGAGTCCAGGTCCACTTTGGTATGTTAGATAAACACTTCAGCTACGTGTCCCGTGTTGGAAACCCAGCATCAGGGGCAGAGTGGACCGGTCGTTAATGGACCCGAGTCTTCCCCCTTGTGCCTTCTGATTTTATTTACAAAGGCTCAATTTACCTGAGGCTAGATTCTCAGACTAAATCTGAGAATTTGAGCTAAACTCAGCAAGACCTTGCCTAGGGTGTCTTAGACCATCCATCCCAGGGTTCCTCCTCACTGCCCCAAAGCGATACAAATAAACAACAAAAAGCACCCTTTTTTGTGTGTCAAAGTCACTGGTCACTTGAAACACAGAGTTGAGCAGATGTAGGGGAGAAAAGTCATGGTTCCGTTGTGGGGAACGGCCACCGACGGCAGGGCTTGCGCTGAGCTGCGTGTGGAATGCTGGTCTCCCACTTTTAAATGCAGTTTCCTCTTTGGAGTATAAGACAAACCTTGGAAACTCTCTTGTGTCTTAGGGACACAGAAGATGGCTCAGTAGGTAAGGAGCCTGCTGCAAAACCAGGAAGACTTGAGTTTGCATCTCTAAGACCCAAGTAAAATTCTGGGAGTGGTGGTAGCCCTTCTGTGTTTTTTGTTTTTGAGGGATTATTTCCTGCATGTATGCGTACCATGTGCCTCAGTTCGCCAGTGAAAAGAGCCAGTCTCCAACATGAGTCCATTGGATGCGCCTCCTTTTGCTTCTCTCCACGTTTCTTTGGCTCTTTGGATGGCTGGTTGGGCCTGACTTTGGGTACAGGGTGTGGTCCCGAAGTTTGATAACACTAGCTCTGGGGAGGTGGAGATAGGAGGATCCTTGGAACTTCCTGGCAGCGCTAGTCTGACTATGCCTGTGAGCCCCTGGGTTCGGTGAGAAATGGCTGTAAAAACTAAAGTGGGACTAGTGGGACTGGTGTCAACTTCCGTCTGCCAAAACACTCGCGGGGACACACATGTGCATATGTACACACAAACACATTAGTTAAAATTTCTCCTGGTGCAGCCACGGACATCTTGGCGTATCTGCTGTCCAAGTGGTGGGTGGAAGACCCAAGTCCAAGTGTGCCGGGTAGTAATGTGTGTTACATAAGGATTTGTTTATCTGGGGCTGTAGGTTAGTCCTTTAAAATTCATCCTCCAGCACCCTGCTGCCGTGTTGCTGTGGTGGTGTGTCTCTGGCTTTGGTGTCAAGGTTGCCTTTGAAAATAGATGGGCCAAAATAACAATGTAACAGGTGGCTGCCCTTGTGAAGTCCCTCGTTAAACTACTTGGCCAAGGAGTCCAATATAAGCCCATTAGACCATGCACAGCCTCATGCAGGCCAGGCACTCTATAGCTCTGTGTGTGCCCCTGTGCCTGCCTGTGTGTGCCCAAGTGTGCCCGCGTGTGCACATGCTGAGTTCAGTCTGTTTTTCTTCTTTTGGGTAGTAGTCTTTCTCCCTTTCCGTTTTTTATTTATAGACTTTTTCCCGTCTTTAAGTTGTGCTATGCCTATTTCCAGTAGTTATGTGAGGAAAGAGTTCAGCTTGCTTTATTTAGCAGGAGGTGCCCTTTCCTTATTTTGTGTAACCAGAGCCCTCCTCCTAAAAATAACCTTGCTCCTAATGGGATTCTTGTTATAACTGATGCATCCTTTATTTACACGGAAGACCTTTTTTAGCATATATATATCCATATGTATGGATATATATGTATATCTCATGACCATACAGTAAAATACAATATAAAGTATAAAGTATAAAATATAAAGTATTCTCAACATACACACTAAACTATTTCTCTGTAAGGTCAGTTCTTACTGAATATGGTAGATATTGTTTATTATAAATTCACTTGCCAATGATGATCATTTCTTTTGTCCCGGCCCCCTTTCCTGGGCCTGGGATTCAAGGCCTTAAACATGCTAAGTCCGTGCTTTACCACAGAGCCATAGCCTCCATTTCTCTCCCCTTTAAAGATCCTCTTTAGACTTATTCATTTTAGTTTTGTATATGAGTATCTTGTTTGCATGTATACGTGTACTATGTGCATGTCTGGTGCTCGTAGAGGTCAGAAGAGGTCATTGCATCCACTGGGACTGCAGTTACAGATGGTTGTGAGCCACCATGTGGGTTCTGGGAATCCAGCCAGGTCCTCTGCAAGAACAAGTGCTCTTATCCACTGAGCCAGTTCTCCAGCCACCACCCCGCCCCCCTTTTCCTCCTTTAGATAGGGTCTCAGGCTAGCCTAGAACTTACTATTTAGGTGGGAATGACCTGTGAGGAGACACCATGACCAAAAGAAAAGAAGAGCTTGTAGGGATTACATGTCCAGAGGATGAGTCCATGGCTGTCATGGTAGGGGGTATGGCATCAGCCAGGCAGGCATGGCACTTGAGCAGGAGTTGGGAACTTACATCTCATCCATAAGCAGGACACACACACACATACAGAGAGAGAGGAGGGGGGGGAGAAGAGGAGAGGGAGAGGGAAGGAGGGGGGAAGGCAAGAGGGAGAGAGAGGGAGGGAGGGGGAAAGAGGGGGGAGAGTGAGAGAGGGAGAGAGAACGATTATTCTGGGAATGGCATGGGCTTTTGAAACCTCAAATTCCACTTCGGTGACACGCCTCCTAATCCTTCCCAAACAGTTCTACCAGGTATTTAAGAGAGCAAGTATTTATATGAACCTGTGGGGGCCATCTTTGTTCAAACCACCACACCGGCCGACCATGAACTTCTGATTTTACCACCACCCAGTTACCCCACTTTGAGTTAAAAAGCTCAGGAATAACTTGAGCATTATTCCAACTCAGCTTCTTTACTAGCTCAAGGTACTAACTAGTCTCCCCTCCGTCACAGTCCCTAAGGTCCTTCTTTGTAATCACCCTGCAAAAAAATATTGAAGGGGCTCGGGAAGTGGCTCAGTAGGTAAAGGAATAAGAGAACTTGCTGTGCAAGACTGAGACCTGAGTTTAATTCCAACATCACTCAGGGAAAAAACCAGGCACACATGGCCATACATGCAGGTAACCCCCAGCACCAGGTGAGGAAGTGAAGCCTGAGAGCTCGCTGGCTTCGCCTAAATAGTGAGGTTTGGCTTTAGTGAGCAACTCTGTCTCTATATAAACAATAGAGGAAGATACCACTCATCTATGGCACCTTCGAACTTTCATGATGGTGTGGTCCTTTAATCTCAGTGCCGGGGAGGCAGAGGCAGGAGGATTACTGTAAATTTGATGTCAGCCTAATCTTTATATTGAGTTCCATACTATCCAGGGCAACATAGTGAGACCCTCTCAAAAAACTTTAAAAAAATTATCTTGTGTAAAAACTAATGTGTGGTAGTACATGCCTAGAATCCCAGAATGTGGAGGCAGAGATTATGAGTTCGAGACTAGCCTAATCTACATAGTAATACTCTTACCTTCATGTTTGTGTTCTAAATGAGGCTGTGGCCACCATACCAGATTTATGTGGTGTTGGGGATGGAACCCAGGGCTTCCTGCATACCAGGCAGGACATCTGTCTGTGGAGTGACACCTTCAGCCTCTTTTTTTCCTCCCAAGCTTTATAAACAAGTTTATTTGTGATTCAAAGACTGACTGACAGCTGGTGGAAGATTAGGTTTGGCCCATGGGCCCATTGCCAAGAGTTTTCTGACCTTTAAGGGAGGTCCTGTAGGATGGGTCTCCAGTCCTTGAACTGTGACATCAGCAGCTTGTGCTATGCTCTGCCTCAGCTTAAGAATTACCAGAGGAGGACATCATCACAGATGGTTGTGAGCCACCATGTGGCTGCTGGGATTTGAACTCAGGACCTCTGGAAGAGCAGTCAGTGTTCTTAACCACTGAGGCATCTCTCCAGCCCGAGAATGTCGATTTCTAATGCATCCAATTCATTGCTTTTTGCAACCCTTACTGGTTAAATTCACCACCCCTCTAAGCTTATGGTGGTGGTGAAGAGCAAGCACATCTGTCTTTCTCCAGCCCCTGACTTTGCAGAAACCTCAGCCCTAAAATATCAGTCATCACTGCTTGTTGTTACAGAAACCAGTGGGGACTGGATATAAACCATCAATTATATTAATAAGCCTAAGCCTGCACCCTCCCTCCCTCCTCATTAGTTTTAATTTTTGAAATGAGTTTCTTATTAGATATTTTTGTGAGACAGTTTATAGAGACGATTATGATTTAGCATGCAGAGGAGAAAGTTGAGAAAGATTTGAAGCCAACTTATTTCCAAGTGTATAAACATTTAATTAAAATGATACATTTGAGTATGTGGACCTTTACTTAAAAAGCATTACTTTGTTTTCCGTAGCAAAGGGAAAAACACAGGAGGCCAACAGCTGTGGTCCAGGACAGATTCAGGGTGTGCATCATTGTTAATCACGGTTTCAGTGAGCTGTTTGCCCAAGCCATTTGAGGATTTGGTCCCCAAGTAGTGGTACTGTTTGGGCAGTTAGGAGGTGTGGCCTCGCTGAAGGAAGTATAGTATGGGGTGGGTGTTGAGGTTTCAAACCATACTCAACCATTCCCAGTTTGTTCTCTGCTTCCCGTTGTGGTTTGAAATGTGAGTTCTTAGCTGTTCCAGATGCCCTGCCTGCCTACTGCTGCACTTCCCCTCCATGATGGGAATAGACTCTTATCGCTCTGGACCAGTAAGCCCAGCCAGATAAACCCTTCCTTCTGTATGCTGCGGTTTTATCACAGCCATAGAAAAGTACCAAATACAGTTGTATTGGGCTTAGGATTTGTCATAGTCTGAAGTCATCTAGGAAGGGTCTCAGTGGATCAGGTTGGGTTATGGGCATGTCTGTGGTAGATTGCTGTTAACTGTGTCAATCAGTGTGGGAAGACACAGCCTAAAAGGGAGTCATTTCCTGGGTTTGGGCCCTGGACTGTGTAAAAGAGAAATGAAGAGTTGGGAATATGGTTCAGGGGTTAAGAGTATATACTGCAGAAGGCCTGGGTAGGGTGGCTTCTGACTGACTCCAGCTCCAGGAACGGCCAGCATCCCCTTCGAGCCTCTGTGGGCACTTGCACTCAAGTGTACAGACTTACACACAAATATAAATAATTACAAATTAAAAATAAACCCTGGTGTTGTGGCAGAGGCAGGCAGATATTGGGGAGTTTGAGGACAGCCTGGTCTATGTAAGTGAGTTCTAGGACAGCCAAGGCTACATAGAGAGACCCTGTCTCTGAAAGAAAACAAAGAAACATATATATATATATATATATATATATATATATATATATATATACACACACACACACATGATATACGTGTCTTAGTCAGGTTTCCTGCATGAAACATCATGATCAAGAAGCAAGTTAGGGAGGAAAGAACTTATTCAGCTTACACTTCCACATTGCTGTTTATCACCAGAGAGTCAGGCAGGAACTCACACAGGGCAGGAACCTGGAGGCAGGATCTGATTCAGAGACCACGGAGGGGTGTTGCTTACTGGCTTGCTTCCCCTGGCTTGCTCAGCCTGCTTTCTTATAGAACCCAAGACTACCAGCCCAGGGATGGCTCCACCCACAATGGGCCCTCCCAGCCTTGGTCACTAATTGAGAAAATGCCTTACAGCTGGATCTCATGGAGGCATTTCCTCAAAGGAGGCTCCTTTCTCTGTGATAACTCCAGCTTGTATCAAGTTGACATACAAAACCAGCTGGTACAACACACATAAATTTAACAAATACATCTTTTAAAAAATTTTTTTTGTATCTATTTTTTGAGATTGGGTTTCACTGTGTAGCCATGGCTGGTCTGGAGCTAGCTTTGTAGACCAGGCTGTCCTTGAATTCACAACTATCTGCCTGCTCTGCTGGCATGCGCCACCACTGCCCAGCAATACAGCAATAAATCTCTCTCTCTCTCTCTCTCTCTCTTTTTAAGGGAAGAAAGTGAGCTGAGCAGTATGTGTATGTGTGTGTCCATCCATCCATCCATCCATCCATCCATCCATCCATCCATCCATATTTTCTGTTCTTGACTGTGGGTGTGAATAGTTGATTTGAGTTCTGGCTTTGACCCCAAATGTCTCCTTTCTTCCTTACGGTTCTCCTGCGAGGGTGGTGCCTGTCATCTTTATCTGCATCTGTAGCTAATTGATGTTCTAGGGATAGTCAGGTCCTCAGTGTCAGAGAGGTGGAGGAGGTCAAAGGTCACTTGCTTCCCCCAGAGAGATCTGTGTTTTCCACAACCAAAGGGAAGTGGACATGGGCTCGTTACTTAGTGACTAGAATTAGTGTAGAAATAAAGATCCTAGGGTGTTTACTGGAGTGACACATTTCTAGAGCAGATAGCCCAGAAATTATGAAAACTTGAAATAAAAACTTTTGACCTTAGTTGGGAGTCAATACTACCTTCTTTAGCTATTCTCTGGTGAGAGAGGAAACGTAGATCCCATTTTAGATTACCTTCCAGCTATTTTAAATCCCAAGGGAAACTTTGTTCTTAGGAAGTGTCTCTATCTAGGTTGTATCTTGCAGAAAGATACTTTTGGTATGTAATTATGTGACTATTCAGGTGCCTTGGAGTCTACCGGAGAAGCTGTGGACACCTAAAGAGATCATTCAACTCCAGGCTTTAAAAATGCAGGACTTGGAGCCAGGGAGGTGGCTGAGCAGCTGCGAAGCCTGGTAACCCAGGTTCCTTACCCAGAGCTCACGTGGTGGAAGGACTCAATTCTCACTCATTTATCATACACCTCTGTAATAATAATAATGATGATAATAATAATGGCATTAATAAGTGATAATAACACCATACCAGTGCAATAATAATGATAATGATAAAATAACAACAGTAATAAGAGTAAAAACACATGACTTAAAGTGAGGAAAAAAATCCTTTACAATTCACCCAGCAGCTGAATGTGGCGCCATGCGCTTTTAATCTCAGTGCTCAGGAGGCAGAGACAGGTGGATCTCTGAGTTCGAGGCCAGCCTGGTCTACAGAGTAAAACCTTGTCTAAAACACAAAAGCCCAAAACAATTCGCTATGTAGTCCCACATATCCATAATCCTTAAAATGATCTTAAAAAAAAAAAAAAAAAAAAAAGCAATCAGGACTAGAAACATAACTCGCCTAGTGTGTCCCCAGCACCACATGCAACCAGACATAGCGGCACACACTGAAGTTCTAGCATAAGATCAGGAACTTAACCTCCTCAACGACACAAGACCAGCCTGGGCTACCTGAGACCCTATCTCAAAAATAAGTATTAGAGGAGACCTGTTTTCAACATTCGCAAGTGGTTACTGGAACTGGGCTCCCCGAGACGTTTGCTGAGGCGCTAGTGTGGGCCTCTCTAGGGCCGGGTTTAGGTAAGAGCTCTGGAAGACTGAGATGGCTGGCACTGCCTCGCCCCTCCCCCCCCCCCCCCCTGCAGCGCTGGGTGTGAAACCCAAGCCCGAACTCATTCATTCTCCGCCCCGAGCCACACCCTCAAACCATCATCACCTCACTTTTTGCTCTCAATTTCTACGCCCTCAACTCTTGCCACCCCCGCCACCCCCCTCGGTTTCTACAGAGCTTTGCCTGAGGTGGTTGCTTAGATAGGTTGGCTTCTGGTTCACAGCGCTGGGGGAAGGGATATATATATTGTTTAGGTTTCTTAACATTGAAGAGTGAACAAACCCAGAGTCCTCCTGCCCAGCTTCAGAAGTGGGGTGGCCGAAGATCAGGGAGTGCATCCCCATCCCAAGCCTCCACTGGCTTCCTGCTGTGTGTTGTTTCCTTGAGCTATAACTTTCATACCATGGATTTCACTTCTTTTTTTTCTTCTCTTCCTCTCCCCCTCTTTCTTTTCTTCCTTCTTTCCCTCCCTCCAACCGTCTCTTCCTTCCATCTTCCTTCTTTCACCCATATCCCTTTTCTTTCCTTCTTTCCATTCCTCCTCCTCTCCCCGCCTCCTCCTGACCTCCGTTTTTCTCCTTTTCTTTGCCTGGCTGTCCTAAAACTCAGTATGTAGCCGCTGTCCCCCAGCACTGCAATTCTGCGTATGAGCTATCTTGCCCAGCTTATTGGAGGCCTTTAAAAAAACAAAAAAACAAACAAACAAACAAAAAAAAAAAACTAGGTAGCCCAGGTGGTGATCCACTCAATTGCTGAGATTAAAGGTGGAAGTCACAATGTAACACCTTCTGGTTTTGTTTTTGAAGTTTCACTCTTTAAACAATTACAAGGCTTAGAAATTTTTGTGTATTCCCAAGGTTGTGCCGCCCCTCAGTTGACTTCCAAAATAAACTCTGTTGGGTCTGGTAGTCACTCCTCAGCCTTAGGCAACCTCAAATCTACTTTCTAATCATAAGATAAATATATGGCCTTTTGTGTTTGGCTTTTGGCATAGCTGTAATTGTCTACTGACACACCTGAGAAGTGGGTGCCCAGTGAAGGAATTACCGTTATCAAACTGGCAGGTGGGACATTTTTCTAGATTGTTGATGGCTTTGAGAAGGGCCAGCCGACTGTGGGTGGTACCATTCCCTAGTCAGAAGGGTGAGTAACAAAGTACATGGGCACGCCTGGACAGCAAGCTAGTAAACAGCATACAACTGCCTTTTCCTGATGTAAGTTCCTCCCCTGGCTTCCACTGATGATGGATAATGACTTCTAAGCCCAATTAACCCTTCACTCCCCAGAGTTGCTTTTGGCCAGTGTTTATCACAGCAGTAAAGAACCAAACTAATGCATCTGTTTTTGCTTAGCATATTGATTGTCAGTTGTAGCATGGAACTCTTTGGTTCTTCTGTGGTAATGACCACTGGTGGTGAGAATAGTCATCCAGAGATTTGTTTTGCTTTATTTTGACTTAGGTTCTCTGTTTGTTTGTTTGTTTGTTTGGAGACAGTGTCTCTCTGTGTACTCCTGGCTGTTCTAACAACATTTGTTTTTAATTCTTTTAGAGATAGTCCCCAGGGTAGAGCTGCTGCAAGGTCATGTGAAATTTCTCTGCTCAAGTTGTTGAAGAACTGCCAACTGTTTCCCACTGTACCATTCCCTCTGGTGGAGTGTGAGGACTCCAATTTGCCAATGTCCCTCATTCTCTTTTTTATTCTAACCATCCTGAAGGGTGTGAAATGGTTTGGATTTGCATTTCCCTAGTGGCTTAAAATGTTGAACCTCTTTTCTTGTGCCTATTGGCATTTTTAATATCGTCTTCGAAGAAATTTCTATTCTAATCCTTTGTCCGGCTTTTAATTGGCTTAGGTTAAAAAAAAAAAAAAGAAGAGTTGGAAGTGTGTGTGCGTGAGAGAGAGAGAGAGAGAGAGAGAGAGAGAGAGAGAGAGAGAGAGAGAGTTTGTGTAAGTGTTGAGTGCTAGACTATCTGTTGAAGATTTTTATCGGATGCTGGGAACTGAACTCCAGTCCTCTGGAAGAACAGTATAGGTTCATAACACTTAAGCTATCTCTTCAGTCTGCAGTGTCAGGTCCCGAGAGTACACTTTTGTTTTTCTATTATTCCCCCCCCCCCCCCGTCGGATTATTACCTGTCTTTTTACATATTGGCCTTCAAGGTGCAAAAACAGTAAGTGAAGCCTGTCTTCATCAGCCTCCTTCTCTACCTTAGTTTTTGAGCCATGGTTTCTTGAACTTTGAGCCTGCCGATCCACTAGCCAACCAGCTTGCTGGATCCCCTGTCTCTGCCTCTCCCTTGCTGATATTAACAGAGGCTCGTTGCCATACCTGGCTTATTTTTGTTGTAACTTGGTTCTAGCAGCTTGAACTCAAGTCATACTCACGAAGCAATCACTTTACCAGCAGAGCCTGCTCCCTGACCTTTGTATCTAGTGATTGATGCAAATGATCACAGAGCATTCTTTTTTGGTCTGTAAACATCTTCGTAGGAATCTGCCTTACATCTTTGTTCTCTATGCTTCGGGTAGTTCACAGAGGTTGCTGTCAGGAGCCCTGTTGTTCTGAGCACATTCCACTCGTCTCCCTGAGAGTAGATCTCGATGGCATATGCTTAAGAGTGGAATGTGTGAACATGTTTCCCTTAGTGATTATAATATTTATGGTGCTGTGGGCAATGTATGAAAATTACATTTGGGGAAACTTAAGTCTTAAGGATTCTGTTTGTTTTTTTGTGTCTGTGGATGGGAAAAAGTCATTACTAAAAGGATGTGGTATTTGCATCTGAAATTTGCATTTTAGGCCTCTGGTATGTTGCTGTTTGCAAGAATTATGTTAAACAAGCAAAAGGCAGGTCTCTGGAGACTCTAGCATGCAATTAATATCTTCTTAAATGTATAGATATTAGCATGTGGTGTAACCATGGTTTTGGCTGGTTGATATGGTGGAGATTTTTGCTAACAGTACAGTAGTCCCTCTTATCTAGTTTTGCTTTCTGTGGCTTCAGCTCCTTGAGTCTGAGCATAGTCTGAAAATATTATATGGGAAGGTCTAGAAATAAACAGTCCATAAGTGTTAAATTGCTATTATTCTTAGAGTGACTGGAATCTCAGGCCCTCTCATTCTCTCCTTGGGATGTGCATTATCCACCCCCGTGTATAAGGATTCCATGTTATTTATGCTGCTCCTGGGTGATCACTTGGGTATTAAGTTATTGCAACCCGGTGTTCAAGTAACCCTTCATTTTTCTCAATAACAGCTCCCAAAATATAAGAACTAATGATGCTGGCAACTTGGGTATGCTGAAGGGAAACTATAAGGTGTTTCCTTTAAGAGAAAAGGTGGAAGTTTAGATGTGTGCGTTGGGAAGGAGGGGCTAGAAGCAGAAAGTCACAAGATCGAGGCCAGCCTGAACTACACAGGTCTCACTAACAAAGCAGCATGTTTCGAATAGGGAAGTGCGTGTAGACAGTGTGCATAGGTGGGGTTGGACACCTGCTGCCCTTTCCGGCATCCACTATAGTTTTAAACAAGGGAAGCTGGGAAAGATGAACCTATGTGCTAATTAAAGCATCATGTCAACTAACCTTCCAACTTGTATAATACAGCATAGCAGAACAGCAACCCTGTGTGGAGGGGTGGGGTGCATCCTTCCCTTGGTACCCACTTGCTGGGCGATGCCAAGATGCATCCCAGTGATGAGTAGCCCTGCTGTGTCTAATGATCTCATTCTGTGCTAGCATGGCAGGTGATGGGTTGGGTCAGGAGTGCCCAGAACCTGGGAGGAGATGGAGGTGCTCTCTGGGTGGGGTAAATCTATTGCTATTCTGGAGAGGGAAAAGTTCAACCAGGCAAGGCCAGGCCAAGGTCAGTTAAGAAGACAAAGACTAGCCCCTGGACCCTCCCTTCCAGCTCTTGTCCAGTTTTCATTCACTCCCATCTTAAAGTAAACCAGACTTTTGGAGCCCACTCCTCCAGCCCGGGTCAGCACAGCATCTTACAATACACATCCAGAATTCCTTTGTGTGACATGTAAAGCTTTTCTGGGCAGGCTCTGGCTGGATCCAGACTCTGCCTTCTCTCCCGTACTTGGTGCTCCTGCCCAACTCAAACCAATTACAGTTTCCTGCAACGAACCATGCAGCTAACTTTTAATATCTCTGTATTTTATTGTTTGCTTCTCTTAAGAAAAAAAAAAAAACAATCAGAGCTAATGAAACGTCGGCTGTTACAATCACACGGCTGCTTATGTAATGGTTCCACAGCGTCCTTAATAAATGAGATCTAAATTATTCTGTCTTCCTGAACCCAGAAACTCCTTCTGACTCAGGGTGTCTGAAGCTCCAGTGTATTTTCTGAGGATCACGCTGTACTCTCTTTTTCTTCTGGAAGGATTTGGTCAAGAGTGATAAAGTCAGACACCATAAATATGCAGCAGTAGTCACGTCTTTCAGAATGAAAGTGTTGAGTTAAACAAACTCTATGTCCTAGTTAGGGTTTACCTCTGTGAACAGATACCATGACCAAGGCGACTCTTATAAGGACAACATCTAACTGGGGCTGGCCTTACAGGTTCAGTCCATAATCATCAAGGTGGGAGCATGGCAGCATCCAGGCAGGCATGGTGCAGGAGGAGCTGAGAGTTCTACATCTTCATCTGAATTCTGTTAGCAGAATATTCACTTTCAGGCAGCTAGGACTAGGGTGTAAAAGCCCACCACCACAGTGACACACCCACTCCAACAAAGCCACATCTACTCCTACAGGGCCATACCTTCTAATAGTGCCACCCCTGGGCCGGGCATCTATAAACCATCACACACTATTCATCTGGAGAAACGAATTTGGAGAGATGGTGTTCGTCACATGCTGGAAAGTGTACTGCCAGTATTCTTTTTTTACATGCTGAGACAAGGTTTTTCTGTGTGGCCCAGGCTATCCTGAAACTTGCTCTGTAGACCAGGCTGGCCTCAAACTCAGAGATCTACCTGCCTCTGCCTCCAGAGTGCTGGAACGAAAGGTGTGTTCCACCATGCTCAGCTGGCAGAATTCATTCTGGGGTGTGTGTGTGTGTGTGTGTGTGTGTGTGTGTGTGTGTTGCCTGTGAGCCTGATGCCCACATCAGAAGATGGAACTGCAGAGGGCTGTGAGCTGTCATAGTAAGTAGTTGCTGAGAACTGAACCTGGGTTCTCTGCAAGAGCAGGAAATTCTCTTAACCCCTGAAGCCATCTCTCCAGCCCCCCACCTTCATTTTTCAAGATTATATATGTATGTATGTATGTATGTATGTGTGTGTGTGTATGTATGTATATATATATGTATGCTTTTATCTGCATGCACATCTGTGTGCCAGAAGTGTGCACTGGGATTCATGGGACTACAGTTATAAATGGTGGTGAACCACCATGTGGGTGTGGGGAATTGAACTCAGAACTTGAAAGTGCTCTTAACCGCTGAGCCATTTCTCCAGCCAGCCTTATTTTATTTTATTTTATTTTTTTAATTTTTTAGAGACAAGGTTTCTTAGGGCTCACAGATTCTTCTAGGGTGACTGGCCAGTGTCCTCCTGTCCCAGTCCTGGCCATTACAAACACATGTCACTGTGTCTGGCTTCTTACATGTGCTAATGACTGGATCCAGTCCCTCATGCTTTCTCAGGTCCGACTTGGATGATTGAGGCATCTTGCCAGCCCTCCCTCACTGCTCATGTTAAAGAAGGATTATACCATTAAAAGTAGAGCCAAAATACAGTGTTATGTATAGATTAATATGGGAAATAACAAGCTGAGAGGAGCTGTTCCTGGAGCCTCAATAATCCATGTACTGACTTAAAACTTCAGCTTTCAAATAAGGTGTTTTTTCATACATAAATATATACCCTGTGTCATGGTTATATACCAGAGTTTGAATGTGTCCCCCAAGTTCTTTTGGAAACATAATCTTCACATCTATATATTAATGCTACTTTGTAGGTAACCAGGATTAGGCGAACTGGATGTTGATGGCTCACGCCTGTAATCTTAGTACTGAGGCTGAGGCAGGAAGATTGCCAAGTATTTGAGGCCAGCCTGGGCTATATAAGAGTTCCTGGCCAGAGCAGGCCAAAAGTGAGATATCCCTTGCCCCATATTAACAAAAGGGGTAGGGGGCTGGGCAGTGGTAGCACATGCACTCGGGAGGCAGAGGCAGGCAGATCTCTGAATTCAAGGCCAGCCTGGTCTACAGAGTGAGTTTCAGGGCAGCCAGGCCTATGCAGAGAAACTCTGCCTCAAAAACAAAACAAAAAAACCAGGTGAGGTTATCAGGTTCTAAGAAGAGGAAAAGAGACGTAGGGCAAGATACTCCTGTCTCACTGAGTAACCACCTCCCCATCCCATGCATGACGCAGCAGGAAGCTCCTCGTTCATTTCCTGGCAGATTAGCAGATTCAGGTACCTCGTTCCTGAACTTTCTCGCTTCTGGAACATGCACTGAATCAACTCGCAGCATTTATAAATTTCTCAGGCTCTGGTATTTTACAATAGCAAAAGATGACTTGGCATATGATTCTATCTTGTGAGGTTTTGCGTAATTTCCTTTTTGGATAAAGACCCAATGTTATTACTGAAGTATTCTTACCAAACCTAGGGGATACAAAGCAGTTTTGAGTAGCTGGGCCTAGAGGCCATCTTGTTGTCATGGTTCCCAGGTAGAAGGATGCTGACGTGCCCTGTCTGAGAAATTCAGTTTATACTGTCTTAGTCCCCGGCTTCAGCTTGCCACCTGTATGACCGCTATGCAAGAAGGGCTTTCAACACCAGTCTATACCCTAGAAAGGAAACTGTTACAGCTCAAGGACTTCCTGGTTTTGAGGACAGTGCAAGGAAAGCTGGGGCAATGAGTCTCCTTGCTTGCCAACCTTCTTTGTGGCAAATGTGTGGTGTTTAAAGCCCTGGATGGGCATCTCCTCCACTCGCCTTGATGCCAGGGGAATCCGGGGCCTTGCACGTGCTGGTCCCGGCTCTGTGAATTTCTGGATTCCATCTGCTGTGGATTTGTATGGTGTTTGAACACTAACCGCACTACCACCACCCCGCCCCTGTGCTTCTTCTCATACTAGGGATAGAACTAATTGCTGCAGGTTCATGTGCTTTGCCACTGAACAATTCCCACGCCAGTGGCCCAATGCCAGTGTATTTGTGGTACACTGTTAAATGTTACTTCCTAGTCAAAGATGCTTAATATAGCAAGTCTTTTTTGTGTTTGTGTGTGTGTGTGTGTGTGCATGTGTGTGTGCATGTGCACATGTGTTTTCGCCTGTTTGTGGTTATATAGAAGCCCCCAGAAGCCTTGGTTTTGTATATTTATTTTGTGTGTGTGTACCTCACATGTGTGCAGTGTCTACAGAGGCCAGATGAGTCAGATTCCCCTGGATGGGGGGGGGGGTGCTGGCATTTTCCAAGCCACCTTGTTTGGTGCTGGGAACTTTGAAAGAGCAACTAGTGCTCTTAACTGCTGAGCCATCTCAACAGCCCAAGCCTTGTTTTTGAGACAGGCTCTTTGACTGGGAGCTGGGGGCTCACTACTTACACTAGGCTGGCTGGCCCATAAGCCCCTCAGATCCACCTGTGTCTGCTTCCTTAGCCCCAAGGTGATAAACAGACACCAACTTGTTCAGCTCTGGGGGGTGGGGAGGATCCAAACTCAAGCATTTGCTCACTTAAGCAATCCCTCCTCAAGCCCAAGTGATGACACACCTCTCTAGTGAAAAATAGTGACATGTTTTCCTCAGATAAACGAGCTCCGACTGCCCTGAAGCATTATATAGGATAGGAAGTGTGCAACTTGTGGTTCCCAGATGCAAGACCTCCTTATTACCAGATGATGATCGGGTGATTGATTAGTACTGCCTTCTCGATCTGACTGCCTAGTCACCTACACAATCTCCTCAATGACTGTTTTCACTGAAGACTCAATGTCTCCCCTGCCCTTCGGCCTGTTCCTGACACCATTGCTCTGCCCGTTATGGGAGAAGACATTTTTGTATCTAAGCAGAACATTGTAAGTCTGCTGAGTAAGTCGTGACCTAAAAATTATGATGCAGGAAAATGGGATTTCACTGTTTTATGCAAAAAAAAGTTCCTATCACGGAAGAATTGCAGTTTTTATTCTTTGGATAGGTAAGCAGATTTTCTTTTTCATAGTTTAAGAAGCCATGCTGCCCAGGGGGAAAGAGATAGAAAAGGGAGAAAAGAAAGCAGCAATCCAAGGAAGGTGCTGTCTTGGGAGTTTTGCTCAATAAAGCCCTGATGTGGAGGACCGGGAGACTGGGTGCTGCAGGTTGTTCTCAGGTCTCCCTGGTTACAGAGCAACTGCCCACTGCTGAGCAAGGTTGCCAACGAGAAGCCGAGGGCTGGGGATGCACACAATGGAAGGAAGTCTGCCTTTGAGCAAAAAGCCTGGGCTCCACCCCAGCACTGCAGACATAGGCATGTTGGTGACCCTAGTTTGCTTTGTTTTTAAAGATGGGGTCTGTAGACCAGGCTGACCTCGAACTCACAGAGATCTGCCTGTTTCTGCCTCCTAAGTGCTGGGATTAAGGGCATGTGCCACCACTGCCCGGTCTACTTTGCTTTCTGTTGCAGTGCTAAAGACCAAAGCACCCTGGGGAGGAAAGGGTTTATCCCATCTTACAACTTATAGTCCATCTTGAAGGGAAGTCGGGGCAAGAACTTAAGGTAGGAGGAACCTGAGTCCAGGAACTGGAGCAGAGGCCATGGAGAAACGCTGCTTACTGGCTTTGGTAGTCATGGTTGGTTCGCTCAGCCTGCTTTTTTATACAACCCAGGACCATTTGTCCAGGGGCAGTGCCTGTAGTGGACAGGCCCCTTCCACATCAAACATTAATCAAGAAAATGCCCCCACAGATTTATCTACAGGCCAATTTGATGGAGACTTTTTTTTCAATTGAAATTTCTTCTTCCCAGATGACCCAGGCCTGTGCCAGAAAAGACCCAAACCCAAACTAACCAACATATTGATAACGTGCCCATAACCTCAGTACTGGGAAAAGGAGAAAAGGCAGGACTTTGAGGCCTTCCTTGACTAATAATGAATTTGAGGCCAGCCTGGAACACATGAGACTCTGTCCTTAGGGGAGGGGAACATTCAGGGGCTGAGATGGCTCAGCAACAAAAAGTACTTGACTGCTCTTTGAGAGGACCCAGGTTCAAGTCCCAGCATTCACGTGGCAGCTCACAACTGTTTATAATTCATGTTCTAGGGGATCCAATATCCTCCCCACCCTCCCTCCCAGACATGCAGGAAAACACCAAAGCACATAAAATAGGAATAAATAAATTGGGCTGGAGAGATGGCTCAGTGGTTACCAGCACTGACTGCTCTTCCAGAGGTCCTGAGTTCAAATCCCAGCAACTACATGGTGGCTCACAACCATCTGTAATGGGGATCCAGTGCCCTCTTCTGGTGTGCCTGAAGACAGCTACAGTGTATTCATACAATAAATAAATAAAGCTTAAAAAAAAAAAAAAGAAAAGAAAATGCCTCATAGACTTGCCTATAGGCTAATCACACACATGCACAGTCATTTTTTTTTTTCTTTGCAGCGAATAACAACCTCATGGTCTGGGTTAATGCAGGACAGGAATTGACAGTAAGAAACTACAGCTCTCCACTGTAAAAGCATGCTTATGGGAGTGGGGGATGGGGAACGACAAAAGCATATAGCAAGGAAGTTGGGGGAAATGGACAGAAATCGGACACAGTTAACGTGCTGGAGGAGCAGCCCCTCCCTGAGCACCATTCGTCCATCTCCCTGCCACAGGACCCAGGAGTCAGCTGTCTCTGAGGTGGGGCAGCACAGAATGGTGGTCTTCCTGGCCTGTACTTTCTCATCCCACAACCATCACCTTAAACGGCTGTGCTGCCTCCTGCCTTTGCTTTAAGTGATGCTCCGTTTGCGCCACAGACATGAGTTCCAGCTAGCCGCTCATGCCCGCTTAGCATTCTTTGAACTTTAGCCTCATCTGGAAACCCCTAAGGAAGGGATGTTGTCTTCTCCCTCAGTGAAATAAACCCTCTATCAAATCATTACGACAAAGAAAACCTCTTGTTCTCCAACCGCTCACACCTGGCAATCTGACAGGCAGAGATGGAAAACCCTTGGCTTCCAGTTCTGTGTTTCTGACTCTAGGCCGCCTTTGATCCTCTAGAGGAGACCAAAATAGTAATGTGTTTTAGATCAGAGCTAAAAGAAGGGAAACATTTCGTGCAGGGGAACGTGTTTTCTCCGTTGATGATTAGTGAGAGTCTTTTGTTGTTGTTTTTTGAGACTTTTTTTTTTTGTGTGTGTGTATGATTTTAGCCCTGGCTGTCCTGGAACTCATTCCCTAGACCAGGCTGGTGTTGAACTCAGAGATCTGCCTCCCAAGGGCTGGGATTAAAGGTCTGCCTAGTAAGTCTTTTATGACATACTTTATATTTACTATGATTTGAAGTCCTTCAGTGGAAGCTTCACAGGAGTGGCTGAGTCTCCTACCTGATATCAGGACCATATACCCATAATATAGCCATAAACAAAAGTATTACTGCACATGGTCAAATCCTCAACGGTGCATAGAAATTAACCACTCCAGTTTTCAATTTTACTTTTACATCTGTGTGTGTACGCTCGCGTGTGCGCATGCACGCAGGTACAATGGAGTCTTACCGTACATGTGGTGGTCAGGGGACAGAAGATACTTCAACACGTGTACTACATGTGTCCATGTCTTCGACATGAGTACTGTCTGTGCCTGGTGCCTTAGGAGGTCAGAAGAGGGACTTGAACTCTCGCCTTCTAAGTGCTTTTAACGACTTAGATCTCTCTCCACTCGCACGAATGTCTTATTACTGGTATTAAGTGTACCTCATCAGAGAAGCACTTAGTGTCTTGGCACTCAGACTTGTGTTCCAGCATCTTCTCTGACCCAATCAATAGCCCCTTCCTTATACTTCCATATACAGCTGCAGAGTCAGATGTGGTACCTAATTTATTTCGAAGCCACTAAGGCCTTCACCAGCCACGAATAATACATCATCTATGGTGTTAATGGGAATATACTGGATGCAGATCTCTTCTGGGGACTCAGGAGGGTCCTACTGGCCTTCCCGAGGGAAGCTAACACTTGAGACATCTGTTCATCCTGGCTTGTCTTCCTCTACCCGGGTACACTGAGAGAACGCTTTCTTCTTGAGGATCCCTGGGAGAACCGGCCCGGTAGAGCAATTTCTGCTCCATTTCTCACCCCCAAGCTGGTGATTTCTTCTCTCTGATGGCCATGGATAAGATGATGTCTCTACCCAATGCCAGGGACTCAGGGAGAGAGGATGGTAATTTTTTTTCTTTTTAAGACAAGGTCTCACTATGTAGCCCTGGCTGTCCTGGAACTCACAATGTAGACCAGGCTGTCCTCAACTCTCCGAGATCCACCTGCGTCTGCTTCCCCAGTGCCTGGGCTAAAATCCAGATGTGCCACTATATCCAGATGATGCCAATTCCCTTTTTACTATTTAGTTTTTGGGGAAAAGTCAGGTAGTGCTTCTACCGGATGGGTACTCCTACCCAGACTTTGGCTGATTCTTAAATTGTTTTATATGGAATACATAAAGCTCTACCTTTTGGTATTAGGGATGCTACCTTAATTTCGCTGTGCCTTGAAGTGGAATGTCCGTTCACCTCATGAATATTGATCAGGTTCTGGGAATACAGTGCTGAGTGAGCCAGCAGATCCTTCCTTAATGGGTGTAGCGTCTGATCAGGCCAAGACAAATTAGAAGCCTTCCAGAAATAATAGCGAGAGTCCAATTCTACAAGTAGGTGATACACAAGGGCCAACAGGAAATGACCTCAGGTTAAGTAAGACTCAGTGTGAGAGGAGCCAAGGATCTGTGAACCCTCAGAACCCAGGCAAGGGGAGCTGGTGTAACTTGCAGGAAGTATGACTCAATCCCGACTGTCACCAGGAAGGCTTCAAGCAAGTCATCTGAAGGAAGGATGTGCCAACATCCACTACCGAAGTGTAAAGGGATCGGCAGAGAGAAAACCAAATACCACGTCCCAAGCTTGTCCCAGCAAGAACAGGTCGTGCACTTTGGCATTGTTTAATTGCCAGTGTATAGATAGCATTGGGGGCTGAGCAAGACAGACTGGGTGATTTATTATTATCATTATTATTATTATTATCATCATTATTATTATTATTTTGAATAATTTTTAAATTAATTTAGAAATTGTGTGTGTGTGTGTGTGTTTGCATACCTAGCGCCTGCAGAGGCCAGAGTAGAACAGATCTCCTGGACCTTGAGTTACACACAGATTGTGACCACCATGTGGGGGCTGAGAACTGAGCCCAGGTCCTCTGCAAAAGCAGCAAGTGCTGAGCTCCCTCTCCAGCACCCTGTTTAGTATTTCCGTTTGTGTGTATGTGTGTGTGCCTTCGTGAGTGTGCATGCTGGTGCCCATAGAGGCTGGGAGGGCGTTGGAGCCTCTGGAACAGGAGTTACAGGTAGTTGTGGGCCACCTTGTATGGGTGCGGGGAACTAAACCCAGGTCCTCTGTAAGAGCAGTAAGCACTCTTTATCATTAAGCAAGTGCCTGCTCACACCCGTGGGCACTGCTTGTTAAATTATTTACTAAATTATTAAAGTGGGTGCTGGGAACCCGAAATCTTGATCCCCACGCATGCTTGCAAATGCTTTGCCATCTTCCCGCCCCTATTTTAAAAAACTTAATTAGAGGGAAAATCAGGTAAGGAAGAGCTACACTTTAATTGTATTCTTTGCAAACCTGCTAACTCTTTTGAGATGTAGAACAGAGTCCATTGATTCTTCTTGGAGGAGTGCTGGCTGGCAGGTGAGTCAGTGCCACGTCATCAGCTGTCATCAGCTCAGGAGCCTTTTGTGACAGGCTGAGTTTAAAAGCTCCCAACAAAACAGGATTGTATTTAATAGAGATATTATCAGGATGGTGCTGAGGTTTGAGTTTGGCTTCCAGATAAGTTGGATAGGCCTTTGCTCTGATTTTCCTTGGAAGTATTAAATTAATATTAAATATAATTATAATATTAAACAGAATATATATTTATAAATATGTTAAATATGATTATAATATTAGATAATAATATTAAAGCCAGTGAAACTGTCCTCTGGCATCTGAGGAAGCTTCCAGGACCTCTGAGGTTACCAGAGCCTGAGGATGCTCAAACTCCTTGTATGATTTTTATTTACATCCATCTATATGGTTATACTAGCACGTTTCCTTCAATGTGTGTGCATGTGTCTGTTGACACGTTCAAATGTACGTGCACGTATCTGTACGGATCCAGTGTTGGGTGGATGTGTTACATCCTAATTCCGGTCCTGCTTACATGAAGACCGTTTATCCTGCTGCAACATTTCTTTAGCCTTGACACTATTTTTACTGCTGATTTTTGGGTACAGTACATGCGTGGAGGTCAGAGGCTGCTCTCAGGAGTGGGATTGCTTGTTTGTTTTTTGCAGCTTTGCACATTCTAGGCCAACATGAGCTTCCAGGTGGGTCTCCTGCTTGGGTGCCAGGATCAGAGGGTGCTCCACCTCCTCTGGCCTTTTACATGGATCCTGGTTTAGCAGCTGAGCCATCCATCCCCCTATCCCCCTGACACCTTTGACTGGCTGAATCTGTAGATGTGACCCCTTAGATAAGGAGCATCCCCTCCCTCTGTATCTCCAGGTATGACCTGGATTCTGGGGAGGTGACATTTTGTTTGGAACGCTCTTGTGACTTGACCCAGCAGGCACAGGCCTTAGGTTTCCTGTAGGAAGGTGCCCTGTTTGCTAATACTTGTAAGCCACCAGGTTTGCCTGTGTTGGAGCGAGTGTGTGAGCAGCCAGGCATGTCTGCGTGGGTTTACTGTTCAATGCTTTGATGGGCAGGGACATAGACAGTTGCTAAAAGAAGGAAGAGTTTCTTCGGCTTTTTCAAAGCAGGGGCTCAGCTTCCCCATCCTTTAGCCAGGACTGGGTGGCACATGTGGGCAGATTTATTTTTTTCTTCTCTGGGGCATCCTGGACCTCCTGTGGGTTTGGATATTAGGGTCCCTTTCAGAGAAGAGCTTGAGTGAGTTCCTTGTAGCCCTGAGAGACACGCTTCTCTCAGGCCCTCTGACATCAGTCCTGGGTCTGTTGCTGGTCCTGTTACATTTTACAGCTCTTCAAATGCCCCTTGGAAAAATGACTCTAGAGAGAGGAGAATCTCCTCCTCCTCCTCCTCCTCCTTCTTCTCTCTCTTTCTCTCTCTCTCTCTCTCTCTCTCTCTCTCTCTCTCTCTCTTTCTCCCTCCTCTCCCTCTCCCCCCTCACCTCCCTCCCTCTCTCTCTCCCCTCCCCCCCTCCCCCTCTCTGATAAGGTTGCTTTTCTACTTTCATTTCTGTTGCTGTGATAAACTACCTGGACAGAAAGCAATTTAGAGGAGAAAGGGTGTGTTTTTATAACTACAGATTACAGCTCACTGTGGTGAAGTCAGGGCAAGAACTATAAAGATCCCCCGCACATCTCCAGTCCAGAGCAGAAAAGTGCATTCAGGTTTGCTTGTGCTGGGCTTCATCCCCACCCCCCCACCCCCGGCCCCGTGCAGTTCACACCCCTCCCGCCCCCTCCGGAACCCAGCTGCCTGCACTTGGACATTCTCCCATAGATTCCTTCACTGGCTGACCCACTGCAGATAGTGTCTCCTTAAGTCCATCTTCCCAGGGGATTCTAGGTTGTGTCGAGGTTGACACACGTTATGAGAACACATGGATCACTACGCCTTTCTTTAATCCCAGCACTCGGGAGGCAGAGGCAGGGGGATCCCTGTGAGCCGACTGTCCTGTCTACGTAGGAAGTTCCAGACCACAAGCTGCACTTTCTAGCTAGCTGATGCCGACATAAACTACCAGAAATTTCTTCCACCTTTATGAAAATTGCACACTGGGGTGACAAACACATTTGAATATATATCCTATTTGCATAGGGAAAAGAAGCCCCGGTTTTCACATAGGACAGTGCTGTCCTAAAACTTAATTTGATCCGGGTGTGGTGATGCATTCAGGAAGTGGATGTAGGATGGTCAAGAATTGAAGGCTAACCCTGAACTAGCACAGTGAGTATGAGGTTAGCCTGGGCTACCTGTTATAAAAAAACAAACCTACTTAATTTGCATAGAAGTAGCACATATTCATAAATCAGTGTTGAGATGAATTCACTGATAACGAACTGAGCTCCCTTCTCCTCCACTCTGCAGCCTCAACTTGTGTGCTGAGGTCAGAGGTCAGACAACTTCCATGCGTCAGGTCTCTCTCACCACGGGGATCCCGGTCATCAGACTCAGCGGCATCGCATCGTGCACTCCAGGGTGATCCTCAAACTGGTACTTTTCCTGCTTCTACCTAGCTCATGCTGGGATTACAGGTGTCAGCAGCCACATTCGCTTCGTCAGGTGACTCATGCTGGGGCGGAATCTAGGGCCTGTTCTCACTATAAACCTACTTACTGCATACCTGCTACATACTATCTACACCTCTGCTCAGATTCTTACCCGTCTAAATTCCCCCCCGCACCCCGCACAGGTTATGAGCTTCAAGTTCATAATCTATTTCTTTTGTAGCAAACCTAAGCTCCTTGAATTCTGAATGTTTGGGGACCCATCCCATCCCCTACTCCAAAGGAGACGGCATGGCTTGCCTTGGACTTGGGCCTAATGTTAATCCTCAAGGTTCAGCTTTTTGAGACCGTTTGCTTTATTTCTTTGCTGTGCAGCACGCTTCCCTTAGTATTACTCCTTCCAAGGGGTGTGAGCTGTCTGCCATCTTCCCCAGTCTTCCTTTCATGTGAATACGGGCTGCACCTCAGGCTTGGCTGTGAACTGATTATTCTCACCGGGGCCTGTTAACACAAATCCCATCACCCCGAGAGCTAAAAATAAATCATATTTAACACTTGGCAGCAAAATTCCAGGCAAATATATAATCTGATTTGATTGAGGCTTTGTGGAAAATGTTAATGGCGGAATCAAAGGCTTGTCTTGAAGATGAGGAAGGATTGATTCCTTCCTTCGGGTGAGCAGGGTGGATGGATGGAAATCAATTCACCCATCTTCATAATCAAGAGCAGCTGACGGATGCTTGGGCGTCTGATGTGACACTTGTTCATCTGGGCTCTGGATATTTCTCTTCACCGTGACACAATGTCTCAGAGAGTCAGCATTCTGATTAGAGCATGTCTATGTGTGTCTGAGAATCCAGGAGCATGCAGCTAGTGAGACCATGTCTGGCCCCAGTCTCGGAATGGATCATAGCTGATCTTCAACCATTTCCTTTGTCATTTTCCTATGCTTGATAAACGAATGTTTTTTCCATCAATCAGTTTCATTGTGAAAAACAAGCACAGAGACTATCTGTTAGCTGATTGTTTTGGTACTTAGTTGATGATAGTAGCTCATGTAGCCCAGGCTTGGCCCGAACTTTATGTAGTCAAGGATGGCTTTGAACTTCAGTTGCTCCATAAGATCTGGCTTATTTGGTGCTGGGGGTCCGGGGATCAAACTCAGGGCTTTATCTGCTCTACCCACTGAGCTATCTCTAGCCCTCAGCAAGCTGTTTTTAAATTTATATTTGTTTAGTGTGTGAGTGTGTGTTCGTGTGTGTGCATGTGTATGTATGTGTGTACGTGTGTATGTATGCATGTGCATATGTGTGCACGTGTGTGCATATGTATGTATATATGTGTATGAGAGCACATGTAACAATTCTAACATGAGAAGATCAGAGGACAATTTTCAGGGTTCAGTTATCTTCCAACATTTGGGTCCCAGGGATCAAACTCAGGCCCTCAGGCTTGGCAGCAAGTGCCTTTACCCCACCCAGCCCTCTCACTGGCCCTCTGCACATCATTTTATCCAGAGAAGAGCCTTTCAGAGACACAGTCAAGCTTTTAAAAAGCCTTCAGTGTGCAAGGAAGTCTACCAGTGGGGATGTTTTCTTTCTGGATCATTAACTCTGTCGCATTGTGAGACAAGATTTACTGTTGGAAGAACTTCATTATGTATTTCTATTTTATGCTAAACTATCCCTTTAATGTTTTGTTGGGTTGGTTTTGTGTGTCTGTGCGTGGGTGTTGTGTTTTTGAGCTCTGTCTCTTCTGGCTCAGGGTGGACTTGAACCCTCTGTAGTCAAGGCTGATCTTCAGCTGAGTCTCCCAACTTCACCGTTCCGGCGCTTCACAGGTGTGCGTCACCATGTCTGTGGCTCCATGGAGATTTCTGTCAGGGTTCTGTGGAGTCACATCTCCAGCTTTCCTCACTGTGTCTCCCTGTACCCCAAGTTTTACATCCCATCAGCCTCTGCCAATGCTCATTCACAGCAGGGACCTCGCCTGCCCGCCGAGCTGGCTTTAGAAAATATTCCTTGATCGTCCTGGTAAGTTTGCAGCCGGGAGCTTGCAGTTTCCAAACTGTGGTTTTGGCTGGAGATGCTAATGAAGACTCGGGCACAGAGCAGCAGGCCTAGAGAAAGGAAAGGATACGTTTAAAATAGACCTCAGGTGCTTCTGTTTAGTTACGGGGTGATTTGTAAAGCGTGAGTATCCAACCCGGGGTGTGGGGCATGCTGGCAGGCTGCTCCTGTTCTTTATCTCAACCCTCAGCTTCTCTGTCCCCTGGAAAGTGTCCTAAGTGTCGTCACCGTGACAAACTCTTCCTCCTTGGTCTTCAATTTTTGGCTTTCTTGCCGACGACTGTGTTTATTTCAGGTGTCATTGCGTAGGTCTCTTCCCCTCGGGCTGGGTGGGTTTTAGCTTGGGTTTTAGCAAGCTTCACCACACCCACCCGCAGGAGGATTAGCCCTCCCCAGTGTGGCTATCTGCTGCACCCAGGAAGCCAGCAGGGTGTTCCTGAGAAAGGAAGGGCTCTAGTATGTTTTCTAGAGTACCAGCTGATGTTTTGTGAGCTTGTTATGTTCTAGAAACTTCATTACAGGCTTTAAAAACATTATTTCCTATGGTCGTAAATAACGGAACAACCTCTACCATATATATATATATATATATATTTTTTTTTTTTTTTTTTTAAATAATATTTCCATGGGTGTTTGTAGGATCTCATGTAGCTCAGGCTGGGCCTCAACTCAGTATGGAGCTAAGGCTAGTTTATTCTCCTTGATCCTTCTGTGTTTGCCTCCATAGGCTAGGGTTATAGATATGTATCTCAGCTCCTGGCTCTACCAGCATATATTAGTTGCACTAAATAATGCACTTGATGCATGTGCATTGGCGGTGCACACCTTTAATCCCAGCACTCGGGAGGCAGTGGAGGGCATCTTTTGAGTTGGAGGCCAGCCTGGTAAATAGAGTAAGTTCTAGGATAGCCAGGGTTACACAGAGAACCCCTCTTTTAATCCCCACACCCTCCAAAGGCATTTAGGGTTACAAGATGGCTCTGGGTAAGTGCACTTGCAGGCAAACCAGACAGGCTGATGCTCGCTAGGGCCTGCTCATTTTTATTCTTGATTTATTTCAATGTCTCCTCTTTCTTTATTCTTCCCCTAACTTCCTTTCACTTACGCTTTGAAATCAGGTTGTATGTAGTCCAGGCTGACCTTCTGTGTAGCCCAGGCTGACCTGAAACCATGGATCCCCTGTTTTCACCTCCCAACTGGTGAATTGCAGGGGGTGCCCCACTATTCCAGCCACATTTTGGTTTCTTCGGTCGGGGTATATGGGCCTTCTTAGATTTATTCCGTTGCTATTTTTAAATATGGTTGCTTTGAGCCTGCCACATACGCAGTAATGGTTGAAACTCGCTCACTGAATGGCACTATCTTTGGACAGACCAGAAGAGGGCATCGGATCCCATTACAGATGGTTGTGAGCCACCATGTGGTTGCTGGGAATTGAACTCAGGACCTCTGGAAGAGCAGTCGGTGCTCTTAATCACTGAGCCATCTCTCCAGCCCCCATTCTTAGCCACTCTTAAGTCACTTACTCAGTCCCCTCTCCCTGCTATGTTTCTAGTCAAGGTCTTGCTGTGTGGCCCTGGCTGGCCTTGAACTCCATGCTTACTGCTTCTGCAAGCTTTGCAAGTGTGGGCCACCACTCCTGCCTTTTTCTTTTGTTTGTTTTTTGCTTTTTTGAAACAGTATCTTACTTGTTAGCCCAGGCTGGCCTTGATTGAATTCATGATTCTCCTTTCGAATCTGGGGTGACAGACTTGTCTCACCGCCTCCTGGGTTCCATACTCCTTTAAAATGTGAAGACCAGGTCACCAGGACGTTTCAACCCCCAGCCTGCAACACAAAGTAGTCTTCCTGGAGCCTTAGCCTCTTTCCGAGTACCGGGGGAGGAAAGCCTCTGGGCTGCAGTCCTGGCAGAGGCCCACCCTCTGTGGATAGATTTCTCCAGGCTTGCTCTGTGGAAGCATTTGGGATTTCGATCAAGCACTTTGTTCTAATTAAACTGATGTACTGCTCTGCAAAATTCAGGTGCGGTGGCAGCATCCTGTTGGGCATCTATCTCTCAGGAAGCCTGGCCTTTCGTCTTGGTCACACGAGGTCCTGATTGGGCTTAGACCGGCAATGGGTATAGGGTTTGGTTTTTTTTTTTTTTTTTCCTTTTTTTAAAAAAAAATTGAAATCAAAGCCAAAGTACAGTGTACACAGTGTACAGTCTGTTAGGCTCCAAATTGGGGTTTTCCTATTTCATAGCGGTACCATCCTTGGAATTGGCATTTTCCTGGCTGGGGCTCTGTGTTCAGATACCACATTTCAACAATGGGTGACCAGCCCATGGCCAGCTAGCTTCTAGTTAGTATTGAGACCAGGGTCCTGTTTAACATCAGGACATGGCTCTCTCTAAGCTGAGGAGGCCCAGAGTTAGTGTGTTTATACTATGTAATCAAAACGCGTCTACTATGCCTAGGAAAATTTTTTAGGTCTGTGTTTCCCAAGTGGCATCTGCAATATCTGTGGTATTTAAAAAAATATTTTGACTCATATTGTTTTACTGGTAGGGATTCTTTCAGGTTTTTTTTATATATTTCTTTTATGTTGGGAGAAGACCTTGATTTCTTCCAACTAAGTCTAAATATTCTTTGCTACCCCTTACTTTTTTGATTATAGGGTTTCTCTGTGTAATCCTGGCTGTCCTAGACTTGATTTGTAGACCAGGCTAGCCTCATACTCAAAGAGATCCACCTGCCTCTGCCTCTGTGTCCTGAGTGCTGGGATTAAAGGTGCTTGAGATAAGAGTTCCTTTAGCCCAGGCTGGCCCTGAACTTCTGACAGGTGCCAACAGGCTTCGTATAGGTGGTGCTAGAGCTTGGTGCTTCCTAGGTGAGCACTCTGCCAACTGAGCAGTCTCCCCAGCCCTGTTTTTTGGTTTTTGGTTTTGTTTTTTTTTTTTTTTTTGCTTTTGTTTTTGTTTTGAGACAGGGTCTTATTCTGTAACCTAAGCTGGACATGAACTTTAGTAATCCTCCTGACTCAGTCTCCCAAGTTCTTGAACTGGCTTCGAACCTAAGTCACCTGCTCAAAATCCTGAGGTTAGAGGGTGGAAACTGAGCCGGGGTCCTCTACCAAAAGCAGTAAGTACTTTTAGCTGCTGAGCCATCTCTCCAGCTCCTACGTTCAACATTTTTAATGACTACATAAAAGATATCAGTTTCTGTCATGGTTCTTCTCCCGTGTAATTGATGAGTTTCCTAGTGTTGATTTTTAAACACCAAGCACTCTATGTAGTTAATAAAAGCAGCCCAGGGTAGGACTGACAGCAGCTGTGTTTGCCCTGGGCCTGGCTCGTACACGGCCACATGTGCAGAAGCCAAGGGTTAGAAACCAGAGGATGACTCCTCTCTCTCCCCAGGGACAGCCACAGCTCTGCCTCCTAGGAGCTGTTGGATTTTACATATGTTGTAGGTCTCAGAGAGCATTCTGGGAGGCAGATGATTATGGAAGCTAAGGTCTCATAAACATGAATATGGTCTCCCATTTGGGAGGCAGATGATTATGGAAGCTAAGGTCTCATAAACATGAAGATGGTCTCCCATTTGGACAGAGGACATGTGACATCACTCCTTCACATCTCATTCATTTCTTCATAGGCCATTAAAGAGCTTCATGTGTATTTATGGTGCTACATGATATGCGTGCGTATGTGCATGCTATGATTATTTCTTACTTTGTATTAATTTTTAATTAATCTTGCTGTATAGTTCAGGCTAGTTTGCATCTCTCAATCTCCTGTTTCCTCCTTCAGACTGCTGAGATTCCAGGTGTGTGTCTTGCTCCTAGGATATTATTAACTGGCTAATTGGTGTGTGTGTGTGTGTGTGTGTGTGTGTGTAAGGGTCAGAGGACAACCTCAAGTATTGATCCTAGTGGTGAGATAATAGCAAAAAAATAAATGAATAGCCAGTAAAGAAACAGGGGTATGGTTTTCACACCAGTCATCCCACTATCCAGAGCATCGGGTGTTCGAGGCCAACCTGGGTGTCATAGCCAGACCTTGTCTCAAACAGTAAAGGAAGGGCAGGGAGATCCTTCAGTTGAAGTACTTACTGTGCAAGTGAGTTTGGATTCCCAGAGCCTCTATAAAAGCTGAGCAGTATTGTGTATGCATATGGGTACGTGCATGTGACTTCAGATGCTCACGGAAACCAGAAGAGGGCATCAGATTTCCTGGAGCTGCAGTTAAGGGTGGTTGTCAGCCAATCAAGGAGGATGCTAGGAACCAGACTTGGGACCCGCAAGAGCAGTATGTGATTTTTAACTGCTGATCCATCTCTCTAGCCCAAGTTGGTGTTAAGTTTGAACAGGCCACTTCTGAGGCGATTGGGAAGAAAATGCAAATGATCTAGGTCTGTTGACTTTACCCAGGTGACCACAGGTTGCCTGTACCTTTAAGGGGAACCCAAAAGAGGTTTTTTATCTCTGGGTAAAAAAGTTAACTGTTTTCGGAAAACCTCAACAATCAAGATAAACAGTGTCATAGGCTTCATGGGTTGTATCAGAGGTTAGCTCTTCCTTCTGCTCTGCGGACTCGCCTCCTTCCGTTAGGCTGCAGTAACTGATTTCCTGTTTAGTCACAGCCTCTTTCCTGGGCCTGGCCAGGGCCACAGTTAACCATTGCCGCACTTCCTCCGCTGAGCAGCGTGGCTTTCTAAAGATGTCTATGCCAGGGCCTGCAGGCTTCCACTCACTGAGCCTTCCGATCTCCGGAATGCTTTTTCCACACCTGATGATTCACCAGTGCGGTCCCTCCCTGTGCTGTCCCCGGCATCCACGGTGGAGCTTGGGTTGGGTCCATATCCTGGGAGACGGAAGTTAGCAGAGGCAGAGTAGGACTCCCGGGCTAGGGGACGTGGGTTACCAGTGGAGATTCGCGCCTGCAACCCGGAGAGGGCGGCTCCTTGCTCAGGTAGATGAAAGCATTGCCAGCCTCGCTTGTAATCTGATTTGGATCTGCTGAGACCAGAAAGCCGAGCGCTTGCTTCAATTCCTCTTCTTCCTTAAACTAAGAATGTGAAAGGAGATGAGGGAAAAATGACAGAAGTGTGTCACTAAAATAACTTATTAGATGTTGGGAGTCTTAGTCATTGCTTATGGTTGGGACTTGGAATATTCATCAGTGCACCCTGCTGTTTGGAGAGTGCACCAAGCTCACTTGTTCTCTCGTCCGCCCCCCCCCGCCCCCCCCTCCGTGTGTGTGTGTGTGTGTGTGTGTGTGTGTGTGTGTGTGTGTGTGCGCGCGCGCTCGCCTGTGTGCTTGCACACACCCTGCCCCTTCCACCCCCCACAACGCTATGGATTTGAGCTCTGTCTTTCCACTTAATTAGTTAAGAACTTATTGAATGGAAACAGAGTGATACCAAAGAACAGGAGAATGGGCTCTTTGTCCCTGGAGCCTTTTGTGACTTCCCCCGTTGTGTAGAAGCTCGATTCTGCTCACCCCGAGCCAAGTTGGAGCTTCCCTCTGGGCTGTCTCCACTCTTCCTCATTTCAGCCCTAGATGTATTTCTGGCTTCTCCTGGGTCAAGATCCTCTCCCTGACCTCTTGCCTTTGCTTAGGACTTTCCTTCCTCATTGGTTTCTCTGTAGCCCTGACATGGCAGATGACAGAGGCAAAGGAAAATATGACTCTTGTGTAGGTCCTCATTCAGTTGACTTCCACGTCATGAAGCTAGTGGAAAAGTTGATAGGCCTCTATAATAAAAACCTCTGGCACTGGGGCTTGAACTCCTGGCTTCTGGGTGATCCCCCACTGAGCTGCCCTGTCAGAGTGTTGTCAGTCTCTACTGACAGGGAGGGTTAAGGAAGAGCTGAGGAGCATTCTAAGTCACAAATGGGACAGCTTGATACAAGTAGTAACAGTGTGTCAATAATTTGGAGTATCTTCCTGGTAAATTTGTTATGAATAGTTATATTAGCTTATATAATTTTATATAGTTATATTTGCAATTATAGTTATTTGAATGTGTATATATGCTTCTCTGTGTGTGTGTGTGTGTGTGTGTGTGTGTGCGCGTGCGCACACACACACACCAGTGTGGATACACAGATAACCTTGGGTGTCATCTGGAATATCATTTACTTCCTTTAAGACAGGATCTCTCATTGACCTGGAGCTCAACAATTAGCCTAGGCTGGCCAGTTAGTCCAGATACCCATTTATCTCCATGTCCTCAGCACTGGAACTAGAGACCCTTGTGTTTCAGGGACTGGACTCAGTCCTCAAGGCTAGCACTTCACTGACTGAGCCATCCCCCCCCCCCATTTACTTCAATATTTAAAACATATTGCATTAAAGTAATATTTATCTGCACATTCGATCCCCTTAAATGTTGCACCTGAGACAAATCCCTCCCCCACTCACCCTAATGCTGGCTCTGTTACAAAAATTCTTTCCCAGGCTCTCTGGGCAGCTGTGTTCCTCACAGACCCACAGCAATCATGGCTCTGACTGGCTCCCAAATGCAGAACTACAGTCTGGCTTCTTTGGCTCAGTGTTTACCCCCACCCCCAAATTATTTAACTCACAGGGGTACCTACCCTGCCTGGCACTGTGTTTTCCTTCTCTAACCACCTTCTAGCCTCTACTTGGGAGCTCTAGAATTCTACCTGCTGCTCCTAGCCAGGCTCCCCCAGGCAGGCTTAATTACCCCACTTTCCTATAGGAAGCTCTGTGCTTCTGTTCGTGACGTGGCCGTTGTATCCAGCACTGGATGGTGATTTATCTGTTTACCTGTTCCTTGGGGAGACTGGCCAGGGCGTTTCATGTCAAACGGATAAATGAACAGTCGGATCTGAAGGATAGAAAACAGTCTGCAGTTATGAGTGCCCTGCAATAAACAACAGCTTGGTGGAGGGGAAATCCTGTCCCGAGTTCGAATCTCGATTACAAGGCAGCTCGGTGACACTGTGACCACATTCAGATTTATTTATTTATTTACACGTTTATTTGGTGCTGTGCTTCTGTGTGTGGACATGTGTGGATGTGTGCGCGTGCCTTCTTCAATCACTGACCACATTTTAAAAAATATTTATTTTATGTGTACGAGTGTTCTGCCTGCATGAATGTATGTGTATCACATTTCTACAGCTCCCTCAGAGGTCAAAAGGGAGGTCAAATCCCTGGGAACTGAATCCAGGTCTCCCGAAGAGCAGCCACGGTTCTTAACCCAGGAGCCACCTCTCCAGCCCGCCACCTTACTTTTTGACACAGCATTTCTCAGTAAGCCTGAAGGTCAATGATTTTGCTAGGCTGGCTGGCTGGCCAGTGACCTCCAGGGAACCTGTCTGTTTCAGCCTCCTCAGCCCACACTTGTGTGACTTGTTGGGGCTTGAACTTGAGTGGCAAACACTTCAGTGACTAAACCCTAAACCAGCTTCTAGATGGTGGCGGTGGTGGTGACAATGACTGTGTCAATATTCAAGTAGAGACAAAGCAAACAAACATAAAATAATGTGATTACCTATAACTTAGAATCATCATCTTATACCAACCAACTCACAGCCAGTTTGGTTTCTTGTCCAATTACATCAGTGGCCACTCTGGTTTTGTGTGTGTGTGTTTTTTTTTTCTTTTTCTTTTTTCCCCCTCGTTTTTTGTTTTTCTCAGAAAAAAAAAATTTAACATTTCTGTTGATCTCAAACTCCATGTTTGAAAGTCTAGGTAGAGTTCACAAGGAGCTTGCACGGGCAAGCCCTCTGAAGCCAGTCATTCATGGGAAATACAGAGGTTTTTTTGTTTGTTTGTTTGTTTTTGTTTTGTTTTGTTTTTTCTTTTTCTTCCCCGAGAAGCTTTGGAACTAGGAACTTGTCATGCCCTCAGCAGGCTGTTTGCCTGGGAAGGCCACTGGTTCTTGAGGCAAGTAGAGGCTGATCACTTTGAAGGATTGCTTTTGAAATTAGAATGTGGGGCTAGGACCTTACCTACTTAAGCAGTATCTGCCAGCACCAAGCACTTTGCCTGTTAATTGTGACCAGGGCGATTGAGTTTGTTTGCTTGCTTTTTTTTTTTTTTTTTCCTTAAAGGAAGGATTCCTGTCAGTTCCTGTACCAACTCTGAGACTTTATAAAGTGGGGGAGAGATGAGAGCACTCTGGCTGCCTGTGCTCAGCCCTGCCGAGGCGGCCTGGCAACGAACTGTTCCCTTTATCCCACAGGATTTAATCCTTCTTCCGAGTAACAGAGCGGAGCTTTGTTTCCTGTGAGTGGATTTTCTGCTACCAGGAGAATTAGCTGCCGGTTTATTCGAAGGTGCCTTCTGATGCAAGCAGCCTTTGGAACCGAGCATAAATAGGGGCCATTGTTTGAGCCTTTGATGCAGAAGGTTTAAGTTGCTAGCCGAGTTCCAGTGGGACTCCAGGTCGCTCTGACGGGCTGGTTTGTTTTTCTGTGCTCGCCTCTTGGAGACCACAGGTGGTCCCTTCCCTCTAGGTGGCTTCTGTCCCTGCATTTAGCACTTTCCCAGTAGAACACAGCTCAACCTTTTCTGGAGCCTTTTCTGCCTAGAGTGGAGAAAAAAAAAATTCCTCCGTGTTCGAATGAATTAGACTGACATTGAAAAACACGAGGGCGCTTAGCCAGGTTGGACCACAGAAGTAGGCTTGGGAGAATGTGACAAGGGAGCAATTATGTTTCTGATTAACCTTTTTAAAAAAATTTTTTTTTATTTGAGGGAGCAGTAATTAGGGATTGAACCTAATACCTTGCCCATGTTAGGCCAGTGCTTTGCCATAGAACCATATTCCCCAGACTCCCGACCCCAGAGTTTGCTATTTAGCAGCACCTGGCGATCATAGGCTTTGCACACCTTAAACCAGCATCCCACCACTGAACTGTCTCCCCCCAGTCTTTGTTTATTTATCACTTTGAGCCAGGGTCTCATGATGTAGCCCAGGCTAGCCTTGAACTTGTGTCCTTCTGCTTCAGCCTCCCAAGTTGCTGTTGCTGGAATTGTAGGCATTTATCATCGGGTCTAGTTAACTGTTTTATTCCTTAAGTAATTCCCGAGTCCCTGTCTCGGGCCTTTTTGTTGTTGTTGTTGTTGTTGTTTTGGTAAGCTATGTGATTGTGGGTGTATGCCATGGCACACCTGTGGAGGTCATCAGAGGACAACTTTTTGGGAGTGAGTTCTCTCCTTATACTCTGTGGGTCCCAGGAGTCAGGCTTGGCTGCAAGCACCTTTAACCACGTGCCATTGTTTTTTATTTTTTAATTAGAGATAGGAGAGGCAGAAGAGCACCACTGAGCAAGCTGGTTCATTCTTTGCGTTTGAGAATCCTTTAGAAGAAGGATGGTCCTTCAGTTCTGTTCCCCCTCCCCCTCCCTCACCCTCCCTGAGCCTCCTGTGAAGTTCTGGTCTCCATCCTCACAAACCATACCTTCACCGGCCTCTGTCAGGCCCCTGTACCCTTCATTTTCTCCTCTTCCCATGGGCCTCTGCTTCCTGGGTGTCTGGTCCATACTTGGAGCTATGACTTGCTGGTAAAAACAATTTTCTTGTCATCCAAAGTCAAAGGTGCCACTAGACTGTTGTGTCTGTCATCATCTTGAAATCCCAATCCCAAATTACAGCTAATCTGCCTCATTGTCCCCTGAGCTCTGGCTGTATTTGGATATCGTTCGCCTGCAGAAGTTAGACATTGCAGCTAACCACAAGTCTCCAATTGGAGACCGCCTAGCTATGTGTGAAGGAGGTGACCGTCTTGCCTGGTTCAAATGCCAGCGTGGCCTCCAGATGACCTAACTCATTATAATCTTATAACGATAAAGAGCATGCCCAGACAGCAGTACTGGAACACATCTTACCATGCCCTAATTAGTGAGGAAAACGGGCAGTTTGATACCTGGAACCCACATAATGGTGAGAGACATCTGTAGACTTGTCCTCTGACCTACTTTCATGCACCCTCCTCACATTCTCCATGACACATGCACATGTACGGGGACACACACACACACACACACACACACACACACACCATGCACTCATACAGCCAATAATAGCTAGAGTCTCTCAGAGACTTGCTTCTGATGATGCTGATACACACCCCTTGAATCCTTAGGGTTTTTTGTTTTTTTTTTTTTTTTTTTTTTCAGTTATTTTTCAGTTTATTCGGAGTCTGTCAGTATGGAACAGTCTAACTGCTCAATCTGAGGCTCTGTAGTTATTTATGAAGCTAGCATTACAAGGAGCGCAATTCTTTTCTTAAAAGAAAAGGAAAAAAATTAAACTAAAAAACAAGTGGGTACCCCTTTATATTTTCCTTGATAGGTAACATGAAAAGAAAACCTTCCCTGCCTTTACCTTTACCCTGTAGCCTTGCTGGGAGGCCTGGCTTGGTCTGTAATGCATTCTTCAACCCAGCCTTCTGGACAACTCGGAGAATTGAAGCCCAGTGACTCCCTCTTAGGGACAGGGAGAGGAGCAGAAAACTGGTTATATACTCGCTTGCCAAAATGGTGAAAATGAAAAGCCCAGGTGTCTCTTCTTGTTTGTTTTTAGGTTTTGGGATGGGGATTCTGTACCCCCTAGATGGCTTAGAACTCGTGGTCATCCCTCTGCCTCAGTCTTCCAAGCGCTAGGATTACAGATGTCAGCCAATATGCCCAGCCAGTACACCTCACCGTCACTTTCTCTACAGTGATGTTTGTTGTGCAGTTAGTTTTAGAAAATCTAAAATACCATTTATTTTATTCCTTGATAGTTCCATATGTGTTCACAATGTTTCTTGATCATACCAACCTCAATTCCTGCCCCACTTCCTCCAGACCTCACCCGCCCCTAGCACATCTCCTCACTTACATGTCCTTTTTAAAAATTTACCCCCTTTTTCTTTCTGTTTGACCACGAGTCCAATTGGAGCTGATTTCACAGCCCCCTTCTGCATCTCCTAGCTCCTGCCTTCTTCCCACCCCCTCTTCCGTGATGTTCCCCAGCCTGGGGGTATCAGCCATTGAGTATCCATACAGATGTCCCACTGAGCAATGTGCACAACCCCAGCACTTCTTTTCTGCATTTTTGGCCAGTTATAATGTATCTCTGAAAGGCTAATCTTGATGCATCATGGTAGGTACTAAAGAAAACAAGTTAAGCTGGAAGTCTTTTTGCTTTCTTTTGGCTAAGGGCTTGGAACCCAAGTTTCAGGGTGCAGTCCCCAACAACTCAAAACAAGCAACCAAAGAACATTTGGAGGGCTAAGATCAGATTTTGAATATTTAAGTTAACGGTACTGTCTTCCTAGTGGTGAGGTTGGTAGGTAGCCCGTGACTACAAAGAGTTAAACAGTGGAAAGGAGAGTCACGAAGCAGTGCCTCCTCTACCCCTACCTGGTGTCATTAAAACTATACGCCATAGTTTTATATACTTAGAAGGAGATCAAGAATGTGTTTTCTGATTCTTGAAGTATTTTTAAGAATAGTTTTTTTTTTTTTTTTTTTTTTTTTTTTTTAATGAGGCAGGCAAGATAGCTCATTGGGTAGAGCTGCCAGACAACAAGCCTGAGGAAACCTGAGTTTGATCCCTAAAGTCCTTATGACAGAAGAGAAAAAAAAAACTGACTCCTGAAAATGGTATTCTGACCTCTCTTCCTCTCCCTTCCCTTCCCCTGGGCCAGTGCATTCTACTGAGCTATGGCCTCAGTTTAGGAAGTTTTCTTTCTTTTTTTAATTTTTATTTATTTGTTTGTTTGTTTGTTTTTGTTCTGAGGAAGTGAGGATGAAATCTCCTTTTCTTTTAGTTTTGAGAGAAGGCATGAATGGCCTAATTTGCTCAGGCTGACCTTTAACCTCCTGTAACCCCTCTCCTCTCTCTGCCTTTGCCTCTTCTCATCTCTTGATTTCTGCCCATCGTTTTGCTCTCCTGCTTCAGATGCCCGTCTTTCCTGTAGGTGCTGGGATTACAGGTGTGCGACACCACGTCTGGCCTTTACGCACAGATTCTGAGGATGAAACTTGGGGCATCAAGCTTGTACTTCTGGGCCACTTTGCTCCTGGTCAGCAGACCTTAAGGAAACTGGAGGCTTGGCTTGAGGGGTTATAACAATATACTAAAATTGCCAGCATCCCTACTCCCAGGCTTTGGGGTTAGTATTTAATGAAGCTAAGTGCTGTTTAAGCTAGCATGGTGGCCAGCAGGTAGCCAGAAGTGCCATTAGTGGCTATTGGATACCACGGGAAAGGAGTGACTAAAGACCAAATTGGGGTGAAGCCACACAAGCCAAGATGTCTTCCTACCGCACGAGTGTGTGAGACTTACAACTCATGAATACTTCCATATTCTTTTGTTGAAAGAGTTTGGACCATAGCAGGAAGGTAGGAGAAAGACAGCTGAGAAGGAGAAAGAGTTGGGCGTAATGGAATGGCCACAGAGAGAGCAACAGAGAGAAGACACATTCAGTGCACGTGTAACACTTTCAAGAGATTAGTTGATTTAAAAAAAAAAAAGTAATTTAAGGTCAATCTGATCTACCTAGCAAGTCCAAGGTCAGCCTGGGCTGTGTCCACCCCTTTCTCAAACAAAACAAGGTAAAAAGAAGACCCATCGTTGACCGAATCAGTAGTTGGTTGTTTCAGATTGGGGAGTAGGATTCCACTGTCTGGATGCATCACTTACAGGTAGGTATTTGAGAAGCTGTTTACGATTGCTTGGATATCTGTCTCGGTGTAGATAGATTTTTCTGTCCTTTTGTGTAGACATCTAGAAGTAAAAATTTTGGGTCCTGCGTTAAAAGAACTGTCAGGGGATGGGTAAGATGGCTCAGTAGGTAAAGGCAATTGCCTCCTAGCCTGGCCACCAGAGGTTCCTCCTGGGTACCACGTGGTAGCAGGAGGGAACCAGCTCCTGCAATCTGTCCTTTGAGCTCCCTGTGCCCCTCCCTCATAAACAAATGAACAAACAAGGGTTTGAGCTTTATCACATGGCTGCCAGTCTGTACCTGGTGTTTCCTGCCGTCTTGATCACAATCGTTTTAATGGGTGTGTAGTGGTTTTAGCTTGTGTTTCCTGTGTTCTGCTGAGACCACTTACAATTATAGAGTGCCTTCTGCTCTGTTATTAATGAACCTCTGCGGACCCTGAGTTTTGGGGTGTGAGCATTGACCTCCGAGCCAGTGCTGCAGTTGGGCAGGGTGTGTGAGAGATACTCAGGGTCTGACTGCGGTTCCAACCCACACTTCCTACGATCCTCAATCCTAGGTGTCAAGATGATTGGATTAGACTCGTTTTGGGGATAGTGGGGTCCATACACACAACTTTGTAAGTCTGTGGGTGGGCGCATTTTCAGACCAGGCTCACCTTGAATGTGAATGGTGCCCATGGGGTGGGGTCCTGGGCTGAATTCAAAAGGAAAAAGTTGGCCTAGTGCCTACTTTCATTCCCTGCCCACCCTCCACTCCCTCCCCCCATCCACCTGTTCTTTGGTGTGCTGAGACATAAGACACACTCCTGTTGCCACAGTTAGGAACTGCTCAGCCATCTTGCCGGTAACTTTGAGTCTCTTCAGAGAGAACCGCTAAGAAACTGAGTGGCTAGCCGGTACTCAGTTGTTTCATACCGATAAATTGACTCCTGAAGATATGAAAGTTAAGTCATTGTCCCCTGAGCCAATATTCTACCCGTTTCTAAGAAGTAATACACATGGCCAGTTGGGTTTTTTTTTTTTTTTTTTTTTTTCATCTTTTTCTGTGTTTACCCCTCAGTGAGAGACAAATGGATGAAATAAAGACAGAACAGAAGGAGAGCAACCTTAGCTCTCCATGACTAAGAGCTGGTAGCAGAGTTTGGGCGAGAGCCATTTGAATCATTCCATACTCCAGGCCCCAGGTGTGGGAGTTTTTATCCCGCCTTCGTCTTCCCTCTCCTCCGCATCAGCAGGAGCTCTGCAAATATTTCTAGGAAGAAGGGATTAGTAGGAATATTTTAGGCACTGTGGCCAAGAGACAACAGTAGTGTAGAGATGTCATCTTTTAGGTGTATGGAATAAGATAAAGTAAATGTTTCTTTTTCTTTCTTTTTATATGCATGTATCTGTGTAACACGAGGGTGCCTAGTGCCCATGCAGTTCAGAAGAGGACGTCTGATCCCTCGGAACTGCTTGTGAGCTACTATGTGGGTGCTGGAAACCAAATCCAGGCCCCCTCCCAGAAAAGCAGCCAGTCTTCTTAATGTTTACCGATAAAATTCAAAATATAATCGTATTGGATACTATTTCTTGGGTCCATCAAGGAAAGGAATGGAATTCTTTTGGAGGGAGAGAGGCATTTTACTGACTGTAAGCTGTCAGTCTGTCCTGTCATCATGACAGAAATTGTTCCTGCATTATTTCCTTGAAGCTGGTTGGGTCCTTCATCCAGAGGGCCCATGCCGTGTGTGTTGTGACTCTGCCTCTGTGTTATCGGGGAAACTTTAGTCTGGGAAAATGGTCTCAGAATCTGGGGTGGTTCCTTGGAGTCGAACTCAAACTCATCGCCCCTTTACTGTGTTGTATGTGTTCGTTACAATCAGATTTCTAGAAGTTTCTCTAGTGTCATCTCTGAGATGAGAAATAATGAATGGAGTCATCTGGCACATAGCTGTAATCCCAGGGATTTGGGAGTTTGTGAGTTTGAGCCTGGAGTACGTACACATATGCACACACACACTGACATATATACATAAAATAAAAATATTAAGAGAGCAAGTTTTCCTCTTAGACGCACGCACACACGCACAAATGCGCGTCCAGGCCAGGGCCACACAAACAGAAAATCAATGTTTGAAAAGCTGAGTGATCTTGTCTCTTTCACAGGTTTCTCATTAAATTAAATGCAAATTCCAAGTGACATGAATTTCATTCCCTTTGATAGCTTTTTCTTCCATTCATTTGAAGATGTAAACTCCAGTCACAGACCAAATGTGGCCTACTGAGTCGGTCTTCGGACAGCGCACAGGAGTGGGCACTGGGATCATTACCACTTACTTAGAAACAATGATTGCTTCCTCCCTTAATTGCAAGGCACCATATGCTCACCTCAGGAAACTTGGAAAACACAGAAAAGCCCAATAAAACAAAAATTAAGCACATCGTCCACAGCACAGAGATGCTCTCCGGACCGCTGTGTGCCTTTCAGACAGCTATCTGGACACATCCCATGCATTCACTGTGTTCTTTTTCTTTTTGGTTTGTCTTCTTTTATTTTTAACGTATGGATATGCGTGTTTATCTGTTGGTATTATTTTCACTTATGAAAAGATACCACCCTTAATATTTTTTATACTCTGAACTTTAACAATTACATTCTAGTCTATTACACAAACACACTAAATGGTACCTATGCAATTTTCAAAAGCATTAAGCTTGATTTGCCTTTATTTCCCCCATTAGACTTAAGCTGGAGCTAAACTAGCACATACAAGTTTGTATGCAGCTCTGATGAATTCCTTGGGGGTAAATTACAAAGTTGAATTGCTGAGTTAAAGATGTCTAGAGATGTATAGCTCCGTGATAGAATGCTTGCACAGCACAAGCAAGGACCCGGTTTGCACCCCAGCACTGAAAAGAATGAAGGGTGTCTACATTTTTTGTGTTTCTCTATGTGTACATTCGTGCTCATGTGTGTGTAGACACCAGAGGACAGCCTTAGGTGCCGAGCTCTGTCTACTGTTCTGTGTTGGGACAGGGTCTCTCTATGTAGACCAGATTAGCCTCTGTCCAGACCAGTATTGAGATTAAAAGCCATGTAGCATCACAATTGGCTTCTTGATGGTGTCTCTGTGGGGACTGGAGAGATGGCTCAGTGATTAAAAGCACTCACTACTTTTACAAGGGACCTGGGGTCAGTTCCCAAAACCCACATGGTAGCTTACAACTGTATAACTTCAGTTTCAGGGGATCCAACATCCTCTTTTAGCCCACTCTTACATGATGCATGTGCAAACACACACACATGCACACACGCACGCACGGACACATGCGAGTGTGCATCATACACGTACAATAAATACAAATACAACCTTTTGACAGTTTCTCATTGGCCTAACTTGCTTGGTAAGGTAGACTCGTTGGTGAGTAGGCTCCAGGACCCACCTGTCTCTGCCCCCTGGGACTTTAAGGCCACCAGGCCAAGCTTCTGTTTTCAATATGGGGTCTAGGGCTAGAACTCAGGTCACCACGTGTGTAATGCCAACACCACAGAGCAACACCAGCAGCCCTCATCTGCGTGTTCGAAGCAGTTACTACTGCTTTTATTTAAAATTTATTTAATTTTTATTTCATGGTCATTGGCATCAGATCCCCTGAAAGTGGAGTTGCAGATGGTTGTGAGCCTCCAGGTGGTGGCTGGGGATTGAACCCAGATCCTCTGGGAAAGCAGACAGTGCTCCCAACCACTGAGCCATCTCTCCAGCTCCTTTAACGGCTTATTTTTAACCAGATATGTTTGTGTCTGGATTTTCCCATCTTAAAAATGATTTTTGTTATTTTCATGGTTCCTATACTTTTTTCCTTTGTTTTCCTCTCCTGCCCTGTAGAATTAAACTGTAACCCTTCCTGCTCCCTTGACCCTCTATTGGTTTTGCTTCTCTTTAATGTTTAATGTGTATTAAATACCCACCTGATGTTAACTCCAGTCACGCTCCACTCCCTCTGGGTTTTCTTTTCATTTCAGACTTCAGCTTCTTTTTTCCTGATCCCTCCTTTTTAACCTTTTCTATTCTTTTTTTTTAAAGATTTATTTATTATACATAAGTACACAGTATTCAGACACACCAGAAGAGGGCATCAAATCTCATTACAGATGGTTGTGAGCCACCATATGGTTGCTGGGAATTGAACTCAGGACCTCTGGAAGAGCAGTCAGTGCTCTTAACCACTGAGCCATCTCTCCAGCCCCTCAGACTTCAGCTTCTATCTGTGGCACATTTTCTCATATCTGTATGCTTTTAACTTTTAATTTCTTCAGGTTTGGTTTTCTGAGACGAGAGTTTTAGCTTTACCAGGTTGTCCTGAAATGCTCCTGAGACTGGAATTTGAAGTGCACATTACCATGTATTCTTTTAACCAAAGCGATTAATTATTATTATTTTAGAATTTTGTGTTTGAGGCAATTGTGAGCTGCCTTGCATGTCTGCTGGGAACCACTCAGGTCCTCTGTAAGAACAGTACTTCCCTCTGTCTCTGTCCCTCTCTGACTGTCTCTGACACTCCTTCCCTCCTTCTCTCCTGGTGACAACCCAGGCAGGAATCTAGAAATCATCTTTAAATAAGCCTCCTTCATGTAGCTTGCTCTTTCTGTCAGGAGGACGCTTTATTAAATTTTTCTATTCTTTTTTTTAAGATTTATTTATTTTTATATTTATATAAGTGCACTATAGCTGTCTTCAGACACACCCGAAGAGGGCATCAGATCCCATTCCAGATGGTTGTGAGCCACCATGTGGTTGCTGGGAATTGAATTTAGGACCTCTGGAAGAATAGTCAGTGCTCTTAACCACTGAGCCATCTTTCCAACTCTCCTTCCTGGGTTTTCAAGACAGGGTTTTTGTATGTAGCCCTGGCTGTCCTGAAATTCTATTTGTAGACCAGGTTGGCCTAAGACTCACAGAGATCTGCTACCACCGCCACTACCACTTGCAAGCAGTGTAGGCTTAACTTCTGCCTCTGTCTTTCAGTGACTGTTAGCTAGGCAGAGGGTCTTCTCTTCCCACACTAAATTGGATTTTACTTGTCCTCCGGGCTCTCTGTTGTACCTGACAAAATTTCCTGTCTGCCTGGTTCCTTTGTGGGTTTTTGTTTTGTTTTGGGGACTGGATCTCTCTGCCCTTGAACTTACTGTGTAACTCAAGGTGATCTTGAGGGCGGAGAATACAGATGTGGCCACTGTGCCCCACTTTTCTTGCTGTTCTTTAGGGGTTTCTGTCTTTGATGTTTGCAGTTTCACTACTGTGTATAATTTTTTTTTTAAATTCTGTTCAGAAGTTGACATTTGGGGAGGGTTTGTGCTTTTCACCATCAAGAAAGCCTCTTAAATATTATCTTTTAAAATCTTGCCAACGCTACTTTGTGATCGCATGCTGCTAAGATCTGCGCACAGGAGTTGACTGACAGCCCCAGTGGACTTAGTTCTCTCTCAGAAGACAAACTCCCCTGGCTAGCGCTGGATGTGACAGGTGCCGGTTTGTTCCCATAGGAAGGATCAAGACTCTTTTAATAAGTGACTTTGGCCCAGGAGTCCTCATCAGCATAGCTGCACACTCCCTCTTTCTCCTTCCCTCTTTCTTCTGTAACCCAGAGTTTCTCACATGCCAGGCAAGCGCTCTGCCTGCATTTCCCCTCCAGCCGCTTTCTGCTGGGAGCCTCTTCCGGTCCTGTGCATCTTCCTTTCTCTCTGGCCCATTCACACTGCCTTTGACTCTCTAGGTCTCTCCCTGCCAACTCCAGCTTCCTCTTCGTTCCTGATGTTTCCCTGACATGGCCCCTCCCCTCGCAGTCTGCGGACACAGACTCTGCAGTTTCTCTGTTTTCATTGATTTGTTCTTGGACTAACTGTATATGGATCTTCACATTGTATTCTCCTTTGTCTTTTAACTATTCTTTCATTCCCTCCCATATTTTATATCGAAAAAAAATAATGTTTATGTTGCGTGTGTTTGTGCGTGCCCTCCTGAGTTTATGTATACCGCATGCATACAGCAGCTCTTAAGGGCCAGCAGAGGGCAGCAGATACCCAGGAACTAGAATCACAGAGGTTGCGAATCTCAGTGTGAGTTCAGGGAGCTGGGAATGGAACCCCAGTTCTGTGCAAGAATAGTAAACATTCTTAATCCCTAACCAATCTTTATGGCCCCTTTCTTGATATCACCGCCCCTCCACCCCCAATCTCATGGTTTTTCAAAGACAAGGCTTCTCTGCCTAGCCCTGGCTGTCCTGGAACTTGCTACCAGTACCCAGTAAGAAATTTGTTTCTAGCAGTATTACTGATCTCATTTTCACCTCAGCTTGGTTTTGTTTCGTTTTGTTTTTGTTTTTAAGAGGAAATATAGTTTTCCAAAATGTAACCCCTCCCCTTACCGGTAATAGTTTTAAGTATACTCATTTTACACGCGCGCATGTGCACACGTGTGTTATGTGTGTATGTGGTGTGTGTGTAGGGCATATGCACCCATGGAATTCAGAAGAAGAGATCCCCCAGAACTGGAGGTACAGGCACGTATGATGTGCTCTGGATGGATGGATGCTGAGAACCCAATTCAGGTCCTCTGCAAGAATCCTAAGCTTTCTCTCCAGCCCCTCCAGAACAATTTTATTATCCCCAAGACCCTGGAGCCCCTAGGAATATTTGTTAAGCTTGATACATCATCAGTTTAAGTTTTCCTTAAGCTGTTCATTAGGTTACATTTCTCTTTTTCAAGATTTGTTTATTATATATAAGTACACTGTCGCTGTCGCTGTCTTCAGACACACCAGAAGAGGGCATCAGATCTCATCACAGATGGTTGTGAGCCACCATGTAGTTGCTGGGATTTGAACTCAGGACCTCTGGAAGAGCAGTCAGTGCCCTTAACCACTGAGCCATCTGATCTTAGTGTCTCAACATCACCTGGAAGGCCTAGTATGGCCTCTGGCTGGGAGCCAGTGTCTCTGCTAACTTTCTAGTTAAGAGTTCCCAGGATCACCCTACTTAAAGCTGAGAATTGGGGTATCCGTTTTTCAGAAATTTGTATGTACTTGGTGTCCAGGCCCATAAATTGTCCTCTTGTGTGAGAGCACGGTAGATTTCTTTCTTACCGTCTTTCATTTCTTGTAGGAAGCAACCAGTGGAGGATCCTTGGGGCATTCCAACTTTCCTCTCAGGGTGGTTCAGGTTTCAGGGTTTCACCTCCTTCATGTTCCTGGATTTTAAAATGCAGATCTGAAGGCCCAGGACACAGCCCAGGACACAGCAGTCTCCCTGTCTTCCCTTCCCCTTTGGGGTGGATACATCGCTCGAACACATTTTGTGCGTTCCTGTCCTTGGGGCTGCATGGTATGCATCCTTGTGTTTTTAGCAGGAGGATTTAATCAGCATCCCCGCCCCTGCACTGTCTTATTGCTACCACATCATTATTAAACTAGACATCTCCTGTGGCCACTCGGAGCTCTGGCCTTGGGCACCCTCAGGCACGTGTTCCTAAGCCCTGCCATCCAGTCTCAGAAAAGCAGACTGGGAGATCTCGTCACTGACTGTGATCTTGTATGTTTTGAGGGGGACAGAAAGCAGCTTTTATTTCCCAAACCTTTTTAAGAGTCAAACAGCAACAACATGGCCGCGTACGATTTTACAAATGGCTGCTTAGAAAACCAAAAATCAACCAGACAAGATGACTTGGTTGGAAAACTACTGGTTGCCAAGCTTGACACTTAGTATTTGATTTCTAGATCCCATACAGTGGAGGCAAGAACCAGCTCCCCACAAGTTGTCCTCTGACCTCCACATGTGCAGTATGGTGCGTGTGCATGCACACACACACACAAGATGTAAACAAATAATTTCTTCCATTTCAGAAGCCTGGTGACAGAGATATTTGGTACCCTCGTCCCAGCCCCTCCCCACCCAATCCTTCTCAATTTGTCCTTTGTCAATGGGGCAGAAAAGAGAGGTTGAAGTGATATATAGGATTAATCCACTGTGCTCTGCTAAAAAGATAAACTTTATAACTTGTGGCAGGTATGCTGCTCCCAAGAACTGTCTGTCAGAGTATGCCTGTATTGGCTGGTTTTGTGTCAACTTGACACAAGCTGGAGTTATCACAGAGAAAGAAACCTCAGTTGAGGAAATGCCTCCATGAGATCCAGCTGTAAGGCATTTTCTCAACTAGCGATCAAGGGAAGAGGGCCCAGCCCATTGTGGGTGGTGCCATCCCTGGGCTGGTAGACCTGGGTTCTATAAGAAAGCAGGCTGAGCAAGCCAGGGGAAGCAAGCCAGTAAGCAACATCCCTCCATGGCCTCTGCATCAGCTCCTGCTTCCTGACCTACTTGAGGTCCAGTCCTGACTTCCTTTGGTGATGAACAGCAATGTGGAAGTATAAGCTGAATAAACCCTTTTCTCTTCAACTTGCTTCTTGGTTGTGGTGTTTGTGCAGGAATAGAAACCCCGACTAAGACAGTGCCCTTACCAATTCTTCGTACCGATTCTGTCAGCCTCTGGCCCACCATGGCAGTTGAAGGTGGTAGAGGGTTTAAAGAGGTCACCTTTATTCTGGGGTGACCTTTATTCATGTTGTAAGGCTCGATGGTCTTCCTGCCTTCAACTTTGCACATTCCACTGAGACTTCAGATTTCTCAAGTGAGGAAATGCTTCTAGAACCTTCTACTGGAGTGAACTAGATAACGGACCCCAACAGAGCAGCGTGGGGTGACAGCAGAGCTTCGGAGGAGAGTGCCTGGGCGGGTCTGCTTTGTGCAGAATGAAGCTCCGAGCAGCGGAACGGAGCAGAGCATCTCTCCTGTTCCTCTCCAAGCTCCACCCCATTGTATTGGAGAACCAGGAAGCAGAGACTTGTCCAGGAGTCAAGGCAGAGGCCGGGGCCCGGCAATCAGTGTCTTTGGTCCCCAACTACGGAGATACTGAAGAGCTCATTCTGAAGAGTCTTGGGATTTTTAACTGACATGAGCTTCATTCTGACTTTACAGATGGCAACTCAGAAACCTGAGCAGAGCAGCAGAACCCAGCTTGCACAGGCTCCTAGGACTGGATCGCTTCTTGGCTGGCTTTGTAGTTTGTTTATTGTGGCATGAGTGGATTTAGACACCAGTTTTCTTTCTCTTTCTTTTGATTACATTTAGTATTTTGTGTGTGTGCTGCGTGTGGAACCCAGAGGACAAGCGTGGGTGTCACACCTCACCATTTTTAAGATAGGATCTTTCTTTTCCTGAAGTTTGCATAGTCACATAGGCTGGTGGCCAGTGAGCCCTCAGATCCGCCTGACCCTCAGCACTGGGATTGCAAGCACACGCCCCCCATACCTAGCTTTTATATGTGGGTTTTAGGGACTTGACCCAGTCCTCTTGCTCTAGGGAAGCCCTTTCCTCTTGGAGTCTTCTCCTCCCTCCTAGCATTTATACTCCAGCTGTTGCTTTGAGACAGGGTTTCACTGTAAAACCTAGCTGTTTGGAACCCAATTCATAGAGCAGACTGGCCTTGAACACACAGGGAAACAGCCTGCCTCTTTGTCCTGAGACCTGGGATTAGAGTGCACTACCTACCAGACCTGTCCCAGCATTTGTGCCTTTATGACCATAAGCGTCCTATAGTAACTCAGATGTATGTATTCTTCTGCGTAGCAAGTAACAATGTATTCTTGCTTTTGTTGTTGTGTAATGCTGGGGACCAACCCTGGGTCCTCAGGAATGCCGGGTGACTTCCATACTAGCACCAATTTATAATAGGAGAAGAGCGCCGAGTCCTGCTAACTTCCTTTCTTTAATATTGGTGGTTTATCATTGGTCAGTTTTTAAAAGTTCTTCTGCCTCTTTGCTGACCCGTCTCTGCATTCATGGGATTTGTTTCCACACCATACCTCACGGCAGTGATCAACTCAGCTTTCATGAGTCCAAACTCACAAGACATTGGTTCCTGGATTGTCTTCATTTCCTCCCTTAGTTGGTACACTGGAGGCCTGCAGAAGCAGGTTTAAGGACTAGAACCTCTGTTCCCAACCTGTGGGCCTAAGACCGTCTGGAAACACATATAATTTACACTACAGTTCATAACAGTAGCAAAATCACAGTTATGAAGATAGCAACGAAAATCATTTTATGGTTGGGGGTCACCACGACATGAGGGACTGTATGAAAGGGTCGCAGCATTAGGAGGGTTGAGAACTGCAGGGCACCAGCCGGGGCCTGCAGCCTCACTCATTCGCTTCTAGACTGTCCTTCTAGCTGGGATGTTGAATCTGTCTGAGTCTCTAACATACCAGTTATTCAGAAAAGCATTTGGGTTGATGGCTTTCTCGGAATGACCAGCTGTTCAGGATGGGCCTCGTTTATATTTCAAGGAATTTCTTAATGGGAGAAACAGAACACTTTTCCTTTGATTAATTCATTGCTTTTTTTCCCCCCTCCCACTCCCCAGTCCTCAAGGACTCAGAGGTTGGGAACTGGAAGAGGAGGTCAGAAATGAAGGCTGGAACATCGAAGTACCATAGAGCTGGCCCCATTAAGATCTTCGAATGCTGTACTGTATTGTGGTGGCAGCTCGGGAGAGCCCGGGGGAGACGGAGGCTGCTCAATTTGTACTGCGAATTTAAATCCCACAAAAGGAGCCCAGTGTTGGGAGCTTTATAGTGTTCTCAGCCCTTTTGGTCATCGTTTAATGACCTCTGGCTTTCAGGGTCATTTAAGCACATTGCAGAAATGTACCATGGCTAGGTAGGCATAGGGCACAGAAATGCACCTTGCATTCTTGGTGCTGGAGATCAAACCTGGAGCCCCTCACATTGCCCGTCCTGTTCTGTCCCACGGAACCACACCCACCTGTAGAGAATAGGTTCATGTGCCAGGATGGCGGTGTATAAACCCCCTGTTAGTCTCTGGTTTGACTAGACAAAGAGTCTTACATGGCCCAAGCTTGCTACATAACTAAGGATGTTCTTGATTCCCCTGCCTACAGGCCCTGAACACAGGTGTGCACCCCTGTGTCTGGCATGTGGGGAAAGAGTGTTAGATTCTTGTGCCTTCTGCACCTCTGGCTTCTGGGACCCTCTGGGTTGCTAGAGGCCTGGTGGCCCCCGGTACTGGGCAACAGCCAGAGAAGGCGGTCAGGACAATTCTGGTGTCTTTCCTTCTAAACGCATGTGGAGGCACAATTAGTTTTCTTTCCCAGACAATCCAGCAGGCAATCTGATTCTCTGCAAACAAACAAACAAACAAACAAGACTTTGACCTTAACTTTTTGCAGAATTGTAGTGGGTTGTCCTTTTTCTGAGGTTTCCTTAAATGCTTCTGGGACCAGTTCTTCTTCCAGTCCACCAGAGAAGGTCGAGTAGGCCCTGAGCCACCAAGGAGATGTTTTCATGAATTCTAATTTCTTTCCAGATCTGGGGAGGGCCAGTGTGGAGTGGTGAGAGAGATCCCACCCACCTTTCCTCTTCTCTCTCTGTCCCTCTCACCTTCCATCCCTTCCTGTGTCCTTCCTTTCACATTTTTAAAAAATTGACTCTGTGTGTATGAGGTATGTTTATAGTGAAGAGCTAATGGTGGGGTCAGAGGACAACTTCTGGGTCCTGGAACTTGTCTCTGGAGGTTGAAACTAGGCTGGCAGGATTGGTGTGAGCATCTTTCCCTGCTGAGCCAACTCCCTTGCCCCTCCTTTTCATTTGTATTTGGGTTTGGCATGATCGGCCTGTTCCTTAAACAGAGGCTGTCCCAGGCTGTGAATCTTGGGACTAGGTATTGCTCTCTTGTTATCCTAGCTTGTCTCTTTGGAATTCAATATGCTTTGTTTGTTTTACTTCTACCCTAAGCAGAGTTATGCTTGGGGTTGTCAGGACTCAGGGCAAACACCAAGTTCTGTAGCTGAAACGTCAAGTCTTCCTCAAGATACAGGAAGGGGTACGAGGTGCATGTGTGCATCTTGTTAAAATATCCCGACACTCTGGGAATAAAATAGCACCTATCCGAGGGGATCACCTGGTCTGGAAGATGTTTCCTAGGACAGTATTGGAAAGTAGTAACAAAGTCACATGGGGGCGCCTGAGATGGTCCTTAATGCGCATCTCTAGAGACTTCTCCGTCTCAGCGTCTCAAGGGCTTAGAAAGGAGCTGAACAAGGCTGGACACAGTGGTATGTTCCTGTAAACCCAGTGCTTTTATGGCTCTGGGAGGAAAAAGATCCTGAGTTTGATTCTAGCCTTCAAAGTGAGACCCTGTTTCCTTAAAAAAAAAAAAAAAGATTTGAGGGCCAAGTGAATATTAGGAGTACTTGCTATGTGCAGCCCAAGGACCAAAGTTCAAATCAACAGAATCATGTAAAAAGCTGTGTGTGGCTGGCCCCCGTGCCCAGAATCCCAGCACTGTGGCGTGGACTGGGGGTGAGCCCACCATTCTGGCTCCAGGTGTTTTGAGAGACCCTGTTTGGAATAAGGTAGAATTTTCTCCTCTGGCCCGTGTGCATCTGTATGGGTGGGTGTGTATGTAAATAGCCACACAAATGAACACACAAATAATGAAATTTAAAAAGGGTTCAACTCATTCAATAAAAAAAAAAAACAAAAAAAAAAAAAAAACAAACAAACAAACAAAAAAAAAAAAAACAGTGTAATAAAACCAAGCTTGTGTTTAACTGGACCGGGTCAATTTCAGGTTCTGTCGTGAAGTATTAGAGCTACTGGGTTCAGGGCCTGCTTGATGCTCAGTGGGCAGCACTTGCTGTCAAGCAAGGCTAAAGACCTGAGTTCAATGGTTAGGATCCGCCCAGCTGAGGATGGATGCTGACTGGCCGAGGCTGTGCTCCGACCTCCATTTATATGCCAAGGATTGTGGCAGCCTCCTGTCTGCCATGCGCATAAAAAGAAATAAAACTGTAATGAAAACGTAAAGAGCTTGTAGACATAGCTAAAGCCTCCCCAGTAATAAATGAATTAAAATGCTTATTATTTTAAAGTATGTGTATGTATATATGCACATGGATGCAGTTGCCCACAGAGTCCAGAAGAGGGCTTCAGATCCCTCTAGGTGGCGTTACAAGCAGTTGGGAACCACCCAGTGGCGGGTGCTGGGAAAAGAACTCTGGTCCTCTGCAAAGAGCAGCAAGCCTGGAGCCAGCTCTCCAGCTCAGTTTTGAAGAGATGCTTTGGGTAGTAAATTCAGCTTCTGGCTTTAAATTCCCCCAATGCATGTCGCCTGCAGCCACCCTTCCCCCACTGCTGCCCCTTCCCCCACTGCTGCCCCTCCCCTTCCCCATCAGCAGAGCTCACCCACAGCCTTCAGATCAGCAGTGCTCTCCCGGCTTCTATTTCTCTTGATCCCTACACATTTACTAAATGTAACACTGCCACCTTTCATCTCCACGTATCTGTTTATCTGATCATTGATTTATATCAGAACGGTCTCACTGATACTTATTTTATTCTCTTGAGTGAGAGACGTTTATAAAACAGGCAAGCAGCTTCTCTGAATCATATGGCGGGAGGCAACAAGGAAAGCAGTGGATTCTGGGAAAGCAGCAGCAGTCTGTGTGTGTGTACATGGGGAGATTCCCGAGGCCAGCAAGGATTGGATGCAGAAGGGAAGGCCAGGGAAAGCCAGCAGGGCAGAAAGTGTGGGAAGGTTCACATCGGAGAGAACAGGGAAGGGGTGATGGTTCATTTACTTCTCTTCTCAACGGATGACTTTAAGATGACAATGGTGGGGGCTTGGCTTTTGTGATTACAATGCTTGACTGAAATTCCCGGGCCCTGGAATCCTGTCTTTGTGCCTCAGAATAATTAATCCTGCTGTTTTTGCACATCTGGGGACTGCCAACAGCATTCCTGACCCTTGTTTGCAAAGATAGGCATCTCTCCAGAGGCACCCATCACAATGTCCCCAGGTAGTGTCAGATGCTCCCTGGGAACCAGATCACCCATCCTAAGAACCACTGGTAAAATGGTTCACACCCCCCAGTCAAGATGATTTCTTCAGGAGCCACGTGCCTTGCTTCTTGTTGTTGTGACATGTCCGACATGTCCTTACTCACTTAGCGTGTGTGCACATGCGTATGAGGGCTTGTACACACACACACATACCCAGAGGACAACTTGTAGGACTCAGTCCTCTCTTTCTGCCTTGTGGGCTCCTGGGATCAACCTCAGGTCATTAGGCTCAGTGGCATGTGTTGTGACAGTGGGACCTGAAAAATCACCATTTAGTCTAGGTTGGCTAGCTCACCATTTAGTCTGTCTCCTTTTTTTCTAGCTACCATCCCCATCTTTCATATGGTTTCTGAGGACCTAAACTCATGTCAAGTCGCCAAGCAATTTACCAACTGAGCCATCATGAAAGACCTTATTTTCTTTGGGGACAGTTGATGGTCCTCTTAGCCTTCATCCAACCAAACGGGGAGACAGGTTCTAACTAACAGAGGGTGTGAAGTGGTTCTAGAAATGCTTCTGTGTGTGTAGCCTCCCCTCCGTGATTCATGGTGTGTGTGTGTGTGTGTGTGTGTGTGTGTGTGTGTGTGTGTGTGTGAGTGTAGGGGGGTTGTTTTGCTTTTTCTGTGGTTTCTGTGTGGGCCTCGAGAATTGACGCTGGTTGTTATGACAGTTGGGGACACAGAAGCGCTTCTCATCCGTTGGTTGCTGAAAGCTGGTTTGGTTTCAATCCAACACAACGCCTACCAAGCTGGGTGTATGCTGGTAGCTGCTAGAGTCATTCCCTAGGACAGCTGGGGACATGGGGACGTTTTTACTCTCTCTACAACTCTCGTTTGTCTTCAAAGACACTTGCATATTGGCCTAGGGTGTCTTTTGTTTTTTTTCCTTCTTTTTCTTTTCCCCATTGCTCAGTATTTCTGAAGTTGACATTTCAGACCTAGCAAAGGTGACAAAAGGTTAAGGGAGAAGCCAAGGGACCTTGTGCAGCCACTGATGCCATCTGTTGGTGGCTGTCAGAACTGATGGCCTTGGTCGTGGTGGAGCGCCTTTGACTGCCCCAGAGTTAAAAGTTGGTGGCCAGGAACCTTCCTCTCAGTGGCAGCCTATGACCCACAGGAGAAGGAAAACAGGCTGGCTTTTCAGGTCAGCTTTAGGTGGTGCTAGGAAATTTAAGGAGGGATTTTTTTTTTCCCCTCCAGGGTCTTAGCGGGGATGCTCTCTCAGGACCTGAAATCCATTTAGGAGTGAACTGTCAGCTTAAAAATCAAACCTTGGGGAATTAGCAGAGCCTCGGAGAGCGCTCCGGATCGCCGCCACCACCAAAGTGTGGGTCAGTAGAGTTAGCACACAATCACACAATCGCTGCTTGTGGAACCGGATGATGGAGGAACAGCCCTTCACACCGATGAATGCAGTGAAGATGGTAGTATTCGAAGCTGTGACAAGATTCTCTCTTCTTCCAAAGGTCTTTCAACCATTGCTTATTTGTTTCGGCACCGGTTCAGTTAAGCCAAGGCATTCCTATTTCTGAAGATAAAAGCTGAGATTCTGTGGCTGGGAATGGTAAGAGCACTGGCTGGTATTGGTGAAGTCCTGGGTGTGCCAATCCTCAGCACTACATAAAGCAGGGGTAGGAGGGGCACACCTGTAATCGAAGCACTGGGGAGGTAGAGGCAGAAGGGGTCGAGACCCAAAGTCATCTTGGCTACATGGTGGGTTCAAAGCCAGTCTGATAAACTGAAGACCATGTCTCAGGAAACAAATAGATGAACATTTTCATTGATGGATCCCCTTGCCTAGTATGGGGGAGCTAGGTTCAGTTCCCTAGAGCATCACAAAGCGAAACCCAGATAGATATCTAGGCAGGCCGTGGAGGTATGCACCTGCAATCCAGCACCTTGGAATGCAGATAACAGAGGAGCTTGAGAAACACAAACATAAAACCCAAAACAACATCAAAAGGCCCCTCCTAAATCAGCTGGTTAATGAGGCCAGCCAAGGTGGCTTAGCAGGTGGCTTGCCAGTGAAGCTGGTGACCTAAGCTCAAGTTGTCCTTTGGCCTTGAAAACACGATACAGCACAAATAACAGCCACAGAATAAAAACACAAATAAAAGCCAGTGGGGTCCTTCATTCCAGCCACAGATAAAGTCCCAGAGGTAGGGCCGGAGGGATGGCTTTAGCTGAGAAAGTGTGTGCTGCGCGTGCGTAAGGATGTAAGTTTCATCTCCACACAGGTAGAGCTGGGTGGGATGACTTACGGCTCTCAGGGGAATGGTGACAGTTGGGTCCCTGGTACCTCCTGGCCAGCCAGCCTAGCCTATTTGGTAAGCTCTAGGCCAGTGAGAGACCTGAAGAATGGGTTGCACTAGGTTGACCTCTGACTTCCACATAGATGAACACACACACACTTCCCCCTCCAGATAGACTGATCTCCTTGAGCCTAGGCTAGGTCATGGGTGTCCCTTTAAACCCTTGTGACAGTGCCTCCTGGGTGTAGAAGTGCTGTTACCCAAAGTGTGGCTGGCCCAAGATCTCAGAAGCATGTGATACTTGGTAAGAGTCTTAGGGTCTCAGTCTCCTCTCTGGATCAGGGCCTGCATTGTGGCAAGACCAAGGGGTGAAGCCCCCACAGGGCATTTCCTTGGAGGCCTGACTTACACAGTTACCCCTCCTGTGGCATTCAAAGCCCAGCTGTGGCATTCAAAGCCCAGTTCTCCACTAAGAACCCAGGCCTCCCATTGACCTTCTCAATTATAACAGGAAGAGGGATGGGAGCCCCCCTCCAAGTCTGGCTCTCCACTGGCTGCCCAGTGTTTCACAGCTTCAGATTTCTGGGTGCTACCATAAGGCAGTCACCGAGCCAGGGCTTTGGGCTGCTTCCAGGCTCCTCCTGGGAAGAGAGGTGGCTGACGAGATGGATTAACACAGGAGAGGAGGCTTCACCTCAGGCTTAGAATCTGTTTGTACCAGAAGCAGGGAGAGTTTTTTGTTTTTTGTTTTTTTTTTTTTTTTTTTCATTTCCAAATAGAAGGTCTCCTGTAAATGCTTACTCTTAGTGTAAGCGGGAAATTAAAGTGTAGGTGCCCGTCTGGAGTTGGCGCCAGAGGCCTTATCTCTAGGCCAGGAGGCGTGCGGGAGGCGTGTGCGGCCTCAGCCAAACCCATCTGCTGTCTTTTAGTCTCGGCCTCTTCCCCCTCCCTGCCTTCTTGCCCCCTTATCTTGTTCAAAGATCTGTCTTTATTATTCCAAATCCTGTATGGGGGAGGGGGCATGTGTGTACCGTACTATGGCTGTCCATGGAGGCCAGAGGTGTTGGGTCCCCTCAAGCTAGAGTTGCCAGAGGGTCATGGTGGTGAAACCTGAACTCTGTCCCTGCCAGAGTGGTAAGTGCTCCTGAGACCCCGCATTGAGCTTTGTTTCTGCTTCCTCAGACGGAGGGTGACCTTGAACTCCTGAGTCTCCTGCAGCCCAGGTGCTATGATTTCAGGCCAAGAGCTCTTATGTTTGGTTCTTTTTAGCTTAGTTCTTAAACTCTGGTGTCAGAGGGGTTTTCTAAATCTGTACTTTCAATCCCATAGGTCTTAGATGGGACGCAGGAATCCTTGTAAGGCCTCGGGCTTACCTGCCTTTCTCTCTTAGTGTGGGGATGGGGAGACGGACGTTGTCTTTTTTTTTTCTCCGGCTCCTATACAGCTTCCGAACTTACTTCTGAAGGCAAACACCTCCTGCCCAAATTGAGAAACATGTAAGATCTGTCCCCAGAAAGGGCACCCCTAAGAAGAGCTGTCTGTGCCCCACCCCTCCTGGGAGGTCTGTGGAAGCGCTCTGGAGAGACCCAACACTAATTATTCTCACAGAAGTTATTCATTAGTTGCAGCAGCCTGAGGAACCCCACCCCCACTGCATTCCTTTGAATTCAGAGGTTTTGAAAGGATCCAAACTGGGCTCAAGACTTGAGTCTTTTTTTTTTTTTTTCTTTCAATTCTTTCTTTCTCCAGCTTTTCTCATCACCAAAGCTACTCTTCCGTTGCCCACAGCGACCCCAGTGGTCGGCCGGTTGGTACCTCAGTGTGGATGAAGCCAGGATACCTGGTGTTGAGGGTTGCTGAACCATTCACCAGAGCCACAAAAGAGTCAGGTTTCCCCCATTCATTCTGGATTTCAACCACCATCAGCATTTAGCCTGTCTTCCCTGTGTGAGTGATGATTCCTGACCTCTTGGGCAGAGACTGAGTCCGTGTCCCACCTTTGGAGGAGTCTGTTTACCAACAGTGCTTTGTAAACTCTCACACTTTTCCTTCTGTTCACACGTTCCAGCCACGCTCACACACTGGCAAGCCTTCAGGAGGGGTGTCAGCTTCATGCTCTGCACCCCCCCCCCCCCCCCGTGAAGCCAGCAGACAGCCCAGGACAAGGATGCAGTGATTCACCAGTGGCCCTCAACACCACGGACTGGGTAGCCAGGGTGCAGCACTTTCCTCTTTTTTTTTTTTTTTTTGTAATAAGAATATGCTTTTTCAAAAGGAAATGGCAGAGTTGTCATGGAAATAAGCCATCAGCTCTCTGAACTGAACTAACCCCTTGGTGGGGAGGGATGGATCCTCTGTTAATACTTTTTTATCCAGTTTACGAACGAGCGCGAGATGATTTTGTTCCTCTCTCTGTGTGCATATGGAAGCAAGCATGTTCATGTGTGCACGGGTGCATGTGCACGGGTGCGCGTGTGCGGCCAGAGGCCAGCCTCTGATGTCCTCTCTGAAGAGCCACACTCCCTTTTTAATCTTTTAATCATCATTTGCTATACTATGATCCTTTCTGTGTGTAATTTTGTGTGCAGAGATGGGTATATGCCACCTGTGGGTTGTGGGTCAAACAACTCTGGGGAGTCGGTTTTCCTCTTCCACCGTGGGTCCCGAGGCTCGAACTTGGGCTGCCAGCCTTGCCTGTACAGTTGTTTTTTACATCTCCTCAGATGCATCTTGGTTTCCTTGAGACACTGTCGCACTGAAGTTGAAGTTTGTCTCTTAGGCTAAACTGGTTAAGTCTCCCTCCGAGCTCTGGGATGAACTGCCCCTCCACACCATCACACTTGGGGATCGAACTCTGGTCCTTAGGCTTGCATGGCAAACGGTGATCCAACTGAGTTAGCACACCAACCCTCTAGTTAGTAGAGACTTTCTTTCTCTTAGGACATGTTAACAGACTTCTGGAACAAATGTCAGCACATAGAGGCAGGGAAAGAGGATGAAAGATGGCTAATGTTTTTATTTTCTTAAGAGGATAAAGAAAAGAGTAAATTTGGAAACATAATATAACGTTCCTTATTCTTTCCCGACTCTGGTTTCTAAAAGTGCGGTTCCTTTGGATTCCAAGGCGGGCCGAGTTCTTTCGGCATTTGTCAATGATGTGGGGTGGGCTTTGAGTGAAGGCATCTTCTTCCCCCTGCACTGTTCATTTCTGTATCAATGGCTTGTCTCGGTACTTTAATTAATACTGTTTATGCTCACTGATGAATAATTCACAGTCATACAAGCAACAGATGTCAGAGGATTCAAAATGATTTTCCCTGAATTATTTATTATTTCCAAAAAAGTAACAGGTTTGTTGAGCAAGTAATTGGCAATACAGATGCAGATCAAGGTTTGTCGGTAGGCAACAAGGTCTCCCACATCCTCAACGTTTGTGCCTCTTAATAGCCAGGGCTGCTGTTACCTTGAGTCCATTTCCATTCCTTGCTGACAAGCTGGGGCCTGCTCTGTTGAAACAAAAGTGAGAAATTCATCTTGAGACAGCTAATAATGAATGCGGCCTTGCAGGTGGTCCCCAGACACTGAGACCTCCTGCCACCCCACCCACCCACCCCCAGCCCCTGCGCAGCCCCTTCAGAAACAAGTGACATCTTTATTTGCAGGAATATGTGTGTGAAGGTCGGCTCGTAATCCCTGAAATTCAGAGGTGGAAAAGCAAATCCGGGAGGTGGTGACACACACCTCTAGTCCCAGCACTCACGAGGCAGAGGCAGGCAGATCTCTGAGTCCAGGACTAGTCTGGTCTACAGACTGAGTTCGGGGATAGCCAGGGCTACACAGAAAGACAAAGGATCGAGGCAAGAGGATCAGATCTAGGATAGCCTCGGCTACATATTGAGTTTAAGGACTGACTGCCTGAGCTAATGATTTTAAAAAACACAACCCAGCGAGGAGGTGTGGAAGAAGATGCACAGTATCTGAGATGTCCAAAAGCACACTTGTAAGAATATTCTCTACAGTGCCCTGAATGGCTGGCTATTACATTTATTTACTGAGCACGTGCATGCGTGCGTGTGTGTGTGTGTGTGTGTGTGCGTGTGTGTGTGTGTGCGCATGCCTGTGCATGTTCATGTGTGTGTGTGTGTGTGTGTGTGTGTGTGTGTGTGTGTGTGTGACATGCATAGGAATGAGTTCTTCCCTCTAGCCTTGTGGGACCCATGAATTGAACTCTGGTCATCACACTGAGTGGCAGGTTCACTGAGCCATCTTACTGACCCTATGAGTGATTTTTTTAAAAATACTATTTATTTTATGCACATTTGTGTTCTGCCTACACATATGACTGTGTGAGTGTGTCAGAGCCCCTGAAACTAGAATTACAGACAGCTGTGAGTCACCACGTGGTTGCTGGGAATTGAAACTGGGTCCTTTGGAAGAACCGCCAGTGATCTTACCTGCTGAGACATCTCTCCAGGGCCATATACCCCAAGAATTAACTTTTAAAAAGGGGGAAACCCCAAAAGAAACAGAAACAAAACAAAAAACAACCAGCCAACCAAACAAAAACCCCCCAAACATAGACACAGGCCCTAAAACATCAATAACAACAAAATATCAACTTTAAAAACCCACACTGGAAAAATGGGTTATACCAATTCTGGTTTATTGATACAGTAAAATGTTAGTCATTCAAGTGATCTGCAGATTTATTTTTTAGTTGAAAAAACTATTAGCAAGTAAAATAGAAGATAATATTAAGTGAGGAAAAAGGATTAAGACATTGCTGTTTTATTTCGGCAGACAATGTGCTTTGGGGTTGTTTCTGTTTTTGCATAGCGACAAGTCTAGAAAGATTTTCTCTAAAATATTAATAACGACTAGTTAGGAAGAAGAAGACCCAGAGCGACTTTGTTTTCTGCTTTACAGAATTTTTAGCATCTCTGTGATAAACACATGTTTTCAGCCATCATGAAAGGTCAAGGTGCTAAAACAAGACATTCAATTATGTCATTTAAAGAAGGGAACTCCTGCACTTGAGTGGGTAATCTAGAAGGACATGCAGCCCTGCTGCCTTGGTAGATGGCTTCAGATATTCTGCCTGCAAATTTTCCATCCCCCAAGGTCTTGTCACCTTCTAAATGGCCAGTGCTGAGCTAAATGACCCAGGCTGTCACTAGGAACAGTGGGTGTGGGGGAAGCCACGCTTCCCACCCCACGGCCCTGTTTCTAAGTAGCCCGTATCACTCCGGATCTCGTTCCTTGTCTGTGCTCTAGTGTGATGTGCGAGGTTGTCAGTGGTCTGTCTGACGAGCTCCAGTGCTGTCCTGCTGAAGCAAGAGGAAATGAATTCTTCTGGGCAGCCTGCAGTCCCTGCTAAATATATTACCTGTGTAATAAGGAGCTAGCCGCAGAGATTAAAGGAAGTAACGTTATAGATTAGGTGTCTTCAGAGGGCGAGTCCTTTGGGAACGAAGCAGACAGAAGGGGGACGCAATTTGTTTTTCCCCGGGGTAGACAATCTGGTTGAGAAATGATACTGGCAGAAGAATTCAAAATAGCATATGCAAAGTTCCAGAAGAACGCCCCAAGAAGTGCGGGGCGGGGGTCATAGGTGGGCTCCGAGGAATTGAAAAGCTTGCACTTTTGCTCCAGTGAGCTGCCAGGGTTGCTGGCACTTACATAAGAAATAAATCTATTTGTGCTTTGTGACATTTCAAGGCTAGCGTGACCTTGTACACCACAGGGGAATAGAATTATATCTGTCTATTGACAAAAAAAAAAAAAAAAAAAAATCGCCGTGAGTCTCTAAGTGAGCTTTACTTACCAATAATTCTTTGTTAAATATGTAGTGACTTTTTCACATAAAGTGTCTTGGAAGAGAAGCTGTAACCATGTTTTAAAACATCCATGTAGCCGGGTATCGGCTTCAGTGTGTGCCTTTAATCCCAACATTCTGGAGGCACAGGTTGGCAGAACTCTAGTTTACAGAGCAAGTTCTAGGACAGGGAGACCGTATTTCAAACAAAACAAACCCAAACCAAAACCAAACCAAAAAACCCCAAACAAACCAAAGACAAAATAACACAAAAAATTATTCATTGTGTGTGTGTGTGTGTGTGTGTGTGTACCACATGTATGTAGTGCCCACAAAGGCTAGAAGAGGAAGTCTGATTTCCCCGGAGTTACAGGCTGTGTGAATCATCCAGCATGGTGCTAAGAACAGTATGTGCTCTTAAGCTCTACCCCACCCCTCCCCCCACCCCAAAAGATCGGCTCTTCCTTATGGAGTGCTGGATATGGTTATCTCACGCAGGTTATTTCTGAGGTACATCTAGGAGAATTGTTTCTTTGACAGACAACAGTGATGGTGTTGCTGATGTTAGTGATATTGATGGTTTCCATGGTGGCAATGGTGATGCTGTTGATGGTAATGGATAATGTTGGTAGTGATGATGATGATGATGGTGATGATGGTGGTGGTGGTGGTGAAGTTGGTGATAACAGAGATAATATGTATGTGTGCTACAAGGGACAACTTTAAGGAGTTGCTCTCTCTCATCATGACTTCCAGGGATTAGACTCAGCTGGGATTTTTATCTATTGAGCTGTCTTGCCGGTTCTCTCTTTCACAGACTTTTATTTTTAAAAAAATTTTTTAAAGCTTCATTTTATTTATCTGTCTGTGCAAGCAGTTGCCATTGTCCCAGGGGGTCAGAAAAGAAAATTGGATCCCCTGAAGCTGGAGTTACAGGCAGTTGTAAGTTGGATGCTAGGAACTGAAAGCAGGTCTGCAATCGCCACAAGTGTTTAAAACCTGCTGCTGAACTATCTCTGCAGCCCCTCAATAGATTTTTTTAATTATACAAAACACTTGTCAGAACGGGATGGGATTTTGTAGAATTTAAGTGCGGCGTGTGTGTGTTGGGGGTGCGGCTGGTGGGGGGGGCTAGAGAGAGGGAGGTTCAGTGGTTGTGGGCCTGGCTGTGGAGGATCTACCTGGGTCTCATTCATATCACATGGAGGTTCACAAGTCCCTGTAACTTCGGTTCCCGGAGAGCTGACGCCCTCTTCTGGTCTTTTCAGGTACTGCACAAATGCAGTGTACATACATCCATTCAAGGAGCCATATTCTAAAAATCCGGCTTTATAAACAGAGATTTCCGAAGCCAAACACGCTATTATTTATAATCCACCCCATCTGTGATCTCTTACAACACAGTGGACACGCCTGTTTCTGATGGGGTTTTTCCTGAGATGTCATGCAGTGAAATAAAATATTTGACGAGAAAAGAAAAACAGCAACAACGAAACCGCTCACTGTTTTCGTAGTCTTTTTAGGAAAACAAAAACACCAACAGGGTTGTCTAAGAATAATTGGGAAGGCTCACAACTGCCTGTAATTCTAGCTCTGGGGGAATCAGACAACTTTTGCCTCCTAGGCATTCACACACATACGCATGCACCCCCCACCCTCCCCACACACATAATTTTAGAATAATAAAATAATCTTTAAGAGCTGTTATCACACGTGAAGCCTAGATCTGAAAAATACTGTGTTGCCTTTGTTATTCTCCACGTAATTTCTACAGCTGTGAAGACCTTTAAAAAATCGAGTGATCTAATTGTCTGGTTTTAAGGATGAGACTCTGATCCTGTGGAAGGCTCAAGTCTTCCCGTAGATTTGGTGGGCAGTTCTCTGTGGGCCTCTAATACAATCATTCTGGTTGTCGCCCACCTTGCTTTCACTACTGGTAGGAACCTCAGGTAGAATTTTGTTTCCGTGCATCCGTCCGTTCGTCCGTCAGTCCTTCCTTCCCTCCCTCCTTTCATTCTTGGACTGCAGAGCCTCTCTATGGTTTATAGTGTGAATGGCACTGGACAGCACTGGGGTTGGGGGCGAAGGGACCTGCTGCTTTGTCTGCGGATGGCAGGATGTCTCAGGAAGGACAAGGGATGTGTCTCAATTTGTATAAAGAAGAAACCCATTAGGGACAGAACTCAAACTTGCAGCCAACTTTGTCAGGATGTCTCATAGCCAAAGCCTGTGTAGAGCAAGAACCCTTCCCTCTGTTCACCCCACTTCAGAACGGGGAGAGTTGGAAGCTCACCGTGATTGACGGCAAAATCATTTCTTTCTCATTAGGACAGGGCTGCAAAGCAGTGCTACCTTTTAGAATAGGTTTCTCTCCTGGGGATGAAGATGAGGCCGACACAAGGAGGTGTGGCACTGAGAAATTATTGTAACCTATAGGCTTATTGATTTCTGAGACTATAAAAATCCTGTCCATCTGTCTGTCCATCCACCATCTACTCATCCTAGGGCATCTGGCTTCCCACTGTGCGTCTCCCGGTTGTTTTTCTTTTAAAGGTTTATTTGAATTCACATGCATAAGTATTTCACTTCACGTATGGATATGCGCCTCCTCCTCATCTGCTGCCCTTGCAGGTCAGGAGAAAGCATTAGATCACATGGAATCGGCGTTACAGATGGTTTTGAGCCACCACGAGGGTGCTGGGAATTGAACCCTGAACCTCTGCAAGAGTAGCAAGTGCTCCTAACGATGGAGCCACCTCTCCAGGTGCAACCGCCCACCCCGCCCCGTGTGTGCTTTCCCTTTGCAGGAGAAGGTTTCATGTCTCCCTCCGTTAGCCTTGATCAGTATGTGGACGTAGATACCTTGCTTGATCCACCGGCATCTGTCTCCCAAGGGCTGGGGTCACATAGCGGTGTTTTACTGAGCTGGTTTATGTGGTTTTGTAGAGTAAGATCAGAGTTTAGTGAATCCTAACTAACTTTCAAAGAATAGCTTTATTTTGTCACTAGTGAGAGGGACTTTTCTGATGTAACTGCTGTTTTTGGTTTTTTTTTTTTAACCCTTCTTTTCTATAATTTTACATTTTTTTTTAGAATTTTTATACGAGAAAAACTATCTCATTTGTCCTTTTCCTTGCTCTCCCCTCTAACGGCTCTGCTGTCCTTTCTACCCCTTCTCAAACTCATGTCCCTTCTTTGTCACTATTGTTGTTCCATATATGTGTCTATACATGTACGTATGCATATATACATTTCCATACAGATACCCTACTGAGTCCGATTTATTAACCATTTGACTTGTGTGCGTGTGCGGTGCATGTACCAAACATGGGTGTGGAGGTCAGAGGTGTCTTCCTTGATCCGTCTCCACCTTATTTTCTGAGACAAGGTCTCTCCTTGAACCCAGAGCCCACCATTCAGTCAGAATGGCTGGCCAGTGAGCTCTCGGGGACTGCCCGTCTCTGTCTCCCCAGCACTAGAATTACAAGTGGCCATGTGTATACCCAGCTCTGTGTGTGTGTGTGTGTGTGTGTGTGTGTGTGTGTGTGTGTGTAACTCAGGTTACAGGGCAAGCCTTTGCCAGCTGTGCCATCTCCCCAGCCTCTTGGCCATTCTTTTTTTCCTTTCCACGGGATGAGCATACTGCTCCTCTCAGGGAGTTGCGGTTGTCTCTGCCCAACTTTGCCTAATTAGATTTCTGCGAAGCTTGAGGTCATTTATAGGCATTTTTTTCCACATTAAGAACATGAGTCTCTGCTGAAATGTTTTGTGGCTCTAAATTGGGACCATCCTGCCTTGTCATCAAATCATTCATCCTTACTTCAGTCAGTGCGTCCACGGGTCTGGTCCTCCGGGGGCTGCTGTCGTTGTTAATTTACATCTGACCTCGTTCTGGAGAATATTTAAGGCTGTGGAGCTAATTTAGGACGCACTGGCTCTTACTTTACCAATTAGTCTGGACCCGTGAGAATACAAGGCCCATAATGTAGGAAAGATATGCATACGGGGGGGGGGGGACACAAAGTGGCAAGGTCTAGGGAAATAAGGGGGAAGACAGGGTCTCATGTAGCCCAGGATGGGCTCACCCTCTCTATGTAGCTGAGGATAACCCTGAACTCCACCTTCAGAGTGCTGGAATTATAGGCATGTACCACCAGACTGGTTTTATGTGGTGCTAGGGATTGAACCCAGGGTATTGTACATGCTAGGCAAGAAAGCTGTCTACCCGCTGAATAGTCTCAGTGTCAGGACTATAGGTGTTCATTTTATTTTGACCCTTGGACGTTGTGTCAAAAAAGATGGTTACAGCTAGTAGTCTTACCTCAGGCAAAGGATGACAGAGAACTCAGGCCAGATGAGTCCTGATGGGGTGAATCCGAGGCAGGATTTGAACTCAGACTGTTAGCCACCTAACCACTTGGCTACAGTGCCTCACTGTGTGTCTGTGTGTGTCCGTATCCTAGCACATCACCCCAACAAAAGAAAACAACACAGGGGCTCTGCCCTAGACCACAGTGGGAATTGCGTGGAGCTGGACTGGAGCATGCAGATGCTCCCATTTCCCCTGGGACTGTGGCTTTTGTCTCTACGGTCTCCCGACAGTGAGCCGGATTCCAGCGCTTGAGTGTTTCACAGGGGAGAAACAACGAGTTGCTGAGGCAGGGTCAGGACTGAGGGACGTCAGAGAGATGGGGGAAGATTATTAGAGACGACTCTAAAGATGTCAAGAGGAAAAAGAGGGGCAGTGGGTGAACCCCGGCCTGAGGATGACTTCTCTGGGGTGGCTTAAATTCTTTAGTTTAGTCTGCCGTGTGGGATTTAATAACGTGTGCCTTAAAGAACGGCCCCTCGAGTAAGTGTTCCCCTGTCGCAGAGATGTGACTGCTCTAATTGAATTTAGAAGCAATATTAAAATTGTTCTGTTGGTGATGTTTCTAAGGTGCAGGAAATAAAGCATCCAAAGTTGCCATTGATTAGAACCAAGTTTTACCGTGTGAGGGTTATAAAGCACTTAATTCTGCTAGCAGATTTTTCACAGTTCTCGTGAAACAGACTAAGGAAATCCCCCCTTTACATAATTTATGGTCATGCTGCTGTTTAAATGGACCCCCAAAAAAATGTTCTCAGCATCTTGGCAGTGTTTTAGAGTATAGTATATTATCTCAGTTCCGGTCTATATTTATAATGAACACTTAATATGTATTGCTGCTGGTGTTTACTGTTTGAGCGGAACTCGCTCTCATGGACGAAGGAAAGAAGCCTGGTGCTCTGTGGACTTGCACTAACAGGCCACTGAGTACACACCTGGTTTGTTCCTCCTCCTTTTCGGTCTGGTCTGCCTCTGATTTCACTGAGGTGTGTCACACAGTCCTGAGGAGGACAGGGCTGGTTTGAGATGGTCCCAGAGTCCTGCCACATGTCTGTTTTATATCATGCTTTCAGGGATTCCGGAATTATAAGCAAAAGGAAGTTTTTCTTTCCCTTGAGATGGATCTCATGCCTCTCAGGCTGGCCTCAAACTCACTCTGTAGCCAAGGCTAGCCTTGATCTTAGAATGCCCTTAGTACTGGGGTTAATGGACGTTTGGCTACTTCACCTCTGACTTTCCTTTCTTCTACCTCTCTCTTCTCCCTTCCTTTCCCTTCCTCTCCCCCACCCCCTGCATTGTCATGGGCCATGATCGAATTGGCTGGGACACTAAATGGGACCCCATCACTAGCCCCCATCTTCTCCATCCTACCCAAGGACAAGCAGATTCGACTAACACGAGGCCGGGAGGAATCAGGGAATGTTCGCAGTCCAGACACACGGTGAGGAAGAATTGACTGAGTGGTAGATGTGGGCAGGGAGGAACATTATGGAAATTTCTATTACACCTTGTCAGCGTTCCAGAAATGGCCTGCTCTGAGGCAGACTGATAGATATTTATTTATTTACTTGTACACTAGAGCTCAAAGAACTTTGGGAGTGCTAATCAATACTCTACCACTAACTGGACAACTTAGTCTTAAATGGGTAGATGGATGGGAAACACTGTATAGGTTAAGACAGCTGCTTAGAACTTTACCATATACATACATATATTTTTTAAACCATACCATATAATAATAATAATAACAACAACAACAACAAGATATATAAGTTAAATTCCTCCTGACCATACAGACAAAGAGCCCATTGTTCTCATCTAGAGACATTTCTGTCAAGTGTGAGTTTTCTCTAGGTATGTCTGAGCTCCCAGGGTGCCCAACAAAGAATTCTGGACTTTTGGTGGGACGGTTAGTTGCAAGATCTAGAAACGGGAAAGTTTAAGTCTTAGCAGCTGCCAAACTTTGGACTTCACCGTAAACCCTCAGGACTAACTTTGTAGGCCAAGTGTGAGCAGCTCCGGGTATGAGGGTGGGGAGCGTCACCGTTTTATTTAGATGCCTGGCCAGAGTTCAGACCCTGAACTCTAGGGTCAGCCTCTAGAGCTCAAGTGATTTCCCCCAGGAAATGCCTTCCTGTACAGGATCACCAAACACTGCTTGCTGGTGGAAGAAAGGAGCTAGAACCACAGAGGAGAAAAGCTTCGGTTATTAATTTTCTTCTCTGTTACCGGGCTTCAGTGGAGGAAACAGCTTACTCCAGGAGACTAGTCTACTGAAGAGTTCCAAAGAGCCATTGCTGGCTGAAACTTTCTTTTGCTGGGGTTGTTTGGGGTTTTTTTTGTTTGTTTGTTTGGTTGGTTTTTCACATAGAACACTAAGAAAAAGGAAGGAAAAGATAAAAGATAAACTCCGCTTTCAAAATAACATTTGCGTCAACTCATCTAAGAGAAAAGTAGAGTTGCTCAGCTAGCAAAAGTAACGTGGGGGGATTCTAAAGGCGGCCCCTCCACCCTCAGCCTCGGTTGACTGTCCTGGGCCTGGAGCCCGTCCTAGCTCACCTCGTGGTGTTTGGAACGCTCTTTGGAAGCTGGCAGCCTGATGGTTATGTAATGTGGACTCTGAGGCCTGCCAGCCGGCCCTCAGCAGGTCCTGGGGAGATGCCAGGTTCTCTCGAGTCTTTCTTAAGCTAGCCCAATAGATTGCTGTGGCAGGTACTGGGCACTGATCTCAGCCGTCGTGATGGTACAGACTGAGACAGTGTCCTCGGAAACCTTCTGAGCATCGTTAAGCAAGTGCTGTGTTTTAATTTTTGGAAATTGCGGTGAGATGTAAACAGTAATTAAATGTGTGGGTATGAGCATGTGAGTGCAGGTACCGTCAGAGGCCAGAAGAGGGCGCCAGATCCCCTGAAGCTAGAGTTATAGGTGTTACGCTGAGGTGTGTGTTGGGAGTTGAACTGGGGCCCCCTCTAAGGGCAATAAGAACCCTTAACCGATGAGTCTTGGCTCTAGCTCCTAATTATTACACTCTGTGTGTTGGGTGCATTGGGAGAGAAGGCGAGCGTCTAGATGTGCACTTGTGGAGGTCAGAGGACAACTGTTTGTTCTCTCCTTCTACTGTGGTTTCTGGAGATAAAACTCAGGCCATCAGGCTTGCAGGACAAGCACTTTTATCCACCAAGTGATCTTTCCAGCCCTATTTTAAGATTGAGCAATCTTCCCTTCTTCCTCTACCACATTTTCTTCATCCACCCCACTCCCCCCACCCCCCTACATACACTTGGCTGGCTTCCTTATCGGCTTGAGAGATCAAGGATGCCAAAACACCTATCTAAGTCCCTGCTTCCACTGCCTCTGGTGATAGGTTCAGAATTGGGGATGTTAGATTACATGATAACCAACGCCCACCCCCGCCCCACCCCCGAGAACGCGCCTTATCATGGATTCCTATTTGTTTTATTTCAAAAAAAAAAAAAAGTACTCTGAGAACCTTGGACCTCCCGAGTGCACAGAACCCGATTGCTTGCTCTCCTTCCTTTTCCATACTCTTGTGGCATCGGCCCCCTGTTTGCAGGGGGGCGGGGCGGCGGGGACGGGTGGCCTTGTTCCAACTCGACTCCTCTCTTGTCACCAACTTCTCCCTTCCTCTTCCTTCTCATTCCTTTTTGAACTTTTGGTCCAAACGCACAGCTCCTGTGACCTGTGTGGGAACCGGGTACTTCCTGTGGGGTGCAGAGGGGATCCCACTCCTACCCCTCCAACCCTCAGCCGACAGATGCAGGGTAACAAGCCTCTAGGAGGTTTACTATACAACCCTCTGGGTTCTCCAGGGATCCATCCTCACTGAATCAGCATTTTATTTTCCCTGTGTATTTATCTTCTTTTCTGTTTCTTTTCCTTCCTTCCTTTCTTTTTCTTTTCTTTTTTTCTCTGTTTTTTGGGGGGGTGGGTGGGGATTTTTTTGTTTCATTTATGCTGTTTTTGATTTTTCCAAGACCTTGTTTCTCTGTGTAGCCCTGGCTGTCCTGGAACTTCCTCTGTAGACCAGGCTGGCCTCTAACTCATGAATCCACCAACCTCTGCCTCCTGAATGCTGGATTAAAGGGGCACACCACCACTCCTGGCCTTGGTTATATATTTATTTAAATTTATTTATTTTACACAATGGAATACTACTCAGCCACCAGAAACAATGACTTAACCAAATTCTTAAGAAAATGGCTGCATCTAGAGAAGATCATCCTGAGTGAGATAACCCAGTCACAAAAGAACAGACATAATATGCAGTCACCGATAGTGGGATGCTAACCCCAGAGGCTTGCACTCCCCCAGAAACAACTCACAGACTGTATGAAGTCCAAGAAATAAAGAAAACAAAAAATATACATATATTCACAAAACATGAAGACTTTGACTATTTCCATGTTGCGTTTTGTTTTGCATGTACTTTACGCTTATTGCAACTAGTAGGTTTTCAATGCATACTGTCAAGCCCTTGAAAAAAATCAAGTACTGACTAAAAAATATATTCACATGGTTTTATGTAAAATTTATTTTAATGTCTGAAAAAACAGTACTGACAAAAATGTATAATTTTAAGCAAAAAATGTTTAAAATCTGTACATTTATCTTTGTTTTACAAAATAAAGTCGTTTAAAAAATAAAAAAAAAGAAAACTATGAGCCAAAATAAAAAAAAAATTTATTTATTTATTATAGATTCTAGAGTAGATTTAAAAAACAAACAAACAAAACAGCCAGTATTTAAAAGATCTGGAAATAATCTTACCTAGTTGCCTTTTATTTTTATTGGTTTTGATTTTCGAGTTTAAAAAGAGTTGATCTTTTTGCACTGCTGGGGATAGAATCCAGAGCCTTCCCCATACTGGGTTAACACTTAACCACTGAACTTTTGAACTATTAAACAGTTTCGACCTAGCTTTTATTAAAACACACACACACACAGGCACATCTTTGGCCTAGGCTGATCTTAAACTTCCCTGTTTGGCTTAAGTTGAGTGACCCTCTGATCCTCCTGCCTCCACCTCTCCAGTGCTAAGATTACAGGTATACACTAACCCCCTATTGATTTGGTGCTGGTCATTAAACCCAGAGCCTTGTCAATGCTAGGCAAGAGCTACCAACTGACCTACGTCCCCAGTTTAAAAAAAGATAATGAACCCTTGTGATATACTTTGGAACAAAGAGTGAAAGTTGGGCCGTGTGTATGTGTGTGTGTGTGTGTGATTATCCAACCATAATGACAAATTAATTTATCTGTCAGCATTTATTTTTTTAACCTTGGCTTCAAAATTAGAACACAGATCAGCAAACCAGTTGGAAGAATGAAATTAATGATATTTTAAAAACATCCCCTCTGACTCTGGGAATGAGCAGGTGGAGCTGAGGGGCGGGGCGGGGCGTGGGGGAGGGGCGGGTGCAGGGGAGGGGCTGGAGACGGTAACTGGAAATGAAGGACATCCTTGTTCCAGCAGGAATGAGTGGGTGGGCGAGAAAGCCTTCCCACAGGGCGCACCTAGCAAGGTTTGGAGGCCCAGAAGCAGCCTTTGGGGGGAAAGTTCTGATCAACAAATAAAAGGATAGGAAAGAAAGATCCGTATCTGTATTTAAAAGGAAAACAGAACCATCTTGCCGGGAGGACCGGTCCAGAGTTGAGGAACCTGTAAGTGACAGAGCCTGCCGGCAACTGTCTGGTTCCAACGGAGCACACCATGAAAACTGTCACCTCCAAGCCACGTTCCGCTTTAGGTCAAATCAGCTTTTCTCCCTGGGCCTTTTCAGAGGCTATGCCTTCTTCCCTCCCGTGATCCTATTCGAGGAGCGTGAATGGCTCAAAGGCTTGTTTTTGTCAAGGCCCACCATTAATACTGTGGAGTGATTCCAGGAGCTCTTTCTGGTTACCAGAGAATTCTGTATGGCTCTGGGCACAAAATCTGCCTTCCCTGGTGGTTTTTTAGGCCCATGAGAAAGGGAAGGGAAAGTTGCCTCTTCTCGGCCAGCTCTGGCTTCTGGTCCTGGGAAGCGGGGCCAGCCCTCGTAGCGTGTGGCCATTAGAAGGCTGCATGACGTGAGAAGGCGTGTGAATGCCGCCAGCCACTGCAGCTGGCTCACGGAGAGCGTTCCCAGGGACACACAGGACACTAAGGGCTGTGATGTAACTCCGATCTGCCAGATGTGGGAGCCGGCATGAGTCATGCTGGGAGATTCATGAAGATATGACTTCTGGGTCATCTGAACAGACTGTAGGCCACCTTCCCTGACGTGGGTGGTTATAGGCAGCAAGTCCACACCCCAGGAGCCCCCAAGTTCACTAACATCCGTCAGAAAGTGACAGTCTGGTTTGCTGCTGTCCGCCCAACACTGCGACCTCACCACCCCCAAAACATGTGCTGAGTTATAAGGATCGGGACAGGGACGGGATGTGAGAGGAAGAGAGCACTCGGCTGGTGCCACGCCAGCGAGAGGGCTGGCGCTCTGGTCTTGTGTTACATTATTATTACTTTTTAAAATTTTATTGAATGAGTACAGGACTCCTCATAGTGATTAATGAGTTTTTTTTTTTTTTTTTTTTTTTCTGAGAAGTTGTAAATCGGCCTTTAAAAACTTTCTCACAAAGGTGTGATATCCAGTCAGGAAAGTGTATGTGCTCTGGGGGAATCTCATACCATCTAGTAGTGGAGGCTGGTGTTACTGGAGCTGTTAGGGTCAAGGCCTCAACAAGCTAAGCTCTGGCCAATATCCTCTGTGGGCCAATTAGGAGTCAAAAGCAGAGAAGGGAAACTAATTTAGTCTGGCCACACTGGGAAGAGGCCATTGAACCCTACCTCGATCTTCAGAGCACCAGTAGAAGGTTTGTGTTTAGACCGGGGCAGGAGGTAGGCGCAGGTTAGCAATCCACGGCCAGGTGTGGTCCTGCCCGCCACTGGCCGGACATCTTCTCACCTCCGTTCCTCCTGCAGTGTGATCTGACAGGTTGTCAGAGCCATGTGCCATCTCTGCTTCCAGCCCTTTTCTCCCGAAAGCACGAGACGCCCAGGGAAATTCCAATTTCTTAGGGTCACTGTGGCGCCTCTCTCTTCAGAGTATTTTACTTCTCCCCGGAAGTTTACTGAGCCCCCCCCCCCCCTAGGAAGACACAATTGAATCAGGTAGATGGAGGTGAAGCTGTCCTGGATTACCTGTGTACCCTTCGTCTGGCAACAGGGAGCTGGAGAGATGGCTCAGTGGTTATGACTGCTCTTCCAAAGGACCCAGGTTTGATTCCTGGCACCTGTATCAGGGGATCTGATGTTCCTTTTCAGGCCTTTGTGGGCATGGCGCATACATGTGGTACACAGACATGCAGATTGGTAAAACACCCATATACGTAGAAACATAAATAAATCTTTAAAGGGAGGGGGCGCCAGAGGCCAGTTTGGATGAGGAGAACACAGAAAATAAGTTGGAAGGAAGGCTGTTTGTTGAACTTCCAGAACTGTACAGGACAGAACAGTAGAGCTGGCTGGCTTGGAACACAAAAAAAGCATTATCTTACCAAAAAAAAAAAAAAAAAAAAAAAAGCAAGGTATGTCTCAGATATGACAAAAAGGTTTTCTATTGGCTTCACCTCCTCATATGCCTGGGTCCCCATGTTTTTAAAAACAAGATCTCATCACAGAAGATGACAAATGCTTAAAGAATGTAAAGCTCTCCTCCATAGCCCGTCTGCCCGTGACTAGAAAGTAGGTCTTATCCTCCTAAGGCACCACCCAAAACGGCCTCAAACATCCCTGTGGTCCCATTTTAACAAAATCAGAAAACAGTTATGACAGTCTTTAAGTGGAAGAGGGACCAAGATAGAGAAATATAAATATAAAGCCCACAATTCTGAAATTAAATTTAAGAATTTTAATTTTAAATTAAAATTAATTTTAAAGTAAACCCAGGAGCATGGAGGGAGGGAGTTTCATGAAGAAACACTGGTAATTGAGTAATTAAGACACAGCAAATAAAGCGGGGGCGGGGGTGGGCTCTGAGAGAGAAGTAGACCACACAGAGGAGGTCATGGGGAAGGAGGGTCTGGAGTGAGTTGCGTAGCCAGGGGGAATGCCTGCAGCTTCTAGAAGGGAAGAAAGGATTGTCTTGTAGGGTCTTCAGTGGTAGCTTGGTTCTTTGGACACCTCCACTTCTGACTCACGGCTTCCGGAACTATAAGGAGTAAATTCTGACTGTGTTATCTGCCACCTCTACGGTAATTTAGTATTTGGTTTGGAAGCTGATAGAATCTTCATACCCAGGTCAAGAACTAAGGTATTAGCGACCCAAGGGGAAACCCACGTGAAGCTTCATCTCCTTCATATCATCCCTAGATCACCACCGTGCTATCAAGTGTCTTAATTTTCTTGTTGCTTTGGCCAGATGCCTGAGGAGAGGCAACTTAAAGGAGGAAAGGGTTGTTTTGGTTTTCATTTTGTGGGGATACAGTAGGTCACGGCAGGTCTAGTTATAGTTACAGTGTAGCCACCAGAGTCAAACAGCAGGTAGGGTAGGCTGCTGAGCTATCAAACCTCAGGGGCCCGCCTTGTGACTCACTTCCTCTAGCAAGGTGTCACCTCCTAAAGACTTCACAACCATTTAAAACAGTGCCACCATCCAGAGAGCCTGAGCCGATGTGGGACTGGCTTTTCACATGCAAACCACACAGGTTTTATGCCCAGTAAGCATCCTTAAATACCGTCGTAGGCACACTTGCTTCTGTTTGAGATTCTTTTCACTCAGCATTCTGAGGGATGTGTTTCTTTGTTTGGTGTAGTTTCTGAGACAGGGTCTCACTGTGTAGCCCAGACTGGCTTTTAGCTCTGGATCCTCTTGATTCTTTTGGGATCACATACATGTACTGTTTTGGGTTTGATCATTTTTCTAGCTGTATACGGTTGCCCTTTCATTATTCAAGGTTTCAGTTACGTGTAGTCAGGTGCGGTCTGAAAATGTGAAATGGAAAATTCCAGAAGTAAACGATTTCATAAATTGTGCTTATTCCTCCTCCTCCTCTTCTTCTTCCTCTTTCTCCTCCTTCTTTTTAGATTTTAGACAAGGTCTCACTGTTAGCCCTGGCTGGCCTTGAACTCGTGGAGATCTGCCAGAGTGCTGAGATTAAAAGCACGAACCATCACGCCCAGCTACCTGACTTTGATTTGTATCTTGATAGCAATTGGTCTGTGTACCTATTACTTATTGCTGTTATTGTTTTATTGAGCCTGATTTACAAACCAGTCATATAGAAGATACATAGCAGTATACAGGACTTGGGACCAACCATGGTCTCCAGCATCTATTGGGGGGTGGGGGCTTGGAATGTGTCCCCTACAGCTGGCAGCACCACTGAACCCCATGTCTCCGAAGAGCCCGTTACAGGGCTCCCAGGCTGAGCAGACAGTGGTGCACACCAATTTTCTGAGAACTGGGGAGCTGGGCTGCGTCTCTGAATTTTAAACATTCTTAACCCATCACCGGGAAGATGACTGAACAGCTGTCGTACCCTCCGTCTCAAATCTCAGAAATAAATTTGCATGTTTTAGGAGCTCCAACCCCAGGCCTCCTCTGCAGCTCTCCATCTTTCTGCATCCCCACACGCACGGAGAGTGTTCCTGAATGCCCCGCTCTGATGAGCCTTAGAAACAGCGCCAGGAACCTCACAGAGGACGAGATTAAAATCCAGGGCCCCAGCTGTCTCATTTGCCTGATGTGCCCCCACATCCTTACGGAGGTGGGGGAGGCTGAGTTTGAACTCAAAATACCAAAATAGAATGGGGGGGGGGGCAGGTGTGGCAACCACACCCTGGATGCCGTTTTTTTTTTTTTCCTAGAGAAGAGAAAACCTTTGATGGGGTTTGTGGTGGTCGAAAACCCAGTCATTATGGCGAAAGAGAAGTCATTATTTTTCTGGTACAAAAGATGTGTATCTTTCTTTCAGAGTGGGAAAAAAAATCTAGTCCCAGCAGGAAGTATCTACAACCCCATACCGCCATTAACCACTGTTGAATATATTTGCATATGCAACTGCATACACAAACCTTCTTCCTATAAAAAAATAAAACCATTTATTTCTGCATCAATAAATATGCCAGGTGCTGGTCCCTGGGGATACGGCATGAATAAAACAGTGCTTGTCCTGATGGAACTGATATTCCAAGCAAGTATGAGCCAGCAAGTACAGCACACCTGTAATCCGAGCTCCGGGGAGGTGGAAGCTGCAAGGCTGGAACTTCAAGGCCAGCCTCTGCTATGTAGCAAGTTTGAGGTCTGCCTGGGCTGCAAAAACAAAAACGACCCAACAACAAAACCAAAACCTACAGACTAAACGGGATATTGTAGTAAACGTTTAGTATTAGCTGATTTATTTTCCTACCCCTTTCCACTGCAACAGATATTCCAAAATAACTCCTGAGTTTATCAGTGATTCCAATCAGGACTGAACAGAAACTGGTGGTGAGCAGCTTCTGAGGTAGCGCGACCGCACGGTCAGCTTGGGCCCCCCAAGTGTCTGTCAAGATCCAAGCAGCCCTTGCATAAGCAAGACAGAAGCTGTGGCGTCTTTGATTGTTCGTTGCTGTAACAAAATACCCTAGGGGGCTAATGTTGTTTTAAAAAAAAAAAAGATTTATTTGGCTCTCAGATTTGGATGGCCTCCGCATCTTTCTATTTGGGTGGAGTTTAATCAAATCATGGCAATGGTATCGGTGGGGAGCACATCTTAAAATGTCTTATTTTAAATACTCACTGGTGTGTAGAAATGCACACATATGTGTCATGGTGCATGTGTGGAGGTCAGAAAACACCTTTGAGAAATTAGTTTTCTCTTTCCACCAAGTGCAGCAGGTCCCTTTAGCCTTTGAATTGTTATCTTCCTGGCCCCTGGGACAGAATCTTGCATCTTGATACAGAAAATAGGAGAAGGGCTAGGGGTCAGCTGCCATATTGTACCGCAGTTCACTCTCATCAGGGTTTATGACACCCCAAACAATGTAAACTCCTACTTCTTAAAGAGTCTCAATCTCCAAGGTGACTACACTGAGAATAAATCCTTCAACACAAGGGCCTTTTAGAGACAGATCACTTCTGAACAACATTTAGAGTTTGGGGCCAAGCTCCAAATAGACAGCCATAGGAGTCATATAATACGGCACCCCACGAGAAGGAGAGATTAGCCAGCTCTGTTGCGGTAACATTAATAGGTTTGCTTGTTTAAGCAGGGGTATGGTCAGCACATAAAATGCACCACAGGCGCCAAGAAGATGGCTATGAGGGTACAGTGCTTGTCTGTAAACATGCAGCCAGGAAGCTCTGAGTTTGATCCCAGTGAAAAAGCCAGGCACAGCAGCACGTCCCCAGCACCCCAGGGCTGGACGGTAGTGATGAGTGCTGCATCCTTAGGGCTTGCTCACTGTCTGTTTCAGTGAGGGGTCATATCTTAAAAGTAAGGTGGGGTGCAACCTAGCATCTACCTGTCTTTCTCATGCATATAGACAGACAGACAGACACCTAGCATCTCCTTTCTTCCTCATGCATATAGACAGACACCTAGCATCTACCTCTGTTTTCCTCATGCATATAGACAGATAGACAGACACCTAGCATCTACCTCTGTTTTCCTCATGCATATAGACAGATAGACAGACACCTAGCATCCACCTCTGTCTTCCTCATGCATATAGACAGACACACACACACACACACACACACACACACACAGAGCACTGTAGAAGAAAGACAGAGCAAGACAGCAGGTGAGTACCCCATTCCTCTGATCCCACAAATAGTCCAGGCTGAATAGCTTTTCAAACAACACTTTTCTTAGAGAGTCTGCAGTGCCTGCTTTTAGGATAATGGGAGAAAAGATGCTGGGAGGAAGGCAGGAAGGACATCTCTGACTCACCCAGAGTGTACTGAGATGCTTCCTGCTTAAGGGACACACAGAACGAAGTCCAAGCCATGGACTAGAGATGATTAGAGATGTCTGAATATGAGAAAGCTTATCCATATATAAACTCTGACTTAGTCAGGGTTTCTATTTCTGTACAAACATCATGACCAAGAAGCAAGTTGGGGAGGAAAGGGTTTATTCAGCTTACACTTCCACATTGCTGTCCATCACCAGAGGAAGTCAGGACTGGAACTCAAGTAGGTCAGGAAGCAGGAGCTGATGCAGAGGCCATGGAGGGATGTTACTTACTGGCTTGCTTCCCCTGGCTTGCTCAGCCTGCTCTCTTATAGAACCCAGGTCTACCAGCCCAGGGATGGCACCACCCACAATGGGTGGGGCCCTCCCTCCCTTGATCACTAGTTGAGAAAATTCCTTACAGCTGGATCTCATGGAGGCATTTCTTCAACTGAGGTTTCTTTCCCTGTGATAACTCTAGCTTGTGTCAAGTTGTATAACCAGACAGTATAACCTATCTTTTAAAAGATTTATTTATTTATTTATTTTATTTAGTTTTTTTTTACGATAGGGTTCCACTCTGTATCCCTGGCTGCCCTGGAACTCACTCTATGGACCAGGCTGGCCTCAAACTCACAGAGATCCATCTGCCTCTACCTCCTGAGTACTGGGATTAAAGGTGTGCACCACCAGTGTCCAGCTAGATTTATTTTATTATTATGTTTATTTTATCTCTCTGTGTAACCAGGGCTGGCTTTGTTCTCAAAGATCTTCCAGCCCTTGCCTCCCAAGTGCTGGAATTAAAGGCATGTGCCGGCTAAGCCCAGATAAAGATTTCAGTACATGTATGTATGCAAGTGTGTGTGCACGTGTGAGTGTAGGTGCCTAAGGTGGTCAAAGGAGGGGGTTGGATAGCTGAAGCTAAGGGTGGTTGGTTTTGTGCCGCCAGACTTGGATGAGTGCTCAGAACTGAACACGGGTCTCCTGGAAGAGCGACAGTGCTCCGAACAGCAGGGCTGTCTTTCAAACCCATGCTTTATTCTAAGGCAAGTAGATGAAATTTGTGTGTGAGGGTTGCTGGGGATTAGATTTATTAAGCAGATTCTATTGGCATTGTAGAGCTAGCCTTGGAAGGGCAGGCACCCTGCACACTCCTTGTCATTAGAGGCAAGGGGTTCAAACTTGAGTGGGGGGAGGGAGTGGGGAGCGAAGGTCCGATCTTTAAATAGTTCCCTCTGAGAAACAAGATCCTGAGGGAACTGTTCCGCACCTCCTATCTCCCTCTTCATCACCTACTAATTTGTTTATCTACAGGACTTTTGGGCCCTGCTTTCCATAAAATTTATTATATGGAAAATATTTTTGGTCCTTTAGCTCCCCTACCAAATTTGAAGCATTTTAACTGGCTCCAAGAGGCCTTTAAGTCCCATGTGTGGCTATCTTTGAGTTGAGTCATATAAACTTTATTGCCAACCTTGGGGGAAACTGCATTGCATTGGAGTCACTTGTGACGTGTGTCACCCCCTTGCTGGGTCCACTCTCCCTGTGGTTGCCATGGAATGACTGAGTCAACAGCCTACTCCGAGAAGAGGAGGATCCTTCTCGGTGCTCCTGTGAACATGGGCACAGTGTTCTAGGAAGGATAGACTGACCATCAGAGTGTTAGTAGCAAAAGAAGTTTAATGAGATGGTGTGAGGTCACAGGGTCATTTCTATTTAGACTAGAGATGAGAAGGTTAAGGGTCAACTGTGGGCGTATACATAGTTCAGCTGTGGTGCACTTACCAAGTATGTGCGAGAACCTGCTTCTACCCCCCAGGGGGAAATGGTGAAGAGAGCTAAGATAAAGAGGAAATAGTGATATATTGATATTAAGAGGGGGAGAGAGATACAGATAATTCAGGTACAGATGGAAGGAGAAAGGGGACATGGTGTAGTTGGTAGTGAGCTTGCTTAGGATGCCTGAAGCCTTGAATTCCACCCCCAACATTTCATAAGCCACGTGAGGTGGTACATGCCTATAATTCTACCCCTGGGGATGTGGAGGCAGGGGGATCAGGAGTTCAAGGTCATCCTCAGCTACATAGCAAGTTTGAGGTCAGCGCTGAGCCCACCCCCAAACAATAAAATAGAAAAAGAAAAGATACAGAAAGGAAACCTAAGATAATAGAGAAACTTGGAAGTATTATGTTAAATAGAATCAGATGAAGGGACCCTGTGAGAAAATGCAGGACAGCCATTTTTATCATCCTAAGATGGCTCTATATTTTAGAAGGTTCTGGAGTCTTTAACGGATGAGACTTCATTAGATTAGGTCCTTGAGTATCTCATCCCAGGACCCTTCTGTTCTGCTGTTTCCTGTCTACACTGTGGGTAAAGAAAGTTTCCTGCCGCAGGCTCTTGCTGCACTGAGGCTCAGGAGTTGGGCCTTCTGAAACAGTGATTTCCTGAGGTCCCATCAGTCATTTTTCCTGGTGACAGTGTCAAACCATTGCCCGCTGTAATAAGAAGCGGCCCCCCACCTTCCCTCTCAATCCCGTGTTCTCTTTTACAAACCCTACAATGGCAGGTTTTACATTTGGGTCCTTAATTCATTTTCAGGTTAAAAAAAAGAAAGAAACTTAATCATATTTTATTTATGTGTGCGGGTGTTTTGCCTGCAGCATGCAGTGCCCTTAGAGGTCAGCACAGCCCTTAGAGGTCAGTACAGCCCTTAGAGGTCAGCACAGGACTCTGGATTCCCTGGGATTGGAGTTCGAGATGGTGGTGAGGGGTTTGTTATCTTAGATAATATAATCACTTCTTTTTTTTTTTTCTCCTCCTTCCTTCCTTCCTTCCTTCCTTTCTTCCTTCCTTCTTTCCTTCCTTCCTTCCTCCCTCTTTTTTTTTTTTAAATCTTTCTCGCCTTCTTAGACAGTGTCTCACTGTGTAGACCAGGCTAGCCTCAGACTCCCAATAATGGCTATTTTGTTTTCCTGGAATTCCTACTTCTCTTTCATGTGGAAGAAAGCAAGCAAATAAAGCCACCCAGAGTTGTGGCCATTTGACCCAACCGGCTCATTGTCTCTGCTTTCCCTCCAGTGTGTGGGTACAGGCATGTTTCTTCCTGCCATTCAGGTCCTTTGCTGTGCAGCCTTATGAATGAACGTCACCGCTTAGAAATCCAGAAGAGAAGGTGTGGCCTGTGTAAAAGCCTCTTCCCTCAGGCCTTCTTTGTCTTTGCCTCAGTTTCTGCATCTGTATTGTGACAGGGGTCCGAATTGTACCCACCTATTAGAGTTATTAGGATAAATTAAAGCAGCTATTGGGGGGGGGGGAAGGCTCTTGAACAGCTTCTGGAACATTCCAGAGTTGTCTGAGAAGCCTTTTCATTAAGGTGAGCACTCACTGAGCCCCCGCCTTCCGCACTCTCTGAACCCCACCTGGGCTGTCAGTAAAGTAACAGGGAGCTGGCTCCAGTGCCAAAGTAAACAATCCCGTTACCCGGCCGAGCCCTGGGTTTATGAATTATTCCTTAGCAGGCTTCTTCTCCGATTACTTAAAATCGTGATCAATGATAGAGGAAGGATTTACTGCTTTTCAAATTTCTTTTTTAGGTCACTAGACTGGCCTCGGTTCTCTGGCTGTTTAGGAAAACATAATCCTTTCCAGGAAATGGATTGGCTTAGATGGGGGCGGGGTGCTGGCTTTGGGGGCGTAAGATTGCAGGTTGCCAAGGAGGTGGGAAAGTTTAGGAGATGAGGGATTCAGGGAAAGGGTTGGCTCAAGGACAGAAGTATCTAATGGCAGAGCCCCAGGTGGCCAGTGGATGCTGGGAGCATAGGGCAGATGGTCCTGGTGTGCCCTAGAAGTTGTCAGGAAGTGAAGTATGCATGGGTGAGGGGTCATAACCTTCCGTCTTGGACTCTCCTTGACCTTCCCCCCAAAAGGCACTAAAGATGGGAGGAAGATCTGGGTGGAGTCCTGAGAGTGTGTGGATTGTTTGGGAAGTTTGAGGGGAGTGAGGAGGGAGGAAAGAGCAGGCCAGATTTATAGATCACAGAGCGAAAGCTGAAAGCTCCAGAAGTGAAAGTCAGGAGGCTCAAGAAGTCTGAGTGGCTGAGGCACAAGCCTTTTTTAAGATGCCGTGGCACATAGCTCAGGGTACAGCATCTCTGCCCAGTGTGTACAACAAGCCCTGACTTCAGGTCCAAATACCACAAGAGGAAAGTACAGAACAAACTCACCTCCCTGAGCTGAAGGTGAAAGGCAGGGTCTCCTGCCCTGAAGGACTTCGTGAGCAGGGGGATGGATTTGTCAGGAAGCCGTACCCAAATCAGATTCAGTGAGGAGATAGGGACCGTGAGGGAAAAGAGTGGATTTAGCCACTCCCTTGGGAAGCTGTTATAGGATCTAGAGAAGGGACCATATTTATCAACCCAGACAGATAAGCCTATAGGGGAGCGTTGTTGGCAAATAGACTACCGATGCTGGTGGGGTAGGGAGGTGCCAAGGAGTGACTCCCAGACTTCCCACCTGTACAGGTGGGCGGCAAGAATTCAGAGGAAATTTTACCCCTTATATAACCCGCTTTATTGCTCAAAGCCGAGCAGGGAAAAGCTGTCATTCTACTTCCCAAAGTCACAGTGGAATCCAGGTGGCCTTGTTCTGTCTTCTAGGGACAGGAAAACACATTGTTTCGGTGCCACTTAACATGCTGGGTTAGCATCTTAGGGGACCTGGTATTTCTTCCAATCCTTCCAACAGCCTAAGAAGCATCCTTTCCCGTGGAATGGTGCACCTGGCCACACTACCAAGTGTTGTCTTCCTTAGCATCTGTCTCTGAGTCTAGAGCTAACGGAAATAGGGAAACATGCGTAAACAGAACAGCAGAGAAGGTGCTCTGGCTTTCTGTTTTCAGGCGTCTTAACAGCTGAGCTTGTAGTGGATACCTGTAAACCCAGCTCCCGGGCACCGGAGGCAAGAAGGAGGCTGCAAACTCTAGGCCAACCTGATGTACCTAGCAATTTCCAAACCACCTAGGGCCACCTGTCTTCCCACTCTCCAAAAAGCAGAGTATGTTTGTTTACGCCTTTGAGGTCATTAATCGACTAGACTGTCTAGCCAATGAAGTCCAGGGACTCCCCCTCCCCCGCACTCCCTCCCTCCCTCCTCTTGCCCTCCCACTCTCCCGAGCTCTCTCTCTCTGTCCCTGAGTCTTGGGAACGCAGGTGCATTTGATGTGAATGCTGCAGATCTACAGACAGGTCCTCACGCACGCATAGCCTGCACTTCACCAGCTGAGCCAGCTTCCCAGCCCCTTGGGAAACATTTCAACCAAGAACAACAGTTATATGCTATCTGTGATTTAAGTCTTTTTCTTTGTTGCATCCACAGCCTTGCTAAGGTTTTATCAATTTTTTTTTTTTTTTTTTTTTTTTTTTTTTTTTTTTTTTTTTTTTGTCGATCCAACTTTCAGTCTTATTGATTTTTCTATTTTCTAGCTTATTAATTTACACTCTAGTCATCGCCTTTGGCTCTAGCTATAATTCTTGTTGTTGTAAATTTTCCTTTACAGTATCTTTAGGTAGAGAGTGAGTTGCTTTGAGGTCTTGTGTGTGTTTATGTTTTCCTGTTCGTGTGTATACAGGGATGCGCGTATGCATGTGCACACGGAGGCACAGTAAGCATTGTACAATAAGCTTTAACCACTGAGCCATTTACCCAGCCCTGGAAGTCATTTTATTCTTGTACTGTGGGTCATTTTTACGTTTTACATGCATCTCTCCTGTCTTTTGTTGTATTTTCCAGGGCTGGGGATTAAATCGGCCTTAAAGATGCTGAGCAAGCCCCTTAGTCTATGCTCTCTCTCTCTCTCTCTCAAATGGAAAATCCAAACAGTATACAACAAAACAAGGAAATTATCCTCAGACCCGCTCATTTCCCTCCTTCGGTTCTGTATCATGAACACTGTCACAGTGTCAGTGGCTGTGGGGGTACATGAAGCTTAAAACACAGCAGCGGTGGCCATGGCTTCTGCAGCCACATTCAGTTTGAAAGCTTCATTTGCCTCCCTCCCCTGTAAAAACAGAGCCAAGGCACAAGCTCAGAGGGCAGACCCCTACGGAGGCACAGTATCTGCCGGATGGTAACAACCCATCACCAGGCTGCAGCCCGGGAGTCACAGCAAAGGAAAGAATTTTAATCGTCTCTCTCATCTTGGCAAGATGGTATCTTGTTTTGTTTTCCCTAACCTCCAATGACGGTAAATTATATTTTGTTGTGCTTTGTTTAATCTTATCCCGATTATAAAGGTGCTACATGTGCTCTGAGACTATTTAGAAATTTCAAGAGAAAGCGGAAATTCCAGAGATAAGGGTTCTTTGGGATCTTTTAGTGTCTTGTTACTTCTTTGAAATTTTTGGGGTAGTTATTACGTTGTTTGCGTATGGATGCTTTGCTTGCATGTTTATCTGCATGCCATATGCATACCTTGTGCTCTCGGAGGTTAGAAGTTGTCAGGTCCCCTGGAACTGGAGTTACAGACGCTTATGACTTGCCGTGAGGATGCTGGGAACATGTCTCTCCAGCCTCTGTGTTATTATTTATTGGGACAAGGGCTCACTGTGCTGCCCAGGTTGGTCTTGAACTTGTGAGATCCTCCTGCCTGAGCTCCCCTGGGTGTTGTGGTTACAGGTGTGGCCCATCGTACCTGACTCGATCCTGTGTTATTATTTTGAATGTGGCTTTTCCTGAACCCTGTGGTTTTCTGTAGGCTTTCCTCTTCTGGTGGTTTGACAGTCCACACCGTGTTTTCATTGTTCTGGTAGTGACACGTGACCTGTGTCATTCCTGATTATCAAGATCAAAATATTTAGTCTTTGGAACTGTACACAACCTATTCACTATTCTTTAAAAACATTTTATCTTTCTGTCTACCTATCTACCTACCCATCCATCCATCCATCCATCCATGCAGTGTGTCTTGTGTGGGTATGTCTGACACCCTCTCCTGCCCTCCGTGCATGTTACGCTTCCTGCTTTCTCACTCTCCCCAGGATTAATTTTCACTAATCCTGGAGCGAGCTATTTTGTCTAGACTAGCTGGTTAGAAAGCTCCAGAGACCCCTCTGTCCCCACCGCTGCCAGCACTGGGACTGAAGGGACATACATGGCAGCATCCAGCTTTTTACACGGGGGTTTGAGACCCAAGCTTGGGTCCTTGTGCTTATGTGGAAAGTGCTCTTACCCAGGGAGTCACCTCCCCAGCCAGCCTGGAGTTCTGTGTTGGGGACTGTAGGGATACACCACCATGTTCATGCCTCATGCCATCATACCCAGTCCGACTGATATTCTTCAAACTAAATCAACTTTTAATTGACCAAAGTTTATAAATTCTACACACACACACACACACACACACACACACACACATATTTCATAAGCTGGAAAGAAAGTCTACTCTCCCTTTTAAGCATTTTTCAAATGATAAAATAAATAAATCTAGACTAGGACTCTCTCCCTTGTGTGTGTTACCTGGGATGGTACCTTGGGCCCTTTGTGTGTTGGGCAAGCACTATATCTCTTCAAATTATATACCCAGTCCCGTTCTCTCTGCACCGCCCCCTACCCCATTGTTTTCCAAGACAGGGTTTCTCTGTATAGTTCTGAATATCCTAGAACTTACTTTATAGACCAGGCTGGGCTTGAACTTGGGGATTCCCCCTTCCTATTCCTTCCAGTGCTGAGATGAAAGGCATTTAGCACCATCACCTTGTCTTGCAGTGACTGAAAGTTTAATTTAACAAACGTCCTCGGCATACATACTCTATGCGGTATGGAGGGCTTAGCAAAAGTTTTTAGAAATATTTTTGCAGTTGCCAGGTTAGTAATTAGGCTTCAAGTTGTGCCCATATAAGGAGATTTCTTACACACTCATTGATAATCGCCTGTTTGTTGTTTCATGGATTGTTTGGCAATTTCCTACACACGTGTAATGTATTTTGGTCACATTAAGACCCATTACCTTTTGGTTTCTGAGATGGGCTCTCATGCCTTGAATTTACAGTCCTCCCGCTCCACCTCTCCAGTGCCGAGAAGCTGCCGCATGCCACCCCGCCCTCGCTTGCCATTGATAATTTTGAAGACTACTTCAGGATATAGAAAGTGCCGGTAATATATTCAGTTAGAAAAAGCACATTACAAAGTGGTATATATTCAGTGTAATTTCCATTTCATCTTTTTTTTTTAAAAAAAAAAAAAAACCCTGAAACTAGAAAGAATATGTTCCCAAATGTCAATATTGTTTATTTCTGGATCAGCAAAACTTTTTCCCCCCGTATTCTAATTTTCCTGAAATGAAAACAAATGAATTTTATGATCAGATGGTGTAGCAGAACAGCATGGTATTTTAAGGACAGAGCCCTGCTTTTTAGGTTTCTATGCAATGGGCACTTTCATCCCTATTTCAGGGGTTCTATTTCAATCTCACGGGCAAAGAAAGATCAAAGCCGGGCCTTAAAGGGAGAGTAACACGCGAAGCCATATTGGGAGCCTGTTCTCGGTTGCTTTCTGCCTCTGTGAAGGGTTTATTTGGCTAACGGGTGCATCATGGCAAGGACCCGGAGGCCGAAACTGAAGCAGAGACCTCCACAGAGCACTGCTTGTTTGCCTGTTCAGGAACCTTTCTTATCCAGCCCCGGACCACCTTCTCAGGATCCCCACGGTGGGCTCAGCGACCCGGAAAATCCCCACAGGTCCCGTCATATGGAGGCACTTCCTCAGCTGAGGCTCCTTGTGGACAAGAAGTATGCAGGTCAGGGCCCACGTGGAACGGGGCCATGAGTAGGAAGCCAGAGAGTCGAGGGATTGCTGCGTTCTAGAGCAGGTTGGGTGTGCCGTGCGCACCGGAGAAGGTTGTTACCAGCTTGATATTGAACACCATGTTGTGGGTATATCTGGGTTTCTACAAGAAACTCGGGTAGGAGAGGTGAGATGGCCAAGCTGAAGGCTGGGAGGCAGAAGGCAGAGGACCCACGGGAACCATGCTTCACTTGGATTGGCTCTGGCCCGGCACTGGGTTACATTCTGGATCTGTCGTCTGATTCATCCCGTCTGGATCTTGCCTGCCCGCATTGTCTTCAGAGCCCAGCTTCACTTGCTACTGTACCTCCTTTGAGGCCAGAGTAGTAACTTGGAACTCTTTCCTGCCCCCACAGTGGATGCTCAGCTATGTCGGGCTCACGTCATTGGTCCTGCCTTTAAGCCTCATAGAAGGTTCCATCTTTCCACCTGGGCATGGTGCCAGGACCTGTAATCCTAGCCTTGGGGGGAGACTGAAGCCAGGAAGGTTGTGAGTTCCAGGCCTGCCTGGGCAACACTGTAAAGGTCTAAACAAAACCAAAACAAGAGAGAGAACAAACAAACAAAAGGCCCCATACTTGCACCTTTTCAATCTGTTCCTGAGAGTCTTTATTTTCCCATCTTAAAAACTACCCAGCCCGGAGGCTTGGGTGTCCCCACTAAAGTCCCGTGTGGCTCCACTTACAGGAAGTACCTTGAGCAGGTAGATGCGGTTCATGGTGACGGAGAAGGCCAGCTGCCAGGGCCAGGTAGGACAGCAAGAACAGGGACTTACCATACTAATTCAGGTTGTGGTGGAAAAAAACAGTCCTGTGATTCCCATGGAGAGCAGACATCATGAATAAATACACTCAGTGCAGGGGGCTGGGAATCTCAGTGGGTAAAGTCCTTGCTACAAAAACGTGAGAATCTGAGCTAGAATTTCCAGCGCCCATGTAAATTCGGCCGTGGCTGTATATATACATCTATAATCGGCCATGGCTGTATACATCTATGACCAGTGTTCCTGTGGGAAGATGGGAGGCTGAGGCCCCTGAAGCTTGTGGGCCAGCTAGTCCAAAGAGTGAGGAGCAATAAAGAGACTTGTCACAGACACTTGAGGCTCCCTTCTGACATCCACATTGTGGCACATGCAACATGAACATGCACGCATGCACACACACAGCACGCATGCACATAGACATTGTGTAAAATTGTTAAACTTCAATTAAAAATAAAAATGAGCAACAAGGGTCTGGGAGATGGTGGCTCAGTGGCTAAGTGCTTGCCGTCGAAGCCTATGAACGGGATTAGGATCCTCAGAGCTCATGTAGGTGCTAGGTGGGCATGGTGGCCCACTTGTCATCCCAGCCTCAGTCTGTGGACCAAGCTGGCTGGTGAGACTAGTCATGGTAGTCATGGCAGTGAGCTCTGGGTTTGATTAAAGATCCTGGCTCAGTGACTAAGCTTGAAGAGTAACATGTCAACCTCAAGCCTCTGCGTTCACACACATACACACATGCACGCTCTCTGCAAACTTAGACATCATGCACACACACATGCACACACAATTCTCTCTCTCTCTCTCTCTCTCTCACACACACACACACACACACACACACACACGACCCTTTGCTATTTCCAGAGTATATAAAAAAGGGTCTGCTATCTTTGTCTTATTATCCCTGTCCTTTCCCTTCCCTTCCTCCCCCTGCCCCATTTCCTTTTGACAGGGTCTTATGTAATGTAGCCTGGCTTTGAACTCTTCATGTATCCTGCCTTCGTGTCTCAGGTTCTGGACCATCCCCCGAGTGGTTTATGGATGCTAGGGATTGAACCGAGCCTTTGTGCATTGTAAACACTGTACCAGCTGAGCCCATGCTCATGCGCCGCCTGTTTTCCTATTATTTATATTTATTTTTTAAAGTTTAAATCAGTTCCTTGTGACCCAGGCTAACCTTAGCTTGTTACAGAGCCAAAGATGACTTTGAACTTCCTGCTTCTGCTTTGCAAGTGCTGAGATCACAGGGGCGCCCCACCCTGCCCCACCTTAGATCAGTACCAGCCTGCAGAGGGTGAAGGGTACTGGGAAACTTCTGGAAATGTAGCGAGACCATGACTTTCACAGCTTTACTCTGGGGATGGGGGTCTGGGCAGGGCCTCTATGTGCTGTCCAAACTAGCCCCAAAGCCTCGGCTATCTTCCTGCCTGAGCCTCCCCAGTGCTGGGATTATAGGCCAGAGCCGCCACACCTGGCTGCGGAGTTTGTCTGTCTTCTTCGTGACGTGCTTGGCCTCAGTGCAGACACTCCTGAGCCAGCTTGGCTGTGACTAACAGTGACAGCATTGTTCTCATTCAGTACCTCCAATGGCTCTTTTTACGATTCACGAGTCAGCTGGCTACAAACTGCAAGACTAGGCACCGCTCTCCGATCTCACAGAAGCGTGTGGGTTTTTTATTTTAAAGATTTACTTTACTCGTAATTATTCCTGAGTGTCTGTGGTGTGTATGTGTGTGTACATGTATGAGCACAGATGTGCACAGAATGCATGCCTACAAGGAGGTGTTGGAGCCTTGCTGAGATCACAGGTGGCAAACATTCTTTGCCGCCGCGCCCACCATCTCTTCAGCCCACCATGTTGTGTTTTTTTTAATTGAGCTGATATAAAAATCTAGATTTCCAACTTTTCTAGAGAATGGGAAACCAAAGTGCTTGCTGCTGCCCTCTCTGAATCTGAGTTCTTGGTCTTCCTCTCTTTACAAATAAGTATTATTATTTACTATTTATTATTATTGTATTTACGGGGGGGTGTGTGTCATGATGTTTGGAGGACAGACGATGACCTGAAGGTAGTGGCTCTCCTTTCTCCATGTGGATCCTAGAAATAGAACTCAGGTCACCAGGTTTTGTGACAAGTGCCTTTGCCCCTTAGTCATCTGCTCAACCTCACCCACAACACCCCTCTTTCTAGACCAGGTTCTTTTGCTTCAGGGCACCATTGGTGACCCCTCTCTTGCCTTGTTTGTTTTCGGGAGGGGGATATTTCTCGAGGACTACCTCTGCCGAAAGTGGGCAACGGAGCCCACATAAAGGAGCTTGTTCCTTTCATCAAAGAAGGGTATTTTCTGTCTGGGGAATGTTGTCACCCCACAAGTGTGAAGACCTGTGCTCTGATACCCAGAACCCCTGTGAAAAGTCATGTGCTTGTGCCTGCAGTCTCAGCAATGGCAAGATGGGTGACAGAGGCAGCTGAACCCCTGGAGCTCACTAGCCTGGCCGGCCTTATGAGCTCCCAGTCAGTAAGAAACAGAAGCAGAAGCATCTGGAGAATGGTAGGCGATGTTGTCTTGACCAAGCTCTGAGACGCTCACATGTACATGATATGTGTTCACCAATACACACATGGCATGTGTGCACATGTGAGTGTACTCTACACGTCAGTGTGGAAGGGAAGAATATTCCCCATGTGTTCAAATGGCCAGAACATTACTTTAGCCATTGTTTAACTCTCCTGGAAGCAATGGAGCCATCTTAACCACCCACCTCTAAGAGGCGCTGCCAAGCACCTTCTATGCCCTCCACTCCAAAGGAGCCAAAAAAATAATGTTGCCTGTGGAACAGGAGTCACTCAGCCCAAAGTTGAGTTTCTAATCCTCGGACTGTCTATAGTAAGACCAAGAACAGTCTACCCCTGTGCTTCTCAGCCTTTCAATTGCTGTGACCTTTAATAAGGTTCCTTGAGTTACGGTGACCCCCCCCCCCAACCATAACATTATTTTCGTTGCTACTTCATAATTGTAATTTTGCTACTGTTATGAATCATACTTTAATATCTGAATGCACAATATCTGCTATGTGACCTTCTATAAAAATGTCTCCTGACCCCAAAAGATATGTGACCCACAGACTGAGAACCACTGGTTGACCCTCTTGGTGAAATCGCTGGAAGAGCATAATTGTTTAGTGTGAGTTGAGGGGAGGAACAGACTGGTTTTGAGTAGAGGGAAGGAACCTTAATAGGATACCCGTCTTGGGGCATCATCCCCTGTCTTCTTTGGTCTCTTACCGCCCCCAGGTTTTCCCACAGAATTAACTCAGTCACAGTATTCTACCATCTTGGGGTATCCTGCCTGGGGCAGCAGTGGATGAAGGATTGTCATCTGGGCCCTGGTTCTCAGGGAAGAGAGAGAAACACACCCTTTCCCCAAAGCATTCCCTCCTTGGAGTCCTGCGCACTCCCTCTCAAACCAGTAGGATCTCGAGGGTTGGGTTGTTGACTTGGAGATAGAGGAAAACCAGAAGAACATGACAGAGTTTGGGAAGCCTCATGGTTTATGTTCTAAACTGCTTGGTGTGTACCAAACAGATCCTGCATGATGGGACCAGAGTTACCTCTACTGTCGGGAGCTATGGTAGAGTAATGCAAACAGGAAAGTCCCAAGGTCACATTCCACACATCTGAACCCACATTTCTGTTGCCATTGTAATGCCCCCCCCCCCCAGCTCTGCTTTGCTTCACCTGTCTGAGTCTCCTGTCTGAAAATTCATTCTAAGGATCGCATCTGCACATCTAGCTGGGCATCCTACCTTGAACAGTTAAAAATCAGATCTGCTTTACTTCTAATTTTAGAAGGAACTGGGCTGACCTTCATTCCGCTGTTGCTAACTGGAGCCCCGTTACCTGGGTGACTGGATTCACAATATGTCAGTATGCAAATCCCATCTGCCCAGGAGGAGAAGGCAAGAAAGGCCTTGCTCCTCCTGGGGCTGCCGGTAGGATCTGGAAACCGCTCCCTCTGGAGCGGGAGGAAGGTCCTGTAACAGAAGGAGTAGGGAAAGGACAGTGGGTGGTTGGAGCCTTGTCTCCCTGCTGCTATCCATGACTATGCTCTGGGGTAGAGTGAGGATGGTGGTACCCGTGGCTTACATTCTTTTTGCATTCCTTCAGAGGCCAAATAGTCATTTCACTGTGTCACAACGCATTTGAACCATTGGAATGGCGGAGTAAAGACTTTGTTGCATTTGTGGGTTTGTTCATACATGTCTGTATATGTCCATGCTTGGCACCATGGTACACGGTGGCAGTCAGAACAACCTGAAGGAGTCTGTTCCCTTTCCAACTCGTAGGTTCTGGGGATTGAACTCGGGCTGTCTGGCTTGCTGGCCAGGCCCTCTGCCCCGTTGAGCCATTTCAAGAGCTCCACTTATGTGAAGGCTTTGCTTCTGTGGCTCTGTTGGGAATCACATTTCTCACTGGTGTGTGAGCTGGGCTCCACCCAATAGACAGGTCAACCCATCTGACGTCTCCCTCTCTTCTGCTGTCAGGAGAAAGGGGTTTTTCTTCCAGGAGGGTCTGTTTCCAGCTCTTGTTGCATACAGTGTTGCTGGCTGGTGGTTCCAATCAGTCACCTTCAGATACATTCAGCCCTGAAGGCAGGGATGCTCCCTTGTTCCTTTTTATGAAATTGCTGTCACTTCAGCTGTCAGCTGCAGGAATCCCTCCCTGCCACCCACACATTTTCTGAGTCCAAAAGGGATGGACTCATTAATTTTAATTTATACTTCAAACCTCAAGGACACCCATGAGTGGGCATGCTTTATTTAATAGTTGTGTTGGGTTTTTGTGGGAGGGATACTTAGGTGCAGGTAGGGGAGGACCTCAGGCTTTTGGTTTCTAATGTTGGACACCTTTGATATCCCTGCCTTCCCCACAATCTCTTTCTACATCGCTCTGTCCTCTCTCACCTCATTAAAAAAAAATCTTTCTAGCACTGCTACAAAAAAAAAAAAAAAAAAAAAACCATTAGCAACAGACAGGTATAGAGAAAGTCACTTCCTTTCCCATGATCCTTATCCCCAGACTTAGAAATGGCCTTCCCTCTGGCTCCCAAATATGGGACGAGGAAAAGAATGAATGACCAAAGGGATCCTGGAGTTTACTATTTAACTAGTGACCACAGACAAATGACCGAACCCTTCTGAGAACCCGTGTCTTCATAAGCCCAACAGTGATGTAGATACTGCCACAGTAGAGTTGCTGTGAGGACTCAGCGTGTAGGGTCTAAATCCTGGAACTGCTTGCAGGGCAGAGAGAAGCCAGCACAGAATGGAGCAGGTTCTATAAAGATGCCTTTCCTGCCTTGGCAGGAAGTTCCACTGTTAAGAAAATGTGTTTCCAGGGTTGGCTTGGCTTACAGGCTATCTCCTCCCCTTCCTTTTCCTTCGTTTGGGGGTGGGGAATGAGGGGTGGCTTGTGACCTCAAACTTACCCTGTAGTGGAGGAGAACTCTAACCCCCCCACCCCCCCACCACCCGCTGGAACTACAAAAATGCAACATCTCTCCCAGTTTATGGAGGCTGGGGATGGCACTTCCTGTGTGACAGGCAGTCTACCCGAGTGCCATACACCTCAGCCTGTCCTACTTCAAGGTCAGTGCTGGGTGCCCTTCCCCCAAGGCCATGCTAGGGGTGGTGGTGAGGGGGATGGATGGGCCAAGGCATGCTGTTCCCACCCCTGCACACCCAAGGTCAGCATACCTTGGTACCTGCTATTTCCGAAGTCCTACGAATTGCCACAATTCATTTTCAGATCTGTGAAACATAAAACTGTCCCAAGACTGCAAAGTTTCTGGGGCTATTTGATCAGTGAGCCATATTTGCCCAAGTGTAAGGCAATGATGTGAGGGCCTGAGGCCAGCCACTTTTCGGGCATTCTTGTGTGTGTGTGTGTGTATTTGGAAGCCAGCGATCAGCATTAAGTATGTCGCTCGCCAGACCCTCGCTCTTGTTTTTTTGAGACATGGCTTTTTTCATCAAGTGCAGAACTCACCAACTGGCTAGGAGCTCCCAGGATCCTCTCCTCTGCCTCCTGACTTTGAGATTAAAGGCACCCTGCCACGGAGGCCTGGGGGTCCAAGCTCAGGTCCTTGGCTTACACAGCAAGCATTTTACTGGCCAAGCCCTTGCCCTAACTGGCAGTCTTGTTTTTCAGGTAACTTAAAGCTATCGAAGTTGCCAGACAGTGGTGGTATACACCTTTAATCCCAACACTCTAGAGGCCGAGGCAAGCAGATCTCTGTGATGTCATGGCCAGCTTAATCTACAAAGCTAGTTCCAGGACAGCCAAGACTACATAAAAAAACCCTGTCTTGAAACACATAAACCCCCCCCCCAATAACCGCCACCCCCCAAATAACAAAACAAAACACCAAAACCCTATCCTCACTCGGGAGACCATAAAGGGGAAAAATAGAATGGCATAGCTATTGTGCAGTGTGTTAGTTTTTTTTTTAACATGTGTGTGTGTGTGTGTGTGTGTGTGTGTGGTTCAACAAGCTGCCACATGACACAGCAGTTCAGCCCCAAAGAGAGCTGTAAACAGATTCCTCTTCGGATACCCATGCACATTAAAATGCTCATAGCACAATGTTTCTCACCCTTCTTATTACAGGTTCCTCCTGTTGTGGTGTCCCCCAGCCATAACATTATTTTCATCGCTACTTCATAATCATAATTTTGTTGCTGTTGTGAACTGTAATGTGAATGTCTGTGTTTTCCAACGGTCTTAGGTGAGCCTTGTGAAAAGGTCGTTTGACCGCTGGGGGAGGGGTCTTGACCCCTAGGTTGAGAACCTCTACTCATAGTAGCATGGTTCATAACAGAGACACCAAAGTACACCAAGTGCCCATCAGTGGGTAATGGGTAAACAAAATGTGGTATGTCCATACAGCAGAATAATAACAAGTAATGAAAAGGAAGTACTGATTTTTGTCACAACATGGTTGAAGCTTAAAAGAAGGCAACCAGACTCAAAAGGATAATTACTGTGTGGTTCACTTATAAGAAATACTCCAAATAATCACTTTCATAGAGATGAAAAGTAGTTACCATACCTCAGATGGAGGGCAATGGGAAGTGGCTGTTCATGACTCACGGGTCTCATCTGGGGTGAGGAAGACATGGGATTAGATATGTGTGCCGGGGGCACACCTTATGAGTAAACTAAAGAGCACTGAGTTGTGTTCTTTAAAAGGTATGAGCTGGAGAGATGGCTCAGTGGTTAAGAGCACTGACTGCTCTTCCACAGGTCCTGGGTTCAATTCCCAGCAACCACATGGTGGCTCACAACCATCTGTAATGGGATCCGATGCCCTCTTCTGGTGTCTAAGAACAGCTATGGTGCACTTGCATACACAGAATAAATAAATAATTCTTTTAAAGCCACGTGTTTATCCTTTAAAAGAAGAAGAAGGAGAAGGAGGAGAAGGAGAAGAAGAAGAAGAAGAAGAAGAGGAAGAGGAAGAAGAAGAAGAAGAGGAAGAGGAAGAAGAAGAGGAAGAAGAAGAAGAAGAAGAAGAAGAAGAAGGAGGAGGAGGAGGAGGAGGAGGAGGAGGAGGAGGAGGAGGAGGAGTGACATCTATAACAAGCAATAGATCAGAGTGGGCTCCCAGGTGACTTTCTCAGCAACACTGGCTTCCGAAATAGAGGAGTGGTAGTCCATAAGGGAAGTATCCATGAGGCATGCGGCTCTGGGTCCGTTCCCGACACTACCAAAAAGAGAGAGAAGGAGGTGGAAGAAAAGGAGAAGGAAGAGGCGGGGGAGGAAGGTGGGACAGGGGAGAGGAACAGTACAGCAGGGAGGGAGGAGAGAGAGGAGGAGGGAGGGGAGGAGGATGGAGGAGGGAGAGGAGGAGGAGGAGGAGGCAGCAGAGGAGGATGGAGGAGGGGGAAGATTCTAAGGAATAGAGAAAGGAGATTTCCATGAAAAACCCTGCTCTTTGAGTATGTGAAATGCATGCAACTCATAAATAAACTCTGGAGGGCTCCTCTGCCTTCAATGCTGCCCTTCTATTTACTACAACCCTGGCTGGGCCATCCAGAGCTGACTGAGCTTCTGAAGCAGAAATAGCAGTGTCTTTTCAGGTCATGCCCACCTCCAGCACACAGGGCTCCCATGGTGACAATTTCCAGCTGCCTCCTTGAGTTGCCCTTCCAGAGATTTACTTTGCTACAATTGTGCTCCGGCCCTTTCAACCTCAGAGCCATCTACTACATGGCGTTTACCTGTGTACAACTCCAGATCATTGCAGGGGACACCCGAATGTGAGTCTGCTGGCTTCCATCAATAGTTGGGTGGAAACCTCACCATCCAGGCTTCCTGGAAGAAGGGTTCGACTCTCAGGCACTTATAAAATAAGAGGCTATGTAACAGTAACTAAGACTCCAGAACTGACCTAAAGAATCCCATGGCTTCTTCATGGTGGTAGCGATTTACAAAAGCGGGTCCTTATGAGGGTGTGGGGAACCCGGGCCCTTCTACATGGCCATAGGAGGAGGGGATAAAATGAGGGCCCAGTGAAAGCAGTGTGTGCGTGTGCAGTTTTGTTTTAAAAGAAAAAAAAAGACTACATTGAGATTTTGAGATGCATCACACAGAATGCTCTTAAGGGAGTCGTTGATAACAAATGCTGGGGAGGAGGGACGGGGATACAACTCTGTTCGCTGCCGCTGAGAACGGAAGTAAGGCCAGCTACTGTGGAAAGCAGTATACTGAAGAAAGGACTTTGATGTGATCCAGCTGGACCACTCCTGAGCGCACCCCGGAAGGATTCCAAGCCAGCCTGCCACAGAGGTGCGGGCACCACAATGTGTGCGCGCTGTTCCGAATCAGCTCAATTCTAGGAACCGGCCTGAAGGTTTATCAACAGACGAATGAATAAAAGATGTGTAAGCACAATGGAATTTTATTCCGCGCGGAACAAAAATGAAGTTAGAACATTTGATTGGGAGCGGCAGAATTGTGGATCATCATGTTACATGAAATAAGCCTGACTCAGAAAGACAGATAGCACATGTTTCTCTCCACAGCAGCATCTAGAACGTGATGACGGAAGGGAAGTACTTACCAGGAAAGAGCAGCGGGAAGGAGACGGATGATGAATGTGGGAGAGCGGATGTTACCAGAGTACATTTCACACGTGTGAGCACCTCGTTATGAAACCTTTGTACAATTCATGCATAGGAATGATTTCTTTAAAGACAAGTATAAGTGGACAGTGAAATGACTCGGCTAGTTAAAGGCACCTTCTACCCAGCCTTCCCTAGGGGGAAGAAGAGAACCAGTTCCCCTAAATTGACCTCTAACCCCCAGGCACACACCGTGGCTCATGCATTCCGTTTCCCTTCCCAAGGTTTCCTAGGCATAGACCTGCTGACATTCCTGCAAGCATACATCTGCTTCTAGCTGTTCTTCAGCTCCTCTTGACTTCCTGGTCACCTAGAGAGAGAGAGGATTTAGTAAATCCTTGGCAGGGACCAGTTGCTTCACACGCAGCTTCTTTTGTTCTAAAAGGACCCTGTTTAGTCTGGTATGAGACGAGTCTCTCGGGAATACGTGATAGGAGGCCGAGGCACGAAGGTGAACACTGACAAAGCATGCACAAGAAATCTAACCTAGACTAGGCGCAGGACCTCGAAAAGCCACATCTGGATAGTCTCTTTCACATCTTGGGATTGGCTGCGCGTCTCCTGCTCGTCTTGGGATTGGCTGAGCGGTCTCCTGCTCGTCTTGGGATTGGCTGCGCGGTTTTCTTCCGTAGCCAACACAAGCACCTCATTTGCTTGCTGAGGGTCAGACCTGCTATCAGCCCTTGGTTTACTTACGTCAGCATCCACTTCACATTTGCTGCGCGCCACTGGAGAAATCCGATGATGTGTCAGGACTCTTTAGCGGGGTCGTCTCATGTTGTCTTCAAGGCAGAATCCCTCAGGAGACTCTCATCTTTGACCAACCTAGAGACTGTTCATCGCTCTGCCTCCATTGTCTGTGGGGTCTAACATATATGGAACACTTGTGTTTTGGTTTGTTTTGGGTTTGGTTTTTAAATGATCCAGGGACTTGGGAGACATCTCTGGGTAAAGTATGTGCTATCTAAGCAGGAGACCTGAGTTCAAGCTCTCAGACACATGTGAAGCTTGGCATGGCAGTACTGGGGAAGTGAAGGCAGGAGACTCCGAAGGTTCGAGAGCCACTCTAGCTCCACCAGTAAGCTCCAGGACTAGCAAGAGACACTGTCTCAAATTAGCAACTTAGAAAGCGCCCGAGGAACACACTCATCTGGTCTCTAGTGTGCATGCACACACACACACACACACACACACACACATACACAATTGATGCAAAATGCAGGCTCAAGTACCAAGACTGCCCCACAACCTGTGTAGGGAGAAACCCCACATTCTTCTAGAGCAACTTCCTTTGTGGTATTTACCTTCTAGAAGGTTCCTCCAGTGCTCTCTTAATGGTTCGTCCAGGCTCCCACTAATGGCTGGATTTCCTGCATCTTATCATAAATGCAAGGGGTTGACACACCCAGTGCCTCAACTGACCCTGTAAGTGCTGAGTGTGTATGACATCATTTCAGTTTCTGACCTGTGAGTCAAAGGAATCCTTGGGGACAGGAATACCCCCCCTCCGTGTGCATCAGTCTCGGATGCATTTTTAACAGTTTTTTAAAATTTTATGTGTATGGACGTTCCACGTGCATGGGTCTGTGTACCACCTATGTACCCGGTCGGTACCCTTGGACAACGAAGGGCATCAGGTCCTCTGGAATTGGACTTAATAAGCTGCCAAGTAGGTGTAGAAATTAAACCCGGGCCTTCTGGAAAAGCAGTTGGTGCTCTTAACCATTGAGCCGTCTCTCCAGCCTCTGTTTTAAATATTGTTTTCTTGTCCTTCTCTATAAAGTACACCAAAACTTCTGTGCCGGGTGGAATAGGTTAAGTTTCCCAATAACTTCCTTGCAGGCACAATACCAGGTTCGTAACAGCGAGTGCAAACCCGTAATAATTCTTTCTCCTCTACCTTTTTCTGCCTCCCGGGTCACGGACCGGGTTAAACATCCTAGTGTAGGGTTGTTTATAAGTTTGTCGCAAAGGTTTTTTTTTTTTTTAAAGTTAAGTGTCAATAAACCAGCTCCTTTAAAGAAAAAAAAACTTTATCCTCCCCTCATGCTGGCGCAAAGACACAGGTGCTGCAGAAACAAGGCGCCAGTGAGAGCCGCTTATAAAAAAAATGCAGAGGAAGAGAATGTGATGGCGAGCAGACAGCCCGAAATCTGAGCGGAGGGCTGGATTTTCTTTATGGAATCGGATATTGTTTTTTTGTGGTTTATTAATCTGGCAGACTGACATCTGAAGGAACACCCAAGGATGTCACCCGCTCCGCCCCGCACCCCCCACTTCCGCCCCGCCCCATCCCTCCTTTCTAAACTTTCCTGTCTTCATGGATGAATCTACCCTTAGATTCAGAGCCTGGAAGACAAAAGGGTTAGTGAATCATTCCCTCAGGCTGGGCAGAGCACACCAGGTTTAAAGCACTTTCCCCTAAGGAGTGAGAATCGGAGCTGGGGTAGAGGCTGTCTTGAGGCGGCCATGTTCAATGGCCCCAGACTGAGAAACAGCTAAAAGGGGGGTACTGAATGGGATTGAAGCCGGTAAGGACCGTTTTCCCACACCTGGTGTTAAGATTGGAGGGGCCAGAGTGCATCTGTGCACAATTCTTTACCTTGCTTTTTTTTTTGCCAGGGTCACTGCATGGCACAATCTGCACCATGTCCTTTGGGAGCATCCACAAGGTGACTCCTCTGGAAAATCTCACGGTTCCAAGACCGCGTGAGAAAATGGTTCCTCTGGCGAATCAGGAGGCAGGTGGACTCTGTGGGAAGCCACGGTCTATATCTCCTGTCCTTTGGGTTCAACATTGCCAGATAGGTTCTCTAACCAAAGATAAGAAATAGTCAGGTGCAAAGGTCTTTTGAGACAAGTCAGGTGGTGCAGGCTGGCCTAAAGTTCACTATGTAGCCAAGGATGACCCTGAACCTGCTGGCCCTCCTACCTCTACCCTCTCTCTACTGGAGTTACAAATGTGCACCACCACATCCAGTTAGATGCTAGTCTACCGAGCTAAATCTCCAGCCTGAATAGGTTTTGTTGTAGTTGTTGTTGGTTTTGGTTTTGCTGTTGTGTTTTGTTTTGTTTGAGACAAGGTTTCTCTGTGTAGCCCTGGCTGTCCTGGAACTCACTCTATGGGGAAGGCTGTCCTGGAACCCAGAGATCTTCCTGTCTCTGTCTCCGAGTGCCCATACACTTTTTCCTAATCATACTTTACTCAGGGCTTCAGAGAAGGCTCAAGAGCTAGGAGCAGAAGACCCGAGTTCAATCCCCAGTACCTACACTGCTTTGTAAATCACAAATCCGATTTATTTTACTCCAGCTCCTGGGGGGGACAGGGTCTGATGCCTTCTTCTGGTCTTTATGAGTACCCACATACATGCATGCACACACACATACAGAAGTAAGTAAATAATCTTTAAAATATAATGAAAACTACATGGTGGATGATGAACTACCCTGACCATAGAAGACATGTTCAATGGCTTTTTCAAAACCGTGATATGTTTTTGATAAAAAGAACATACCCAGTGCATGACTAGGGAGACTGCTCCGTGGGTAAGAGCAGTGGCTGCCAAGCCTGAAGACCTGAGTCTGATTCCCCAGGACCTACAGGGTAGAAGAAACACTACATAGAAAGCTCCAGCACCTACAAATTGTTGTCTGGTTCCCGCACATGGTACACACATAGGCCTCACCCCCCATCCCCCGCCCAAGCATAGAAATAAGTGATATCATTAAAAATAAATTAAAAAGTATACACAACCCGAAGTGTGACTCGTTAGCCGTTGTCATCGTTAGTCTAATTATGCCTGCCCGCACTATCAGGTGACCGCCACCAAATGTCTCTCAGATACTTTAACTGTTGTCATCTCACTCAAGCTTTATCTTCTGACGGGTGTTGTATTTTTTTGCTTGGCTTGCTTTCTGGTCCGTGGCCGGTGGCCTCATTTTCTCGAGTTTCTCGGAGCTTTTATGTAGTGGCGACAGGGCTGAAGTCCTGGTCCTGAGAGGTACCAGGCAGGATGTGCTAGAGCTGTAATAGTTTTTATCCAGGCTGGTGGTTTATTGAGCATTTGAATTTCTGATCCCCCCCCCCATTTGATTCTTACCGTACCCCATGTGGGGGTTTCTGTTGGTCCCGTTTTGACGATTGCAAAATCCAGCTGAGATGCAAAGCTCCTGTTGGGGTCACACGGCTAAGTCAAAGGCAGCGTGAGGACACTCACTCCATGTTTTCATCTTGACAACCAGGCGCCTTCCACAGGGAAACAATTATCACCTCCTCTGGTGGCCCAGGTAATAGCTGGTCCGGAGGGAGGGAGGGTTTCTCCAACAGCATCCTTGCTGACCTGTGGTCCATCACCAGGCTTGGGAACACTCAGGCTTTCAGGCAGGCCCGATGCCTGACCAACCACTCCCAGCCCCCAGGTTCAGTTTGGTAGGATGGCTCACTTTAAATTCCAGTTGGTGTAACTTAGAGTCAGCCACTGCCGATAGTCAAGCAACTTTTTTCCACTCTGGCTGTGATGGCTATTTCTGTTCACACACACTAAGTTCTCAAAGCAGGGTCCCGTCTATAGTTCATACATTTTCTCATTAAAAAAAAAAATTCATACTGGCCATGATAGCCTATACCTGTATTCTCAGCATGTGGGAGGTGGTGGGTCTGGAGTTCAAAATCGTCTTAGGCTATTCAGCTAGCTACATAGTTCATTCAAGGTCTGGTTGGGCTGCATGAGACCCTGTCTAAATAAGTTTATGACCTGCCTGGTCTACATAGCGAGTTTCAGGCCAGCCAGAGCTACGTAGCAAGACCCTGTCTCTAACAAGAATAACAATCTTACACATGCACACAGAGAAGACAAAATAAGAAAGAAAAAAATAGTGTTTCTAATGTTCAGTGTACTACAGAGATATCAATAAATCTCATACCAGGTAGATAGATACTAAGTAGAGAGCTCAGGCTAGACTAGGACGAACCAGGAAAATAGAACAGGGCCACCCAACTTTTTATGTAAGAGGACAGTAAGAAAATACTCCCAACTTTGGAGACCATGAGTCTCTTAAAACCATTCCACATACAACTATAGCATAAAAAGTCCATAGGATGGGTGAACATGTTTGTGTTTCAATAAAACTTTATTTGAAAGGAGACCCTAGCACATAATTTCCCAGTGAAACAGCAGGGCCTTCTGCCTGGTGCCTTGGCTGTGTTGCAGGATTACAGAAGACAGCCATAGCCTCTGGCTTTTGAGACTTGGATGTGAGCATCCACACTCAGTGCATCTCCTCCCTTGTGTGTAACATCCGTGTTGAGATTGCTTAGCACAAGGCCCTCGACAGGACTGAATCCTCGGAGGTTAACAGGGCCGAATCAGGAGCTTTCCTAGTGGGTTCCATGAAGCCATTGCTCCACGATGCTCTGTGGTTCGTGTACTGAGGAAGGAGAAGGACAGAAGAAAGGCTCCTAAAATGCATCAAGAGTTGTATGAACAATGCGAGGGCATCCTGAGAACAGGATGACATCACCTTAGTCTATTCACACAGCTGTGTATGTGGAGAGGGTGGGAGAACGAGAGGTTGTACTCAGTCAGGTGGACGTGGAGATTCATCTGGAAGGATTGTCCAGACGGCCTTGCAGGGAGAACGGCAGGTAGCACCAGGAAGACTTCATAAAGCGCTGGCTTGATAGGCAAGTTTGAGATGTATGTAGCCACCCTGGGCATGGAGGACACAGCAGGACTCAGGCACACTTCATGGAAGCAAACTGCATGATTTCATGTTCAGTTGGGAAGACAGCAACTTCTCTGCTTATGTTATGTGGTGGGCATCCATTTTAACAGTAAAGGCTAAAGTAGGTTTACATTCTGATTGTTCGCATGGAGCCTTAGTTCTAAGGCCTCTCATCGGGGAGGAGGCAAACTGGAGAAAAGAGAAAGGGGCCAGGAGGATGCAGGTCTTGGTTGATGAGTGATGACATCATTTGGTCAGTGAAGAGCTTGAAAGGTGGTCCTTGCTGGGTTCTGCAGCTCAGCCCGGAGCTTGGAATTTCCTTTATTTGGAACTTGGGGTCTAGTGTGTCCTTAGACAAAGGTACAAGCGAGAGTTTTTTTTTTTTTTTTGATTGTTTTTGTTTTGTTGAGACAGGATTTCTCAGCGTAGCTCATTCTGTAGACCAGGCTTGCTTCTACCTCAGAGATTCTCCTGTCTCTGCTTCCTGAGTGCTGGGATTGGTGTGTGCCACCATTCCCCGGGCTGTCATGGGTATGCCATAAATTCCTGTCCATGCTTAGAATTTTTAGTTTGGAGCCTCCTTTTAAGTTTTATTTATCTCTTGAAGATAAATCTTTAGTGTGCATATGTTATGTGTGTATGATGTGTGTGTGTGTATTTAGATGTTGGAATTTGCATGAGTGTGGGAAGAGAAGCAGGTCTCACAAGGATGAAATCCTACAGCCTGGTACTATTTGGCTTCTGAAAGTCCCTTTGAGAGCCCTCACTGTGCTGTGATTGTAAGGGAGAATTGTCCCTTAGTGTGCCCCCTATGAGTAAACATCCCAGTCCCTGCCTGTACAACCAAAGAGTCAAAGGTCCGAGATGACCCCCGATATGCCTCCACCCCCCAGATCTATTTTTATTTATGTATATTTGTATATTTGCACATGTGTGGGTGTCTGTGCAGGCCAGTAGGTGGCGTCAGATCCCTTGGAGCTAGAGTTATATGTGGTTGTCAACCACCAGATATGTGTGCTGGGAACTGAACTTGTGTCCTATGGCAGAGCAGAAAGTGCACTTAACTGCTTAGCCATCTCTCCAGCCTATGCATGTGGCATTTTTAGGTGGTTCAAGGACTAATCTGTCTCTTCCCATAACTGAGATACTGTTAGCTACCCATGTCTGAAAGTCAAACTCTCGGGACTTAATAATAAAAATGGTAACGGACTACTTCTGGATGGTCTAGGTCTGATGGCCATGCCAGCAGACCAGGTCTGATTTTCTTAGGAGGAGCGGAAGGGACAGGCAGCCTTGGACCATCTCTGAGTCTGGGCTTGAGTGTCCTGACACCCTCAGCATAGGCCGGTTATTTTTCAACCCCCAGACTGATGCAGTCATGGTGATCTCAGGCTGGTGTCTGCCCTGGGCTGGCTCATGGAGGAGCCACTGGAATGATCAATGAGGCCGGGCAGCTGGGTCCTCACCGGCCTCGGTGAATCAGCAGCCCCTGCCTTGCCCAGATCCATCTCCTCTGAGCAGGAAGCACTTGCTCCGTGCCCAGCCAGGCTGACTCGTGTCTGGCTAATGGCTTTTCTTGTCACACACCGACCTTGGCACCCTACTTTTTTTTTTTTTTTTTTCTGTGTGAGTGGTTTAGAGCTTCTAGAGACAGTGTGCTGGTAGATATAGCTCTCCTCTAAGCTTTCTAGTGAAAGACCTTGGCAGGGCATTGAGTGGGGGTGGCTTCAGACAGCTCTTCTTGCAATACTTGAGGTAAAATGCACATGACAGGAAAGTGACTTTTTAAACGTGCTTTTATAAAGTGTATATATGTTAGTATATGTATTATATGTAAGTGCAGATTATATGTAACTTGGCATTTTCATTCATATGTGCAATGCATTTTGATCATATTTATCTCCCATGACCCTCTCTCCTGCTCCCACTGATCCCCTCTCTTCCCAACCACCCCCTTCTTCTTTCATGTCTGTGTCCCTACTCCCCCCTCCCCCTGCAATCCACTGAGTTTCATTTGGGCTACTGATAGACTGGCTATGCCAAAGAAAATGTCTCTTCCTTCCCCTAGCAACCACTAAGTATCTGTAGATCCTTAGAGAGAAGTGGGACCTATTCCCACCCCCACTCTGTCCCCCACACTCACTGCTACAGATCAAGTCAGGGCCTTGGGTAAGCCAGGCACATGCTCAAGTTTCACACTCCCAAGTGATCCCTTAAGAGTGAACACTTCAGTACTTTGTTGACGTGCATCAACTACTGTCTACCCAGGACATTTCATTACTTTGGACCTGTTGTACTAGGTGTGTGTGTGTGTGTGTGTGTGTGTTGAGGTCAGACTCAGAGGACAACATTAGCTGTCTCCCTCAATCTCTCTATATCAGATATTTATTTTAAAATTGTTATTATTGTTGTGTGTATATACATATAATGTATGTGTGTCGACACACCAGATTTCTCTATATTATTTATCTTTAACACAACAACACGATGTGTGTTGGCACATGTGCCACAGCATGCATGTGATGGTAACAGGACATCTTTGTTAAGTCAGTTCCTCTTCTACTTTTACGTTGGCCCCAGGGATTTCACCTAGGACGCCTGGCTCGGGGAGCGGGTGCCTTCACCTACTGAGCCAGACTCTCGCACACCCTGAGGTCTGTAGATTCCCATAGGCTGGCTGGCCAGCATGCTCAGAGACCCTCCTGATCCCTCCTCCACCACACTACTGGGAGTCTAGACGATCTCCACACTCAGCCTTCTCAGCTTAGGACCTTGTGTGATGAGCGCCGCCCTAAGAGCTTGCCTGACAAAGCAGTCTATACTAGATAGTTAATCCAAAGCCATTCAGTTTTTTAGCCTGGAGATCAGAACCAGTGTGAACAGAGCATTCTTTTTCTGAAGGTTTGGTATGGAAGCCTCTATCTCAGGCCCCATTCTAATGGCTTATTTAAGGCCACCCACTCTCCATACAATCTTTCTGTAGCCCTGTTTGTCTCTGTTCTAACTTCTCTTTAGTCTAAGGACACCAGTCATGCTGGATTAAAGCCCACTCTGATGGCATCTTTTAACTATCATCAGCACCCTTTGAACTCTGAGAGGGGAGACACCTCAACCCATAACACATTAAGTGGCTTCAGTGTCAATATTTCATTCCTTTTTGTGGCTGAGTACTATTCTACTGTCTGTGGTCATCAAGTCATGGCCAAGCAACTGTTGTGGAAATCTACACCCACCAAGCAGCTTGTATATGGTAGACAGCCTCTCTCACAGGTATTGCGGCCCCACCCTTGTGGGAGGGACAGCTCCTGGGGAACAAAAGTAAAAGAAGTACTGGGCAGATAGGAAGCCAGGTCAAGCCTCATATCCTCAGGTTCATTTTTAAAAATGGATTTATCTTCCAGCTTCCTCTCTCTTCCTGCTCCTACCTGTGCCCTCCCTCCCCACAAGCTCACAAACACACATTAAAAGCATTTCAAACACGGGCTCTTCCTGGACAGGCCGTGGCCAGATAGGAAGCATAGCCCTTGGAGAAGAGCCAGCTAACAGCCTGATCCGTTGTCATGGTTACTGGGCCTGGTCCCTTGAGCTGGCTGCAGAGTAGAGCCTGTTTAGAGCTTCTTCACATTCCCTTCCATGCACCTGCCTCAGCATGAAAGAGAGACCTTGGGACAAGAGACCTCTCAGCTTCGGGACCAGCCACGATGCTGACTTGAATGTTTCAGCTGCTTCGAAAGTTAGAATAGATTCTTCTCTCGCACACAGACTTCTCTCTGCATCCTTGCTAGCCAAGGGCCCTTGTAGGAACAACTGGGCATCCTCATTAGCTTGCAGGAGAGACACACTTTAGCGGTAGTGAGTTTGTGTGCTGGCTCACACTGTGTACAGAGGGCCACAGAGTCCTGACCTGAGCAGATGTGTCCCCTATCCAAGGGTTGTAAACCCTCTCCCCTTTCCCTTCCCCCTCCCACCCCCACCCCTGAATATTGCATCAATTCATTTTGCTACCTCAGGGAGTCCACTGGGGGAAGAAGTACCTGCTGGCCTTGGTTTGGGTTGCTTGTTTGTTTGGTTGGTCAGTTGGTTTGAATCATTACTGTTGGTTTTTTTTTTAGTGTAATTTTTTGTCCTGTGTTTGGTACAAGTGTCATACCATATATATATTGGTTAGAGAAACTTGCGGGAGTCTCAGTTCTCTCCGTGTGGGTTTTGGATGACATGACTCATGTCATCAGGCTTGGTGACAAGTGCTCAGACTTGGAGTTTTGCAAGAAGCAGGAAGGAGAGTTGAACAACCTGGGGCTGAAGACAGTGCAGAAAATGTCTCAGTCCCCGGTTGCTCTGGGATACCCTTGTAGGGTTGATGATGAACTCCAGAAGGCCCCATACTGTTAGTAAAATTGGGTGACAGCCATCCAGAGATACCAAGGGTGTTCCTCAGTATGGCAGAGGATTCTGGAACTCGGGTTTTTAGTTGTGAGATGTGGATGTTTAGAGCTTTTTAAGCATCTAGCTGCCTTTACATTAGTGGCTCATGTTTGTATCTGAGTGACTGAGGCAGAATTGTCAAGAGTTCCAGACTGTATAGGGTGGGGGCGGGGTGGGGCAGCAGACATGCGGGCAGACAGAGACTGTCTCAAGGTTCCGTTCCCACCATTGAATAAAACAGACTTGGTGATACTCACCTGGCTTCCCAGCCCCTGAGGGTTCTTAGAAGCAGAGGAGCTGGAGTTTAACGCCCTCCTTGGCTTCATGATGAGTTTGAGGCCAGCTTGAGCTCTGTAAGACCTGTCTCATAAACAGAACAAGACAAAGACAGGGTGGGGAGGGTGGGAAAAAAAACCCAACTCTTCTCACGATCCTGTCTAGCCACCTGTGAGAACTGCTATTCCAGGCGGGACAAGATACAAGTGACAGTTAATCCTTGTGCCCAGCAATGCTGCCAATTAGCTACAGAGCCAGGACAGAAATAACACACCCTAGGCTGCCGTTGGCCAAGCCAAATAGGACAGCAACTCCCTTTAACCCTCTATGTCCAGAATGGAAAGCAAGAGTTTCCCAGCTTGGGCACCCTCAGCATGGCCCTCAAAGACGGCCAGAACTCCAGGGAGCGCTTGGTATGGCCGCCCGCATTGCTCTCAGGAAGGTGCCATTTCTACATTCTGCTCACAGTCAGCAGACCCAAGTGGCTACCGACTTTTCTCAGCAAGAAGGCACTGATGTGATGTGTCACTGTGTGCCCTGTCATTGGAAGACAGCGTGGGGGATTCATCAGAAGCAAGCCGGGGCTGACCTCTCCGTCTCCATTCCTCTGTTTGCTTTGCAGTACAAAATCGGACAGCTGTATATGATCAGCAAACACAGCCATGAGCAGAGTGACCGGGGAGAAGGGGTAGAGGTCGTGCAGAATGAGCCCTTTGAGGACCCTCACCATGGCAACGGGCAGTTCACTGAGAAGCGAGTGTATCTCAACAGGTAAGCCATTTCAGCTGGGGAGCCCCTCCCTCCTGACGCCTTGCGGTAAGTCCACTAGAAAGCCAGTACGTCACGTTGACAGCCACCCATGGTATTGCTTCAAAACCAGCATCATCAGGAGAATGTGAAGCTTAACCTTTGATGACATAAGAGGAAATCTGATCTATGCCTAGGACAGTGTTAGCAGGCGGCAGGAAATGGGCAGGCCTTAATGTAGTATGGACAGCCTACACATCACAGCCTCTATGGCTATGGGTCTCATTAGATTTTCTAACCAGGAGTCCATTGAGAAAGCTAACAAACTGACCAGAGCGATTTGTGGTGGCTAAGGTGGCTTCCATTTCTCCAAGGGACGCCCCATCCTCCTGAGGTCATTATTCTCCTTTTGGGGGTAGATTATTAACCAGCACTAACCAAGTCTATGTTTCTGCTTTGCAAAGTGCATTTTTATTGTCTGCTGTGGCATAATTGGTTCTTGGGGTTTGTCTGAGCTTCTCCCCACTCTATCATATCCAGCCTCGGTTTTTCTGTTCAGTGCTTTTTTTGGGTCAGAATATTTGTAGTGAAGGGTCTGGGAGTGGCTCTTTCAGGAGGGTGTACGAAATGTGAGGACGGGGGCCCTGAGCAGTCGACAGCATATTTGGTTGACCAGCCCAAGTCCTTTCCTGCCAGGGTACTGGATTGGAAGCCTTCCATCAACTCTGCTGATGACATTTGAAGTATCTTTTTGTGACAGAAGGTTCTAGTTTAGCCTTTTGGAGAGTGAAGTCTCTAAATATGACCCCACTCAGAAGTGGATGACCACATCCATGTCACTGAGGACATGAGTGGGGGACAACATTTATGGGACAGCCCAACACCCTTATAAAGAACTGAGCATAGCAGGGCCTGCTTATAATCCCAGTACTGGAAAGACAGAGACAAGATTATTCCCGGAATTTACTGGCTGACCAGTCTAGCCAGATCAGAGAGCCCCAGGTTCAAGGAGAGACCCTTTGGTTTTTTTTTTTTGGTTTAAAAAAAGAAAGAAAAAATATATATATATGGATAGTGGTTGAGGAAGACTCCAAATGTTGACCTCTTGACCCCTTGTACATACACAAACACAAAAGTACCACAAAGAATATTTGTGAAATATGAAACATATTTTATTGATGTTAACTGCCCAGCAAACAAGACTTGTATTAGCCTTTCCACAAGTACATCTACCCACTACTGTTGTATCTACTGGCTCATTTGTGACTGTTGAGAAGCTGTTCCAACATTAGCTGAACAATTCTCCAACTTACTGGCCTCTGTGAACGTCCCTGTCCCATAAGTGTTGTCCCCCCACTCATGTTCTCAGTGACATGGATGTGGTCATCCACTTCTGAGTGGGGTCATATTTAGAGATTTCACTCTCCAAAAGGCTAAACTAGAACCTTCTGTCACAAAAAGATACTTTAAATGTCATCAGCAGAGTTGAGGGAAGGCTTCCAATCCAGTACCCTGGCAGGAAAGGACTTGGGCTGGTCAACCAAATATGCTTTCGACTGCCTGCAGATATAGTACCAGGGAATTCTTGGGTCATGATGAGATGAATCTCATTCATCTGGTGGAAACTATGGGTTCCCATGATTTAGAACCGTCCAGGCCTCAGCCAAATGTTTATCTGCAGGAGTCACTTGGCCCTGGGTATGGCTAGAGACAAGTTTCTTCTAAGTATTCTTTGGTCTTCTCAGATTCAAACACACAGGGCAGGTTCCCCTCTGGGATCACCTCTGAGGCGAACTGAAGGATGGACGGGAACTATGGAAAATTCCATTTCTCAGCTCCAGTTGTCTTCGCTTACGTTATTGCCTTGGGTGGGGGTGGGGACTGTTCCCCACGTACGCAAAGGAAGAAGAATGTTAGAAACTTTTTAACTTTCCTTCAGGCAGAAGACGTGTGCAGCTGTCTCTGTCATTTCTGTTTTCCCTATCAAAATATACGGTATTTATTTTAAAGGAGTCATAAACATTGGTGAGAAGGAAGCAAGCTATAAATAGAAAACGTGCACTTCCAGTAATAGTAACTGGAAAGATTAGCGCCGGCCCCGCCCCTGCTTCCTAGGACAAACACAGGATGTACTGTAACAATACAAAGCTGATCTTAAAACAAAGAAAGGGAAATCCTTAGTTCCTCAAGCTACCAGGGAACCTGAACTCACGGACCCATCGAGGGCCATGGAAGCCAGGGCCAAGCGTTGTAGGCCCAACCCATACCAGAAAAGGAGATGTGGTCTCAGGTCCACTCAGATGGGGGCTGCAGCTGAGAGTCAGGCAGGCGGGCTGGTTCTTGACACTCAAAGGCTGACCCTCAAGCTGAAGAGATGACCCCGGGGTTAAATGTGCATACAACTGGTCTGGAGAGATGGCTCAGCGGTTAAGAGCACTGACTGCTTTTCCAGAGGTCCTGAGTTCAAATCCCAGCAACCACATGGTGGTTCACAACTATCTGTAATGGGATCTGATGCTCTCTTCTGGTGTGTCTGAGGACAGGGACACTGTACTCACATCTTTGCAAAAATAAAAAGTGCATACAGCTCTTACAGAGGATCATAGTTTGGTTCCCAGCACCATGGGAACTACTTTCTCAAATATATAATAAACACACACACACTTAAAAATAGATCTACAAGGGATCTTTTTGTTCTTTTATATAGTTTGTGTTGCTGTTTGTTTCTTGGCTTTTTTTTTTTTTTTTCTTAGTCAGGGTTTTCTCGGTATCCCTGGCTATTCTGGAACTCACTCTATAGACCATGCTGTTCTGCAGAGATCCACCTACCTCTACCCGCTGAGTGCTGGGATTAAACCAATGTGTTTTAAAAAGAAAACTACTAATGGAGATACTTCCACTGAGTTAAGACTGAAGAAGGAGGAGAAGGGTACGTAGAAGAACTTGGCTTATGCCCGGGAAGAGTGACTGAGCGGGGGCAGTTTAACAGGGGCAGCAGCAGTGCGTGGCTGCCACACGTCTGTGGCGTCAAAACAATAACAGCAGAAGATAAAAGAGTCATTTTAAGGAAGGAAATACTCCAAGGTGCCAATATAGTTTAGGGATTGAAGAGCGACGCTGACTGTTTTCATTTGTTGTTTTTTGGAGACAGGGTCTTACTAGAGATAGGTCAAGCCGACTTCAAACTTGTGGAGATTTGCCTGTCTCTGCCTCCCAAGTGCTGGGACTAACGAGATGCCCCCACCCCATTTGAAGGCAAGCATAAATATTCAAAATGTAAGAGTAACTTGCAGAGAAACTAGACACTAAGGAGTAACTTCTACGGGGAGCGTGTGACCCATTCGTAGGGGTAGGGATAAAGGAAGTCCAATTCTGAGGGCAAAGTAGCTGACATATCCATTCGCTTTCCCATGCACCCTTGTGGCCAGGGATGGGACTGCCAGACCTAGTTGGACCCAACAAGGCATCAGTTTTTTTTTTTTTTATCTATAGTAAAATAAGACAGATGTTCAAGGCCTCTCTTTTCTGTTCAAAGGGCGAGCATCTGCTTTTGAGAAAGAGAGGGGGTTCCCGAATCATGCTTTTCTTGTCGCTTAATGCCAAGGTCATGCTTTTACAAGAAAGGACCAGTTACATAAATTATCTCCTGTCAGTGTTTTATTTATGGCATTATAACAGAGTGGCTTCCCGGGACTAAAACAGAAAAGGAGAAAGGGGCAGGAGGGACCTACCACTGGAGGAAAATGAATGCCACCTGCCTCCTAAGCGTTGGTGATGGAATTGAACAGGAACGGTTCCAAACAGCTGAAGTACAGGGACACCTTAGTGATGGAGCATGTGTCTAGCATGTGCAAGGCCCTGGGTTCTGTCTTCAGAATTACAAATAAAAATATTACCACACATTAATCTCAGGGACATAAACAAACAAAATCCTGTATAAAACATAATCATGTCAGATACCACAGAGAATAATAATAAACCATCATCCAAATTTGGTCCCTAAATCCATTATATTAACGTTATATAAATCCTCCGGTGTACTTCTACACAGCAAAGCTGAGATCTCAGCTCTTGGGGGTGAGGAGGGCAAGAAATCAAAGGTAATCCTCAGCTCTGAGACTTCTGCTTGTGGGGCAAAGACATCTCCCCAGCCCTAACAGAATCATGAGACCCTGGTAAGGAATTTACCAAGTACTCAGTATGAGGCTGCATGGATTAGATTTTTAGCCAACAACCTAACCAAACCTCTAGTTCACTGCATACATACAAACATAAGTTATAGATCAATAAAATTCCTAAATGTGAAAAATATAGATAAACATTCTTTATTATTAGCAGATTAGGATAAAACTAATAAGACATAAAGACAAGGACTGGTGATATTGTAGCATTAAATTTGAGAGCACCTACATAGCTGGAAAATATTACACACTAAAAATAAACCTTCATATAATAGAAGACACCTAAATTTAAAAGTCTATCTCTCTCCAGAAGAATACGTCTGTAATGTTTGTAGAGAGAAAATTCTGGTACTTAAATAAATAGGTCTTTCTTATCAATTAAAAAAAAAGATTTATGTGAGTGTGTGTGTGTGTGTGTGTGTGTGTGTGTGTGTGTGTGTGTGTGCACATGAATGCAGTACCCATGGAGGCCACAAGATGGCATCAGATTCAGAATCCCAGGTATAGGAGTTAAAGGTGGTTGTGAGCTCCTCTATGTGGGTGCTAGGATGTGAGCTTGTCTCCTCTGCAAAAGCATTCTGTATTCTTGACCAGTTTTTCTTTCTTTCATTTTTTTTTTAAATTAAACTTTTTTTTTCTTAAAAGAACATAATCCATTTGAAAGTTGAGAAAGGGGTTGGAAATTTGAGTCAGAGAGGAGGAAGTGTGGATAGTATATACGTGAGAAACACTCGCTTCATAAGGAAGCAAGGAAACAGATTCAGGCAAGAACATCTTCTTCCACACACGTCAGAGTGACAAGAATTTCAGTCTGGTGAGTCTCGGGATTAACAAGGATGTGAGAAAACAACCGGCTTCGAATGCTGGAGGGAGCTGTACACGGATATCGCCTCTTTAGAGGACCGTTGTCAGCAATGAGGAGAAATGAAAATACGTTCCCATCTCCAATTATCTCACGGCAGAACCCTAATGGAACTACTGTGTTGTGCACAAGAGACAGGCGCCACACGATCCATTCTAAGCCAGCTGCAGTGGAAAATAAACTAAAGCTATCCAGAGATCTCTGTGGTGTAGTTGCATGGTGGAAAATTCCACTGTGCTTTTAGCTTTAATGAAACAGATTTACTCTGACAAATTTCATAAAGTGCGGTAGGCAAGCTATAGAAAAACGAACAGCCAAAACCGAAAAAAGTGTGGCTAAATAGCTAGATGGTATTCTTACCGTTCTTTTGAGAAATCCACAGTAAGGAAGGATTATGAGTCTAATATTGTCATCGAGAAACTTCGATCAGGAAAACCTCAGTCATTTGGCATGAAGGATCATCTTCCAAGATGAAATTAAACAGGGAGAAGTCTTATCTTTGGATGCCCAAATACCACTTATATGAGGACAGGATAAAGGGCTAGGGAGGTATTAGCCATGCCAGCCTCATGACCCAAGTTCAGTCCCCGAAACCAGCTTTTAAGCAAACAACAACAAACCAGGCAGGTGTAATGGCAAAGTATCTGTAATCTTTAATGTTGTGGGAAGCAAAGGAGGAGCAATTATCCAGAAGCCTGCCAGCCAGCTACCCTGGAGTTTGTGCAGAAATGAGAGAGACCCTTCTTAATACAGTGGATCATGAGTACTGACTCCCAAAAGTTAATCTTCCCATCCGGACAGTAGGCAGCCACACACACACACACACACACACACACACACACACACACACACACACGATAATTAAAAGATGGGATGAAACATCATTGCTTTTTAATGGTATATTTGAAAATAAACCAGTGATTTGGGGGTTGCTGGAGCAATGTCTGGGCTGTTAAGAGCCCTGGCTGTTCTTCCAGATGACCTGTCTTCAATTCGTAGCACCCATATGCCAGCCATTACCTGCCTGTAACTCCAGTTCAGGGGATCCAACACCCTCACACAGACACATATGCAGGTGAAACACCCATGCATGCAAAATAAAAAATAAAATTTGGGAAAACCCAGTGGTTTTGGCTGATACTTCAATGTAAAGCAATTATGTAGTATATACACATAAAATACTGATTGTGTCTGTGTGTGCATTTGCATGTGTGTAATTGTAAACACTACCAATGGGCGCCATCCATAAAAATAAAAGAATAATTGGCCTGCCTCAATTCTTTTCCTCAAGTCTGTTCCTCAGTGGTTCATTTTTAAATAGAGAGACACTGTTGTGGTGGTAAAAATAAAGATATGGCTGTGTAGCTACCGATCTTGTACAGTCTCACTCCACAGAGGCACCCGGTCTCTTTCTCTACCACTGGCCGCTGGCCACTGAGCTGGACCTGTGTGCCTTGGCTGCTTCTCTGCCTCGAGGTCCACAAGCCGCCCTCTCCCAGCTGTCTCTTCCTTAGTCACACTCTCCACGCGGTCCCCACACACATCCTAACTCTGAGGCAGAGTTAGGCGCCACTGCACCCTCCTTTGAACTCAACTAAGTTGCCACATCAAAGAACACACCAAAATACTCTGATCCGATTGATAAGATATAACTTGCCCGCCTAGATAAGTCAGATCATCTTATACAATTCCATCCCTTATAAAATATTCATAGCAACCAGTATCCATATAGAGATGCGTGGAGAGGAATGTCTATGTCTGACTCCATGTTGCTTCTTGAATCTCCTGATTTCTCCTTCCCTCCTGCCTTACCAAAACTTCTCCCCGCCTCACTCTCTACTGTCCAATCATGTATGGCCTTGACATCAACACTGTGTGTTGAGACTGTTACAATAACATGTAACAATGTGAAGATTCACTGAAGATGGAAAGACTAGACTAGGGCTGTGTCACCATGCTGTTAGATGAACAAGAATTAACTCTTTATGTACTAAAACCCAACATAAGTGATACCGGTGGGTGGGGATGGTGGGGGGGAGATGTATGCTCAGTTAATGGGAGAGATTTCCAGGCAGACTAACCATGTGATTGTGCAGCTGAGAGTCATTGAAACAGCTGGATGGTCCCATAAGAAGATGGGTTCAGTTGGACAACCCGGGACATACTTTAGTATGCCTTGTTTTTTATATTCTCCAAATATGTCTTAGACTTTCCCTCTGTACACATGAGTAACCAAAGGGGCAATGTCTAATCAGCTTCCTTTCCAGAAGTGAGTTGAGTTTTAGCTTCCACTTTATATTTTTCTTGGCAGCTCTACACCTTTATTTGACATTCAGCAGGTTGGTTCTCATCCACATTGACTGTCTGTATGTTTTTGAATGTGGTAATAGGCTGATATCTATACCAATGTGTAGATCTTGTTTGGTGAATCCTCATCCTCATTGCGTTTTCTGGACAAATGTACTCAGATGCGATATGGAACATTTCTCATTCCCTTGGCCCAGACGGCTTTATTGAGCCTGGTGTCAATGCGCACATCTGGAGTCCCCATTTCCTTCGTGGCAAATTTCCAAATTTCTTTGAGTGCCATAGGGGCACGCTTCTTGAAGCCCACTCCATGGATGATGCGCTTGTGAATGTTAATGGTGTGTTCTCGGGTCACCACCTCGCTGATAGCAGAACACCTCTTCTTCTTCTGCCAGAAAGGTTGGAAAGGACCGTCATGTCCTCTTTTATGAATCTAAACTATCCTTTTATACCTGAGACTTTTACTCACTTGAAAGAGATTTGCCCATAGTGGGTTGGAGAGATGGTTTAGCCATTAAGACTAGGCTTACAACCAAAAATATAAGAGGTAAGCCCATATCTTTTTTTTATATGTATTATATTAAAGTAATTATTTCAGACCCATATCTTAGCAACAGGAAGATATGACTTCCCAAAAGGGAAAGAAAAATTTGATATGTAAACAGCTTTGTATAGTGACATACTCCTGCAATCCCAGTGCTCAGGAGGCTGAGGATGGAAACTTGAAAGTTCAAGTCCAGCCTGGGCTAGTTAATGAGACCCTGTCTCAAAAGAAAATCATATATGATACAAGCGAGAATTAGTAAGATGGATTCCCATACTCATAAAAGGAAATCAAATCCATTGTTTTATGATAACACACAGCCTTAAGCTACTCTATTTTGACCCATGGTCTGCAAGCAAAGGTCATAAGGTTGTCATGTGCACACGGAACGTCAGACTTCTTTGTTGTCATAAGTCACCTACCTGTGTGTTGAAATCTTATGCACACCATCAAGTATACAGCTTTGGAGGGAAACCTTTAGGGCACGGTTCTTGTTTTCTGATCAAGGGAGGGCCCACAGCTGATTGGGTTAAACATTTGTGAATCTATCTGATTATTTATAGCTGTCATGAGAGAAGGTGGTCTTGAAGGACAGATTGCCTGTGGCTATGTAGTCCTCGGTATCCATGTAATAGGTTCTGTTATTACATGGAGTGTCCTGTGGACCTGAGTTAACAAACTGGCAGCGTGATTAGATGCTTCTTTGCTCCAGTCTGTCTGGGTTTGGAAACATTGCCCAAAGTAGCCATGAGCACATCTGGTTATATTCAAAGCCTTTGTAACCAGGCCTACTCTTCAGCTAATGTAGAAAGGAGAAAATTGTTCAAAGGGGAGATAGATTGAGCTATAATTATTATTACCAAGCAAATCTCAGACACTCATCTCTCAGGGAGCAGTGCGCTTTGGCTGATATGTAAGGTATCTATGGGGATAAATGGAAGACTGGCCAAGAAGGCAATTTGAGGCACTATCGGTTAAGCTGCCAGCAAAAGAAACGAAGTCTGCTGTAAGCAGAAAGAACACTTGATGGAACGATGTTAGGGATCCACAGAATTTACTGGTGCCAAATGAATGGGCAGGAGTCAAGGCAGCTCCAGAATGGGCCAAGAACCCAGGATGACAGTGGCCTTTAGAACCCAAAGGTGTCTTCTGTAACCTGCCCCTATCCCTGCTGCCTCCAGCCGCCACTACCACAGTTGCTTTAGAAAACTCCCAGCTTTCCCACCCTTGTTCCAAACCCAAACACTGTCATGTGCAGACTGCTGGTTTGCTGGCAGACTGGACACAGAATCATTTAATAATGACATGGTAGGGGTTGTGGATGGATAGGAAGACATTTGAAAGAAGAGAGAAACACCAGGGAAGGAAGAAAATAAAGTGAATCTCTATTTAAAGGTGAGAGAGAAAGAGAGAGAGAGGGAGAGGGAGAGGGAGGGAGAGGGAGAGGGAGGGAGAGGGACTGTTTGGGAGTTGGGAGGATAGAAGAGACCCTGAGGAAAGAAGGATTGAGGAGGGTGATGCTGAGTTGAACATGAGCAAAAACAATAGTGTGTATACACACACACACACACACACACACACACATCATAATGAAGGTTATTATTTTGTATCCTAACTATACACAGAGCTATGCAGCCATGCTTGGCTTTCAACATGGGCTCATGGGATTTGAACTCAGGTCCTCATGATTGTGCAGCAAGCACACTTACCCGCTGAGCCATCATTCTAGTCTCTTCTTGCGGGTTTGGTGCCCCAATGCCAGTCATCTCTTTACACGCTCTGGCTATTGTATGTCCTCTTCCACAGAGTGTCTATCTAGTTGGATACCATTTATTTTAGATGTCCCCTCTCATTTTCCAGGGACTACAGGATTATTCCCCTAGAGCTTTTCACTGAGCAAGTGCCCTCTTGAGTGTGACTGACATTTTGGAGGAGCACCTGATGGATTTGGTGGGTTAGGTGTGTCATGATGTCTAAGTCCACCACACAAGCACTGTCACAATACACTTACTGGTTGCCCTTGGACCTTAGACCCGGTTCCTTTAACTAAGTAAGCGACATTTCTTGGCTCACCTTTAAAATCCCTGATTTCAACTTGGCATCCAAGAGAGGAGACGAAATCTTAGTCAGATTCTGGGATAGTGATTATAAATAAAACTCTCACCTGGTAGGTAACATGGGGGTTGAGTGTGGTGCTTAATGGTGGCTGTCACCTTTGGGGAACCGAAGGTCACCTGAGAGATAAAGCCTCTGGATATAAGATTGTCTGGATCAGGTTAATCTAGGTGGTTAACTGAAATGAGAAGTCCAGGCCTAAATGAGGTCAGCACCGTACCATGTACCGAGGTCCCAGGCCCCTTAAAGAAGAGACCTCGGCCGACCACAGCATTTGCTATGTTCTTCATGTTAACTGCAGAGGCAGTGAATCCAGCAACCTTAGCTTCTCCACCTCCATGTCTTCTCCACCACAATGAACTGTAAACCCTGAGCTCTGAGCCACCAAAAGCTCTCGCTCTCTTGGGTTTGCTTCTCAGAAGGAGGCATGTCGCAGCGACGGGATGCATGCACAGCACATCCTCATGGCTTCAGGATCAATCAGGTCGTGGTGACATCTGTTCATCAGGAAGACCATCAGCTTCTGGTAGAGATCCCATCGCCTGCCTGAATCGATGCGCACAAAGACGGCCATGTTCCTTCCCACCATGGGACCCTCACCGTCCCCTGCAATCTCTCCAGCCTCTAGCAGCTTTTGTAGGAGAGGGTCCTCACCAAGGGTGTGGTGTCACCAGCTGGTCCCATTACTTAGCAGTAACTCTTGCCGCTGTGCCTTGAGTCTCTCTTTCTCATTTCTCCTTCCTGCGCTCCGGTCTCTTCCGGCTTTGCTGAGCAAGTGAATGCCATTTCCCGGATCGTCCTCAGACTCAGCTCTGTGCCCAACGAAGCATGTGTGGCTTTGTGAGAGCCTGCTGTCTAGGCAACAGGTGACAGAAAAAGTGTCAGACTCTCTGACCTAATTGCCTATCTCCATGGATTCTCAGAGAATCTTCGTGGTCATTATTGACTTCTAGATATACAGAGATGATCCTCATCCACTAGAAAATATTTTGTGGGACTGGGGAGATGGCTCACACTGAGTTTGGGTTCCAGCGCCTATATTAAAAGCCAGATAATAGCTGTGTAGCCCACTAACTCTAATAATGCTGGATAGTGAAACAGAAGGATTGTGGGAACTCACTGGTCACAGCCAAGGTCCAAGTTCAGTGAGAGACCCCGTCTCAAGAAATAAGGTGGAGAGGGATAGATAAGGACCCTCCCCCCACGTCCTCCTGGTCCCACTCATGTCCCACCCTCAGACACACGCATGCATGTACACCAGGCTCACAAGAATTAAATATCATGGGGTCTGGGTCAGTGGTAAAGCTACTTATGTATCATGCCAAGATTCTAGGTTCAGTTCCAATGCTGCAAACACACATGCACACACACATGCGTATATACATGTGCACATGCATGTACACATATACAGGTGGCAGCTGATGCCATTCTAGATGCCAGGGCTGCAACAGGGAACAAGGTCCACATACTGTCGGGCCTTGCAGTCTAGTTGGAAGGACCAAAGAGGATGCTGTAACAACAAGAGATCAGCATAGTATTTTAGATTCTATGTTCTATGTACAATGTGTAAATAACATATCACACAATCAATATAGGGAGTGCCTTCATGGCTATGTTATACACATGCATATTTACAGATACCTGAAGAAAGAGAAAGAATATAGGAAAATACTAGTGTGAGAGATGTCCTCTCTTTTTGCCTTTATATATATATGTATATGTATATGTATGTATGTATGTATATATGTATATATATGTATGTATGTATATATGTATATATATGTGTGTATATATATATATATATATATATATATATATATATATATATATATATATAGAGAGAGAGAGAGAGAGAGAGAGAGAGAGAGAGTATATGAGTGCACTATAGCTGTCTTCAGACACACCAGAAGAGAGCATCAGATTCCATTACAGATGGTTGTGAGCCACCATGTAGTTGCTGGGAATTGAACTCAGGACCTCTGGACAAACAGTCAATGCTCTTAACTGCTGAGCCATCTCTCCAGTCCCTCTCCTGCCTTTTAGCACCTGCTATTTTATTCTGTCCCTGTCTCAATACTTGAGAACATTGGAAAAACACTGCTGCTGCCCACCCTCCGTCTCCTCCATCCCTGCCAACTGCTCCAACGACATCCTGGCAGGCGTGGGGCCATTGAATTTGTCTCGGCGTTGGAGATACTGCTGATGTAAGCAATTGGCTCCTTAACGCTTTCAGCTTGCTGATGACATGGCCTAATGTGGTTCCAGCAGAAGCTTCCAAAAGCCTGTCCCAGGCTAGCCCCTTTCCCTCCATCCAATGCAAAGTCTCATTAAGATGGGGGCAATGTCTATGTTCAGATTCAGGAAACTTAGGCTCTGGATAGTTTCTTCATGTGAAATGAAGGCAGCCCTGCCTCCCACAGGGGAAGGCATTCTCATCCGTAAACTCTGCCTGTCTGTGTTGTCAAAGCCACCACAATAGGAGCACAAACAAGGGCTGGGGAGATGGCGTGTGGGGTACCACCTGAACACAGGTAAAAAAGCAGACACTGGGAGGTAGAGACAGTCCCCAGATGCTCTAGAGCCAGCTAGCTGGTATACACAGCAAGGGACAAGAAAGGAGGGGGATGGGTCAGCCTAGAGACAAAACAGAGACATGACTGTCACCGTCTGTCTACTTTGACAGGGAGCGCACACGCTCGCGCACATGCGCACGCACTCGCGCGCGCACGCGCACACACACACACCCCTGACACACATGAACAAAAGCAGTGAGAGTGTTTGAAGTCTGTGAGGAGCATGGACAAAGGCATCTAAGGACTGTGAGGCAGAGGCAGTGTCACCCGTACCAGCAGGTTGTCACATTCCAGAGGGTACTGTTGCTAGGGCTCCAGGCTGTTAAGATGGGCCATTACCAGGATCTGTCCTGACCCCTGTGTGAAGCAAGGACTTAATTCAGACACTCTGCCTTCCTAAAAAAGAGCCTCTTCTTCCACAACTGGTAGTGACTTTGAGTGACAGACTTTCTCTTAGAATTGTGGGCTATGTGACAGTGTACATCATTTAAGTGACAGCAGTGGCAGGGACTAATTTAATTCCATTTTCCTTTCAAGCCCTGCTAGATCCTTGCTGCAGGGAAAGATACATTTCGCCTTCTCAGACCAAAATGTTTCAAATAAGGATGTGTTCTGGGGGAGCTGAGGGCTGAAAGAAGGTCTGTTAGTGGGCTTAATGGTACTTTAATAGCGCTGTGCCTCAGTCAGCCCTCCTTCGCCATGATAAAGACCCGAGCTAATGAACTTGTAAAGAGTAAAGGCTTTTTGTCGCTCACAGTGTTAGAGGTTCTGGAACATGGTAGAGTAGGTCAAACATCCATGGAGATGCCAAATGTCAGCAGGGGAGGGGACAGCCTATGTCAGGAACTAAAAAGAGAGAGCTAGGTTTCCACATTCCCTGTCACAAAAGGCTTTCCCCCAATGACCTAGCCTCCTCTCCCTGAACCACTTTTGGCTTTTCCCAATAACACCACCCTGGGGACCAGGCCTTCACTATTAGTGCCTTTGTGTAGAACTTTAAAAAAAATTTTTTTTTTTAATATAGGAGTGCTTTGACATTGAGAGTTCATGGATTCATGCCAGAAGAGGGCATCAGATCCCTTTATAAATAGTTGTGAGCCACCATGTGGTGGCTGGGAGTTGAACTCAGGACCTCTGGAAGAACAGCCAGTGTTCTTAACCACTGAGCCATCTCTCCAGCCTTTGAGATCTGCATCCTTTTGATATCTGTCCTCGTTTCTTTTCCCGTCACTGTGGTATAATACCTACAGAAGCAGTTTAAGAAAGTTCAAAATACGGCCCATCATGGTGGATGAGTCAAGGCAGCCGGACTTGAAGCATCAGCCACATCCCATCTATAGAAAACAACATAAGCCACTACTTGACTCATTTTCCCCATGTATACAGTCCAGGTTCCTAAAAGGCACTGGTGCCAGCCACAGTGGACAGGCCTTCCCACGTCACCTAACATACTCAAGAGAATCCCTTATAGGCAGGCCCAAGACTGGCCGACAGTTAACACTAATCACCGCAGCTACATCCAGACTGTAGCAAACATGTCTCAGAGCTTGTCACAAATGCCCCTGCCTTTGACCCGGTAAATGACTTATACCAGAATCTTCTTCTAGGTCGAAGGAGAACATTAACATGGGATTATAACTTTTCCTTGACTGAATGGGTGGTTGTTTTTAGGGCATCACGTCCCTGGCTTCTGTGAGGTGTTGGGTGATTAGCAAAAGTTAAAACTCTGGACTCTGGCATCCTGGCCATTTGTGGAATTAGGCAGTCTCGCTGAGGAGAGACACTGATGGTTTATCATCTTCCTTCTACAGTAGGATGGACACTTAGGATGGTAGTTCTGCAGGGTTCTAACATGCTGCAAGCGGTGGCTTATGTGGACTGTTCCAGGGTGGTATATGGGAGGAACACCCAGTAGATTTGAGGACCATGACATGACGTGAACATGGAAGCTAAAGAGGTCGGTGGTGAGTGGGCCCTGGGCTGTAGGGGAGACACACTCATTGTCTGAGCTTAACAGTGCTTTGCTCAACCCTGTTCCTTAAAAGGGTCAGAAGAGCTCTAAGGCTGTAGTTCAGATGGCAGAATGCCTACCTAACGTGCTCAAAGCGACACATAAACCAGGCACATCTGCAGCCCTCTCACTCCAGAGGTGGAGGTAGGAGGAAAATCAGAAGTTCAAGGCCATCGGGGACTAGATAGTGAGTTCAAAGCCAGCCTGGACTTAGTGAAAATTTATCTTTGGGGGGCGGGGTGAGGCCCCAAAAAATGTTCCTATGACTAGAAACCACGTGTCCCTCCACTGTCCGTTGGTCCTGTGCTCTCGGTACAAACAAGGAGTCCAGAGGAAGCCTGGCTCACGTGATTGACGGCAAGCGAGCCAGCGGGATTTCCCTACGCCGCATCAACCTCAGTTGCACTCCAGCTCCAGTGTCTGATGGACTCAGTCATCAGCAGAAACTATAAAAAGCTCCTGTCGTGGAACAGCGGTCCTTTGAGAAGTGTGAACGCGAGGTAATGAGCAGCTTCGGCGGCGACGATTTCATAGGAGCGAGCCAGCCGAGTTCGAGCAGCCTTCGGCACTGATGAGGCGTCCACTCCCTCCTCACGGGCCACCCGAGAACAAAGCCCGCCACCCAGCTGTGCGCGAGCTTAGCGTGGGTTGGTGGTATTTTTTTATTTTAAACCCTTACTTGTTTGGACCCTAATAAACATCCCAGAACTTTGAGTGAGGTCTGGCAAGCTGCTGAAATTTTGTCTTTTTCAAAAGTTAGGTCTGGATTCTCTCTCTCAAAAGAGATAGGGGGGAAAATCGAGGACTGGAGAAGACATTTTAGTTATGCAGTAGTTTCCTGGCTCTGACCATCGTTTATATTCTAGGTCAGAGAAGGGGAATTTCGAGGGCTCCTATTAGTCACTTTCCTTGTTGCCATGGAGAATTGCCTGTCAGTTGATTGACTGAAGAAAGGGTTTGCTCTGGTTCAGTGTTGCCAGTAAGGTCCTTCCTGGCAGAGAAGGCAGGGCAGCGGAGTGGGCAGAGGACAGCCACATGGTGTCTGCCATCAGGAAGCAGAGATGAACGCTGGTGCTGAGCTTGCAGATTCTGTTCTCTTCAATGCTGGATCCACCTCGTGGGATGATGCTACCCACATTAAAGTGGATCTCCCCTCCTTGGTTAAGCCTCTCCAGAAACCACACACATACACACACACACACACACACACACACACACACACACAAAGGTGTCTCCTAGGTGACTGAATCCAGTCAGGTTGACAACACAGATTAACCATCATAGACCATTGTTAGCTTGAAGCTTTCATTCCTGAGTCATAGCAGCTTGGTGCACACATGGCGGGGTCTGTGTGTGGTGTGTATGTGTGTGTGCGTGCACATGAGTGTGAAAACCAACCTCAAATATTATCTCTTCAGAGCTCTTCACTTTGGTTTTTGAGACAGGGCCTCCTAGCCTGAAACTTGTTTATTAGGCTAGACTAGCAGGCCAACCAGCCCCTGCCTGTCTCTGCCTCACCAGAGCTGAGATGTTAAGCGTGCACCTGGCTTTCTCACATGGGTGCTGGGCATCGAACTCACATCCTCCTGCCTCTCTACCTAAGACTTTACAGGCTGCTCTGTCTCTCCAGTCCCTTCAAACCGCTTCTTGATATACTTTGCTGACATGGAGGCCTAAGAAGCTGATGATTCATGATCTTCTTTTTTCTGATGTAGGCATCAGCATCCTAGGCTGAGCTATCTCTGTTAGTGCTGGGGAGAAATAAAATCAGGATGACAGGAAAGAGAGAGGGGGGGGGAGGGAGGGAGGGAGGGAGGGGGGGGAGAAGGAGAGAGAGAGAGCTAGCTCTTCAGTTAAGAGTGTTTACTGATCTCCCAGGGACTGCAGTTTGGTTCCCAGCATTCAAACAAGGATGCTCATAACCACCAGAAACTTCAGGCCCATGAGATCTAGCACCATCTACTGTCCATTGTGAGCACCTCTTCACATCTCACACATAAACAAGTATGTCCAAGAAAATTAGCCACTCCAGGAAATACCACAGAGATGGAGAAGTGGGGAGAGGCCACAGAACCTTAGCAATAGTGTCCCTTATACCCAGGAAATCAAGTAAAGTCCAGACAGACTCTAACTTCCTTTTGTTTTCTTTCCTCTTCTTCCTCTTCTTTTTCAGCAAACTGCCTAGTTGGGCCAGAGCTGTTGTTCCCAAAATATTTTATGTGACTGAGAAGGCATGGAATTATTACCCATACACCATCACAGGTAAGTCCTCAGGACATGCCAGCTGCCTCCAGCAAGTACAGGGCTGGGCAGTAGTGGTATTTCATTGAGTTGGGGCAAGACTGTCTCCACAGGGCCCGTCCAAGGTCTTCCCATTGATAGGTCCCTTATAGTTTGTCCACAAACAAGTCATTCAGTTGGGTTTTGTTATTTTGCATTTTCTCTCTTCTCATAGGATGTGGAACTCTTTAATGCCTTTATATGTATGTGTGTGTGTGTGTGTGTGTGTGTGTGTGTGTGTGTGTTGCTCTCTGTGCTGAACTTTTATCAGGCATGGTACACCCACCCACCCTGGCCCAGAAGTTTGTGTTGCAGCTCTGAGACACTTTGGGGGTCTCAGGATCCCACTTCAGCATCTTTGCAAAGTTTTTAAATAATTGTTGAAAGAAAGAGAGGGAATTTAAAAAAGAAAGAAAAGAGAAAAATCGCTGGAAAGTTTTCCTCTGTGGTTAATGGAATGTTCTACTGGAATTATTAGCCTTTCGTTCTGTTTTTACAATGCTGACACTTGGCCTTTTAATTAGCTGCAAACCTATAGGCTAATTGAATCTTGTCTAACTGACTGGATTTGGCCAACCGCAGGAGTACCATGAAACACAGAGGCATTCAGTCAGTATTTACAGAAATCTAAGTTTTGGAAGGTTTCTTTAGCTCATTTTTAGTACTTATAACTTGTCAGGAACTGTTAGCCTTATGGTTTGCGTTCCATAGACCTGGTCTAACTCATTGTTTTTTTTTTTTTTCTTCTTTTCCTGTCCCTCTTTGCCATCTGAACGTCTGGAATCAGAATATACCGTAAGTTCATTTAATTTTCCAAAATATTCTGCCTATGCTCTGCGGGTTAATTGGAATCTCCTTCATATTTGTCTTATAGATGTAGTCATTCTTTAAAAAGGAATAATTCAGAATCAGAAATATTTAAATGTAGGCTATTATATAATTTTACATATATATAATTTAATAAGCTGAGTGTTCTCATTTTTTTTCAAGAATATTAATGTAATTCAAAGTGCCTTAATAGTCACTTTACATAATTAACTTTGGCTTGCAATTCTTTATATAGCCTGGCTATATAAAATTCATAAGAGTTCGCTCTAATAAAAGAGTGTCTCCCAATGTGGTATTAAAGACACTATTGGTTTTTTTTATTATTTTATTTATTTATTTATTTATTTTGGTTTGGGCTTTTTTTGGTGGAGGGAGGGGCTTATACTTGTGGGGGATGCATATGCAGATTATTGTTACTAGTATTAGAGTGGTCTGTCACTTTTCTTGACAAAATTAATTGAACTCCTTCCAGTCCTAACAGAAAGACTGACTGCCTTACTTGGCTTCCTGTTAATGGGATAAAACGCTGACCAAAGGCGACTTGGGGGCAGATAGGGTTTTGTTTGGCTTAAGCATCCTGATCACAGTCCATCATGAAGGGAAAGGAGGCAGGAATTTGGAAGAAGGACCTGATGCAGAGGCCACGGAGGAGGGCTGCTTAAGAGCTTGCTGCTCTTGGCTCAGTCTGATCTCTGAAACACTATACCTGCCCCAGGCTGGCACCGCCCACAGTGGGCTGGGCTTTCTCTTGCCAGTACTAATCAAGACTTTTAGCAGATTCCTTAGAGTTGGAGTTACAGGCAGTTTTGAGCTACCTGGTATGGATGCTAGAACCAATTATAGGTCCTGCAGAAGATCACATCCCAGCCCAGAAAAGTTAGGTAAGGTGGAGAGCGAGCAAGGAAGACAGCTCACATCAGCCTTTGACCTCCAGGTGCTTACTCATGAACATCTGCATACACACACACACTTAAACACACATATACAACCACACGGTGCACTTCCATAAAGATGGTGGACTTTGGAGTTGGTTGAATCCAGCACCTCCAAATGACCTCCCTGTGTGCCTCCATTTCTTTGCTTGTAAGTGGGGGAGCTGTCTAGTCTCATAAAGGTGTAGTGGCAAATGTGCTGAACAATTGAAATCTCAACCTCCTGCAGAGTGCGAGGTGCTTAGCACGTGCTCCTTACTCTTTGTAACATTGTTGCAGAAGCTTTTGTTCTCCCAGTGGACTCAACTTTCGAACAAGCCTCAGAGCCAATCAAGACAGACTGGGCTCTCAAAAGCAAACAAACAAACAAAAACAAAAAAACGCAACAATTTAAAAAAACTGCACAAAGATATTTTTTTCTGGAACCTTAGAATTTTATATACATATACCAGAGAGAGAGAGATGATGGTGACAGAGAAAGCAAGTCTGAATGACGTTTGGTGATAGTATGTCATTTCTAAAGAATATGTATGTATTCACTACTTTCTTGTCCCTGGGACCAAGGAATTTGAGAAAGGGTTTCTTTGGGTTCACAGTGAGAGGGAACACAGTCCACCACGAAGGGGAAGGCATGACCCTAGGACTGTGAAGCTGCGCAGTGGAGCTGGCCTTCAGCTTCCTGTCTTCTGTTTAGTTAGTTTAGGAACCAGCCCATGGGTGCCACCCACATCCAGGAGAGACTACCCCTCCCCTTTCCGTCCAATCTAAATACTCCCTTACAGATCTGGAAATTAAATGCTAATGCTTGACATTGCTGTCCTGTGCCGCCTAGAAGTCCTCCAACAGGATTCTCCATTCCTCTTGAGGGCTTCTCCCTGGCTGGAACTTCTGCCAAGCTTCTGACCCCCAGCTTCTCTGCAGCTCTAGTGAGACATTCTTGTTCAAGGAAACTGGGTGTGGGGGCACAGTATTCAAAGAGGAAGCCCATCTTAGTTGCCCGGGGCTACACCATGACTTTCTGTCTGACTCAGCATTTTCCTTGTTTCCCCATTATCCTGCCCCCATATCTCTTGCAGATTTCTCTTTTCCTCAATTCTTTGGGTGATTGTCTCTCTGTTTGAGGTCAGCAGTCACTCACCATGCAGCCAAGTGTGCTAAGCCTCATGCTCAGTCACACCAGTGAGCTATCCTCTCTTCCCTTAGTCAAAATCTTAGTATTGTCAGCAAGTTCTGGGGTCTTCTAGAGGTCACAGAGGACTCAGCTAGCCTCAGATGTGTCTCACGGGGCTGCATGAGCAGCAAGCTGAGCTGCCTGTTGGCTCAGGATTGGACTAGAGAAAAGAAGCAATGATGGTTTTTGGAGGAGTTCGGGCTGACAGGCCACTGCAACAGGAAAAGAAGGGCCTTGACCTCTGGTTTGGAGCTTTGAGTTCAGAGACAGTCTACGGGATGCCCAGTGCAGGTGATGGGAAAGGGTATGGTACAATAGGCTTAAGCTGAGGTTAATTTATGATGCTAGGAGGTAAGGCTGTTAGCCTTAGTAAGTAAAAGTACAGGCTGTATATACATTATATACATATACATACATATATATATATATACATATACATATATATATATATATATATATATATATATATATATATATATATCACTTACAGTGTCCGTATGTCTTACATTTCTGAGACATAGTTAGTCTAAGCAGTGTGGCGGATCATGGGGACTCAAGTATGATAATTGGGCTATAAGGACTGAGGACATATAAAGTCAGGTGTGGTAGGACAGGCCTTTTATCCTTTTATCCCAAAACTCTGGAGTCAGAGCCAGGTGGATCTCTGTGAGTATGAGGCCATTTGTCCACATAGTAAGATTCTGTCTCTAGATAAATACATAAGTAAAAGTGGGAAAGAAAAAAACCCAACACACCAAAAAGCTGAGATTCCCTCTGGACCCAGGGAGAGACAGAAATGCTAAGTGTATATCCCAGGAACCTAGCTTGCATCTGACATGCCACAGTAACTTCAAGGCCAGGCAAGGGTTCATAGAAACCTCTGCAAGGCCCCTCCTGGCTCACTCAGGATTGGTATAGGTGGTAAGATGGACAGTTGGGGGACGTTCAGTGTGACAGATGGACACATGACTGTCAGTATTCTTTCCTTAAGAGAAAGTGTACCGGTTATTGTTGTGTGTGAGGTGATTTGCAGGCGAGGGTGTGTGTGAATGCCGTTCGTAATGTTCATAACAGTGACCTGCAGTGTTCGGTGGGTACATACATATTGGTGCTGTAACCACACCCCTCCACCAAATCAACTTTTGGTGAGAACCCCTAGAAGAGGTCCTGGGAAATGATGCAGCTTTATATGCATGAGCTTGAACTAGCTGTGTAGCTGAAGGTAGTCCTGAGCTCACAGATACACATCACCATGTCTAGTTAATGCAGCATAGGGGGTTAGGCCCAGCACTTTGCTCCTGCAAAGCAAACACTGTACCAACTGAGCTGAGGCTCTGGTCCACAAAAGGACCAAGCTGTGAGTGATGGTCTACTCTTCCTCATTTTAATGTCTCAGATGAAAGAGGATGAGCAAATTCTACTAACTAAGGAGAGCCTAATGGCTCTTGGGGTTCCCCAAGCCGTGCTGTATCTCCGTGAGGCTAGACAAACCCTACGCGGGTGAGTAAGGGATGGTCACAGCCGAGAGTCTGTCACCAGTCACTCAGAAAGAACACAGGCTCTTCTCCCGGGAATGGTACTATGGAGACAGATCCCTCCCACACCTGTCATGGAGTCCCAGTCAAAGTGTCATGTAAGCTACTAAATTACATAATGACAGAGCCAGGGACAAGGCTGGGGAAGGACATGTTTATTATATCAGACCTCGAGGACTGGCGGACTTGTTTAGAAGGAAATTAGAGAACCATCTGGCCAGCTATGGAAGAGAAAGAATAAAGGTCTCCAAAGCGTCCCTCTTCCTGGGTCACGGAGACATGGTGAGCTGGTGAGGAAAATCACTAACGTCTCTGCTTTAGTTGGCCCTGACTCTCCAGTGCTGTGCACAGTTTTGGATAAATAAGTAAATGTCCATGTTTTAGGAATAGGATTGTGTATGGGCTCACCATGGCAGGCCCTTGAGAGACTGAGGTAGCCTGGGCTACTGTTGTAGTTTGAATACAAAGTGTTCCCCAGGTGGTTCTATTTGGGGACAACCCTTAGAAGGTGGGCTTAACTGGAAGAAGTGGGTCACCAGCTGTAGACCTCTATACCCACCCCTGCCATATCCTCTCTCTGCACCCTGCAGCCCCCCCCCCACAAACACACACTATGTGATCAGTTTCTGCTACCGGCCCCTACCACCATCATCTGAACTATTCTGTCTGCCTTCTTTTTCTAAAACAGGGAGCCAAGATAAGTCTCTCCAGTGAATCTTTTTTTTTTTTTTTTTAAGATTTATTTATTTATTACACGTGAGTGCACTGTAGCTGTTTTCAGACACACCAGAAGAGGGCATCAGATCTCATTACAGATGGTTGTGAGCCACCATGTGGTTGCTGGGATTTGAACTCAGGACCTCTGGAAGAGCAGTCAGTGCTCTTAACCACTGAGTCATCTCTCCAGCTTCTTGTGAATCATTTCTAAGGGGACTTTATCACAGCAATTTGAAAGTAACTAAGACAAGTAGCTACACAAGGAGACCTTGTCGCAAAAACAGGAAAGAAAAAAAATGGGAAGAGATTGTAGAAGAGAAGGAAGAACCCAGGAAAGGAAGAGGCAGAAGAGGCAAGAACAAATGGGCTATAGATGTTAGAGGCCACACTACAGATCCCTCTAGTCAAGGGCATTGATTAGCGAGACATCGTGGGCACAGAACTAAAGACTGACCTTCACAAACAACACAGTAGTGAACACACAAATCATGGCTTGAGACAGATGTCATAAATAGAATCAGATTTCTCCTACAAGAGTCCTGAGAGGTTCAGAGACTTTAGTTGGAAACAGAACGGTTCATGGTGACAAGTAAAGATGACGGAGAGAGGACTGCATGGTGGTGGCTCACAGCTTTAGTCCCAGCTCTCCAGAGGCTGAGGAAGATCACCATGAGTTCAAGGTTAGCTTGGCCTATAGTTAAATGCTTATGAACACCATTGCAGTAGTGGCTTGGTGGGGTCGGGGGAGTTGCCTCAAGAAAACAAGACCCTCAAAAACAACCCAAATAAGAAGGCACACAGCCTATTAGGTAAGAGAAGAGATGAATGGACTTCTTGATAGTAAAAGCTCTTGCAGCCTATGATTTAAAGGGACTTGCAATCTCTAACACTCACATTTATTTATTTATCTGTGGAACTTTGTATTTTGCAAGGACTTAGGGAAGTTCTAGAAGCTTCTCTTAGAGCTACTATTACTGTTACATAGTCTACTGGGTCAGCTCTAACCAAGTAAATTTTGCCTTCTTTGTTTCAGTAAGCTAATGTTGTCTGTAGATGATTATTGCTTAAATGCAAAGACTTTCGTTTTGTTATTTGTTAGTTTCATTTTCTTTTTTTTAAAGACTTCCCAATAATATTGAAATGTTTTGGTATTGTTAGATTCAGGTGATATTGATCCTGGATAGATTTCTTTTCAAGAAAAATCAATGCATTAAGTCACATAGAGAGGGTAGCATTGGGTGAACTGCGAACTCTGTGCATTTAGATATGTTTCTGTGTTAGCTTCCCAATACTGTGACAAAATACCTGAGACAGATTGACTTATAGAAGATGGAGGTAAATGTTTAATTTAGTTCTCATTTTTAGAGATTTCAGCCTTGTCACTTTGGTCCTGTGGTAGGATAGTACATCACACTGGGCATGTGTGGATCAGAGGAAAACTTCCCACTTCATGGCCAGGACACAAAAGAAAGGAAGAGACCAGGGATACACTCTCCCCTTTAAGGGTACCCCAGCAATTGCCTCCAATCCTTCCATTAGGACACATCCCCAGTCACAATGCTATTGGGGGACCCTTTAATGCTAGGTCTTTTAGGGACATTCATCTTCCAAATAGCAACAGTGTCTATGGGAAAGATGGTTGTGAGTATTGATCTGCATCCCACAAGCCATGGCACTGGGAAGGCCTCAGTCTCCCAACCCAGCAGCCAGCTACCCAGTGCCTCAAAAGGAGGAGTCTTGCAGGTACTTCTGTGACTTGCAAGCCCAGAGAGAATTAATTCAGCCATGGGCCTTCGCAGATGATAAACCACAGCGTCTCGTTCAGAAAGACAAAACGCGGGACAGTCATGGGGACAGTACCACTTTGTTTATAACATTTTATGACATCTATTTCTTTGTGAGTACATGCTATAGCATCTAGAGATCAGAGGACAGCTTGCAGCAGTTGGTTCTCTCCTTCCACCAAATGGGTCCTGGGGATCAAACTCGGATCTTCAGGTAGCACCTATGCCCAGAGCCTCTCTCTAGCGCCAGACAGAAAAATGTTTTTTAAAGGACTCCTACATATATTGTTTTATTAGGAAACAAATCTTTTCTTCTCTGCTTATTTTCACCTTGAAGACATGAAAATTTTGGTTTTCTTTGTCCATTTTTATATGTTTGTGTGTGCGTGCGTGCACGTGTGTGTGTGTGTGTGTGTCGGTGTGAGTCTCCATGTTATTTCCTCGAGACGGGGTCTCTCTCTGAACCTGACTCTGGGCTAGTAACTTATAGCCCGCAGTGACTGTCCTGTCTGTCCCTACAGTGCTGGCTTACAGGTGTGCAAGGAACCACGTCTGGCGTGTATGTGAATACTGGGGATCTGAACTCAGCTCTTCATCCTTGCATAGCAAGCACTCTGAGCCATTCCCAGCCCTTGTGTACCATCTTAACATCTCCTACCGACTGTGCCTGTATTTGAGGACTCATTGTAGCTCTTTCCTACCTGTTATTCACACACAGTCTGGGGCTCGTGCGGTTGGTCAGCCTCTCTCTTTAAATCCTTGCCTTGTCTTTACTGCATGCAGCTGTCAGTGAGCACGCACGCGTGCCCTCTGCTATGACAGGCCTAGTCCAGATCGTATGAGCCCGAATCTCATTTCCTTGCCCTAGAAGTGCCAAGAGCAGCTCGTGCTCCATTCAGAAAGCGTGCTTTCATTCATGCATTTAGCTTCATCTCTCTCCTGCCCTCACTTCTCCAGTGACTTACTTATTCCATGAGAGGACGGCGCGAAGCTCCATCAATGACTGAATTAATGAATGAATGGGGCCGTGTGCAGGGTGCGGCTGGCGGCAAAGCAGAAAGCCCAAAGTGTATTTCCTTGCCGTGGGCTGGGATACAGGCAGCTGTTTCCAGCTCTTTCCGGCTCATGCTGGCTTCCTCTCACCCTCCTCCACTTCTTTCAGACACCGCCATTCTTCTTGGCCACGTGCGTCTTCCTGTGCCGTGTATATTTGGGGAGCCACTCTGATTCATCCTCTTCTCTTATTTCTATGCCACCCTTTGTCTCATCCTCTCTGCCTTACGATTGATTCTTTTACTTATTTTTTTCCACTTGAGTTCTGAAGATGCTTTTCCAGAACTCCGTTCTCTGTCGTGCCCTCCCAGCTACTGTTTCAGCTTGACCACAGACCCTAGGTAGGGGGCCGTCATACGTGGCCCTCAGAACCCAGACAGCATGATTGTGGAGAATCTGAGCAGATGAAGCACAGGCGAGCTTAGGAGGACTCCTTAGGACTCAGGTTTTAACGTGTGTGTGTGTGTGTGTGTGTGTGTGTGTGTGTGTGTGTAGACTTCCATGTACTTCTGTCAGTATAGATTGCTAAAATAAAGTGTCTTTAATTCCAGCACTCAAGAGGCAGAGGCAGGGGGATCTCTGAGAGTTCGAGGCCAGCCTGGTCTACGTAGCTAGTTCTAGGACAGCCAGGACTATGTAGAGACCATGTTGTTAAAAACAATAAATCCAGATGATTGAAGATAAAAATATTTGAAGTGGGCTATTACCTCAAGATCTACCTCTCAAGGTCAGACACAGTGGCACACACCTGGAATCCTAGTACTTGAGAGGCAAGTTTGAGGCCAGTCAGTCCAGCAGTGTTGAGTTCCAAGCCAGCCAGGTTGGGAGGGGAGGGGGGCATGAGAGAGGGGGGAGTTAGGAAATGAAGAAAAGGAGAGGAGAGGGTTAGGAAGAAAAAGTTTGGGGGATGGGGCTCTGGGGAGATGACTCATCCCATAAAGTACTTGCCATCGAAGCCTGAGGACTGGAGTTGGAATCCTAGCAGCCACATGAAAGCCTGGCGATTTATAAAAATGTATGTCAGTAATTCTCCAACTGTGGAAGCACAGACTGGTAGCTTACTGGGTCTCACTGAGACTCACTGATCAGCTAGCCTAGTCCACATTGTGAGCTCCGGACAAGTGGGAGACCAGGCCTCAAAATAAGGCAGACAGATCCTGAGGAATACCTAAGGGTCACCACTGGCCTCCACATAGGCACCCATAAGGGAGGGAGAGCTGGAGATAGAAGCGGGGAAGAGGGGGAGAAGGGGGGAGAGGCCACCAAAGACTATTAAAATGAAAGCTACTTTATTTGCCTACTGTCCCCACATCATCCAAGGCTGCAAGCCTCCTCTTACCTAATAAGCACCACTAACTTTTCTTCCTCTGCCTCCAGCATCCAGGAAAGGAGACTGTAAACCCTTTACCTGGTACCTGGTCTCTCTCATGCTCTAGAGCATTCTAGATGTGAGTCTCCTGTTGGGGAAAAGAAACACTGACAAATTCAGTTTTGTTAATGACTCTGTCTCAAGTTGAAATTCCCCCATCTGACCTGGAGGACGATAATTGACAGTGTATACAATATATCCAGTACCAGGCAATTGTCCCCATGGTCAGGGGACTTTCTTAGAAGGAGGATCCTGAGTCCTTGTGGAGTTTTATGTTCCTTGATACACATCATACTCTGTCAGGACAAGATAGCAAGAAACAAATTAGGCTCCAGATAAAAGTTAAAGGAAATGCTTTTTTTTTTTTTTTTTAAAGTCTATAAATACGTCCTGACCCTGAGAGAGACTTTTTGGATCTCTTAACTCCCTGTTAAAGTTCTGATCTCAGATAAGAGAAGATTTGAGCTGGTGTCTGAAGAGATAGTGTGACTATTTGAACTAAGACCTTTTGGGGGAGATGGGAAGATCAGAAGTTCAAGGTCATCCTTGGCTACATAGCAAATTCCAAGTCAGCCTGGGTTCCATGAGGCACTGTCTCTAAATAATAATAATAATAATAATAATAATAATAATAATAATAATAATAATGCCAGTTATGCTGGGCAGGCCCGAAAGTTAAAGGACAAGAAGGTTATAAGACTTGTGGGGAGGTTTTGCGTGTCGTAGCTGCAGGACACACCGAGAAGCTGAGCAACACCAGCCGCCTTCAAGGAGCTGGAGCTCCACTCACCCAAACACTGGGCTCTCTCTTAATTCTAGAGGAGCCGCCTCCCTTGTTTGTCTTCCACTCTGGGCTCACTGCTGGGCCTTGCTGGACCCTTGCTTCTTCGTCAGGAAGTATTAAGTAAGTTCAGGGATGTCAGTTATTTCTTCAGACAATGATGCTCCTGGAAAAGAAGTTTGCAGACATACCACTGTTGGTTTTGCCTCAGTATTAGGTCCTGGGTGAAACATTACTGTGTCTAGACTGTATCACCATTTTTGTTCATGGATGCTCCTGGACTTCCTCCAGTCTGGATGCTCCTGGATAAGAACAAGTGTTGCGGACGTGGCCTTTGGGGTGATGGAGTCACCTGACCATTTCCCAAAAGACTAGACATAGAGTTATTTTGCTGCATAGTCCAGCATTTCCATTCGATGTATCCTCCCAAGGGAAATGAACACTCATGCCCACACAGAAATTGGTGCAAGAGTAACCACAATGCCACTATTTATAACAGCCAAAAGAGGAAGGAAAATGGGTCGGGCACATCTGTGCAGCTGTAATCCTAGCACTTGAGATAAAAGCATTTAATGGCAAATTCGGGCCAGCAACTGATGAATGGAGAAATACATTGTGGTATATCCATATAGTGGAATACAACTGCGCCAGGAAAAAAAGATGAAGTGCCGTTACATGGTGCCATGTGAAAGAGACTAAACACAAAGGCTACATGTTCTGCTTGAGCCTATGAGTTGATTAGGCATAGAGACCATGGAGGAGCAGTAGCTGTGGTATGATGCTGGGGGGAATCAGGAACTAGCAAGTGAGTGCTCTTAGGTGCAGATTTTCTCCAAGGATGATGAAGCCATGTGAAATTAGATGTGGTTGCACAACTCAAGGCACATTAAGCATCATTGACAAGTGTCGCTAGTATGCACCCATTATATTAAGGAAATTAGTTTCTTCCTTTGATGTTGGATGATGAAAGCCAGGGTGACACACATGCCAAACATGTGCTCTATCACCTCACACACGCTAACCATAGGCTGTACTGCCTCACACATACTAGCATGTGCTCTACCCCTTCGAACATGCTAACCATGCGCTCTACCACCTGAGCTAACTCACCCCTCAGCCCCTGAAAAACAAAACAAAACAAAAACCAAACAACTGAAAGGAATTGAAGAAATCCCACCAACCATCTAGAGGAAAATCATCAGAGAAAGGCCCAGAAGCTGTGCTTCTCAGAACAGACAAGGTTCCATCATGTAGTGATAGAAACAAGCTTTCATGGAGAATGTTGATTGTATTTTTTTTTTTTTTTTTTTTTTTTTTTTTTTGCTAAAAAGTACACACTCTTACAGCAAGTGTGTCAGTGGTCACGGGCTGGAGGACTATTGCATCCTGGATGACAACCTTTGAAGTTGACCCTGTGGTCCCAGGAATTTGACCACTTCCTGATTCTGAAGGTCTTGCTTTACCAGAGGTGGTATTCACAGCAGGGGTTCCTCCTCACCCCTCTGGTAGACTCTGACATTCCCTTGGGTGTTTGCCCCTTTCTCTTTAAGACTTCAGTTTGCTTACATTTAGTTTTGTTCTCATAAGTGCTTCTTATCACCATAGCAACCCTAATCAATCACAGGACCAAAAATAGCTCTTTCGTTTCTTGCAAAGCGTGTCTGTAGTGAATTGGGAGCGCAGCTCCACCTTGCATTCGGTACAAGCTGCTCGAATTTCCCGACAGTGAACCTGGGAGGGCTGGTGTCTGGAAATTATTCTTACAGAGGGCCCAGACGCCCCACGTCTCCCTCCCTCCCTCCCTCTCAAAACTTCAAATAGGTTTTTTTTTTTTTTTTTTTTTTTTTCCAGTGTTCAACAGAGAATCATCCCCTCTGCACACTAGGTCTTTCTGCTGGAGATTTTGCCAGTACTGTATGACCATGTTTCAATGGGAGGCTTTACTCTGTAGATGCTAATGGGATGGATTGCCAATTAGCCATGCACAGATATGGCACACAAAGCCAGTGGTGGCAAGGGTGACAAGGACCCCAGTGCCATTCTTCTTGGGGGGAAAAAATCAGATACAGTGATGAGACAGTGTCTGTCCTGTTGCCCTGGTTTTTAATGGCCCTGGTGCTGGTTTTCAGCGCTCTGGAGTAATGTGGTCAGCAGAATCTTCACGCATGGCTCCTGGGGTTCCCGGTTGCTACTTTGTTTTTTCAGTGCTATATTGTAACTTCTTCGAGCCTTGGGTTTTGTGAACTGCGTGAACTGGTGGTGGCCATGTTAGTCTTTACATATAGGAGACAGAAAGGCCCCTGGTAGGACTTTGTTTCTCTGCATGAAGTGGTCAGTGTAGAATGCAAATGAGGCTTCATATCCACAGTAGCAGGGCACTATTCATGAAATGGGAAGGACCAGTCTGGCGTTCAGCCTGTGCTAGCCACTCCAGCAAGGCTAAGACTCCCATCCTGTTCTTAGTGCCAGGTCTCTCTCCACTCCAGCCCTGTTAGCTCATCCAGCCACGAAGATAGGAGTACATGGAATTGGACAATGCCACCCCAAGCCTTCTCCACCTAGCCTCAGACATCCACTGTCCCTTTACTCTTTGCTGAATAACTATGATGCAGGTACCATCTCTATGTATAGTTGGGGAGGTTTAAGCTCAGACTGATGAAGGCATTTGCCAAGTTATCACCAAGTTCAAAGAACCTGGGGCTTGAATGAACGTCCATTTCCTCCAACCATGTTTCTAACAAACCACCATTCTTTCCTCCATGTGGGCAAAATGCACACTTCTGGATACAGGAAGCAGCTGGGACAAGCTCCCTGGTGTCAGTGGGCCATAAGCCCTTGTAGGTCAGATGACTGAGTCAGGAGGAGCATGGAGGCCCCTGGGTGTGTTCAAACCTCCAAGTGAGTGACACTGTTGTGGATGAAGGCCTGATGGGCCATCTGGAAGGGAGCAGAAGGCAGGTTCTTCCACTGCCTTGGGGCAGATGTCCCGCAAAACTCAGCAACTACAAACATCATCGGTTTTCTTATGTTGCTGTCTCCATGGGATTAGGGATGTATGCCTACGTTAGCTGAGTCCTTGGCTGAGGTGTGTTTCATCCAGTCTTCTGGGTTCCCCTCTGATCTCTGTCCTTTACGTCTCTATGACTGAAGGACCGACTTCACACTCTCTAGTCAAGGTTTCACTCCAAGCTTTGGGAAGCTGAGGCACTGAGTTTAGGAGGGACTACTTAGTGAAATCCCATCCAAATGAACAGCTAAGCAAGCAAACAAATTCAGTTTTCGGTACACTGATTAAATCTCAGGACTGTCGATCAGAGACTCCAGAAGGGGTGTCTCAACCTTTGACAATGCAGTATGAGACACTGTCATCTGAGTTGAGTCATATCCATATCCATCCTGAGACACGGGTAGGACACATCTCCCCAGATGTCATCCACTGAAGCCCAGCCAGCCCCTTGTGTTCTCAGAATGGAGTCTTCTCCCTCGTGACAGGTCCCTCGGTGACCTGGAGACCTTCTCATCCAAGGAAACATGTCCATGTTTTTAGGAGATGATGTAAATTTTGAGGAAGTCCAGGGTTGGTAGGTGAAGGTCTATACTCCCATCCCCCCCCCACACACACACCCTGAATCGGGCTAGTGGTATAGTCCCAGCTATGGACAAATATTAAATCATAGAAAGTATTATTAAGGTGAGTTGAACATGCAGCCGAGGAGCGTACCTGGGGTGACGGATGTGTGCCATCCCCAATAGCAGTAAAATCGTGCCAGAGGTCATCATTTGGCTGGGGCGCTGACCGTGCTATGGCAGACTGATGTCAACCATTCAGAAGCAGCAGCTGAGATGATCTTTGGCTGGGATTTTCTTGGGGGAACCATGAGCACAAAGCCCAGCAGCTACAGATGGTGAGCATGGGGCCTGGGCCCAGATTATGCTGCCACACCTATGGCTCAGAAGTCCTTCTGCAGGTACTTGGGAGGCCTGCCTGGGCTGTAGAATGAGTTATGGCTGCCCTAAGTAACTCAGAGCCCCTGTGTCAAATGGAAAGTGAAAAGTGCCTGGTGGGGCCAGCAGGATGGCTCAGAGGATAAAGAGGCCCGTGACCATCTTAGCGACATGAAGTAGATCCCAGGACTGACCTCTAGCCTCGGGGTAGAGTGAATTCTTGGCGTACATAAGCCCTGGGTTGCATCCCCAATTCTAGAAGAAAAAAAAAGAGAGAGAGAGAAATGTCTGGAGAAAGACGTGTTTTGCTCACACAGAGAACCCAAGTTTAGTTTCCACTGCTCACACTAGACAGCTCGCAACCACCTTTGACAACAACTCCAGGGGATTCAATATCATCTCCTGGCTTCCTTAGACATTTCATTCGTGTGTGTGTGTGTGTGTGTGTGTGTGTGTGCAACTTTTAGAGAGTTAAAATCTCTTGTTTTAAAAGAGAAAGGAAAAAAGGAGGAAGAGGGGCCACAGATATGAAGGTTATATGACGAAGTCATACACCCCAAAGCCAGGATTGCCTGGTCCATCAGAAGCTGGAGGAGCCCAGGACAGCATCTTCTCTGGTGCTGGAGGAGAGAGTGTGGTCTTGTCCATCCCTGGATTCAAAACACTGAAGATGAACATCTCACCCAAGAGTTTAATAACAGTTTTAAAGTGACAATAGCCACAGGAACTTCTGATTTTCTTTACACTCAAGTGTTTACATGCAAACAGGTGTGTGCATGTGTGTTAAGTATGTATGTTCGGATACATGTGTGTTTATGCACGTGCATGTCATGGCACACCTGTAGAGGTCAGAGGACAATTTGGTAGGACTCAGTTCTTTTCTTCCACCTTTTGGGTTCTGGCAGCTGAATGCATGTTGTCAGGCTTGATAGAGTGTACCCTTCCCCCCTGAGCCTTCTGGCTTTTGCCTTGAGACTCTCTAACATGCCAGCACCCCTGTAAGAAACCATCACATGAGGATTATCAGCCCCACCTCACCCCCACCCCCAATTTTCCAACCCTAGGTGGGGCTTCTTAGGTCCTCCTCATCGTCTTGTTGCCTTGCTGAGGGCAGATGCACCTGCAGCCCTCTTGCAGGCAGAGTTGCTGTTCTGATTGGGAAAACATCCCCCTCCTCCACTCCAAACAGCAACACCTGTGAATCTGCAGACAAGCTGCTTTTTTTTTTTTTTTTGCATTTTGCATTTTGTATTTGGGTTAGAAACCCAAATGCTGGAATTTATTTGCTCGACCTAGATGAGTGGTTTACAAGATTAACTTGGGGTTGGGGGAAAACCACAAGCTGGAGGGAGAACCTGACTGGTTAAATGTTTGCTACGCAAGTGTGAGGACCTGAACCTGGATCCCGGGTTGCGCCAAAAACTGGACGTGTTGGTGCGCCTGTGGTGTCCGTGGTAGGGAAACAGAAGGAAGGAGATTCTCTGGGGCTCTTAAGCCACACAACCTAGTCTATCAGCACCTTTCGGCTTATACAAGAGACCTTGTCTCCAAATAAGGTGGGAAGTGATAGGGAAGGACGCTCAGAGTCACTTCTACACAGACACTTAGACACACACACCTCCGTGGAGTTTTCTTTCAGTGGCACACGCCGATTCGCACTCTGTATTGCCTCCTTCTCTAGCCCCTCATTGGACTGACCCTCAGATGAGTCACAGGTTTGCAAATATTGATCTCCCTAAAGGCTTGTTATCTTTAAGAGGGTTTCTTCATAAGGACGTCTCCCAAGCTCATGGGTCAATCGGGGTTCTGCCTTCAAGGGTGCCATCGTCTTGAGTAGTGATGACCAGCCTCCCTCCCTGGAAGTCCCTGGAAATGGGTGTGAGGGCACAGTGGTTACCGAGTGAGAGGTTGGATGGGAGACAGCGGGGGAGGTGTTAATAAATCACCACAGCGCCTTGGCCTCCATTGAGGCAATTACTGGGATCGGTCGGCTCCGTGTTTCCTTAGTCACAGCTTGGATTGCTCCTCTCAGAGTAAGGCAGGTAGATACCAGATGCACAAGGCATGTGGTTTCTGGGAAATTAGCCACAGTACATCCTTGGCTTCTTATACAGGCATGCCTGGGGTCAACTGGGCTTACAGGGTGGGGGGCAGTTACAGGGGAAGGGAGCCCAGGAGATGCAGGCTACCTTATTAGTAGATAGATCTGAGACTTCAGCTCTCCCGGCTTTCCATCGCCTGCCCATGAATAGGGAAATAAGCCGGTTTCCCCACCAGATCCTGCCCAGTATGCCCCCGACGGGTTTGTGCCACGTCGCTGGACTCCACCTCCAGGCTTTTGGAATCAGATGCTCCAGGATAGATGCCGAGACATTGCAAAATGCCGCTACCACTGAACCGGACACCCTGCTTTGAGCACCACTGAGTGTGGTACTCAAGAGCACGAACCCTGGGGACCAACAACTACTTAGCTTTCGGTCCTGATTTTGTACGGTACCAGCTGTGTGATCGTAGGCCACTTACTTAACCTCTCTGTGCCTCCATTTCTCATCTTCAGAAGAGGGGTGATAATATTAGCATTTGCCCCTTGTGGAATTTGCAAGCATTCAAGAACTTGGAAACCTCCAGAAAATTCCAGTGGTAGAGGGGACATGGTCTCTTGGGACTGTGACCAGAACTAGCCATGTCTCTTGTGTGGAATGCCTGCAGGTCCCAGGGAAATCACTGGGTCACTTTTAAGCATTAGCCTTCAACCCCATCTCTGGTGTCCAAGAAAGATAATGCCCAGCTCAGTGCCAGGAGGAAGCTGGATACAGCCATATCTGTAAACATCCTCCTCTCAGACTGCCTGACCTTCGCAATCTAAGAGAGACAGAATGGGACCTGGTGAGACCCAGACACTAGGGCAGACTTGCAAAATAAACCTCTGTCTGTGGAGCATTGGCCAGGCCTCCTGCAGCCTCGTCCTGGTCGCTGCTGGTCACCAATGGCTTACTTGTTGCTCGGTTCTGAAGATCAAACTCAAGACCTTACACACGCTATGCACATGGTCCACCTTGAGCTGTGACCCCAGCCTCTCGACACTGTATTGTAACTTACATCATTAGTCTATCCTTTCTAATGTCACTAGTACATATGGCTTAAGAGAGAGGAGTTAAGAGGACAACCTTTGAAATGCCAATCTTTCCCTCAACCTTATTTTAAGACTGGGTTTCTCTTGATGCTTCTGCCATCCAGTGTACCCCAGGCTCGCTGGCCCATAAGCTTCCAGAAAAGTCTCCCCTCTGCCTCCCATTTACCATAGAAAGACTGGGAGTACAGATTTGCGCTATCACATGTGGCTTTGTTATTTTTCCCCTTGAGAACTCAGGTAGTCAGACTTGAGTGGCAAGTAAGTTTCCAGTTGAACCATCTTGCCAGCCCTTTAAAGTTACATAGTAAAAAAACAAATTCTAGAGGCTGGGGAGCTTGCTTGTTAGGTAAAGCGTGGTGTGAGCCATGGTAATCTTTGCTTAGATCCCCAGCACCCACATAAAATATAAGAACAGAGGTACCTACCGTAAGCTCAGCTGTGGGTAAGGAAAAATGAAAGCCAGTGGATACAAAGGCAGCACAAACCCTTAAAACCAGCCTGGAGGGCTGGACAGATGGCTCAGTGGTTAAGAGCACTGACAGCTCTTTCAGAGGTCCTGAGTTCAATTCCCAGCAACCACATGGTGGCCTCACAACCATCTGTAATGGGATCCATTGCCCTCTTCTGGTGTGCCTGAAGATAGCTACAGTGTACTCACAATAAATAAAAATATCCAGAGGCAGCTGGATCTCTGAGTTTGTGGCCAGCCTAGTCTACAGAGAGAGTTACAGAATAGTCATGACTACACAGACAGACACCCCCCTCACACACACACACACACACACACACACACAAAAGGTGGAATGTGACTGAGGAAAACACCCATCAGAGACCATCAGCATCTCTATGTTCACATGTGTGCACACACATCTATGTACACATACACGACTCACACATATACCTATCTGACCAATAATCTCTGATCTCAAAGTTGTACTGTGACATGCACACTAATTTTATATGCACCATCTTATATGAGCTAAGGTCAGGTCCCTGGTAAGCAGGTGGGCTCCCCATTCCTAGAGCTGGCCACAGTAACAGACATCTACACTGCCACACCCCTGTCAGGATTCCTAGCACGTATTCCCTTTGGAAATATCCTGGGACACACCCCCTGCCAACACTGCTTACTGCCTCTGGTCTGACTATTGGAAGACGTGGTGTTCCTGGCGGTGGCTTCTCCTACAGACTGTGGTTATTAATGTATAACTTACTATGTCTGTTGTAGACCTGTGCTCCCAGCCGAGCAGCCCCATGCCAAGACAGAGAAGGAAACTATGGTGCTGATCAAAGTCTGCTTTTTCTCCACAGTGTTCATTCCTGCCGAAATTCTCCATCCACATAGAAACCAAGTACGAAGACAACAAAGGAAGTAACGACAGTGTAAGTATTCCTCTCATAGCTTCTTGCCCTGCCCCTCACTAGAGTCTCAGCCCACAAAGGAACAGGACTCCCAGCCCTGGTCTGTGCCTAGGACCTCAGAGAGGCATAGTCTTGGCTTTGCTGTCTTCTAAGGAGTGTGCCCTTCCAATGGGCCTTTCTGCAATAGAATTGATCGCCATGGGTGGAGATAGGACCCAGGCACACCATAAAACTTCCTGCCCTGCACAGGACCAAATTCCTTACAAAGCATGGCTGTATTTGTGGGACAATATGCCACCTTGTGATTCATCTACTTGGCTGGTCTGTAAAACATAACTAGCAGATGGCAGAGCTGCTGGACCCCTTCCATGTGATCTCGGGTCCTGCCTCTTCCTAAGCCATCTCATTCAGGTCATTTTCTTTAATGCTGAGACTACGAGATGTCTTATTTAAGAGAGACTTTGCCTGGACAGAGTTTCAGTGGTTCCCAAGAGGTAACACTGAAAACTGTCTTATTAAAGTTCACCAAAAGAAGACATTCACTCACTTTCATTCATTCCTGTTCATTCATTCACTCACTCACAAGTTCATTCATTCATTATTCAACAAGGCGGGTATTAAACACCTTCTGTTTATATACTGCAGTATGAGTCACTTGGAGGGTATTAAAAATCCAGGAATGTTGGATATGGTTGTACATACCTGTATTCCTAGTACTGGAAGTGGGGCAGGGTGAGGGGAGGTGCCAGGGAAGAAGATCTCAAGTTCAAGGTTAGCCCAGAGTGTGTCTCAAAAGAAAAAGACCAGACTCATTTCTCGATTTTTGGATGCCGACTGTTTATCTAAAAGACCAAGATCAACATTTCTAAAAGCCAAAACCATGAACATGCTAGAAGACCTCCCAGTGTGTGAGGAGTTGGGGTTGGAGGGATGCGGGAACAGGGGTAAGCTGGCTGATACCTGGTTACTTCTGCTTCTTGACTATTAGCTCTTCACGTGATGGCAAACTGCTTTGTTCTGCTTTGGTTTGGTTTCCTCTTCATAGGTATATGTGACGATGTGCCTACACGTGTGTATGTATATTTATGAATGGATGAATGGTGCCCGAGTGCATGGGTGTGTGTGTGTGTGTGTGTGTGTGTGTGTGTGTGTGTGTATAATGTCACTCATTTCCCCTGATCACATTTCACCTTATTCAGTGGACCCAGGGTGGCCTGATAGGACTAGTCTGGCCAGCCCTTTGTTCTGGGAATCATGTGTGTCTAGAGTTACAGACAGACTGCTACATCTACTAAGCATTTATGTGAGTCCGAAAGACCTGAATTCACAGGTATGGTAAGTGTTTTAGCCACTAAGCCATCTCCCTTAGCCCAAACTATTTTCTTTATAAATAAAGTTTTATTGGTACCCAGCCACACTCATTCTTACATGATGTTTCTCAGCCACAGGTGTGAGTAGGTGTCCCAGGACCCATATAACCTTAACCTTCCGGGGGGGGGGGGAGTCAAGTACTCTATTATCTCCCTAAAAGTGGTCTCAGCCATATGCCTGCTTCAGAATTTCTAGAACTTTCCAGAGAGAGTAATATATCACTAGCTGGGATACTCTCCTCTCACCAGGCTCAGGAACCCCACCCACTGTGAGCATCATCTCAAGGTGGTTTCACAAAGGAAATGGAGAGGACTGTCCCTGTCCACAGCCTGAATGCAGTGCACTCTGCTGGCCAGCTTTATCAAAACCACAGTGTCTACGTCAGAAAGGATGCATGCTAATCTTGGCAAATGATGCCCTTTTCAGATTAGAGAATTAACGTGCAGCTTTTAAAACTTAAAATGTGCAATGGAAAAAAAGATCCAAATTGAAAGGAAAGCCGAGAACGATCCCATGATTCAGAGATGAGTATCCAGATCTCTCTGACTCCAACACCAGGTTATTAGCGATTCGTTTGTTAACCAGCTCTTCCCAAATTAAATCATACAGCATGCTATTTATAACCAGGCATGGCATACCCTTTCCAATTTGATTTTGTGTGTGTGTGTGTATGTGTGTCTGTGTGTCTGTCTGTCTGTGTGTCTAGAGGCCAGAGGTCAACACTATGTAATTCTCAGTCATATTTTGAGAGCACATCTCTCCCTGAAACTGGAGTTCACATACTCTGCTAGGCAGACTCGAGCTTCAGCCTGCCTCTGTTTCTCTAAGATTTCAGGCCCATGGAAAGTTACCAGGTCTACCTTTTCCTGTGGGTTCGAGGGATTCAGACTCAGGTCCTCATGCTCCTGCAGCCAGCAGTTTGCTTAACTGAGCCATCTTCTCCCGACTCTCACATATGGTTCTCAAGGGTTGCGCTGCCCTCTCCTCTTCGATGCTCTCCTGGCTGCTTGCTGGAGGTTGACCCCTTGGACATGGCTATGGGTCATCAGAAAAAGCGTAGTAAAAGTCAGATGCCAGAACCACTCTTGCTGGCACAGTTGAAACAATTGTGGGTTTGCAGGTGAGGAGAGATGTTAAGAGGGACGCTTCTCATGCAGAGAACCTGAGTGTGCATTTTCTGCCACCCATATTCAGTGACTCACAACTGGCTATTACTCCAGTTCCAGGACATCTGACACACACACCCCATCTTATGTTCTTCTGGGTCACCAGCCATGTCATGGTACACAGACTACATGTAGGCAAATACTAATAAAAATAAATTTTAAATGGTCTTTCTAACAAGGCTTAGACCGGGAGGCTGAGGCAGGTGGAACTCTGAGTTCGAGGCCAGCCTGATCTACAGAGCAGATTCCGGGACAGCCAGGGCTACACAGAGAAATCCTGTCTTGGGAAAACAAAAAAGCTATTTTTTCCCCTCATTCTCTTTTCCTCTGAGCTTCATTCCATAGGAGTTAATTCAGATCAGCTCTGTGAATGGACAGCAGAGATGATCTCTTGATCCTGAGAGATAGACAAGCCCCTGGAAAGGGTAGGATTGATTGACTTCCCGCCCTGACCTCTGCCTGACTCTGTTCTCACTTCTGCATGTCTTTCTCCTGGGGCCACTGGAGCAGGGAGCTCTGGCTCCCCTTCATCATGTTGCTCTGCCTGTGCGCCCTTCTCTACGTAGTCAGCAGCAGTTTAATGGTGATCCTAGGAGGAAGAGAAGGGAGGCTTAGGACTTCACTCATGCTCCCAAATCCAAAGTTCTGCCCATGAGGCATGGAGAGAAGATAGCTTGTAGAAAGTGGTGCATTGTGGGTCATTCACTCGTTATTTAATGAACTCAGTTCACCTGCACCTTTTCTATGTCTTACCACTCAGCCACCACCCTCACAAGCCTGTCCGAACCATTTCCAGCCATACCTGCCAAAATTTTAATGAAATGGACGCTGATAAGAAGCAATAATTACTTTGAAAGACTCGGGCGATAATCACACTGATTAGCAGCTGAATGGAGTGCATGTTACTATCTTATTATCCATTATCATCTCAGTCATAAATGTAATCCAAAAATCTAGTAAAAACGCATTGTCGGGATGCCTAGACCTCAATGTCTTCTCATTAAAGGAGAAACTAGGAAGTGTTTGTGTAAACCTGCAAACTGGGGTTTTATCAGACCGGACACAATGGGGAAGTTGTCTTAAATTATTTCATGCACAAACTGATGAGACTTATTTAGGCTTCAATTAGCGCTCGGGAGATGGGGCCGTGCCAAGGCAAGGTTCTGTTTGTCCAAGACCGTAAATCTGGCTAGTAGTCAGTGCCTAGCACTGCCCGATCTGGGTTAAGGGGAGATCGTTCCTGCAACACCTGCAGTGTGCCAACAGGTTAACGGGGGCAGTCTGGCCACTGCCTCCTCTGCCAAACAAAGCAGGCACCATTCAAAGTAGCAGTTCTCAGGCTGCACGCTGGGCTCACCTAACCTGGATAGGTAGCTTGTTTACTTGTTTGCTTGCTTGTTTGTTTGTTTGATCCAGGCTAGTCTGGGACTTCATACACATCCAGGCTGCCCTCACTCTCAGCCTCTCAGCTCCTGGGATCACGGAAGGTGTGTGCCATCAAACCTAGATCGTGTGTGTGTGTGTGCGTGTGTGCGTGTGTGCATGCGCACGCATGTGCACATGCATGCGCCATGTGGAGTCAGAAGACAGCTTGTAGGAATTGCCTTTCTCCACCATGTGAGTCCAGGGACTAAACATCTGGCTTCAGCAGCAAGTGGTCTTTTCTTGCTGGGCCATCTCACCAGCCCCCTCCTGAAAAGCTGTTACTTAGAGTCCCAATCTCTTCGGTACTTTTGTTCATTTGGTGGCAGATACATTGTTCAAATGCTAGCCAACACTCCAGAAAGCTGACTTCTACAAATGGGCTTACCCCATGGTTGAGCTTGTCTGTTCTCTCGGTGGGACATGTATAGGACGTGGCACCGTCACCCAGCAGGACAGTCTAAAGCAGTGCTTTTAATCCTGGCTTTATGTTGAAATCCCTCAGAAAACTCAGCAATCCTATGCTGCCGTCCCTGCCCAAGGGACCATGATTTCATTGCTCATAGGTGGCACCTAGGTGTTTGGATTTTTAACACACACCCTGAGTAGATGTAAGAGGCAAAAATTTCTCAGCACCAACAATTAAGTGTAAGCCAGGCCATCCAAATGGCTTCAGTTCTGCATACTCATGGACATGGAAGAGTCTACAAAGGGTCTTTGTGATTTGGGGCAATGATACAGTCCTGTAAGCCTAGGACCAAGGTTTGTGTACTGGTTGGTTTTGTGTGTCAACTTGATACAAGCTGAAGTTATCAGAAAGAAAGGAGCCTCCCTTGAGGAAACGCCTCCCTGATATCCAGCTGTAAGGCATTTTCTCAATTAGTGGGGAGGACCCAGCCCATTGTGGGTGGTACCATTCCTAGGCTAATAGTCCTGGGTTCTATAAGAAAGTAAGCTGAGCAAGCCAATAAACAGCACCCCTACATAGCCTCTGCATCAGCTCCTGCCTCCAAATTCCTGTCCTGACTTCCTTTGGTGATGAATAGCAATGTGAAAGTGTTAGCTGAATAAACAAACCCTTTCCTCCCAAACTTGCTTCTTGGTCATGATGTTTTGTGCAGGAATAGAAACCCTGACAAAGGCAGTTTGCATTCCCAGATGCATGCCTAAATGCCAGTGGGTATAACAGTCTGCCTGCAGTCTCCACCTCAGAAGGTGGAGATGGATCCTCAGGGCAAGCAAGCTAGCTAATAGACTGCCCACGTCTAGTAAAACTGGCCACATTAAAGAACTCTGGCTTTAACTAAGGTGGACTAAGATGGCAGAATGTTTTCAAAGATCCTGATAAACATGTATGTGCACACACAGATACAGATACACTTTCACACTCAGAAATGGGTTTGGGTATCTTTTCTGTTCGGCATCAGCCTTTCCCACCGAGGACATGCTTGCTCCTGGAGGGAAGTCCCCTGGTAGGAAGGAAAGGGCCTGTCATTCTTTTCCAATTCCACAAAAGGAAGCTCTCCCACGAAGCTGTCCCTGAAGAAGTATTTGCAATGTAGAGTTTTTAGTCTGTGTCATAATGAAAGGAAGCAAAGTTGTTCCTTATGACAGGCAGATCAATCCACCAATCACATCCTGTCTCTGACCATAGGCAGTTTCTTTGGCCAATCAGAGACTGGGTTTCTTGATCAAGGATTATGAAATCAATATTGCTGACAAGTGGAGGATTCCTGGAGTTGAGTCACATAGAGCAGAAGGTGACATGCACATGTTTGATACCACATGTACCAGCACCACAGTGGCCACACTTGGGTTAATGCTGTTTTCCTGATGAAGCTTGGATATGGTTCTGATTTTCTAGCAAGCTCTGCTGATCAACAGTTTGGGAATTTTTGCTTGTTCATTGCTGCGTTTGCTATAATCCAAGCCAAGATGGTGGCCCAGGCTGGAAAAGTAGCCAGGTATGAAACCAGGAAAGATGGGTATGTTCTTCAGAACACCTACTTTCTGTTGGACTTGACATGGTGAGTGAGAAAGAACAGGATGAGGATGTCCTTGAGGTTTCTTGCTTTAACCTTTGACCTTGGTCAGTGATGGTGTCCCTGTTCTGGGTGAACTGTGGAGACAGTTCCTGAGATCCTGGGGGGGGGGGGGGAGGATGTCTGAGGTTCCCCTGAGCCCTTCAAGAGGAACCAGCAGGTAGGCAGTCGGATATGTAAAGTCACAGGAATGTAGGCCATGATTCAGATGGATATGGCTAAATTTATCCCGAGGACCTTAGGGTCCTGAGGAAGACCTCCGATGGCCCTCCAGTGGCTTTCAAGTTCAGGTTCCCATTGCTCCACCCTCCGTAGTCATCTCCTTTTCTGTTTGTTTATGGTTCCAGGGCTTGAACCCAGAGTTTGTGCATGCTACAAAAGCACACCACCCCTGACACACAGCCTCCCCAGGTCCTCCCTCTGTGTGTGTGTGTGTGTGTGTGTGTGTGTATGTGTGTGTGTGTGTGTGTGTTTCTGTCTGTCTGGGGTGGGTGTCCTGTGTCTTCTTCAGCTGTTCTCCACATTATTGTTTGAAGCAAGGTGTCTCACTGAAACTAGGGGCCACCAGTCATCCGGGGAGGCTGGCCTGAGAGCCTCAGGGCTCCCCCTGTTTACACCTCCCCAGAACTGAGGTTGTAGCACTTGTGACTGCACCCAGCTTTTACAGGATATATTGAGACCAGGTCTCACTAAGTTGTCCAGGCTAGGCTGGCTTTGAACTGCTGATCCTCCTACCTCAGCCACTTCATTCGCTGGGATTGGGTCCAAACCACCAGGCAGGGCTTAGGACTCATTTCCTTTTTAATATCTTTGCATGTATCAGTGTCTTGACTACAGGGATGCCTGTGCTCTATATGTTTGCTGTTCCTGCAGAAGCCAGAAGAGAGGCTGGATTCCCCTGAGACTGGAGTCATGGCCAGTTTTTAGCTACTGTGTGAATGCTAGACATCAAACCAGGGTCCCCTGGAAGAGTGGTCCACGCTCTAACCATTGAGCCACCTCCCCAGCCACTTAAGATTCCTTTTCAATCACTGAGGCCATTCTTAGTCTTAGGAAATTATACCATCTCATTTAGTTAACTACAAATCTGACTGGAGAAATCAATTTGTGGGGGGGGGGGGTGAGGGGAAGATAGGGGTTGGAAAGGACATATTTCAGTGAATGACATAATCAGTTTGATGTCTTGACTGGCCTCAGCTGGTACTGCCTTGGCGATGAGGCCAGAAATCTTCTCATCCTCAGGCTAATTAGCCACCCTGGAAGTAACCAGCTGGAAGACAGAGAATTTGTTGTTTCCGGAGAGCTCTGTTTACCCAGGACCGAATCTCACACTGGTGATCGCAAAGTTTATTTCATTTATTGTTATTCGCAACATCCAGAGGGCAACACACAGTCATTTATTAGCACGTTGTAAAGTGTGCTGAAATTCATCTGTGAAGCAGGAATTGCCTGCAGGATCCACATTACCCAGAATCCTGGTCCCCAAAGATGTCTGTCTCTCTCAGTGGGTTCTAACAAAGGGTTGTGGGAGAGGAGAAGGCTCTTAGAGTTTTGTTTTTAATCTTAGATTTAAAAAAAAAAGAATTACTTATTTATCTTATTTATCTTATATATACTGCAGCTGTACACTGTAACTGTCTTCAGACCCACCAGAAGAGGGCATCAGATCCCATTACAGATGGTTGTGAGCCACCATGTGGTTGCTGGGAATTGAACTCAGGACCTCTGGAAGAGCAGTCATTGCTCTTAACCACCAAGCCATCTCTCCAGCCCCTTAACTGTAGATTTTTTTTTTTTATAGCCAACCACCTACAAAATCCTAAATTTTCTCTAATATGTCAGTATTTTCTGATTGGGAGACTTTTTTTTAATCCAATGTGATGTGAAAAGTTGATGATGTTTTTCAATCTCTGTCCAAAAGTATTATTTTGAAGACAATAGAAAGATGAGTCTTATTTGATTCCAAGATGTGGCCTTTCCTACTTATAGTACAGTTTGATCTTAAAACTAGATTCTTTTTTTTTTAAGGTATTTTTCTATTTATGTTTTTATGTGTATGAGTGTGTAGCTGGCATGTATGTATGTGTAACATATGCATGCAGTACCCATGGAGAACAGACGATTCTCCTGGAATGTAAGTCAACATGTGGATGCTGGAAACTGAACCCAGGTCCTCTACAAGAGCACCCGGTGCTCTGAACTCCTGACCCAACTGTCTAGTCCCATCAGAGATGGATATTTAAAATATCAACAACAAACCGAGAGTGGTCGTTCGTACTCGTCACCCCAGCAGGTAGAAGTCTGAGACAACAAACTTGCCTTGAGTTTAAAACCATATAATGGCTCCATAGTTCTTGACCAACCCAGACTACAGAATGAAGTCCTATTTCAAACTAGTAACCAAGCAAACAAACATGACCCAAACGGAGGTATGTCCAGGGTGAAGATCAGCCCTCTGAACCTGAGGTGCAGTCACAATGCCAACCAGAATTATTACTCATTGTTACTAATGCATGCAGCTTCAATTAGTATTAGCTTTTCCTCTGGCCTGTTTCAACCATGTTGGCATAGATCAGGAAAAGCCCTGTTTCTGCTGGCTGCTACCAGTTTTACAAAGACAAGTAATCAGACTGGCCTAAAGTCACATAGTCTGAGAGGAAGGTGAGGCACAGTTGGGAAACTGCCAAGTAGGAGGGGTCCTGGCTGGATGACAGTGTTACAATGTTGCCACTGCCAGGTCAGTGAGGGGCGGATAGTCGATACTAAAGCAGAGTGCGGCGGAGCAGACTGTCCTGGGATTCCAGTTACACCTTGATGCCACCGCCTAACCAGTCCCACCAGGAACAGAGTTCACATCACACGGTGTGGGAACATATACATATGACATAATATAAAAAGACGTGATATGCCTTCCATCTTGACCACTTATGGGTGAGCCTCTCTACGTGTTTATCCTACCTACACTCAGTCAGGGTGAAGTGAACAGGCAAATGCATGCTACCAAAAAAACAAAAAAACAAAAAAAAAAAACAAAAACAAAACAAAACAAAAAAACTGGGTCTGAACTGTTAGGTCTTTGAAACAAGGTCTCACTTTGTCGCCCAGTTGGCCTCACACTTGTAGCAATTCTCCTTCTTCAGCACCCCCTAAGTGCTGGGGTTACTGGAATGTACCCCCTCTCCCAGCTTTTGTAGTCCAGACACCCAGCATGTAGCAGATAATACTCAAGGAATAGGCAGTGCTTGTCCTAAATTGATTATAAAATCAACATGGAAAAAAGTCCAAAAATAGGACAAATTTTGATCAAAGAGCAAAAATGGGAGATTTTTATCTTTCTCTTCATGACACAAAGAAAGTAAAGCGAGCTGTTACATAATACATCAGGTTTGATCCTTTGGGCTTACAGGGTGGAAGGAAAGAATTGACCCCCATAAGTTATCCTCTGACCCCCACATGTATGCAGTGTATACAGATCATGCACGCACACGCATGGTAAATAACATAATAAAAAATTTAAAGTTATTTAGGAATATTTTGCTTATAGATTATTTACATAATACATAAACAATTTTATTTTTAAAATACACAAACAGCAGATTTACTATGGTCATCAGCCGGGAACGGGGGCAGAAGGGATCTCGGCTGGATCTTGCATGTGGGGGTTTCCTTAAATAGCCCCAGTTGGCCTCAAACTCACTGCATAGCCCAAGGTGGATTTGAATTCATGCTTCTCCTTCCTTTGCCTCCCAAGAAGTAGGATTACAGTTGTGAAGTACCATCAGAGACTTACCTTTTGAGTTTTGAAAAAGGTTCCTGCTCAAGTCTTGTTCCACGAGTTCCCTCCAACTTTCTAGAATCCATTCTCAGCCCCATCGAGTATATTTGCAATTGTTTTCCAAATATTTGTCTATTTTTTCCCCTCACAAGAGACCTAATTGCTGTGGGAAACCACTGTTCCTCGCTTTAGAAAAACAAAGCTTGCCTTCCTTGTTTATTTACCTAGATCTTTCTGTTTATGTTTATGAAGCCATTTCTGGTCCTTCTGTGGATGGATTTGCTCATGACAGATGGTAGCCGGCAGCCTTTGGGTCTTGGAGCATTTTGGATGAGGATACTTTAGGAGTCTGCCAAAAGCTAGCAGCTGGCCAGACCCACTAACCAGAGTGCTGTACTAAGTTCGAGGAAATCACTGTCTAGCCTTGGGCCAAACGGGCAGACCAGGGCTCTGCAGTGCAGAACTCAAGAGAGTTCTCAGCCAGAACATCCCAGATGACAAATGAGATACAGCTCAGGTCAGAGGACTCAGGAGAGGATCCAGCGAGATGACTCATTCCCAGTCAATGGTGGTTCTCCTCATTGACTTCAGCCATGGGAACCGCTTAAGAGTCGGGCTCTTGCTTGCAGCTCCATGAATGGTGAGAGTGATCTGAAGAGCAGCTGTTAGGTTGCCCCATTTCTGAAGCCTGCAGCTTCTATTTCTTCCCACCATGCTGGGGCATTCTGAGAGACAGTTCTCTTGAGCTCACTCCACCAAGCTGGAGGACTGTGTGTGGTCACTAGCCCAAGTACCAGACCCTCTGCATGATGACTTCCTGCTCGGAAGATGGGCATCACAGCTTTTAGACGATGCTCTTCCTTGGGTCTCGTGCACCTGGAAAGGTCTCTGCCTGGCACCTTCCACAGGGAGGTCCAGAGTCAACCTCTCTGTCATAAGCACACCTTCAAGGATGAGCTAGAGGTATTTTAGCCTTTCTAACAGAAAAACGTTCTGGGGCGAGGGAATGATGGGAGGGAGTTAATGATTCCCAGTGGTCACGGTAAGCAATTTTTCCTGTCCAATGCTTCCATCTGTTCCTGGACTTGCACACATGCTCTGTTGTATCCAGGGAGGGTGTGAGCTGGGACTCAGTGAGCCTGCGACTGGATCTTCAGAGTAAGAACAATGCTATCTCATGGTACCAAGCTATTCAGTCATACGAGTTTTTAATTTCTTTCCGGACATTCACCGTGTGTTTGTGTGTTCACAAGCGGATGTGTGTTCCACCGCACGGTGTCCTTATGAAGGACAGGACGACAACTGTAGGTGTCAGTGCTTGCTTTCCACTGTGTGGTCCCGGGGATTGAACTTAGATCTTCAGGCTTGGCAGCAAGCTCCTTTATTCATTGAGCTAGCCCGCTTGCTTGCCCGTGTTACTTCACGTTCAAGTCATCTTTCTTCCCCTAATACCTATTGATGACCTACTCGGGTGCCTGTCCTCACTGTCTACCTTGTCTGAGGCGGGGTCAATTTTGTTCAAGGCTATACCTAGTTCCTAGCTGTTCATTCTCCATTGCTTGCTAAGGATTTGAACTCCAGTCCTCGTGCTTTTTGCAGCAAGCTCTTTTGCCCACCGAGCCCTCTCACCAGCCCTAAAAGGCCCATTTCTAGTCCTTCAGCCTTCATAGTTAGCTGACTAAATATAAAGTTTACGGAGTTGCCTCTAAAAATGGTTCCATCCTCTTTCCAGCCCTTTAACTAGAGCGTCAAAAATGCGTTTGGAATATGTAGACCATTCGGTGGAGTTACTTTAATGATCTTAATTATGCTGGCCAAGCTACTAATAAATATGTGTTGAAAAGCATCAGCTAAATGCTCTGATGGGCTGGATGTGATGCCACACACCTAACATCCCAGCACTCTGGATGCTGAGGCAGGAGAGTCAGGAGTGTGAGGCCAGCCTAGGGTACAGGCAAGACACTGACTTAGGTCATAAGAAGTAAGTAAATTATAAGATCAGTCTTATAAAATGATATAAAATAAATAAACTTGTACCATCACAGAATAGACACTCAGGGCCAAAACCAAGTAAATGGCACTTGATGCTGAAGGATTTTGTTATCATTTATACCGAAGTCTGAAGATCTGCCATGAGTTTGTTGCTATGTCAACTTCCCCTTGGTTGCAAGGCAGAACTCAAGTGAATTAATGAAATGAAATATGAGCTATTCAGAGAACCTTTCTCAGGAGTGAAGGGTTGCAGGGAGATGTATTTTTTTTCCCTAGTAACATTATTTTGATCTATAGGGGAACCCTGCTTGCGGCACCCAGCTAAATTTACTCAGATCCATCTGGGTCTCTTGGAATAGATGAGCTACCATTTGCACACATGGCGTGCCTTTGTTGGGGTTTTCTATAACAGAAAACAATCTCGCTGTGGCCGGGGGCGTTTCTCTGAGGTAGGGCATGTGCTTAGCTTAGTTGGTGCTCCAGGAACATGTGCTTAGCTTGGTTGGTGCTCCAGGAACATGTGCTTAGCTTGGTTGGTGCTCCCTGCTCGATCCCTAGCAAAGCAAATTGTCCTTTATAGAAAGGAACTGGGCAGGCTAGATGGCTCCGCAGGCAAAGACACTGGCAAGGAACACAAGCCTAATGGCCTGGGTTTGACCCTCAGAAAGGAGAAAAGTGACTCAAAAAGTGGTCCTCGAAGCTCTGTCACACCATGCCATGTGCAAACATGCTTAGCAACAACAATAACAATAATAATAAGTAAACAATTGTTTTTCTTTACTTTAAGAGAATCATAAATCAGACATTGCGTCAGCTCTGGGGAGGCATAGGCGGCAAGAGGATCAGAAGTGCAAGGCTAGCCTTAGCTATATAGAAAATTTGAGGCTAGCCTGAGCTACAGAAGACCTGTCTCAAAGAAATCAAAATAAAAAAGGAATCATGGGGTTTGCAGGCTGCTGATATTCTGCTTTGGCTAAGAGCTCACATGAGTGCATCCTTTGTCTAAGGCCTATGATTACTATACGGAAGAGAAAAACTTCTCGTCTACTAATGGTAAGAAGCTGATCAGTGACTCCGATGTGCAGATTTTTAAATTAATTTGTGTGTTCATGGGCAGGTACATGCATGTCATGTCTCATGCATAGAAATCAGAGGACAACTTGCAGGAGTCGGTTCTCTCCTTCCACCACCATGTAGGCCCTGGTATCAAACTCAAATCATCAGGCTTGGTAGCAAATGCTTTTATAGCTGAGCCATCTCACCAGCCCATGACTGCAGATTTTGTAGGTGTGTGTGTGTGTGTGTGTGTGTGTGTGTGTGTGTGTGTGTGTGTACATGTGTAATCAAATTTGTTTCAGAAGTGCCTTAAAAACTCTAGCTTTGGGTTTTCACTTTTGTAAGTGTGTACCGTGAAGTGTCGAGGGTCAGCACATATAATAAGTAAAATCCAGTGGGCAAACAGAAATTCTAGCATGAAAGTCTTTACACCTCAGAACCTCAGGACCTCCTTCCTTTTGCTCTGTGCTGTACCAGGCCAGTGCCTTTACCCATAATCTGTGACTGGGCCAAGTCAAGATGCCTTTTTATCAGGTGAAGTATTCGGAGACGTGCAAAGGTTATTCCTGTTAAAGTGCAGGCTAACAGACTTGGAGAAGCCCACTGTGTCTCAGTGCAACCCACGGCTGCCTTCCAAGATGCATGCAGACCTCTGTCTGCAGAACCCGACTTACTCCTGCTTTTTATACCTGTTATTCTAAACTGGCAAGGGCTGGAGGCTTTTCCTTGTGTGCTTCATTCCCTAGAGATCTAGTAAGTGCTCATACTTGAAAGACCCGTCCCCTTTGGCTTTCATTACTCCTGTGGGCCATCTTTTGAATGATATTGGATGTTTAGATTTTGGGCTGGAGAAATTGACCACCAACTAAGGGCATTTGCTGCTCTTGCCAAGGACCAAAGTTCAATGTCCAGCGCACACACACACACAGCAGGCACACAGAGAAAGAGACCCCCCCAAAAACCAGAGGCGGGACCCAAATGCCAAAATCGAGTCTTTTCTCAAGGGTTTAAGAAGATTTCTCATTGAATCTAGAGCTCCATGATTTGCTAGACTGAGTGGACAGCAGGGCCCCATATTCCCAGCATTGGAATCATGCAAGTCTCCTGTCTCCTAATATCACTTGGTCCATTTGAAGAAAGATAGGATGGCTGACTGGCTCACAACTGTTGTGTAAACATATCCTGATCTCTCCTTGAACTTGTTGGGCCAGTCCATCAGCAGGTGGCTGGCTAGTGGGAGAGGAAGTTCACAGGACCTTTGTTTTAAACTCCCAGGTTTTTGTCTCAGGTCAGGGGGGTGAAAAAGAAGCTGACCACCTTGGAAGGCCACCATCTTTATTACCAACCTTTGTCATTTAGCCCTCTATTGTTGTAGCCTTTTTCTCTGTGTCCCAGGGAGTCTGGCTTGCTCCTAGTCCCTCGGAGCATAGGATGGTTGGTCCCTCTTTGGATTGGTAAAATCAGGAGAGCAGCTCCAATAAAGGGCCAATCCTTTAAGGGTCAATTGGTTTTTTTTCCACAGCTAAGTAGTAATTGCACCCAACAAGGAATGTTCTTAATGGCTTAAGAGACAATGTGGTTGGAAGGTCTGTGACCCTGCCCTCCCAGAGTTCTGGTTGAAATCTACCAGAGCCCTCCAAGGCACTAGATGTGTCTTAAGCATGAAACTGAGAAGGGTCCCCGCACTTGTTTGTTAAAAGCCTCAGAAATTCCTTACCCCATCCACCAAAGGAGACCACAGCCAGAAGATGTCATCACATAAAAATCAGTCTTAACCTAAGCTTCCCAGACCCTAGAATTGTGAGAGGTCCACACCCCCCCAGCCCCACCCCCACCCCCGTTGTGTACAAGCCACCCCATTTCAGGGAATTTGCTATAGCCGCCTAAACACATAAAGCCAGGAGAGGTTGTGAGTTCAGGCTGAAGAGCTCACACACAAAGGACAGTAAGAACCAGTAGGAAATTGGACCCATAAGTCCACAGCTGAGCGACAGAGGGCAAGTCCTGAGGAGTCACAGGGTTACTTTTGAAGTTGTGAGAGTGAAGAAGATGGATGAGAAGGAACCCTGAGAGGTAGAGGGAGAAAGGGGGGTGTGTAGAGATCACAGACCCCAAAGAACCATCCGCACCGATAATGGCCCCGGAGTTCAGTGAGCGTGGCGTCTAGAGGGTCCTGAGAGATGGAGTAGTAACAACCTTTTTGACAGGGAGGTGAAATAGCAGAGCAGAAGCCACTTGTAATGAACCAAAGAGGAATTTCCAAGTGGCCTGGCTGTGAAAGGAAGGGGACAGAGGGAGGGGAGATGCCTCTCCCAGGATTTCCTTCTGGGTAAGGAACATGTTCTGGGGCTTCTTCTCTTGCCCCAAACACACAGCAATGACTAATAAAAATGCCCAAAGAAGGCTGGACAGCTCAGTTGGTAGAGCGTGCATGGCTGGCATAAAGCTCTGGGCTCTGTAAACAGGGACATGATGGTCTCAATGCATAACTCCCACAGTCGGAAGTCCAAGGTGCTAGCCTGGGCTATACAACAAACTCTAAGCCAGCCTGGGCTACATGAGACTGTCTCTCAAGCAAAACAAAACACAAATGCTCAAAGACTATTAATACTTGAAGCAAAGTTTACTTTGGACAGTGATGGTGGCTCCGTGGTGGTGGCTGGCATTTAAGCACTTAAGGTCCAGGTGCTCATCTCTGTGTGTCTCTGTATTAATTTCTTAGTGCCTAGGTGACCCTGGAAGATAAGCGTTTTATATTAGAGTCACATGGAAAAGTGAGATCAGATCTCCCTTGCCCAAGGTTACCCAGCTAGGTGACGGTGACAGGACTGGAACTCAAACAGCCTGGCTACCATCTAATCTCTCTCTAACTGCTAAAATGTTACATAAAGATAAACCCATAGCTAGATAACACAGTGTCAGAAGTAATAGTTTTCAAAGTTCTTCAAGACTTCTTAGGCAGCAAGGTGGCTTGTGTGGGAAGGAATGACATATTGCCTTAATGGTGTGTCCCGTTCCATTGTCAGTTGCTATAACGGAAGGTCACAGAGTGGGTAATTTACAAAGAATAAAGGTCAATCTAGTTTACAGTTCTTACAGCTAGGAAGTCCCTGGATGTGTTGTATCATACTGTGAGGTCCTTGTGCCTGCTGAGACTGTCCGCAGCGTCTCCTGGTGATGCAGAACCATTAAGCTTACGTTTCCTCACTTGCAAAGCTGAACTGGGTCTACTCTTGACACCTCTTTTATCCCTAATCCCAAAGTCTTACCTCCAAATACCACAGAAGCTCAAACTTTCATCCTTGTAATGCCATAGAATTAAATTTCAATGGAAGGTAGATATGGACACTGAACTGTTATCATGGTGGCTCTTCATTGTAATAGCAAGAAGTCAAGGAAGGATTGTACGATGCTGGACTCTTCAACTAAACTAGGAGCTGGTGAGATGGCTCAGCAGGTAAGAGACGCTTGGTACCAAGCCTCATGACCTGGGCCCGATCCCTAGAGCCTAACTGATGGAAGGAGGGAACCGATTTTTGAAGTTTGACCTCGAACTTCCACATGCATGGAGAGGTACAGGGATAAGCACTCTCGTGTGTGTGCATACACACTTGAAATTAAATAAAGTGTGGAAAGGTAAATTTAGTGGGGCACAGGTAGTACAGGAATGTTGCTCAGTGTGTAGTGTGACAGCATATACCAAAGCTCTGGGTTGATCTCAAACCCTGCATATGACCACACATATAACTGGGCACAGTGATGCATGCGTACCACCTCTAGTCTTAGCACTCGGGTTAGAGGCAGAGACTCGGAATTTCAAGGGCATCCTCAACTACATGGGGAATTTGAGGCCAGCCTAGACTACACAAAACCCTGACTACATACACACACACACACACACACACACACACACACACACTAAACAACAACAACAACAACCAATCAACCAGGATACAAGAAACAAGTGTGGGCCCAGGCTGGCCTTGGACTCCTTGCACCTTCCTGTCTAGTATAGCACCTTAGCAATGCTGGGGAAGGGACCCAGGGCTCCGTGCATGATGGGCAAACTATGGCACAGCTGAGCTACAGCCCCCGACATTAGCCGTTGGTGGTGAAGTACTAAAAATAAAGGACCCCACAAGCCAGAATTTGGTGGAACCAACTCTGGAAGCCAGATAGTGAGTGTTCTTCATGATAGGACACTTCGAGATAGTTCCTCTTCCAGGTAGAAGAAAAGTAAGAGGTCAGGGCAAATACAGAGAGGGAAGAGGGACATAAAAATCGTCAGCTTGTGCATGGTGGCCTCTGGCTTCAGGTATATGGGAAGAAGTCATCTAAAGGAAAAGAAGCCAGGAAAGAGGTTTTAAGGAGGATGGCAAAGGTCTCCACTGGTGAGAAACAGGTGACTGAGAAGAGGAGACCGCTCACTTGGAAGTTTCTGCAGCCTTGTGATTTGGGCAGCTGTGGTTGGTGGTGCCATCAGCCTGCTTGACTGTCCCTTCCCCAGCTGAGCTCTGCTTTCTGTGCGTAGGAGCACAGGAAATGTCAAGTTCATCCAGGAGTTGTTTGCAGGGTGTGGGAAATTGAGTAGGCCAAGGTCAGAATGAGCCTGCAGTCCAGCCCGAGTCTCTCGGGGATCGGAGGGTTCGGTGAGGTAACAGGAAAGGTATCCTGGGATTGACCTTGAAGTTGGGCTTGGAAGGAAAGTAAACAGTGTCTGGGCTTCAGCGGGGGATTGTGGCGGTAGAGGGAAGATCACAGAAGATAGGGGAGCCGGAGGACAAGGTCAGCTGACATGGGAGAAAGTGAAGGTCGAGGGAGGAGATAGGAGAAGGCTGGCCTATGTCAATAGTAGACGGTCCAGTCCCCTCCTCAGTAAGGTCCCATTGACAAACCAAAGTAATCACCCTGTGGAGCTAAGGGGTACTGGGTGCTTACATATCAGAGTGTGGGTGAGGGGTTCCCTGTAGTAGCATGGTAGCATGGGTGACCCCAAAGCAGCCATACTGAAAAGTTCCTAGTGCGGATGAACCATGGCTCCCCATAGCTGTAAAAGACTAACTTCCCCTAGGCCATATGTAGTTAGGGTAGAATTCTATGCACACAGCTGAAAGAAGTGTCTGGAATGTCACATGAGGGTCCAGTGACCTTCCTCAACCCCTCCTTGATGAAATGCCAAGTCCCAAAGTAACATTGTGATGGGTGCTTGAAAGCAGGCACCACTGATTGAATGAGGATGGGGCTGTTCTGCTCAGAGGGTGGCGCCTCACAGTGGTTAAGTGTTCAAGTGGTCCATTGATAGCATCAGCGGGGACAGAGGGCTAGAAAGCTGGGGCTAGACTGTTGAGGGCTATCATGTCACCCTATCAGTGGCAGCTGACTCTTATAATGTGCTGTTAGGCTGTTGCATTGGGTTGTTTGTTTCACTTTGTAAAACTGGATTGGTGATTTCAAATGTACAATCTCTTCAATATCAAGCCCTTGGGACCTTTAGTGTTTCAGACTCTAGCCTGCCTCCTCCATCACAGCCTCTCTGTGCATTTGGACAATCTGAGCGGTAGTCCTCAAAGTCCAAAGTCATAGCCCTTGGCTTACCTGGGAGATGGCGACAGGGCCCCACCTAATGGTCCTTCTGTAAAGTGCAAAGGGAGCTAGCAGGCTCAGGTCAGAGAAGGGAAAGTGCTCCAGCCATTCCAAAGGAGGGAGTGACTTCCTCCAGGATAAAGGGGCAAGGATGAGGTGGCTTCAGGGATAACAGTTAAGATGATGATAGCATCTGTGTGGGCAGAGATTCCTACTGGACAAGACTGAGCATCCTGCCCACCAGCTAAGCGACACCCCCAACCGGTTTCCAAAACCCTGGTTAAAGGTTCATATCATCATTGTAAGGGAAGGGGAATCCGTCTTCCTATCTTACAGAACCGTTTTAGGTTGTCTTGTTGTTTTGTTTGTTTGTTGCTTTTAATAATGGGTTTCTCCCTTACCTCCAGCTTTCCCAGGGCTGCAGGAATCCCTGAAAACCCTCGGACCGGCAAGAACATGGTCTCTTGCTTTTCAGAAACAATCACTAGGGGTTCTCAGAGGTTCCATGTCCCTCCCGGGAATGCTTGTCCACTGGATGTTCAGAACAGTGGCGTTGCAACCACGTCTTTCTGCGTCTTCAGGAGTGGATGAGGGACGTGGGCAGATCATCTTACATCTGGCTCAAGGCAGACTTTTAAAATGAGAAAAGGCTGTGGTTGGGATGTAGGGTGCATGTCCCTCAAGGGCACAGATGCTGCCATTTGATCCCCTGCAAGGGATGAAGAGGTTGGCAACATGTAGCATTAACATTTAGAGGTTGACTTTTGAGGGATCCTTAGGAATAGATTAAGTCTTCAGTGTAGGTCCCCATGATTAAAACATGAGGACATTATGAGAGACAAGGACCCCCTCTTCCTCCCCCCCGACACACACACACACACACACACACACACACACACACACACTGCCTCTTACCATGTAATACTTCCTGCCACCTTAGAAATTCTGCCAATAAAGAGACCACAGCTGCCAGATGTAGGCACCTCTAGAGCGTTACAAGCCAGAAACAACATGCAAATACATACAGAGACACACTTGAAAACAGCAAAGGCAAAGTTCAAAAGTCCTCTGGTCAAAGTATCATCATCTATTTGTGTGTGTGTGTGTGCGTGTGCACATGCACAAGCGTGCACGTTCCATAGAGGCTTCTGTGTAGGAAGACTTCTCCTCCTCATTTCTTTATAAGCTTTCCTAGCTTTCAGGTATTTCATTATAGTAACACAGAACAGGCTAAGCCAGAAGAAGCAGCTAATACTTGGCAGGGGGCGGGGCGGGGGAGATGTTTCTCATAAAAAACGAATAGATTTTAAGAGAGAGAGAGAGATAAAAAGAGGATCTGGGTGGGAACGCCACAGTAGGAAAGAGAGTCTGGCCCCAGAGACCCAGAGGCAAAGGAAATAAGTTAAAAATAAAATGAAGCTGAGGATAAGCCTAAGAGCTCCTTGGCAGGATCAAAGCTGAGTGGAGAGCTCTATTCCTAGAGCCCCATGTCCGAACAATTTATTTTTCCTGACCTCACAGTCCCCATGTGCCTCCCCAGCTGAGATCAAGTGACAAAAGAAAGTCTCGAAATACCCACAGCCAAAACTATTCAGTGTATCTCCCAGGTGGAGGAAGACGGTACTTCTGAGAGGTTTTGTCGAGAACCACTGGTGGATGCCAGCGGCTGCAGCCTTTCCACCCTGGGCAAGATCTCGGTCCTGACTGGAGACCACCCCCAACCCCCACCCCACCATCGGTGCTTATGGCTTTCTCTGGTTTTGCATCTTCCTCCTGGAACACTCCCGACCTTTGGTTAATGAAGATCTTAGCAAGGGGAAAATTGCATTAGTGGCTCATGGTCTTGGGTCAGGGCTCTAAATTATGTTAGTTGGTAAGTAAAGGTAGCATTGTAAGTCTGTTTGTGGGGAGCTGTTCCTGAGGGCTGTAATGCACAGTAAAACAAGAAAAATAATGAGCAGGAAGCCAGCTCTTAAAGCCAGATTGGCCACTCAGGCGGTAGACAACAGAGCAAGGCTTCTGCGCTGTGTCAGGGTGAAGCAGAGCTCTTGGTAGGTCCCAGAGATAAAGAATGATGGCTAATACTTCTAGTACCCTATATGTCATCTCAGTTAACATTCATAGGGAGGTGTAAAGGGAGGCTCGCTATGCGTGCTCTCTCTGCTCTAAAGAGATGTGTGTGCGTGTTCATGTATGTGTGTGTACATATATGTGTATATATGTATGCGTATATATACACACACACACTCCTGGCTCAGCAAGGGGAGCTGGAGTACTCCCCAATACACACTTTTTTAAATTAAAAATCAATAATCAAAAGGTACAGGAGTGTGATGAACAAAGTCACAGTGCACACACACATACACGCACATGTACACACGTGCATATACCTTGTCCAAGGCTGCACAGCTAATAATTGTCAGAACTGGTTGCCACAGCCTTCTTTTGGTTTTATATCCTTTCCTTATACAACCCTGTCTTCCCAGAAGCGGATCTTGTGACTGGAGTAGACCTTAGAGGCTTAATCTCGGAGACATTCCTGCCCTGAAACGCAGTGACTAGGTTTATGGAACCATGGGCAGCGGGTGGCAAATGAGGAAACTCATCCAAAGTCGGCTTGAAATCTACATGTAAATCAGCGCGTGGAAGTCAGGGAAGCTGGGGTTTCAGAAAACCAGAGAGCGGTCGGCAGTGCTTCAGAGCGTCTTAGAAAGGGACACGCTCTCCACAAATATTCCCGTGCTGCTGACCCTGTTCCTGCTGAGATAGGTCTGTCCTTGCTGCAGTGGTGCCGGGGACTGAGCCCAGAACCTGGAACACGTAGGCACCTGTTCTACCATTGAACGACATCCCTGAAGTATTTTCCAAAGACATTTTGTTGATCAGTTGGTTGATTGGCTGGCCGGCTAGCCAGCTGGCTGGTTGGTTGGTTGGTTACTTTAATTAATTGGGGGATGTTTTACATCACATGTGTGATGGTCAGAGGACAACTTGCAGGAAGCAACTCTCTCCTTCCACTCCATGGATCCTAGGGATTGGACTTGGGTCATCTGACCAAGCAACAAGCCCCTTTATCCTCTGAGCCCTTTCACCGACCCTATTTGTTTACATTTGGGACAGGGTCTCTAACTCAGTCTTAGCTCAGACTCTCTATGTAGGCAAGGATGACTCTGAACTTCTGATCCTCCTGCCTCTGCCTCATGGGCGTATTTTAGGCATGTACCACCACACCCAGTCTTATGCAGTCCTGGGGTATCATGCATGTTAGGTGAGCATTCTACCCACTGAGCCACATCCCTAGTCCCTCTAAAGGCCCCATAGGAGCCACATCTCATTCAGCTGGATAGGGGAGGTTTGGAAGTGTGGGCTGTAGCCCCACAGCCCACATCCCCAGAAAATAAGTGTTGGTAAGGCTCCTCTGCCCAGAAGATTGTCTCCATGTCTGGGAGATTTTTAAAGCCGAGCTTCATAATAGAAACACCGCTGCAACCTGCTATCAGCAAGAGTGATATTAAACTGGCCCAGAGCCAAGCGCTTGGCATAGAGCCATCAGGGAGAGATTAGTATTTCAAGTAAGATTGTAGGCTCAGGGCCAGGGGAGGTGGTGTAACCCCCCACCCCAGCACACACTTTTCATTAAAAAATGATAATCCAAAGGGATAGGGTGGGATGCACAAAGTCTCAGAAGAATTCCTGTTGAACACATCTTAGCCCTCCTTCAGATCGTGCTCCTGAGATATCTGCAGAAGCATGCCAGCAGACCAGTGCCCGTCTGGAAACCTGGCCGTGGCTTAACCTTAAAACAGTCTCCATAAGAACCCTTCCAGCCTGCCCCAGCACTGCCATTCTTGACTGGCAGTTCTTGACAGAGAAAGCCACAGGGAAATAATATTCAGCCAAACCCATTCCCACCTGAAGTGGGGGAGACCGTACGTGAAGCCAGACTGACTTCCTACCACCTGCTGCTTCCTGGGAGGCCCACGCTTGGGCTGTAGCACTCAGTAAGACTTGTGTAAGGCCATGCTTTTCGTGTGTGTGTATGTGTGTGTGTGTGTGTGTAAAACGTGGAAGACCAGAATCAGCTCACGTGTCTTCCTAAGCCACTTTCCATGTTATTTTTTTTAAGATTTATTTATTTTTATGTTTTGCCAGCATGTATGATTACATATGTGTGTGTCGATGTCCATACAGTACCCGAAGAGGCCAAAAGACGGTATCTCAGGTCCCCTGGATTGTAAACTGCCTCCTGGGTGCAGGAAGTCAAAACCAGATCCTCTGGGAGTGTGTGGCTCCTGACCATTGAGCCATCTCCCCAGCCCCGTCTCTACCTTATTCTTTAAGATAGTCTCTAAGTCAGTGGTTCTTAAACATTCCAAACACCAAGCCTCTTTAATACAGTCCCCCCCCCTGTTGTGGTGACCCCCCCCCCACCAGCCCTAAAATTATTTTTGTAGCTACTTCGTAACTGTCATTTTGCTTCTGCTGTGAATCGTAACATGAATATCTGATATGGGTCCCAAGCCAGAGGTTGAGAACCAATGTTCTAACTGAACCTGACACCCTCTGATTAGCTGGCCAGTGGCTCTAGGGACCCCCTTTTCCTCTAGCTCCCTATGCTGGATTGCAGACACACGTTGCTGTGGTGAGGATCTGAATTTGGGTCCTCGTACCCACAAAGCAAATACTTTACACACCGTGCCGTCTCATCTGCCCAAGACTCTCCTTTCCTTATAGTCCAGATGCTCATCTAGGGTGCAACGCTCTGATTCCAGGAGGGGGGCCAGCTCTCAGAGTTCTATTGTGCAGTGGAGATGAGGTGGGCATCCCAAGAGCCTTAGACCCCCTATTCCAGGCACACTGCATCTCTCTGGTCAAAACATTTCTGATGTGCCCAGAAGTCCTGCTTTCACCAAGCCAGTATAAGTCTCTGTAAATATTTACACTTTTCCCCTAGAACTCATTGAGACTAAGTTGCTGGCACAATGACCTTTCTTCACCCCTCAGTGTGACCGTCCTAGGAACTAGGGCTTTCTTTTACATACCCGTGGTGCAATGATTAGAACCTGGAAGTCGGACATTGAGACAGTACGATCTGGTACACAGGAACATTTATGTTTTGCCGGTTCGTTTGGTCTTGTTTATTGGGGCCAAGAATTTCACGTAGCCCAGGCTGGCCTTTAAATTCTATGTAGCTGAGGCCAACCTTGAACACCTGACCTTTCTGCTATCAAGCTCCAAGTGCAAGCATGACAGGTCCACCCTACCATTCCCCCTTCACCGTTGGTCCTCCGATCTATGAGCTCACGTTGCCTCTAGTGGTGACTTCCATGTGCCTGGAGAGGTTTGTCTATGGTTCGCTCCTGGGACTGCTGCCTAGTCTCTGGTTTTCCTCACTGAGTCTAACAACTGGATCCCCACCGTGCCTCATCCACGAGTTCTGCAGCCGTGCTGTGTGCAGGCATGACATCCTTGTGTCCTCTGGTCTGGCGTTTTAAGACTCTGGTCTCCTTTATTCTTTGTTTTATTTTATATTTATTTATATATTTTTTAAGTTTTTTTTTTCCAGGCGGTGTCTCTCCAGAGCTGGTACTGGGGCCTGGGAGGAGGGGTCATTGTCATCAGGGGCTCCAGATATTGTCACAAAGTTAGTCTGAGGTAGAACAGGAAGAATCCTGAAGGCCTGCTGATCCCAGTCTGGCCTCTGACTGCTGCAAAGTGTGGACAGAGCCTTCATGGAGTCATTACCTCAGATGTGCTGAGCTCCTACAACTTGGCTCCTGAGAGTGGACGGTAGGGAAACTGAGGCAGAAAGCGCATTTGAGTCCATTAGTTCGAGACTTGCCTAGAAATTTAGTGAGATTGGGGGAATGTTGCTCAATCATAAACAGAATGTTTGCCCAACATAAATGAAGGGCTGGGTCCATCCCACACACTGCCTAAACTAGGTATGGTGGCATCCATTGATAGCCCTAGCAGCCACAGGGAAAAAGGAGAATTGAAGTTCAGGGCCATCTTTTGCTGTATAAGTTTAGGGCTAGCCTGGGCTACATGAGACCTTGGGTTTGGGGTGAATGGGGAGGAAAGGAGAGAAATAAAACACAAAGTCAGATGGATATAGATCTGATCACACAACAAAACAGGCAAAATTGATTAGCTTTAAGTTTGCCTTTTGTCTCTAGTTCAAGCATGTCCCTTGGATGGTCTAACCTCTTAAATAGTGCTTCCATCCTGGGCTGATTCGGTAACTCACTGGTAGGACCCTTGTCTCGGTGTGATCTTTAACCCCATGGGAGGGAAGGATGCATGCATCCTGCTTCTCCATTTGGATCCTAGTTAAGAGATCCTTAAGAGAAGTCTCCTGATCAACCTCTTCCCAGAGAGACAAGGAATCCGACACAACCCCAGGTCTGACTGTCTCACATTAACTTCATTGCCGGATGCCATTCCAGACCCTGGGACTCAGAGTCATCTGGCCATGGTTTCCCTCTGTGCTATACATTCCTGAATATCTATTGGTTCTAGAAACTTCAGCATCTCCTGAGAGCTTGTGAAACACCCAGGCCCTCCCTCAAAGCCACTGAACAGGAACCTGTGTTAAAGCAGGATTCTGTCAAGGTGTTTAATGGACCCATTAAATATATAATTCATTGATAGAACATACCGGAAAGCATGTCCTAGCCAAGGAATTCAAGTCATCCTCAGACTGTGCTCCTTGCTCCTGGGACATGACTCTCAAACTACTTTCTCCATTCACAAGATTCAGCCTGAAAAATCAATTTGAAGTTATTTTCCCGCCCTGGTATTCATAAATAATGAACCTCATTGGGAGAGCTTGGTCTACTTTTTTCTCATATAATTTTTCCCCCAAACTTTGACATCTTAACATCTGCTACTATTTGTTGGCTGGCTCACAAGATGTCGTCTGCTGGCAGAGAAAAGAAAGAAAGAAAGAAAGAAAGAAAGAAAGAAAGAAAGAAAGAAAAAAAGAAAGAAAGAAAGGTTTGATTCTAAACATGCTAACTTAAAATTCAGGGCTTGAATACAGTATTTGGGCCTACACAATGGCTCAGCAGGAAAAGGTAGTGCTTGCTGGTTTGATGACCTGAGCTCAACCCCCCAAACCTACCTGGTTGGAAGGAGAAAGCCAGTCCCTAAAGGTTATTCTCTGACCTCCACACAAATGTCTTTGACATGTGCACATGCGCAAACTATAAATAAATAGATAGATAAATAAATAAATAAATGTGTGTATATAAACTCTTGGTCCATAATTTTGAACAGGTCAGCTCAACATTAGCAAAAATATTATAAAAAGTATTTATCTGTTGTTGTTGTTGTTAGTGTTGCTGTTGTTCTTGTTGTGAGACAAGGTTCATGAGGGACTGGCCAAGTGGTGGTGGCACACAGTTTTAATCCCAGCACTAGGGAAGCAGAAGGTAGCAGATCTCTGAGTTTGAAGCCATCCTGGTTTATAGAGTGAGTTCCAGGAAAACCAGGGCTACACAGAGAAACCCTGTCTTGAAAAACTCCCCCCCCCCAAAAAAAAAAGAAAAAGAAAAAGAAAAGAAAGGAAGGAAGGAAGGAAGGAAGGAAGGAAGGAAGGAAGAAAAACCAAAAATGAAAGAAAAATCTGAGGAACTGAGGGATGGAGAAATGAGTGAGAGGCCTGAGTTTCTAGCACAGTTCCTGTGTGTTTATAGTATTGGGGTACTTAGTACTGGGGTACTTAATGGAACTTTAGTGATGACTGCTAATCAGTAGGACCCCTGTTCAGATTTGCAGAATTCAGCAGAATGAGAGGTTTGCTGTCACCTGTTACGTGTATCTCGTCCCATGACCAGAAGCAGCTGTCCAAACCTGTCACTGAAACAGTTACACTGGTTACATAGGTTAGAAGACATAACAGGCAAACTTCGGCTGTGACTTAGTGATCGTGTGAGGTTGACCAGGATGTGTGAGGCCGGATCTGCAGTGCCGTTTTTTGAAAAAAGAATAAGCTCAGGAAGGCTTGGAGAAGCCACTCATCAGTTAAGAATCTTTACCACTCTGCTAGAGGGCTCAGGTTTGGTTTCTAGCACCCACATCCGGTGTCTTACAACTACTTGTAATTCCAGTTCCAGGGCATCTGATGCCCTCTACTGGCCATTGTAGGCACTGTATTCATGTGCCCACAAATAGAGATACACATAACCAAAAAGAAAACTTTTTAAAAAATTTTTTAAATGAAAATAAAATTAAGGATCGCAACAAAACTGTTACTTCTTGCTACATCTGACCTTATTCCAAAACTTAAGAATCAACAGATACTTTTTCAACCTCTCTTGGTGTGTTAATGATATGTGACAAAAGTTATATCAGCCAAGACAAACCACCAAGCAGAGGCAATGTCCCCTTGGCAATTCCATCAGCTAGAGGTGAGTGCCTATGAAAGCCCAAGAATTCAATTTATAACCAACTGTCACCCCCAAATGAATCTGGGATTACATATTGCTCTTTTACTAAAATGTCTTATGTGATCTTAAGAGATGCCAGGCAGATCTGAAGTGGGAGAGGCCTCAGGGCAAAGGAGGAGCAGGAGCCAGAACACAGAGGCTAAAACAGAGATCACAGCATAGGGAGGAGGTGAGAGAACCTGAGAAGCAAGGGGGGCCTGGGCAGAGGGAGGAGGACAAGCGATTTGATGAAAGGAGACAGGCACTCTGGGTCTGTAATCTTAGGTCTTGTTGGTAGCTCTGCAAAGCTCCTTCACACCTGTCTCTCCACTGGTCTTGACAGCTTAGAGAATACTTCCAGATGCTGGAATGGCCAGAAGGACTTCCCAGAGTCCCCTGTCTTCTAAGTCATAGGTTGAGAATTAGAACCAGATACTCTCACTCCTGGACTCTGATCTTTCTACATAAATAGATATATTCCAGGGGGACTGAAGAAACTGGCTTAGAGTATTGGGAAGAAAATTCATGGGCAGGTGTATAGGGGGTGGGTGGGTGGGTGGATAGATGGATGGAAGGGTGTATGAATGGATGGATGGATGGATGGATGGATGGATGGATGGATGGATGATGGATGGATGGATGGATAGGTAAGCATGAGTATCAGAAAGAGAAGGCCCATTGCTGTCCATATCAGAGAGTGGAGAGCCTGTCATGAAGATGGATGGTGAGGTATAGATGCTATGGGATACATAGTTTATTGCCTAGCATGCTGGGAGAAAGAGGAGTATGAGATCGTGAGATAACACCCAGGTTCCCACCTTGGATGATTAAAAGACCACAAAGAGACCCAGGGTTAAATCTTAAGAGTCAGAGGGTTTGGGGTAAGGGACATGGTGAATGTAGGTCTAAATATGTTCACTTCAGCTCAACCAGAGATGGGCATGGTCATGTGACATACATCTGGGCCTCAGGAAAAGTGTCTGAGATATCCGAAAGGCTTACTGTGTCATTAGCAATCAATCATTAATGTTTTTACAGATGTTCACCATAGTAACATGAACATGCAGAATTATCATGGAATTAGACTCAATGGTGGAACACTTGACTAACATTTAGGGGACCCCAAGTTTCATCCCAGCATCAGGAAGGGAGAGGGAAGAAGGGAGAGGGGGAGGAAGAAAGTGGGGGGGGGGGAGAAGAGAACACTGCTTATTCTTATAAAAAACTGTTCTAGTCAACTAGAAAAAGAAGCAGGGTGGGACCATTACTTAAAGATGGCATTCAATCCAAAGCCGATTCACCATAGTGACTGAAGAGCAGGCTGAGGCAGCAGGCGGTGCCTCCCCACTGAGGAAAAGCAACATGAACAGATCCAGCCTTCAGAATCACCACATCAGCCCTTGGCCAGAACCCCAGACACCAATGTCCCTACCACATGCTGGGCCAAGCTTATCTTCCCCCATGTCTTGGTTGGATAGCTCCTTCTAGAGGCTTCTACAGCTGTTTCCAGTGGGGACAAATGGAGCTCTGCCAGAGTTCTTTGCGTGGTTCCTGACTTTGTCTCTTGTCTCTCAGGGAGTTTACAACCAGTTCACACAGAAGGGGGAAAAAAATCAAACAAAACACAAACTACCAGAAAAATGTTTGTCCCTCGTTTTTCCCCCCTCTGGCAGTAGATGCAATCTCTTATGATTCTTAAATGGTTTGGGGCTGGTGCCTGATGCATTGTTTTGCCCAGAGAGACTCGGTAGGAATGCGCTGGAGACACGGACCCTGAAGCACCTCAGCGATGTTCATTCGGTGGGCAGCAGAAGGGAAACTCTCCAGCCTCCAGCGAGCCAGGCTGCAAGCCTCATCCCTTTGCACACTCTTACATGGTGACCCCAGTCAGGTCCCAGCAAGCCCTCTGTCCCCTGTGTATTTTATTCTCTTCCCTAGGAGCTGAGTTAGTCAAAAAGCCCATACCTTAACTATTCTGTATGGGAAACTCTGCCTCTGTGCAAAGCACTCATTGTGTGGGCTTAAAAAAAAAGGGGGGGGGAGCAACGTTGAGGGATCCAGGAAACCAAAGTGACCTCCAGGAGACAGACACCGAACGGGGAGGCTGGTGAAAGCCAGGCAAATATGGGTCTGCCGGCAGTTTCCAGTTCCATATCAATTTGTCAACTTGAGAGAAAACCAGCCGTTCTCGCTCCCAGAGACCACCTTGTGAACTGAAATAAGAAAGAACTGAGAGAAATTGGAGCTATTTTAAGCTCAGCTTCTGAGATTTATTTTTGGACCCATTATTGATCTTACTGCAGGGAAACCATACAGCAGTCCCTGCGCCAATATCCACACCTGCCCGCTGGAGGTGTGGGGGGCCCTCTCCTGGGCTCCTCTGTATCCAAAGGAGGCTGTGGCCCACCCAGGGAGAGGCTTTGCTCCTAGGCTGCCATCTGCATCAAAATTAAAACAAGTTCTGAATGGAACCTTGTTACAACCACCCTTGGAACTTAAACTTACAAGCTTTTATTTTTTTTTTTTTTTAAGCCTTTTTAGGTAATGAATCCAGCTGTAGCATTTATGACCTTGCTCTATGGCTGTACTGAATGTCTCTGCCTCACCCTTAATTAGTTGTCATGGCCTGGAGCACCTGCTACACCCCCCCCCACTCCCACTCCCCATCCCCCAAAACAGTCTATTCCACATTGGTCACTGGATTGTTTCTTCACCACATAGCCTCCATCACTCACAGGAGCCTCAAGATTCCCCAGGTCCCCTGGGGTGCGGTGGGCGACCCTGAGGCTCACCTTGAAATAGTTAACTGCCCTCCTCCTATTTTGCACAAGTCCCTTTTAGACTTAAACCCTGGATTCCAAGTGTCACTTCCCTCAACGGCAAGGAGGCCATGAATTCTCCACAATTGTGTCTACCCCACAATCCTCTTTATCCTATCCCCGCCTAGTGTCCTTTGCTATTTGATCTTTTTGTCCCCGTTCTACCCAGGTTTCACTGGTGACCTTTGTGTTGAACCTCACCAACCTCAGAGTTCATGGCCCTGAGTTATCCGTGCCCTTCCATTTTGTAACCTTTGGGGTAGTTAGGGAATGGAAAGTACCTGTGTACCTTGGGGCCTCTCAGATTGTCACATTTGGTCACTGAAAACAAAGCCTAGGGTGGTGAGCATCATTGTGGCCATGGATGATGAAGGAAAGGATCTTGTGTGTAGAAGACCGGGGGAGTTTCCTACACTACCATACAAATGGCTCCAGTTAGGAAGCAGAACACAATAGAGTGTTCTGACCTTACTGTACTGGAGGTCAGAGGTTGAACTCAAGGAGTCCATGGGACCATGGTCCTCCAAAGACCCTCTCAAGCATCTTTCTTTGCCTCTTTCAGCATCTAATCGGCTTCTGTCCCTGTCCCTCGAGTCTCCATCTCTGTCTTTCTATATATGGTGTTTTCCCCCACACCAACCGCTCATTACCGTCATTGTATCTGCACCCCTTCCCCTTCTCATAAGGATGCTCGGCATCCGATGCAGGGACCATTCTCTACCTGGAGTTTCATCATAAGATCTTTAACTAATTACATGTTCAATGTCCCTGGTTTCGAATAAGGTCTTTCTTGAGCTTAGGGGGCAATATTCCCTCTTCTGTAGGAGCAATGATACCTGTGTGGAAGGAAGAAAAACCAAACACCACACAACTCAGGGAGCCCACTCCTGGTTTTCTGCCTTGCGTGGAAACTGGTGTTCAAGCAAAAACCCATCCATGGATACTTTCAGTCCACAACCCTGTCTAGTCAGAGAAATGGATAAACATCACCCGCATGGTGGGAAACAGTTTAACATTAGAAAGGCACAAATTTTTGAGAGCCTGGACAACAGGAGGGGTCAGGAGGAGGCTGTGCTAAGTCTATGCCCAACATTACATTCTCTGAGTTTCCGTTTCATGTCTGAGGCTTCTGTCTTCTATGAAGTTCTAGGAGCCACACATGAGGTTCTTACCAGAGGTAGGCAAACATGGTACCAAGTTTCTGTCGGAGACTCTTACAGAGCCCAAACAACAGGATGTCTATGGTTTTCAGAGCTGGAGTGGATGGAGAACATGCTCTGAATCTGCCTGAGGGTGATGGGTTGGTTCTCCATTTTAACTGTTGTGGAGATGACAAGACCCCCATCTATGCATGCTTAAAATACATGTACACCCCAAGCCTGGAAAAATACCACTGTAAAACTGGGGGCTGGAGAGATGACTCAGTAGCTTATAATTCAGAAGACCCGTTTGATTCCCATTACCAATGTCAGGCTGCCCTCATCTTACCTCCAAGGGCATTTGCCTCACATGCACAGACCCACACACAGACACATCTGTGTGTGACTTTTAAAATTATTAAAAATAAATATTTAAAATGGTTATCTGGAACAAAAAAAAAAACAAAACAAAGACTGCTGTGGTCTACTAAAAGTGCAGGGCTGTCATTTGTGTTTATAAGCAACAAGGTGGATCTTCTGGACAATGGTATGTTGTTGTTTGCCTAGGTTTTTTTTGGGGGGGGGGTTGGTTGTTTGGTTTGATTTTATCTGTCTTTTTCTTCTTTTGTTTGAGATAAAATATCATGTTACCCATGCTGGCCTCAAACTCTTGAAGTAGCAGAGAATGATCTTCCCACCTTCCTGACTGCAGTGCCCAGTGCTGGGATCTTAGGCTTGGACCGTGGCGCCTGGTTTATAGAGGCAGAACTCAGGCCCTCTTGTACACTAGCCAATTTCTAAATTTTCATTGGTCTGTATTCAACAAACAGAAGAGCTAAGATATTATATACTTTAGGATGAGAGAGAGAGAGAGAGAGAGAGAGAGAGAGAGAGGGAGGGAGGGAGGGAGGGAGGGAGGGAGGGAGGGAGGGAGGGAGGGAGAGAGAGATCAATAAAGGAATGGAACAGCTCTAGAAGGGGTGTGGTTTCTCCCAGGAAGGGGTCAGTCTTAACAATTCCAGACTCCACTGTGTGTTTTCTTGTACTCAAGTTGAGAATGCCTCAGCTGTGGCAGCACACCTATAATCCCCATACTTAAGAAGTACTATCAGGGGCTGGAGAGATGGCTCAGTGGTTAAGAGCACTGACTGCTCTTCCAGAGGTCCTGAGTTCAATTCCCAGCAACCACATGGTGGCTCACAACCATCTGTAATGGGATTTGATGCCCTCTTCTGGTGTGTCTGAAGACAGCTACAGTGTACTCTTATAAATAAATCTTAAAAAAAAAAAAAAAAAAAAGAGGCAATATCAGGAGGATCATGCATTTAGGCCCAGCCTAAACTGTTAAGAGGATTCTGTCTTGGAGCAGGGAAGGAAATAAGGACTATGGTGTCTTTCGGTGACAGGTATGTACAACATTTTAGATTCCATCAGCGACTCCGATGCCAAATTTCTCCTAAGCTCAGTCTCGAAATTGCTCTTGGCAGATAGTTAGAAATGATACAGAAAATGGTTCTTCAATGACTAATATCAGAATCAAGCCAGGGGCTAGAGAGATGGATCAGAGTGTTTGAGATCACTGGCTGTTCCTCTGAAGGACCAGAGTTCAATCCACAGCACCCACATGGCAGCTCGAAACCATGACTCAAGTTCTAAGGGATCTGGCACATGAAATAAAATTAAGTAAAGATATAAATACATACACACACACACACGTGTGTGTGTATGTGTGTGTGTGTATCAGGCCAGCTTCCTTACTTTGTTGAGTCTGCTTCCTCTGGTGGGTGGTCTAAGATGTGAGAGTTCTTTTCTATTGCTTCTTGGCTTCCCAGGCCCCTCCCCAGTCATTGGAGTCCTTGCTCCAGGCTCAGCATCCCTGTTGGGAACCCTGCCAGTAGGCCATGTAGAGGACAACCATCTTGTTCTACTTGACATTGCCTGTCTGCCGTGTGCTATATCTCCCCACCAAGGACTCCTGCCCCACGGGAGTAGGAGATTGCTGTATTCCCTTCTGTCTCTACCTCCTAACGCAGCAGATCCTTTCCCAGAAACCCTCGCCCTCAGCAGGCCTGGTTCCGAGTGTTCACCAGCACTAATTAGATGGTTCCTCCATCCCCACACTTCTCCTCCTTCCCTGATCACGTAGCTGTGGCATCCTAGAAGTATAGTCTAGTCCCCTCTCCCTCCTGTGGCACCAGGCTGCAAGGGTTTGTATTTAGCAGACTTTGTAACACCCTGGGTTTGGTCCCTCAGTTCACCCCAAAAAACAAACCTTAAGTGAATAAGACAAGAAAGATTTTTCTTACGTTTTATTGCACCATTAGTGTTGACAACAATATATTGGGTTTCTAATGTTTGCAGCACAGTGGAATGATAAATATTTAAGACAATGATTAGGTCACTTCCCAAATGTGATTACACATTGTATACATATATTAAAATGCTATGCTGGGCTTCATAAATTTTCAGTTAAAATTATTATCCTTTTTAGAAAAATCACACTGGGTGTGAGCCCAGTAGTGAAACATTTTCATAGCATGCAAAAGGCCCTGGGTTTACACATATATAGGTAATACTATAAATTTGTAAGTAATATATTGTAAACATTTTTAATGAATAAGGTAAAAGTTAGTAAAGGTAAAAAGACATATGATTTGAAGAGAAAAACGGAGTATTAGACATTTAAAAATTAACAAAGGGCTGGGCACACATGTCTAGACACATGCTCTGGGCTGAGTTCTATCCCCGTCCCTACACAAACCAGGCATCATGGTGCGAACTTGCAGTGGCAGCTCTTGGGAGGATCAGGAGTTCAAGGTTACCCTCAACCACATGCATAGTAATCCTAAAGCCAGCCTGGGTCCCATGAGGCCATGCATTTAGAAAAACAACAACCGCAGAAATAGGAAGGTCCCTCAAACCTATTGCCATGAAAGGGAGTGGAGCTGTCCCTGAAGCCAAGCACAGCGTAAGGACAGCAGAGACATCCGGCCTGTCAGGACCTTGTAGGTTCGTCACTTTCCTCAGAGCATGGGGGATGGGGTCAGGGAGGAGGGGGATTGAACCCCTGGCCTTCAGGTTGCTTTACCCCTCTTTGCTAGCATTGGAAAACTCTTCCCTTTTGCCTGACCGGAGACCTAATGATCTTGTCCACCAGAGCCCTCTCCAGAGAGATGCTGCCGTTTACCCGGCATTCCAGTCAATCCACCCAGCCTTAATACCCCTAAAGCCCGGGGCGAGTGGAACATTTGATGAGGATTAAATAAAAGCAGCTCGCCTCCCACGGCACTGCCAGATGGGGCTCTGGTTCTGCTCCAAGACCAAGGTCGGTTCCAGAGTGAGTCTGGGGCTATTTCTGCTGCCGGGGCTGCCAGCGCCAGCCATCAGATCTCTAGGCACCCCACCTTAGACCCTGGAGTCTCGAGGCTACGCCATGCTTACTGTGGGATAGGCTTCTTCTTTTCCTCCTGTCGCAAAATCGTTTGATAGGCCACCTGTAACTCTAGCTCTCGGTCATGTGAAGCCCCCTTCTGACCTCAGTAGCTCTCACATACACTCGAATAGACACAACACAGAAACATCGTTTTTTTAAAAGGGGGAGGGGTAGTGGTAAGACTCATAGGCGGGCACCAATCCCTGACACTACTGATGATACTCAGGGATGCTTACAGACAGGACTCCAGCATGGCTGTCCTCTGAGAGGCTCCACCCAGCAGCTGACTCAGACAGATGCAGACACCCACAGCCGAACAGTGGATGGAGCCTGGGGACTCTTATGGAAGAATAAGGGGAAGGATTGCAGCCCCAAGGGGGTAGTAACTCCAAACCTTGGGGTTCTCAGTGTCTGAACCACCAACAAAGGAGCATACACGGGCTGGACCTAGGCCTCCCCGAATATAGGTAGCAGATGTGCAGCTTGGTTTTCATGTGGGGCCCGAACAGTGGGAATGGGCCAATCCCAAAAGCGACTGCCTGTCGTGGGATATGTTCTAGCTGGGTTACCTTGCCTGGCCTCAGTGGGAGAGGATGTTCCTATCCCTAAAGAAACTTGATGTGCTAGGGTTGGGGGATACCCAGGGAGCCTCCTCCTGCTCAGAGAAGGGGAAGGGGATGGGGGGAGGATTGTGGGAGGAGGTGACCAGACAGACAGACAGACAGACAGACAGATAGATAGATAGATAGATAGATAGATGATAGATAGATGGAAGGCAAGCACTAACCCCACACCCAACTTGTCCTCTAACTGTCATGTGCGTATCTGGGCACGTGTACTAATTTACATATTAATTCTTAAACAAACTAATGTTGTAAAAGCTGTAAAAATAGATTGTATTAGGTATTACAAAGAGTAGGAATTTCTGGGTGGTGGTACACACCTTAAATCCCAGAATCTGGGAAGCCAAGGCAGACCTCTCTGAATTCAAGGCCAGCCCGGTCTCCAAAGTAAGTTCCAGGACAATCAGGGCTACACGGAGAAACCTTGTCTTGAAAAAGCGAGAACAAAAACAAACGAAAAGAATGTAGTAGTGATTCATTTCGTGAAAAGACGTAGATTTATGAAGCTGTCGTGTCCTTTATGTGAAGAGCTGGGACATCTTTGAGGTTTGGCATTAACTGCAGTTTGATGGCGTATGGATCACGTGCTCCGGTCGGCGTGTTGTTTGGCTGAGTCTTGTTTTAAATCAAGTCTTCGCAAAATGCCAAGTCCCCTAAGACCTTATCTTCTGCCTCTGAGAGGCCCACCGTGGAACACACATAGTAGGGTATAAATAAACCTTTACCAACCTACTGAAGAAGTGTCCAGATCAGACTGACCTGTGAGCAGGTCTGTGGGGGATTATCGTGATGGTCTTTACTCATGTGGAAAGACCTAGCCTGAAAGTGGGCAGGGCCATGTCCTGACTCGGGGCCCTGGATTATGCAAAGCAGTGAGGGTTAGCTGAGCACGAAGCACGCATGCGTTCCCGCTGCCCGACCGCGGACGTGATCTAACGAGCTGCCTCGGGCTCCTGACACCATGACTTCTCCACGGTAGCGGGTTATAAATTGCAGAGATGGACTGTAAATTGGAATTATGAGCTAAAATAAACCCCTCTCTCCCTGAAGTTGCTTATCATCAGGATATTTTATCCCGGTGACAGGAATAAGGCGAGGACAGGAGGGAAAAGGCGGCAGTAAAACAGCCTTCTGCTTTCAGCGTCCCTCCTCGCTGCCCTTTCTCGGTATGTCTTGATTAATCACATCCCAGATGCTGAAAATCTAGTAGAAGAGAAAGTGGCTTGGCTGGGTCTCTTTGTCCTTTCAATTGTATCTGAAGCATAAAATGAGATGACTGGTAGATTTTTCTCAAAATCCCTACCCATCAGCCATCTCTGTCCCGCCTCCCCACATCGCCTCAAAATACTACAGGAAAAATCCAAACAGACGAATAGCACGTGGGAATGATTTATTTGGTGAAAAGATGTAGGTTTAGGTGGACACTGTGCCGTTTATGTGAGGAGCTGAAGCATCTTCTTTGAGGTTTGGTATTAAAGAATAGCTGCCCCCCCTTTTTTAACTTATACCTCAATTTAAAAAAAAATAATAATACAATTTATTTTTTTAGAATACTTTTATGTTTACAGAGAGATTGCATGGCAGTACAAAGAGTTCCCATCTAAGATTAGGAAAAAGCTTCCTGTCTCATGCATGCTAACATAAAGGTATGCCTTACACCCTACATACAGACACACACACACACACACACACAGCCCGAGTTTCGACCTTAAACCACAGAAGTTGCTAAGACCAAGACTGGAACCCAGCATACATGCATCTGGATTTCTGCACCATTTCCAATAGGCTATAAACCCCATTCCAAAAAAAAAAAAAAAAAAAAAAAAAAAAACCATAAAATTTGGAAATGAAACAAGAAAATATAAAAATCGAGGAAGATGATCTTTTTCCAGGAGAAATACAGACTGCTGGGAACACAGCACATTCTGTTTACAGACATTCAGCAATGGAAAGGAAGCCAGAGCACGCTCCTCAGTCCGGACTGTGAGACAGAAAGAAGCTGATCACACAGATCCACCCTCACTCTCTTGGCTATTATCCCACAATGAAATATGCAAACCTGCTTACACCCAATTTCTTTCTTTTTTTTTTTTTAAAGTTTTTTTTTTTTTTTTTTTTTTTTTTATGTATTTGAGTACACTGTAGGTGTCTTCAGACACACCAGAAGAGGGCATCAGATCTCATTGCAGAAGGTTGTGAGCCACCATGTGGTTCCTGGGATTTGAACTCAGGACCTCTGGAAGAACAGGCAGTGCTCTAACCACTGAGCCATCTCTCCAGCCCTTCCCCCCAATTTCTAGTTTTCTTCTCTTGCCATTATCTTGTTGAGAATCTTTATATATTTTTTCAGCTTAATTTGTGTCTTACTTTAAGACAAAGTGTACAGTCCCTAAAATGTGTATATGTGCATGTGTGTATATGCGTATGTACATGTTGATGTGTGTACAGACACGCACGTGCAGGTGTTCAAAAACATCTGGCACATGCGCGTGGAGGTCAGAGGTCAGCACTGGGTAGTTATCTTCCTTATCTGTTCTCTGACTCGTTCTTTAGACCCACTGAGTACATCAGGGCTTCTCCTAAAACCTCGAACACTGGTCCTTGGAAACACTGGCTCTCACACCTGAAAATGTTGTCCTGAGTTCAGACACTAGAAAATTACCCAGAAGTATTGGCTGCAGAGCCAAAGTCTTGCAGACTTCCGCATGCTCGGTGTTTCAGGGCCTTTGGTACAAATGGAGCATCTTGTTATCAAAAGAGACCAGAGATTGTACAAAGTTTGCTCCTAATAGAATACCTGAGCTCCCGAGCCAGGGATTAGGGAACTCCAAGCCTTACGGGCCTGCTCAGTGGTGGCCAGAACACACATTTAATGAGTAGTCAGACTCCAGGCTCACCTTCCTAGAAGGAAGCAGGAAGTACTTTGGGCTGATGATGGTCGTCTCAGAGAGCTATGAAAAAAGGACTCTTCCGTCATGGGGAGCCTAGTTGGAGAGCTGAGAGCCATGCCCCCCACTCTGAACTTTGTTGCTGACTGACTGTATTACCTTACAGTTGTGAACCTCAATTTTCCTCATCTGAAAATCGGGAGTATATAATGGAGTTTTATTCATGCCTCCTCTCCCTAGGTTTACAGTGTGTTTATTGCCTTCTTCTATCGCACGTTCTTTGTTCTATGGCATGTTCTTTATTCTGCCTTTTATTTCGGAAACGGTAACTTTTCCGGGGCAGGAATCCAGCGCTCACCGTTCCCGTATCTCTCCAAGCCAGGCCCAGCACTGCCTGCAATGAGTATCGGCTGGGGCCCAAGCAGAAGGCAGAGATCACAGTTATTTGAACAGAAGGAATGTATCAGGAGTTATTAATGTCTGATAGAAGCAACTCCCAAGATGGGGCCAGAACACAGAGGTTACTGCAGAGCTGAAACAGAATGCCCAAGGAAGAACGAACTTTAAAAGGGAATTTTCTCTGTGGCTAAGGTGTCGGATGCTCACGTCTCTGGGAAAGGTGTGGCTGGCACCCCCAGGATGGCAAAGGAGTTCCTTAGGCTCCCTAAACCACAGCGGGGTGCCAGTCACTGAACTGAAAGTCTTCTGGAACACAGGCAAGGTGAGGTTAGATGCCAGGTGTGCCAAGGGAGTTGGCACACACCACCAGTGCAAGGCTAAAATGCGCACGGTGCCTCCATCAGGAGGGCCGGGGCGAAGTGGTTCCTGGGCTGGCTGCCAGGACTGTAAGGTCACTGAGTAACTGCCCAGCAGGCACGCAGCAAGGCAGAACAACATCCTTTCCCACAGACTGTACACACACCCTCCAGAATCCAAGCCTGAAAGAGACCAACCCCTTCCCCAGAAGCATCTCTATAGCGCCCCCTATTGGCAGGGTCCAAGAGGGGAAATGCTCATAGGGTCCTATCCTAAAAGAGAAGCAGTAATGCAATGTGAGTGATTTTTTTTTAATGTTCTAATTACAGTTGGGGAAATGGTAAAGTCAGTAAAGTTCTTGCCACACAAGCAGGAAGACGCGCCTCTACATCCCCAGCACCCCCATAGAAACCAGGTGTAATGGCATACATTCATAATCCCAGTATTTGGGTGCCGTGGCAGAGAAGAGAGGGTCTCTGGAGCCCACCCGTCAGTCAATAGTTAAATGGATAAGATCCAGGTTCAGTGAGAAACCTTGTCTCAAAGGATGAAGTTAGGGGGGAGTCTAAGGAGGAGCTCAGCAGGTAAAAGCGCCTGCTATTCGAACACGAGGGCCTTAGTTCAAATCCCAGCATCCAAGTAACTATGGAAGCATAGTCACGTATGTGTTCCTGTGTGCGGGGTGTCGAGACAGGAGGATCACCAGAGATTGTAGGCCACCAGCCTTGCTCCGGATCAAGAGATCCTGAGATCTCGTCATGATCATATGACCACGAGAGAGCCCAGTGTCAAGGGAGTGAGCCAGAGAGAGAGTGACAGCCGGACACCTGACATCCTCCACAGCATATGCCAACCCTCATAACCTACACATACCTAATAATTAATTAGTCTTTAAAAGACAGTAGGAAAGTTGGTAAGGACAGAAGACACCTGATTAATCTCTGGCGCATGCTCTCTCCCTCTTTTCCTCCCTCCACTCACCCCACAGATACACACACACACACACACACACACACACACATATAGCTCATTACATGAGTTAAAGCCACACAGCTTGCTGACAGCCCTCCTAACACCTGCCTATTCCCCTTCCTTTAAGTCCCATAGGTTAGACCAATGAATTACAATGTTTCTTTAGTAATTTACTGTCTGGAAAGCCTCATCTCCTGCTTCTCCTTCTCATCTTGGCTTACACTTGACTTACACAGAGACTGAGGCTCTGACTCCCACAGTCCCACATTTCACAACTGACTTCTCCACACAGACTCCAATGGGTCGCCCACTGTCTGTTTCATTTCCAGACAATCCGCCTGTCTATCCCAGGCAGTGGGAGAGCCCGGAAGCACTGGACTGAAACCGGCCGAGGGAGGAACCTGGGTTCATCTAAAAGCCAAGCTTTCTGTGCCTTTGAGGAATGTGCTACAGACATTTCAGGGCAGGCCAGAGGTTCATCATCCCTGACCAGTCTGAAGACGTTTGTCAGTAGGACTCCTAACTTTAGAATTTAGAACATATTAGAAGAGTAGGCATTTGGGGGACAGAGGAGGTGGTTCCCCAGTACCAACATAAGAAGCTGTGTGTGGTGGCATGAAGTGCTGAGAGACAAGATGGTCCCAGCATCTCACTGGCCATCCTGTCTAGCTTAAGCTCCACTGAGCTCCAGATTCAGTGAGACGCCCTGTTTCTAAACTAGATAGCAAATGAAAGAGAAACTCTGGCTTGCAGGAGTCAGTCATGTATGGTGCTTGCACATACACACCAGGATAGAGGAAGGAAGAGAAGACAGACGAGAGAGCAAACAGCAGACTTGGTAGAGAGTTTCCAGGATGACCACTAAGGTAAAAATGCTCATCTGACTGAGGTGAAGAGCCCTTGGGCACTGAGGCAAGGGTGCATCAACACGGTGTTGGTAGACATCTGCCGTCTTGGTTTTCCAAAATTGAAAGAGATATCCGGTCTCGAGGAAATCTAATCTCCTCACATAGGGCACCAATGTTAGGGAAAAGATGAAGAGAGTTGGGGGGAGTGTGCTCCATGGAGGTGCAGCACAAAGGGGATGTCTCTGGGAGACCCCATGTTGGGAATCCCTTCTCCCTGAGGGACCAGCCACAGGATGGTATAGTACAGAATAGAGTTTATTCAGGGCATGGGGAGGGGAGTTAAGAGGGTGATAGAGGCAAAGAGAGAGAAGACTAAAATATGGGGTGTGTATAGTGACTAATAAATGTTCTAGACCTAAAGAACCCAACCTTGCTGCACCATGTACATACGAATGAAATCGCACTATTAAGTAATCATGAAAAAAAATATGCATTTGAGTTGGGATGTGGCTCCACTGGTAGGGTGCTTACTTAACATACATGAGCTCCGAGCTCAGACTTAAGTACCTCAGAAGACCAGGCGTGCCGATGCAAGTCTGCAGTCTCAGTACGGGGGAAGTAGAGGCAGACGGTTCAAGCCCAGCCTGGTCCACATAGTGAGTTCCGGGACAGCCAAAGCTATGTAGAAAGACACTGTCTCAAAAAGAAAGGGGGGGGGGGGAGAAAACAATGAGAAGAAAATATTTAATCTTTGGCAAAGGAAAGGGCTTGTGGTTTAGTTTCTCTTTGCTTGTCTCTGTTTCCTGCGGTGAAGGTAAATTATTTGTGAATAATAGACGTGTAAAAATTCACGAGGGCTGGCGAGATGGCTCAGTAAGTAAAGGCATCTGTTGCCATACCTGGCAACTTGAGTTAGATCCCCAGGACCCACATGTTGGAAAGAGCCAACTCAAGCAACCCGTCCTCTGACCGCCACATAGACGCGCATGCGCGCGCGCGCGCGCGCGCGCGCGCACACACACACACACACACACACACACAAATGCAATAACCTTTTTTTTTTTATTAGCGAAAAGGCCCTCGTCTGTCTCCCCTCTAATCTTGGACCGTGTGTCTATGCTTTTTGCCTCAGCTCTCACCAGACCCTCCCAGCCTCTGCCCAGATGAGCTGCCAAAAACCCGGCACTTCTCAATTTTTGGAAGAGCTTTTTGGAAAAGATTTGTTTCCTCTTTCTCGAACTTCTAAAAACAGCCCCACTTCTTCATCTCCCCCTCAGCGTGCGATGACAGATCCTACACCTGCCTCCGATGCCACACAACCTAAGTGAGGAATGAGAGCCTGTCATGGTTCTCGCACATTCCGTGGCAGGCAAAACCAGCGGGTCTGGGGCCATGGGAAGGTGCCCTGTCCGGTGCCTGTTGCCCTAGGCATGGATGTCCTAACCCCCGGCCCTCAGCAAGATTTCATCTGCTAATCTTGGGTGTGTTCCTCTGTCCTTTCAGATTTTTGACAGTGAAGCCAAAGACCTAGAGAGAGAAGTGTGTTTCATCGACATCGCTTGTGATGAAATTCCAGAACGCTACTACAAAGAGTCTGAGGTGAGTAGTCGTAATTGGAGCAATTCGTTCATTCGCTTGTTCAATCATTCCTTCCACGTGATTGATAACGCACTTCCTATCGGACTTCCTACTCGGACACTTCCGTGTGACTCTTAAGTTCATTTGGGTTAGTCTCAGCTTTTCACTGGTTCTTTGATTTTTTTTTTTTTTTTTTTTTTTTTTTTTTTTTTTTTTTTAATGTGTGCGTGTGTTTTCTGTACACCAAATGCGTGCAGTGCCTACAGAGGCCAAAAGAGGGCACCAGAGGGGTGATTGCGAGCTGGGCTAGGGTTACTGGGAATTGAAACCAGATCCGCCGGAAGATGGATCAGTGATCTTAACTGCCAAACATCTCTCTCTGGGTTCTTTAATGCAAGTTCAAAATAGAGTCCCCGAGGCGCCCTCTGTTTCCTTATCCTCCCAACTCGAACATCATCCCCCGTGACATCCGGGTTTCTAGGGCTAAGCGTTCGTCATCACATTGGCCTCTCTAAATGCAGCAGCCTGTCTGTGCGAGGACGCAGACAGCGGTACATTTCTGTCTTTGGTGTTCAACATAAAGAAAATCCTCAATCAAGCCTTCAAACTTTGATGGTTCCTGGTGGCCCAGAAACCATCTTCCTAAAATAGCAGGCACCTTCCCGGGGGCTTCTTTTCTTGGCTGGGAATGCATGGAGGAGACCGTCTTCCCCTCTGGCTTTTCCCCTTTCAGTCCACCCTCTGCCTCGCCGCTTAGCCTTTGTGTCACTGTTTGATGCCAGTCATTATTTATACCCTGTTAGTATCTTATTAATGGCTTCTGATGGAACTTGAGTGGCCCGCTTGTGAACAGTGTCCCAGCCCTGGGATGACAACAAATACGGGGCTATTTTTGTTGTTCGGCTACACGCAGCCAATCTTAGAAGGTTTATCGGGGCCCCAGATTTGTCCTTGAGCTCTAACACGTGGACCTTGAAGCTCTTCTCTCATACTCAGTAGGGCTGATGGGAGATGCTATGCATAAACCCATTAAACTCCAGGCCACTGAGATGGCTGTGCAGTTAAAGGTGCTTGCAGCCAAGTCTAGAGGCCCTGAGTTCAAGCCCTAAGACCCTCCCCATGGTGGAAGTAATACAGACATACCCTCACAAGTTGCAAGTTGTCCTCTAGTCACACACACACACACACACACACACACACACACACACACACACACACACAAAGAAAAAGAATTAATTTCAATATGAGTTGTAATCTTTTACAAACTGGACTGCCCTGTGTTTAGACCTTAACCTGCCTATTTGGGGATTTGATTGGCTGGGAAAGCTGTCCTTGTTTTTAGCAGATGCCCACCTTCCGCAGAAACGGAAGCTCAAAGCTTCTCTACTCATGTCTCACCAGCGACTCTACGGCGGCTCCTTGCAGATGCTCTCTCAACGGTTGTCGAAGGAGTGGGGGAAGGCCAAGGGCTTTGTTTTTCTTTCCCAGAGTCCTAATTTCCTAGCAAGTGCCATCAAAGGGAATGGATCTGTCGCCATTAAACTACCAGTTGTGAATCAGAGATATTTTTTCCCTTAGTGTGAGACAGACTTATCGGGCTTTCTCTTGAAGCTCTACAATTGATCCTTGCAAGCATCGTGAGCAAAGACGCCTTGGGCAGAAACTGGTACCGAGGTGGGGGGCGGGGGAGGGTCTGTAGTTGTGGGGGAGTTGGGGAGCCTTATCACAGGGTGTCCCCCCACCCTGGTGCTGGTAAATCCGGACCATGTTTTTTGGAGGCATGCCTTTCCACCAGTCTATTGTCCCACACACTGCCACCCAGCCCCAAGCAGGGGACCAAAGCTGTCTCTTCCCATTTTCCCGGGAAGCCTCTGAGCCACACAATGGAGAATGCCTCCTATTAAGGTGACCAGAGTTTGGAAGTTTCCCACTGGCTGGCCCCTGCCTGAGAGACCAATTGCCACCACTGACTGGGATTCAAAGGGGCTCAGGATCAGCTTAATACCAGGTTCTGCTTAATTCTCCTTTTGCAGGGTTTCTGTTTCCTCCCCAAATCCACAACCAGAGCACAACTCACAAGACCTTAGAACCAGATTCATTCTTCTTTTATAATTAATTTTTATTCATCTGTGTGTGTGTATGTGTGTGTGTGTGTGTGTGTGTGTGTGTGTGTGCCAAATGTGTGCAGACGCCTTAAAAGGCCAGAAGAGAGAATCAGATCTCTAAGAGCTGGACTCGCACACAGCTATGAGCTGTCCGAAGTGAGTGCTCAGCACAAACGCCCATAACCACTGAACCATCCTTCCCAGCCCCTCAAGTTTCATTCTTAGGTCAGCTAGAGAGTCTGAAAAGCAGGGCTATTGCAGGGCCTTTTTTAACCAGAGCAGAGAGATGGCTTCGTGGGTAAAATGCTTCCTCCCAAGCTTGAGGAAGTAACACCTCAGAACGCCAGGAGAGATGATCGGTGAGCACCATTAGCAGTCCAAGAGAACACCCAGTGTGGATGACTGTCCTCTACCTGGGTATTCGTGGGTGCACACACACAAAATCAGTGTAGATTTGGGGGGTCAGAGAGAGCACCTCTACAGACACAGAGTCCTGGCTGTCTATGTAATTCAGAGCGCTCTTGGTGCCAAGTCACATGCCCAGGTCCTTCAGTGCCAGCAAAGCAGCAGAGGGTGAGAATAAGCCGATACACAGTCTGGCCCACTACGATGCTGGTACACGGCTTCTTGCTTCTGCCAAGATTTCCATCCTGACTCTCTGATGCTCTGCCAAGATTTCAAGGTGAAGATCCCAGTGGAGGATAAAGGGACTGTGCAGAGGGTACAGGCCAAGAGCATCCATCTGTAGAGCTGAGGTGGCAGTTTCCGGGGGAATGAATGAAACCCCACTTCCACCCTGCTGAACTGGTCCACCCTGGGCAGCCTCAAAGAGAAGTGCAGAGATCTCAGACAACGCAGATAGTGTTGACCATTGTTGTATCTGGTCTTCCTGCCTGATCATCCAGTGTGTCGCTTCCTAGCCTTGGCCTCCACGATGACTGTGCCCAGAGAGAACAGTACATTGATGGGGCATCTCAGGGTTGCCCCTATAACTCTAACAAGTTCCAACTGTACCTGGCCAGAGACACAAGCTAGCCATATGTAGGAAGGTGTGTCTTTTACGTTTCAGATGTGCTTCCAGTACTGAAGGGTAGGGAAGAAAAGGAATAAATGCAGTTCCTTAGTCAAGAAAGTGGAGGGTATGCTGGACATGGTGGCTCACCCTTTAAGCCCAGCACTCGGGAGGCAGAGGCAGGCGGATCTCTGTGAGTTTGAGGCCAGCCTGGTCTACATAGAGAAACCCTGTCTTAAAAAAGAAGGAAGGGAGGGAGAGAGAAAAAGAAGGGGGAGGAGGGGCTGTGGTTTTGTTGGTAGCATGACGGTTTTGGTTTTGTTTGCTTGTTTGGAGTTTTGTGGTTTTGTTTCTAGATTTATTCTATGTGTATCCTTGTGTTTTGCCTGTGTTTATGTGCAGACCATGTGTGTGCAGTGCCCAAGGGGGCTGGAAGGGGACACTGGATCCTCTAGAACTGAAGTTACAGATGGTTGTGAGCTGCCGTATGGATGCTGGGGACTGAACCTAGTTCCTCTGCAAGAGCATGGAGTGCTCTTTACCTCCGAGCGCGTCTCCAACTCTCCAATACCTGGATACCTCTCCACTATCTTGGCTTTCTTGTTACATATGAAGGAGATTTCTCGCCCTGTCATCTTAGAGAATGTAAAAACATACGCCTGATGATAGAGCTTAGTCATTTTAATGGGAAAGTTTAGATTTTGAACTTGAATAGCAATGAAGAAGGGTCACACAGTACGTACACTCATGCGCGCGCGCACACACACACAAATAAATAAAAAGAATAGTGCCAAAAGGCTGTTTTAGTGTGTGCCCTTCACGTACAGTGGAACATGTGCTGGAGCAGAAAGGATCTTTAGATGGAATTTGATTTAGGACTTTCTCCTTGGACTAAGGTGACTCTTAAAACTTGGTCTCCAGGTCCCTGGATTATAGTCTCCCTGGCCCAAAGCTTCCTTGGCAGCTGGTTCATCATTCACAGCAATCTAAACCCGTCTGTTGACTCCACTCTTAAGGGAGAGAGCAGAGAACAAAGAGAGACATCTAACTTTTCCAATAACTGTCAAGGGTGAGAGATTAAATGCTGTTTGCTGAGGACAGGCCCCCAGAAAGGGAACAGAGATGCCAGATGAGTAAATACTTCCGTCCTTAGCTGCACCCTTCCAAACCTCTCAGCTCTCTCAAACTAAACTATTTTCAACTGGGTCTGCATCCTGGTGGTTAAGAGTATTTTAGATTCTCAGTTACCTGCAAAGGGCCATGTTGGACACAGCCACCTCATGATGGGATAAGTACGTAAGTTAAATTTATTATTGTGTGGTTGTGGTGGTGCTGGTGGGGGTGGTAGGGGTGGTTCTCCACCCCTCCCCCCACATCTGTTTCTCTCTGACTGAATGAAGCCCTTTGGGAATGGGTTCCCAGTGCCTCCTGGGTAAGAAGAGGGGTTATAATTTGCTCAGTGTGGGGAAAAAGAAGTGTCCATGGCCACAGGGATCCCCTGTGAGAATCTTGGGGATCCAGACATGGGAAGTCAGCAAGGGAGAGAAATACTGAAGGGAAGGGTCCCAGCAGCTGAGCAGTGTTGGACCTGGAGCACTGCCATCACCAGGGGCTGGGTAATGCTAATGCTGTCGGAGTCTAAGATGGGGCTGTGCGTGTCTCTGTAACATGTGTCTGTCATGTGTGGCATGTACAAAGATCCTGGTTCCATTCCTAGCATAGGAAAAAGAGAAAGAGGAAAGAGAGAGGAAAGGAGAGAAGAGAGAGGGACAGAGGAAAAGAAAGATAAAGGCAGGGCTGGAGAGATGGCTCAGTGGTTAAGAGCACTGGCTGCTCTTCCAGAGGTCCTGAGTTCAAATCCCAGCAACTACATGGTGGCTCACAACCATCTGTAATGGGATCTGATGCCCTCTTCTGGTGTGTCTGACGACAGCTATAGCGTACTTATATATAATAAATAAATAAATCTTAAAAAGAAAAAAAAAAAGGTAAAGGCAGTTCTTGTTGGTCACCCCTAGACATGAGTGGAAGGAAGTGGGGAGAGAGGCAGGCAGGCAGGCGGTCTTGGTAGTCATCTGTCAGCAGAGGTAGGTAGGGAAGGAGGGAGAGAGGGAGGGAAGAAGGGAGGAAGAGAGGCAGGCATTTAGACAGACTAGTCTTGGAAGTCTGAAGCAATCTGAGCAGTCAGTCTTAGACAACCCTGAGAACATGTCTCAGCACAGTTTCCCTTCCCCCCTGGTTCTTCAGCAGCTGGAACAACTATCATTTCCCCAGGGACCAACATAGGCGATCCCCTACTACATAGTAAGTTTGAAACCATGAGACCTGTGTTCAAAGAAAGAACTACCATCCCATGATATCGCAGAACTGACATCTTCATCCCACACCAGGCTGTTGTTGAAGTGGTGTTTATGGTGTTTGTCCTGGAGCAGAGGGTAGACATGGCATTAGTCCAGACTCACTGTGTGCTGTGAGCAGAATGTAAACATGGCATTATTCTAACTCAGTGTGTGCTCTTTATGCTTTTCGAAATATGAGCCCCTCATACGTCTAGTAGGCATGAAGTGGCTCCGTAATGTGCTGTCTTTTCTTTCTTTTTAAAGATTTTATTTACCTGGGGAGAATGGGGTTAGACTGCAGCGGTGTAGTATGTATGTGAGGTGCCCATGGCGGCCGGCAGAGGGTGTCAGATCTCCTGGAATTACATGTGGTTGTGGGCCACCTGACAAGGGTGCTGTGAACCGAACCCAGGTCCTCTTCAAGAACAGCAGGTGCTCTCAGCCAATGAGCAATCTGTCTAGCTTCCTCTTTCTTTTTTCCTAAAGCAGAGTGACACCCTGTACCTCAGGCTAGCCTTAAACTTTGAACCTTCCTCCTCCTGAAAGCTCTTGGTGTCAGGATTGCAGCCACAAGCAGCCAAATTCCGATTACCATGATGTTGATTCATTCTCCTGTCCACAGTCTGGTGGACCTTGAAGGTGTGTCCGTTCTTTCCCTGGTTATAGTCATAAATCTCTTCTGTTTGCTCCCATGTTTCTGAAGAGTCAGGTCCTCCTCTGCGTGTGCATCTGCGTATTTCCTGTGTATGAATATAAGGTACACATGCATGAAGGCCACAGATCAATCACGTATCCTCGTTCGCTCTCTGCCTTACTTTTTTATTATAATTTTGATACATGCATTCAGAGGCCACAGATCAATATCAGGTATCTTCAATCATCTTCCGCCTTATTTTTTCCTATGTACATTTATTTATTTAATGTGTATGTCCATATACCTAGTGATCAGAGGATAACTTGTGGAAATTAGTTCTCTCCTTCCACCGTATGTGCCTCCAGGGATTGAACTCAGGTCTTCAGGCTTGGCAGCAAGTGCCTTTATCCACTGAGCCACCCCATCCTCCACCTTGCTTTATAAGATAAAGCCAGATTGAGGATATGTGCCTATAACCCCAGAAATCAAGAGGTAAAGAGAAGGATCCCTAGGGCTCTTAGCCTGTCTGTTAGTTCCCAGTTCTATAAGAGTCTCTGTCATAAAATTAAAGGACAATTGAAGAAGATGCCTGATACTGAATACTGGCCTGTAAGTGCCGGTCACTGAGATGACCACGCCCATCATACGTCATCATAAGTGCCCGTCACTGAGATGACCACGCCCACCACACGTCATCATCCTGTGTCTGGCTTCCCTTTGGAAGCACGAATGGAAAAATGAAATGAGATGCTACCAAGGCAAGACAACGACTTTGGTCCTTGGCATACAGTCAGTGTTTATCCTGTGATAAAAGTATCCCCGACTGAAAGCAACTTGGAGGAGAAAGGGGCTTGTAGTTGAGCAGTCACAGTGGCAGTTGTCGCATAGGATCTGCAGTCGAGAGCAGAGAGCGACAAATGCATGCAGAAGTGCTTGCTTTTTCCTTTCTCATACCATATGAACCTGCAGTCTAGGGGAGGACACCTTCCACAGTTGGCATTCTTCAGTTGAGACTCTCTCCACAACTGACCATAAAAACTAATGAGGCTGGAGAGATGACTCAGCAGTTAACATCTACTGCTCCTCCAAAGGACCCACGTTCCACTCCTAGAATACACACAAGGAAAAATAACAAAATATAAGTCTCTAAAAAAAAAATAAAGGAAACTAACCATCACAGAATAGAAGGGTCTCCCTCAGCTTTCACCCTACAGGTGAGCTGCAGAGCCTGGGGCCCACAGCATGTGCCTCTGACAAGTGGCTGCCATCCATGAGTGGCACTCTGGAAGTTTGTTTGTATGCATGGTGCTTTTCAGTCAGCAGCATGAGTCAGGGAGAGAGGCAGAAGTGTGATTCTGATGACAGCCCCAGTTCTTAGATTCTCAAAACCCTCTGCAGCCTCATCAAGATGCTTCGGAAACTAAAGCCATTTGCGCTACCGAGAGTTACCGAAAAAATATGTTCTCTCTTCTCTTCTGGTTTAACCTCATTCCAAATGCCGTGTGTCTGATTCAGCATCTCTAAGAAACCTTAGAACTTAAACTCAATGTTATGCCAAGTTTTGGCAATCTGTTCCTTCGGGTATCAGGATGGTACCTACCTTAGTTCATGTTCTTATACTATAGCAGAAGACCACAGAACAGTTAATTTATAATCAATAGAAGTTTAGTTACAGTTCTAGAGACCAGGATGCCCCAGAGTATATTGCTGGCATCTGGTGAAGGAGTTAGTGCTACTTTCATACATGGTTGATAGGCAAGGAAACAATTCAAGGCTTAGGACCTCTCTGCTTACCATATTCAAGTTTTTTAAGCATTGTATTGATACTTCATCTGGGAAGGAGATAGCGAGATAAGCCCCAAAACTTGCCTATTCTCCTTCCAAAGGGAGAATGCCTGTACCACTTGTCTTGTAGCAAAGTACCCGACAAAAGCAACTGGAGCCTCTCTTAGCCGCCAGTCTTTTAGTTTAAAAGTTTTTACAGATCTGGCTCTCCAACACCCCTATTTCCCAGAGACCGGTGGCTGAGATATTCTGCCACTTCATTGTTTTATAGAAGGGCTCCAGCTCAATCTACCTCATTACCACAAATTAGAGTGTGGTGGAAAAGGGGTCCCTGATGAACAGATGGGAAGACAGTTCATGCTTGGGAAATTCCAGCAACTACAGGAGCACCATCCCAGGAGCCACAGACAAGGGCCCAATCCTTCTTTCTTGTCTTTTCTTTTTTTTTTTTTTTTCTTTTTTAAAGATTTGTTTGTTATATATTAAGTACGCTGTCGCTGTCTTCAGACACACCAGAAGAGGGCATCAGATTCCATTACAGATGGTTGTGAGCCACCATGTGGTTGCTGGGATTTGAACTCAGGACCTCTGGAAGAGTAGTCAGTGCTCTTAACCACTGAGCCATCTCTCCAGCCCCCAATCCTTTCTTCATTACTCCCCAAGGATTAAATGAAATTGTGTGTATCACGTGCTTGGCACTGGCTCTGGAATTAATCTTTACCCCACGGCTCATATACTGACTTCCCTTTCTTCCATCCTTGGCTCCTTTCTGAGCCCCACTGACTAACCACTAAAAGTGGCTTTTTGAGTTTTATTTTCCCCTGGTCTTTTCCCTGGCCTGTAGCATCAGTTGTGGACTTTGTGGAGTGTTAAATTCTTCTGTGCCGTTTATCCAAAATCCCCGTTCTCACACTCTTCTCAGCATAGAGACTTTTGAATGTTTCTAGCCCTAAATTTTAACTGGGGCAGGTGTAGAACACATGCTGAGACATCCCCACCATAAGAATAACTTTTGTCCTCTAGCTTTCCCTGTGCCAGACAGAACTTAAGAGCCAACTCGTTCTAACCGAGTCGCTGTGCAGGGGAACAGCACAAACCGCTGTGTTTGCAGTACATGGTGCTGAGAGCAAACGCCTTAAAAATAGCACTTTGGGTGCTAACTGCTAACAAAGCAAGAATTGACCCTTCCAGCCATGACTTCCACTTGGGCTTGTTCTTCTCTTTTTTGTAAACTGACTTATCACAGCTGACCTTTTAAGTCAAGTCTTCGCTTAGCGCTCAAGTATGTATGCGCTGAAGCTCCTGAGTCTGATTTTGTGAACAACAGATCTCAGACCCATGGATTCATTCATTTTGAAGGAGACTGTTTTAAGTCAGACATTTAGCCAGAGAGATGACTCCAGAGGTAAAGGTGCTTGCTACTAGGCCTGATGTTCTGAGTTTGATCTCTGGGACCCACACTAATGGAAGAATAGAGTCAGTTCCTGCAAATTGTCCTCTGGATTCCACACTTGCACCATGGCACAGGTACACACACACACACACACACACACACACACATACACACACCACAATAGATAGATGGCTATAGATAAAATGTAGTTTAAAAGTATATTGACGGATACGTGTAGCTGTCACTACAATCTCCTGTCTCTACCCTATCTTTGGGAACCCTCTAATTTACATTCTTTCTCTGTAGAGTCCCTTGACTTGGACATCTCAAGTGACTAGGATCACTTAGCATACCCTCCTTTAGGACAATTTTCTCTAAAAAGTGTTTATGTACCTCTTGTAGGATTTTGAGTTCAAGAAACCCTGTACTAACTTCTGGGCTAAATTTCTTCCCATTGAAATGGCCACTCACAGGTGGAAAATGGCTGAGACATGAGGTTCACAGGTCCCAGGCCAGTGTGGGCTGCACAGCAAGACCCTGCCTGAAAAAGGCAACCGTAACAACATTGGAAGCTGTGCTGGTTACTTTCTCATTGCTGTGACAAAGCATGTAACAAAGGCAGCTTGCCCAAGGGAGGGGCTTCTTCTGGCTCATAGTTTAAAGATTCCATCCATACTGGCAGGGAAAACATGGTGGCAGGGATAGGAAGCAGTTGGTCACGTGGCATCCAGAGTTGGGAAGAGAAAGACAGATGCTGGTACTCACCTTGCCTTCCTTTTATGCAATCCAGCAGTCAGAAGAAAAGATCTTCTCACCTTAATTAAACTAGCCTAGAAAATCCCTTACACACAACACCCAGAGATTTACCTCCAAGGTGATCTAGAGCCTGTCACAGTAATCACTATTAGCCATCACCTTGGAGTGACCTTGGAGGAAAGTTCTAGTATTTAGAGAGGAAAAAAATTCTAGCATGGAGTTTGTATCCCATTACTTTCCTTCTGCTTTGGGGCTAAGTATTATCATTATGTAATATAGCAGTTCCCGGCTGGGGTTCCCATTTAGCCTTAACACTTATCAAAAACTTTTCACTTCAATTAGCAGGGCAAGCCCCTGTTGGCTATCGTCCTTTGTGATTCTGACTGTAGGTATAATTAATCATGGAGACTTTATATCTCAGCTAATGTGGCTAATAGTATTGCTTCCGAGATGCAAGTTCTCCTGCAGCTGGGCCAAGATCTCCTGTGGGCTTTTCTTTGCACCTTCCAGATGTGAGTTTGATAAAGCCACCCAGGAACAGTTTCCCACGGGCTACCCAAATGCCTAATTCCTCAGCACTGCCTTTGTAGGCTTGTCCTGGTGTGAGATACCAGTGCCTCCAGGTATTGCTGACCTTAACAGAGGGAAAACTCTCTACAGATGTGCCAAGGGGAAGGAGTAGAGAGCCAAGTCCTGGATAAACAGCCTTGGCCCCAGCTCAGCCCTCTCTATATAGATGGGCTTTAGCTGCAAGTGTTCAATTTACCATCTGCCTGGCCTGGAGAACACCAGAAATGTCCAGAGCCAGAGACTTCGCCGTGGATGAATGGAGACACCCCTAGCCAGAAGCTGCTGGGCTAGAAGAGCTCAGTGCATATCTCCAGGCAAGAGCTCTGCTTACAGAGTTTTCAGATCACCTAGCGGATCCACCCGTAGATAGAGAGGTGTTTGGAAGGTCCGAGACCAAGTAGCGGTAGAGAAGCCTCAGAACTTTGGATAACTGACCAATCTCTCTAATCTGGTTTGAATGTGAGGTGTTGCTCATCGGCTGCTGGCAGTGTTCTGCGGGAGGTTGTGGAACTGTGAAGACATGGAGGCTTCCCCTGTCAAGGTAGATCGCTAGTGGGTGGGGTTATAGCCACTTCTGGGTCGGGCTTGCTTCCTCTGCCTTTTGGCTGTCTGATCTGAAAGGAGCTTCCCACCACCATGCCAATCCCATCAGGATGAACAGAGACATTTTGAACTTATTGAAGCTAAAATAAGACTTCCCTCCCTTAAGTTGCTTCAAATACATACTGTGTCACCTGACAAGAGAAACAATTACATTCCTCTATGACCCTTGGTATGGGGTTAATGGTGCCCATCTGAAAAGATCTAAAGCCCGTGCAATAATGCACCTGGGAGGCTGAGGCAAGTATATCTTTGTGAGTTCGGGACGTCCTAGTCTACACAGTAAGTTCCAGGACAGCCAGGGCTGCATAAAGAGACACCCTGTCTCAATGAGTAATAAACTATCAAAGTCTGCTGGTAGCACTCGTGTATATCAACTGAAACTAAAGAAATGGAAAGGGAGGATCAGTTAGAGTCATTAGGGTCAGCCTTGAGCCCATATGACTGATGTCCTTTACGTAAGAACACAGAGATACAACAGCACAGAAGGAAGATGACATGGACCTACAGAGAACATTGCCTATGATCACTCCCGAGATGCGCTTTATAAGCCAAGGTGGCTTATAAAGATGGCCAGCAAACCCCTAGATGCTGAAGAAGAAGAAAGCAGCAAGCATGATGCCTTGCTCATCTTGGACATCTGCATCCACACTAAGACAGCAAATTTCTGTCACCCAAGTGCCCCGTCTAGGAGAAGAACTCCCCCAGCCCTGAACTGACATGTTCCAAGAAGGACAAACAGCAGGTATCTAGGGATGACATCACACCCAAACATACCTATAGGTCACCTTTTGGTGGTGTTCAACATGAACCCTATTCAGTGGGTGCTATGGCAGGGAAGAGACATCTCTGGGTGGCTCCGGAGCAATCTCCTTAGAAGGCAATTCAACAAACAACCCATAGAGAAAGTAGCTATAAGTTATGTGTGGGCACTGAACACTATCACATGACCTTGACCGTGTGTCTCACTAGTAGTAATTTGTGTTCCAGTAATAACTGTCAGCTCTCTCTTGAGGTTCTCATGATGGTATAACCTATCCCAGCACTCAGGAGGTAAAAGACAAGCAGATGTCTTTGAGTTCCAGGCCAGCCTGCTCTATGTAGAGACAGCCAAGGCTGCATGGTGAAGTCCTGTCTAAAATAAAACAAAACAAAAATACAGCCTTCTCTTCAAGTATAGACTCAGATAACAGAAAACAGGAATGCTCAGCCAGAGGAAGCTTCCATTCTGTTGAGTGATCCTGTTTGTGTTTGAGCTTCTTTTCTACACGGTTGTCGACAGGGTTACAAATAGCCAGATGGGCCAGCAGCTGCCTACTTTTCTTCTTCAGAGCTTGATGAGAGCGGAGCAGACCACATGATAGCCTGTTTCATGGGCTGTTTGGGCTCCGTGTCTGTGTGACTCTGTGATGTTGGCAAGTACCGGGCACTTTCTGTGTCCTGTGGTGAAAGAAGCAGTTTAGTCTGGTGGTGACACCACAGGACAGTTATGAACACCATCCCACCTTGTGGATCTCCTTTGAGTGACTGTCCCAGGATTTCAGATGAAATGTCCTGACCTCCTGTGGTAAGGGTTGTATCTTTCTCCACTCAGACTACTGTTAACAGAAGACTGTAGATGGAGTAACTTTGAAACAGTAACGGTTTCTTTCTTAATTATGGAGGCTGGAAAATTAAGGCTGTTGCAGACTTATCCTGGGGAGAGGAGAACAAACCTCTCTTCACCCCAGGAAGAGCACTGGTGACAGATTAAAGAAAGAGATCCATTCAAATCTCTTGGTTGACTGGGGTTACTTATGGACTATGAATGAGGAATTACTTAGAAGGTAACTCAAGAACAGCTTTCATCACCAAAAGCCCATCCCAGCATGGGTGATGGCTCTCTCAAGCTGCATCACTATGGTCCACACCATAGCTTTTTATCTGCTGCACCAGCAGAAAAGAGTCTTCTCTCTGCAACAATTGTTTCTCTTTACCAAATCTTGTAACTTTCTGAATTCCCTGAGCTCTGTAAGTTCCTTGAATTTCCTGAGTTTTGCAAATTGCTCAGAGTTCTCTCCTCCCTCAAAAGGGAATGTTTCAATTTAGAGGGAGGACCTACTGACAGATGTCTAGACCCTGGTTCCTAGACGGTGTCTTCTTGTCACTACAGCAAAAAGGACCCAGGAGCTCTCCAGAGTCTCTTGCCTATTTCTTCCTGTAGTCAAATCTCATCTAAGAATGAGGTGGAGAGGTATGCATGGTGGATTAAACACCTGGACCCAGGGTTGAGGGAACAGTATTGGATATGTTGCTGGTGATGTCTGAGTTTTAGGTTCCTTTTCTGTTTATATCTAGTAGAAGTGGCTAAACCTAGAAGTTCTAAGAATCTGGGTATTCAGACCCTTCCCAAATCCAGTTAAAGCAAAGCTCTGGGACCTTGACTTTGCTCCACCTCCATTTCTTCCCTAGAGGTCTCTGTCTTGTTCTCGAGATAAAGATGAGGCTCTAGAGCAGTGGTTCTCAACCTTCCTAATGCTATGACCCTTTAACACAGTTCCTCATATTGTAGTGGCCCCAACCATAACATTATTTTTGTTGCTACTTTGTAACTGTAATTTTTATACTGTTAACGAATCGTAAAATAAATGTCTCTGTTTTCTAGTGGTTTTAGATAACTCCTGTGAAAAGGTCATTCAACCCCTATCCTCCGACGAGGATGTGACCCACAGGCTGAAAACTGCTGCTCTAGAGGATAGAATATTCTGGCTTCTGATTTCTACAGGAGGTCATGGGTTGTAACTGAGCAACTCCAATCTTTGCCTCTGTCCCCAAGTGACTCTCTTTGTGTCCTCCCATCTGTCTCTTTCAAGGACACTTGTCATTGGACCTAGGGCCTATCCATTTAATCCAGGATGATCTCATCTAAAGATCCTTAGCTTAATTACATCTACAAAGACCTTGGTCTCCAATCACATCATACTCAGTTTCTAAGGGCAAAGGTGTGCACTTTGAATATCCTTTGGGGAATCACCAGCCACTGTACAAAATTTTCAGTGTATTGGACTCCAGCAGTCAGACAGCAGAGGGAGGGGGATTGCCAGAGGTTCTAGGTCAGCCTGGGCTACAGAATAAAAGCCTTCCTCAGAACAAACAAATAAATAACAACAGCTTCTTGGTTGAACTAACATGAAGCATTATGTCTTTTTATAAAAAGCTAGAAACCTAGCTGGACAATGGTAGCTCACACTTTGATCCCAGCACTTGGAAGGCAGAGGCAGGCAGATTTCTGTGAGTTTAAAACCAACCAGGTCTATAGAACCAGGTCTAGGACAGCCAGAGAAACCCTGTCTGGGGGTGGGAGGTGGGGTAAAAAAGACAGAAATAAAGATGCTAACAAATAAATAAATAAATAAATAAATAAATAAACCCTAATAATCAGGCTGATAAGATGGCTTAGTGGGTAAAGGCATCTGCTGCCAAGCCTGATGACCTAAAGTTGACCCATTTACATGGTGGAAGAAGAGAACCACAAAGTACAAACTCTGATCTTCACATGCACATATAATGTATGTCTGCATACACACACACACACACACACACAGAGAGAGAGAGAGAGAGAGAGAGAGAGAGAGAGAGAGAGAGAGAGAATAAATCGAAAAGGATGAAGTCAGTGCTTGAAAAAGCCCAGAGAAATATGTACCACTGGAAATCCCAGCATTCTGGAGGCAGAAGCAGGCAGAGCTCTGTGAGTTCAAGGCCAACCAAGTTTACAGAGTGAGTTCCAGGACAGCCAAGGCTATACAAAGAAACCCTGTCTCTCTCTCTCTCCTAGCAGAATACTGACTTCCAGGCAGCTAGGATAAAGGTCTTAAAGCTCAAATTCAGTGACACCACCTATTCCAACAAGGCTACGCCCACTAATAGTGTTGCTCCCTGGGCTGAACATATACAAAACCATCACACTGGTCTATACAGATTCTAGATTGCCAGGGGTGCACAGAGAAACCCTATCCAAAAAAGAAGAAGGAGGAGGAGAGAGGAGGAGGAGGAGGAGAGGAGGAGGAGGAGAAAAGAAGAAGAAGAAGAAGAAGAAGAAGAAGAAGAACAAAAAGAAGAAAATAAGAAAATACTATATAATTGTACACACATTCCACACACATGCATGTATATTCTATATTATACAATTTTTAAATTTAAAAACAAGGAATATATCTAAAAACTAACTCCTTCGTAACCGCCACACCCCCCAATGGTTGCAAGAAAAGTCCAGCTGAATGAGCAGTTTAGATTCTTGTATTTAGCTCTTTCTTAGAAAGTGAAAGGCAAGTAAGTATTCCAAGTGGTTGGGCTCTGGGGAGTGGGGGGGGGGGGACACAGTGGCAGGGAGAATGGAGAAGGATGTTCCCAGTGTCTAAGCTGAGTCAAGTAATACCTGGCGGCTTATATGAGTATACTTGCACACAGGTGAACACATGTACACACACATGCACATAGACATGTGTACATACACAGGCACCTTTTCTTGGTTGCTGTTCATTCACATTCAGCTCTGACCCCGAGTTTGGATTAAAGCTGTCTTTCTGGAAGCCTTCCTTCTGTACCTCTCTCCAGCCCTTAGAATGTGAAACTCTGATTATAGGCCACATTAGAGATTTACTGGACAAAATTACCAGATGTAGATTATGACACCAGTCTTGGGTGGGGAACATCCTGTTCCCATACAAAGCCCGATTGTTAATCGATTCTTCAGCATTGAGCTATGTTTAAAAAAAAAAAAAAAAAAAAAAAACAACAACAACCAAAAACACCCTTTTGCTGTTTAATTTTGAAAGTAAATGTGACAGAAAGAACGCTGGGCTGCCGTGAAGGACCTGTGATCTTCAGGTGAAATATCTGATTTTTTTTCCCTCAATTTTCAGTGTCTTTATCTAGCAAATTGAGGACATGATTCCAGAGTTTCACTGTTCACTTAGAAAATTCTATTCTGGGCTTGACAGGACGGCTCAGCAGGTAAAAAGGCACCTGCTGTCCAGCCTGCTGGACTGAGTTTGATCTCCAGAACCCACAGTGAGAAAGAAAAAACTGACTCCTAGGTTTTCCTCTGACTTTAACACATGAACAAGCATTTGCACACACACAATTTAAATGTAAAGTCCTACAGTTTTTACAGACCTTACCTTCTAGCCCAGGTGAACACCTGACCTCTCCTCAAAATACGAGTCACAATAGCCTACTATAATTTAAAATTTTTTGTGGAACCATCAAGAATCATACCTGGAGACTGGAGAGATAAAGAATTTGCCATATAGGTATAAAGGACAGAGTTCGAATCTCCAGAACCTACATATCCAGGGACAATGGTTCGAGTCTGTGATCCCTGTGTTCCTGTGGTAACATGGGAGGTGGACACAGAAGAGTCTCTGGAAGCTTGATGGCTCTCTGGTCTGGCTTATACTGGAGAAAAATCAATAAGACTGTGTCAAAGACAGAATGTGAGGACTGACTGTGAAGGTTACCAGGGTTGTACACACACACACACACACACACACACACACACTCACACACATGCCACATCTTGGTTGAAGCATCTCTGTAGTTTTTTCTATGTGAACAATACTTTTCTAGTCTCATTCTGAAATTTTCTTTTTCAAGATGGGGTTTCTCTGTGTAGCCCTGACTGTCCTGGAACTCTCTCTATAGACCAACTGGCCTCGAACTCACAGAGATCTGCCTGCCTCTGCCTCCCAAGTGCTGTGTGTAAAGAGCTCTACTGAATCTTTCAGGAAGGCCCTGCATTCCCCCCTTCATATTGCTGTGCCTTATTTAATGCTTGAGGATTGTGTGTCTGGAATGTATGCCCATGGTGTGCTATAAAAACCCTCCATGTTACAGAAGGTTCACAGTGTTGTGGGGTGACCAGAACCCCTGGGCTACACATGGCAGGCTCCTGAATTAAAAATAGCAGACAGAAAAAAAGGGCCAGCTAGGGAGAAGGAAGCTTAGGGAAAAGTTACTGATGTCTGGCATGTGAACTGGCGGGATTGTTCAGTGGTTAGAGCTCTTGCTTGCTCCTGAAGAATGCTACATGCATGCTGGCAAGCGCTCTACCATCTGAGCCACATCTCAGCATAGTGTCGTGTGTAGTTGTATTTTAAGCTGACAGTGCCACAGACAGACTCTCAGAAAAGGAGCAACAGGGGAAGGATAAAGGTTCTGTCTTGTCAGTATGAAACAGGAATAAGAGATCATTTGTTCTGAGCTAAATCTGAATGGCCATGCCTGGGAAAACTGTTTCAGGTTGTGCGGAAAGATGTCTTCCACCACGTGTGCCATCGATCGAACAATTTATAATCCTTATTTCTTTAAGTCAGCTGATTCTGTCCTCACCTCCTATCTCCCCGTAGGTATGCCGGGATTACAGATGCTCATCACCACATCTGGCTTTTTTAATGAAATTTTTTTATTTATGTGTATTGTTTTGCCCACATGCATGTCTGTCTGAAGGTGTCGGGTACCTGGAACTGGAGTTACAGACAATATAACTCTGTAGTCTCAACTCCTGGATACATTTTCTTTTGTTTGCTTACAGCAGTGGTCTCAAAGTCAGTATATAGTCAGGGACGACCTTGAACTCCTGTTTTTTTTCTTTGTCTAACTTCTGAAGGATAAAAATTAATGTGTGAGCTACCATACCCAGGTTTTAGAATTCTTTTCAAGGATTAACACATATGTGGTTTCTGGGAATTGAACCCACATCCTCTGGAAGAGCAATCAGTGCTCTTAACAGCTGAGTTCGTCTCTCCAGCCTCCCACTGTACTTTTTATGTGAATTGCAGAAATGGAATTTGGGTGCTGAGGCATGGCAAGATTATTTACCTGATGAGACATTTCCCAGGCCTCTCCAGCTCTCCCCAAGAAACAGTGCAACACCCCCCCATAGTCTCCACGGTCCTCCCTGTTTCTAGTCCCCCCCCCCCAACCATGGTCTACTTTCTGTCCATGTGGATTTTGCCCATTCTGGACATTTCATATAGATACCTATAGATACTTTTTTTTTTTTTTTTTTTTTTTTTTTTTTGAGACAACGTTTCTGGTAGCCTAGGCTAGCCTCAGACTAATATGTAGCTGAGAAGACCTTGAACTCCTGACCATCCTGCCTCTGCCTGCCAAGAGCTGGGATTACAGGCCTGTGCTGCCTCACTCGAAACTCTGAAGTTTTAATATACTGGTCTGTTTGGTGTATCTTTTCTAGGATCCTAAGCACTTCAAGTCTGAGAAGACAGGCCGAGGGCAGCTAAGAGAAGGCTGGCGAGACAACCATCAGCCCATCATGTGCTCCTACAAGCTGGTAACCGTCAAGTTTGAGGTGTGGGGTCTTCAGACCCGAGTGGAACAATTTGTGCACAAGGTGGGTGGTTGACCTGGTCCCTGGAATGTGGACAGGGTCTTTATTGTCATCATTGTCTGCTAGGAGATAGAATGTTTGCCCAGTGCCCCAGTACTGAACTGGTACCAAGTACTTATACCTAAATAATGCATTTTCTATAAGGGTGTAATTTTCTCCCACTACTCAGTGTAGCAGTTCTATAGATCAGTTCTCATTCTGCGACCTGAATCTACCGGATGAATATATTCGGGAAGTGGGACTCACAGAATGTATGGCTTGCTTTGCCAATTAGGTTAATACCTCTAGGCAGGGGCACTTGGCAAGAGTCCAGAAGGCTTATCTCTGGGTACAGCTCCCAGGGATAATTCTTCCTCGGAGGAACTTGCTTATGTTGGCATCAAAAGTAGAAGAGGCCCCCAAAGGCAGAACAAGAGCTCCAAGTGGGCCCATTAGGCAGCACACCTCAACACTTCTTCTCACTTCACTGTCCCCTTGCTCGAGGATGATGACCAAGCCTAGAGCGCAGATTTTTACTGGGTCCTCACTTTGGGAAACAGATTAACTTTGGTGGCAGGAACCAACTTGATGACAAGTTTTCTCAAGGTCTCAAATAGGACTCTTTTCTGTATGTCTCTAAAATGGTGGCCTTCGAGATCTAAGCAGAGCCCTTTGTAACTGCTCTCATTTGCATAAGGATAACTCCATGCTAAGGCACTTGCTGCCAAGCCGGACAACTGGAGCTCAACACCAGATAAAGGTTCGAACCAACACCCACAAGTTATTTATCCTCTGACCTCCAGCCAAGTACCCTCTGATACTCCTGCTGGAGTATGTACTGCACACAAGGAGAAATAAATGTTACAATATTTTAGACAGCTGGGCAGTGGCACACGCCTTTAATCCCAGCACTTGGGAGGCAAAGGCAAAAGTTGGCTCTGATTTTTCTATTAAAATCTAACAAAGAATACCTTTCCCAAATTCCTTTAGCAGCACCATTGTTCTCCAGGCTCTATGCTTTTTTTTTTTAGCTGGACTATAGCCACATTAGTAAAGTGGAGGATTATTTTATGTTTCAAGATGGAGATGCTGAGGCTGGCCTTAAGCTCCTCTTCCTCAGGCTTTTCAGTAACTGGGATTTAAAAGATGTACATCTTGCATTTGGGTAGAAAGTTTCATTCTTTTTTTTTTTTTTTTTTTTTTTAAGGTTTCTTCATCATATATAAGTACACTGTGGCTGTCTTCAGACACACCAGAAGAGGGCATCAGATCCCATTACAGATGGTTGTGAGCCACCGTGTGGTTGCTGGGAACTGAACTCAGGACCTCTGGAAGAGCAGCCAGTGCTCTTAACTGATGAGCCATCTGTTCAGCCTGAAAGTTTCATTCTTGATGTTGGGACTGGAATTGATGACCAGTCTCTGCACCCTTCCTCACCTAGGCTAGTGGCAAGAATAGGTTCTGTGATGGATCCAAAGGCCATGTGATTTTTTTTTTTAAATATGAAAAGCATTTACTTCTCTGTTGGGTTCTGTACACATCCCACCAGCCAGGAGAGTGAAATGAGTAAGATGCAGAGGAGTTGTCTTAGCTGGGGTTTCATTGCTGTGAACAGACACCATGACCAAAGCAACTCTTACGAAGGACATTTAATTGGAGCTGGTCTACAGTTTTTCAAAGGTTCAGTCCATTATCATCATGGTTGGGAACATGGCAGTGTGCAGGTAGACATGGTGCTGGAGAAGGAGCTGGGAGTCCTAAATCTTGATCTGAAGGAGGAGACTCTTAAAGTCCACCCTCACCATGACACACTTCTTCCAACAATGCCACACCTATTCCAACAAGGCTCTTAATAGTTTCACTTCCCATGGGCCAAGCATATTCATGCCACCACAGGAGTCAAGTTCAGAGACCATCCTAGTTCTGTTTCTGTTGCTGTGACTAAAAACATTCTGACAAAAGGAAACCTGGGGGTGAAAAGATTTATCTTAGGTCACTATTCCAGGATGCAGTCCATAGTTGTGGGAATGTCACAGAAGCACAACTTGAAGCAGCTAGTCGCATCTCGGCCACAGTCAGGAGCTGAGAGAAATAAGTGCATGAGTGACCACGGCTCAGCTCACTTTCTCTACTCTTAGACAGTTCAGAACTTAAACCTAAGGAATGGTGCCACCCACGGTGGGCAGATCTCCCCCCACAGCAATTAATTCAGTTAATAAAAATCCTCCACACTGGGCATGGTGGTATGCACCTTAATTACAGCACTTGGAAGGCAAAGACACACATACCTCTGTGAATTTGAGCCCAGCCTTGTCTACATAGCTCATTACAGGCCATCCAGGGCTACATCATGAGCTCATGTCTTAAGAAAAGAAGAAAAATCCTTCCCAGACATGGCCATAGGTCAACCTGATCTGGGTAATTCTCCATTAAGGCTCCCTTTCCCAGGCAATTGTAGACTGCAAGTTGACAACTGTAACTTGTCATCACAGAAACTTCATGTTTTCTTTCTGAGTCCTGACCTTGGTTACAGATCAGGAAGACAAATCACAGAGTAACCACAGATGTTACCACCTAAGCTCCAGGTCTCCATTGTCCTCTCCTCAGATTTATATTCTCTTTCTCATCTCTCTCTTCCTCCTTCTCTCTCCCATTCTTCCTCCTTTGCTTCTGTTTTTTTTTTTTTTTCTTTTTTAAAATACATTATGTTTCTGAATGTTTTGCCTGCATGTGTGTCGCAAGCATGTACGGTGTCCACAGTGGTCAGAAGAGGGAATCGGATCTCCTAGGACTGGAGTTAGGCAAATCATTGTGAGTTGCCATGTGGGTGTTGGGAATCAAACCAGGTCCTAAGGGAGAGCAACAAGTGCTCTTAACAGATGAGCCAATTCCCCAGCTCCTGTTTTTATTCTTTTGAAGCAGGGTCTCTTATAGCCCAGGCTAGCCTCAATCAAACTCACTGTGTAGCCAAGGCTGGCCTCGAGTACTCAAGTGCTAGAATTTCAGGTGTATGCCACCAACCTGTCTGCTTCCTTTCCTCCCATGATAAACCCTCCCAAATGATCTGCTCTAACTAAAGAATCGTCTTGTGGTCATGCATCTCATTTCCCCTCCCAAAACATGTTTAGATTACCAAGAGCTCATTTCATTTATTTCCTCGACAATGACTTGACTCCTGAGAATCCATTCCTTTAAAATACCTGTGGGGATTCTTTGGCTTAGGTATTATACTTCCTTGACTAATTTCAAACTAAATGAAGTGTTCTTGCCCCACCCCCACTCCCCCCCACACACACCTGTTCTGCTAATGAGGAAGTGTTTCCATGGGTTAAAAGTACTGGGTGGTGGGGGAGCTTTCTCTAAACACCTTTGTTTTTTAAGAATCTATTCACGGTGAGGGGGGATGGTATTCAAAAGCCAGCCATTAACGCATTATTGAGGCCTTGTTACCAGCCACAGCTGTGTTGTGCTTAATATGAGAGGGTGGATTTATGGAAGCCTTGATGCTGTTCTTTTGATTTCCATGAATTTGACACAGTCAGCACTTGAGTGTGTATGGTGGCATGGTATTTCTTAGATTCATTACATGTCTCCACTTCCAGATCATAAAAGGACCTCGACAAATACCCAGAGGCAGGAGGAATAAACACTTCATTAGAAACGCTTCCCTCGTTTCTGAAAATCCACCCAATTAAAACCCTTTGCTTATCGAAACACACTTCAGCCCTTCCAGTAGAAGTTTTTGACAATCATTGAATTTTTACTTGGCAAGAAAAAAAAGGAAGGAATGTTGGAGGCTATCTGCAAGTTTCCAAGAAATGTAATAAGGAATATTATGGGCTAGGGAGATAGCTCAGTAGGTAAAGAGCTTGCTGCCTGAACAGCAGGGCCTTAAGTTTGGATTCCCAGCATCCACATAAAAGCTAGGTCCAGGCATGGTAATGCATGTTAAGGTGTAATAACACTAGCACGGGGCCTTGGAGACTCGTTAGTCAGACAGTCTAGATAGATAATTGGTGAGCTCCAGGTCCAGCCTAGCAAGATGGTTCAGTGGGTAAGGAGACAACCAACTTCTGCAAAATGTCTTCCAACTATCACACACACACACACACACACGCACACACACACACACGCACACACACACACACACACGCACACACACACACAAGGTTAATATTTTAAAAAGTTTAAAGAACATGAATAGCAATAGAAGACGTCCGCCAGCATCGCCCACTGCCCTTCACCTGTCTGCACACTAGTACGTGCACTCACACACAGCATGTTTATACAGAATGAAAAGGTGTCCCGTGAAATAAAACTACTTACGTTGTGTTACATGTGCTCACAAACGATATATTCTCTTCTTTAGTCTATCCCAGTTTCCCTCGAAGAAACAACCACAGGCTATACGGGTATGAGGACCTGAGTTTGGACTGCACATCCCCCTTACCCCAGCTCTGGAGGACAGGGACAGGCAGATTAGAGGGTTTGCTGTCCAGTTCAGCCTGGAGGCTCGGGGGTAGAGGGACAGTGAGCTTAGCGTCAAGCTTCCAGTTTACAAAGAAACCCTGTCTCAAGACAGCAAGCAAAAGAGGAAGATACTTGGTGTCCTACTCTGACCTTCCCATGGGCATGCAGGTCTACGTACACAGTATACACGCTATACACACAAACACACAGAAGGAAACACAGAGAAATCTAGAGCCGGTGGTTCCAATTCAGAGGATTTTGGCAACCATGCTTCTCTCCTTCTCTCTCTCCATCTCCCTCCCCCTCCCCATCCCTCTCTCCGCATCAGGCAGGCAGGCAGACATGGTGCTATAGCAGTTAGCTGAGAGCTTACATCTTATCTGCAAGTTGGAGGCAGAAAGAGAGCTAACTGGAATGACATGGGTTTTGGAAACTTCAGAGCCCACCCCTAGAGATGCCCCTCCTCTAACATGGCCACATTTCCTAATCCTTTCCAAACGTTTCCACCAACTGGGAACCAAGTATTCAAACATATGAGCCTATGTGCCATTATCCTTCGAGCCATCAGATATTCTCTTTCTCTGGTAGGATATCCCCTACGCCCACATCCCATGTGATTGCTTGGGATGTTCATAGACCAGTATGTTGGGAGGGTCAGTAACTCTTCGTTCCATCTGGACTTGAGCAGTGAATGCCGGTGACCAAAGCATCATCCTTACAGTATATGAGACACAAGATACATAAATGTCCTTATAGGCTTCGTTTTCATGTAATAAAAAGAAAAAACAAGGGACAATTATTGAAAGAGATACAAGGCTAGAGAGGGACTCAGGGGTTAAGAGCACTGGCTGCTCCTACTGCGAACCAGAATTTTGTTCCCAGCACCCACGTGGTAGCTTACAAAAGATCTGACAGCCCCTTTTGGCTTCCTCGGGTACTGCATGTTTATGGTACACATATGTTCATATATGTAGGCCAGGTACTCACACACATAAAAATAGATAGGTCTTTTAAAAAGAGATGAAATAAGTATCATTTTATTTTATCATTATTATTTAAGGCCTCTCTGTGTATATATGGAAGAGGGTGTACAAGGGGGTACGCTTGCTAAGTCAGTGCTCTTGTGGAGACCAGGAGTCAACATTCTTGTCTCTGCCTCTCTCTCTCTCTCTCTCTCTCTCTCTCTCTCTCTCTCTCTCTCTGTCTGTCTGTCTCTCACCAGATTTTTTAATTTTCTCCTAAATTATTTTGCTACATTTTTACATTCTGTTTATTTATTTAAGGGGAGAGAAGGAGATTTGAAGGCAGAGACACATAGAGGTCAGAGGACAACTTTCAGGAGTCTCTTCTCTCCTTCCACCGTTTCTGCCGACTGGGACCCAGATACTGAACTCAGGCAGGCTTAGCAGGAGTCACCTTTACCCTCTGACCTAGCTCACTGACCCCAGCTTCTGTTTTGAGACAGACTCTAGTCACTACACTCGTGGCTCACTGACAGGTGACCAGAAAGCTCCTGGGGAACCTCCATTTGTACCTTCCCCCAGCCCTGTGGTTACAGGACAGGCATACATTAACGTGTCTAATTTTTCTATGGGTGCTAAAATTCCAAATTCGGTTCCTCATGTTTAAGCAGCTAGTACTTTACCCGCTGAGCCATGTCTCAAGCCTCTCAACCTCCAGACACTCTTGGTCACACCTAGTATCATTTCACCTCTCTTCTCTTACTCCCCAGGTGGTCCGAGACATCTTGCTGATTGGACACAGACAGGCCTTTGCGTGGGTCGATGAGTGGTATGGTAAGTCCGATGGCCTAAAATAACTTGAAGAATGGTTTCATAACACGTTGACTTGGCTTCAAGTGTAACCTAGAAGGACAACAACAAAGGGCAGGCCACCACTTCCTGTATTGGAAATAGCTCTGTCCGGTGTGCCTAATAGAGATGTAATTATAGGAGTGCGGTCTGAAATAACCACAGAACTATTGAACAAGTAGGGCCTCGGTGTGCTTGATGCTTGTCTTACGGACACACTGGGCTCCATTGTTCTCTGTGGGGTGGATTTCAGACCCATCCTAATTTATCCCAAACTTCAGCATTGTCTGATTGAAGCATCTTATTAAGTAACAGTCCCATGATGCAGGGAACACTTGAAACAGACCCTCATTGGAGACATACAAGTTCTCAAAGATGTCAAGGACAGACAGAGGCCTTAGGTACCTAGACAGCTCTAATTGAAAGTACTGTTCTGGCTTTTCTGGTGTCTTTGGTTTGTTTGTTTGTTTATTTGTTTGTTTGTTTTTAATGTCATTGGAAGATTTTGAGCAAGTTCTGCACCTTGTCAATAAACAAGAACGAGGTTTGCTGGGTACCATGATGGATGGACCACCCTCCCTAGATGCTCAGCACTGAGGTTGTGTGGACATGAGACTTCTGCCTTCCCTAATCAGTCATCAGGTGGCCTGTGTCCTTGGCTATAAATAAAAGTGAGCACGCCCAACCAGTGACTTAGGATAGAGATGACTGTCTGTGCCTATTGTCCTAAGTCACATTATTTGTCCTGGGTGTGCCCTGGATTGTATTTTGGTCTTTACCCCCTTTATTCCACCTTTGCCCTCTGTTTCCACAGCAGCAGCTGACCCCCTCCAATATTCTATCTTAAAGTGAAAGGCTACATTGAAATGCATGGGTAAGAGCAATGCTGCTCACTCAGGCCACACGTTTCAAAGGCCTGGTCCGCCAGTCTACAGGGTTTGTTTAGCTTTGTTTCCATTCTCTCAGCTCAGCACCTGCTGAAGAGTAAGCCCTTCTTCCTGGTTTGTCAAATGCCCGTTCCCATTTAGATTATTATATCCCACAACCACAAGACATTTTCATACACTACACTATCAGAAAGGCTACCAGGACCTGACTTTTATGAGACAGGACACTGGAGAGTATCCTCCGATTATTTCCTCTGGTTCTTCACTTTTTCTGGGTGCTTTTATCTTTTTGTTGTTATTTTTGTTTACTGGGGATCAAATCTCAGAAGGAATACAGACCTTTGGCCAATGCCACCCCACATACATGCATGCATGCACACACACACACACACACACAAACACACACCAAGAAAGGAAGGAAGGAAGGAAGGAAGGAAGGAAGAGGAAGGAAGGAAGAAAGAAAGGATGGGAAGAGAAAACAGCTGAAGAAGTAATGTCTCTCCTCTTTTAACTTGTACTTCTCAGAGTTCATGTTTCCCTTGTTGCCACCTTCTAGGAGATATCACAAGGCTAGTCAAAGAGCAATAGGCCTGCACTGATTACACAAAGGACCAGCACTTAGAGGACCCAAAATCTGCCACCTTGATGAATAGGCAGAGCTAGAGTTCTCGAGCACCAGATGCTACTGAGGGCTTTTCAGAAATTTGAAAAAGAGGCTGCACTCTGTTTTAGGGGGCAAAGAATTCTACACCTGTCCTTCTAAAAAGAGGGTTTGGGACCAAGGAGATGACTCAGGGGGTAAAGGCATTTGCTGCCAAACCTGGTGACCTGAATTTGTTCCCCAGAGCCCATGTTAAAAGTAAAAGGAGAGAAACGACTCCAGAAAGTTGTCCGCTAACATCTACCCAAGGGATGTTATCATGCATATCATGGGATATGCATATGCATATACAATGATAATTTCTCTTAATGAGAAAAGAGGTTGACAATCAATATAGGAGGAAAAATGAAGTCTGAATGTATATCCAGTAAGGGAATATGGAGAATGGATCCTGATTCTTTTCTGTCTCAGCTAAGCCAGCAGCAAGGAAGTGAAGACTTCAGGCCATTTAATTAAGAGAGTGAGAGAGACTTGCCTAGCATGTGCAAGGCTCCTTTAGACTTCTCAGATTATTACAAGAGCCTGAAGCTAGAATAATATATTAGATGAAACACGGGCTCTCCAGCCAAAAGGTCTTTAAAAATTCCTATTTACTTAGGATGAGAAGGAAGGTAGTTAGCAACCCAAAGAGTCTATTGATCACAAAATCTCCTTTGTGTCTAAGTTGTGGTTGGAAGGCTTAGGCTTTGGTGGATGTAGACTGTAAGGGCGGCTGTCGACCCCAGAGTGATCTCCACCCCCTGTATCCACATTGACAGTCTCAACCAAAACAAGCAGCCCTTTCATGCAGCAAGGATCTGAGAACCACACCATCAATTTGGTATAAACTCTTGCAGACCTCGGCAGCCCAGCTGAGCTGCTGGCCTGGAACACAGTGACTCCTTCATTACCTGAAGCAGACTCACAGGAAATTAAATGAATAGAAACAGGCCCTGCCACACAGTATCTCCTCAGCCACTTACTGACTCAAGGTCATTTGGGGAACTGTGGGTCTTTCAGATAGATGGGTGTGTTAAAACCAAGGCAAAGTCCAAACCAGGATAACTCTTCTGCTCAAGTACCTCAGGTTGCCTTTTCCCCTTTCCTCAGTGAGGCCCCTGTTAATAAACATGGACAAGGTCCCAAGTAAAGCAGCTTCCTCTGGAGCCACAATTTATATTTCTGGTTCTCAAAGCAAGTCCCCTAGACCTGTAGCCTCCGAACCTCCTGGGTATTTGTTAGAGATGCACATTCTCAAACCCTGAGCTCACTGCCATTCCAGAAGCCCTTCGGGTTGACTCTGAACTATTGGCACACAGCCTAGGATGTAAGGCAGATTGGCTTACAAGGACAGTCTAAATAATTAATTCTATATAGATTAGACTAGAAGAATCATTGATGTCTCCCGGGACCAGCTGCTAAACTCTGGTACCTTATAAGAATTAGAATAATAATTAGAAAAAAAAGAAGAAGAAGGAGAAAAGAGAAGAAGAAGAGGAGGAGGAGGAGGAGGAGGAAGAGGAAGAAGAAGAAGAGGAAGACAAAGAAGAGGAAGAAGAAGAGGAGGAGGAAAGTAACTACCCTCCTCCTTTAGACAGATGTATTGGAAAAGAACCCTTCTGGGCAGACTCATCGGGTGCTATATTGTTGGGGCTGGCTTTGGGTACCATTCATCTCCTGAGCAGCATTTTGGGTAGCACACCCTGTCCGTCCTTAAGCATCACCCAGGACATTCCTTGTTGCCTCTCTTTCTCTTTATTATTAGACTCACCATCTCCAGTGTTTAATTATGAGTGAAGAAGAGGCATTGTTCAGGATGGTGATCTTCTCTCACCCAAGGATTTATTTCTGCATCTCCACTGAGTTCCAGCATTCTTGGAAGTCACGAAACCATTTCCCTAAGCAGATTTTATTCTGCTCATGTTCATTGTAAAGCATCGGCGTGTCCATGTTGGAGGAGTTGAGTTTGCTTTCCAAAGCCCTGATTGGTCTTTATCCGTGAGCCTTGAGCTCCTCTGCATGACTAGAACACTAATCAGCTGAGCCACGACACATTTCAGGAGATGGGGTGAGAGGGGATGTGGATAAAAATAGCCAGCCTAGCTTCATAAAAAAAAAAAGCTCAGATTGGCTTCTCACATCTGACAGTATTCTCAGAGAGGCACATTGAAGATTGCCTCAGGGACCCTGTGACTGAGGGGGACCTCACAAATGTCTTTGAAAACCTGACTCTTCCCAAAAAAAAGTATGTGGGAGGGTTGAGTTCTAGCTGGTAGATGAAACGGCCTTATGAACTGGCTTAGAAGTGGCTGGGATCTCTGGAGAAGGCTTGACAAAGCGAGAAGCAAGCTCTGGTAGAGAAATAAGCATGAGCTCACCTCTTCCAGGGTCCCCAGGTTTCCTGGAAGCAGACCCTGAGCTTGTGTGTGTACTCATCTTTCTAGGAAGGGAAGTCTCAACACCACATCACTTTCCTTTTCAAAGGAGCCTGAAACCCTTTTCCTGCCTACATTTCAACACCCCCTAAAAACAGTGGGTATAGCGATACCAATCTGTGACCCTAATGCTTGGGAGGTAGAGGCAGGAACATTGCCACAAGTCTGAGACCAGCTTGTATTACATAGGGAGAGACTGCATAGCAAGACCCTGTCTCAGAACAGAGGCTAGAGAGATGGTTACTTTTACAGAGAATTGGGGTTCATGGTAGCAACCACATGGTAATTACCCATGTTCCAAGGAATCAGATGCTGGCTTCTTACCTCTGCAGGCCTCAACCCCTCGTGAGGTACACGGGCATATACATGCAGGCAAAACACCATGCTCATAAAATTAAATTAAATTGTAAAAGGAAAAACAAAACCACAGCTATCAATTGCCATTGTAGATCTGGAAAGTCTGGGTTGTATGGAAAGGATGTGTTCCAAGCATTGAGGATTGGCTGACTTCATCACAAAGAAGGTGGAAGGGTCACACGCAAGAAGCATGTGTTAGGTTATAATTGTTCTGATAAGTTGGTTTTATGGGTTTTTTTTTGGGGGGGGGGGTTGTTTTTTTTTAAGTTCCCACTAGGCCTAATGGTGCACATTTACAGTCTCTGTACTCTGGAGGATAAGACAGGAGGAGGATCATGAATTCCAGGCTAGCCTGGGCTACATAAATGAGTTCTAGGATAGCCAAAGATACATTAATGAGACCCTGTCTCAAAACACACACACACACACACACACACACACACACACACACATTAACAAAGAGACTTTAAAACTGAATCTTCAAAAGAATGGCCACCAGTTTGCTGGAGGCAGGTGCCCAGTCCAATTCATAATCAGGTTTTCTAAGACCCAAATACTTGTTTCAACTTAACTTTGCCTCAGAATGATAGAACAGTTTTCTGTTATGGCCTAGGAGCCTGGAAGGAGAGAGACTAGCTAGTAAGCCAGAGCCACTGCAAATGCAGTTAAAACTCTGTCTCTGTTTCTGTTTCTCTTTCTCTTTCTGTCTCTCTCTATCTCTCTGTCTCTCTCTGTGTGTGTGATCACATCCCTAGGACTTCCCAAAATTTACCCATAACTATCTCCAGAGGTCATAAGATTGGTCAAGAAGCTTTAAGGAATTAAGCCCTTTTCTTCTATAATTCAGTACTATTTGGGTTCCTATGCGGTATGAAGCATGTGTGGAGGTCAGAGGACAACTCTCAGAAGTTCCTTCTCTCTTTTTACCATGTGGGTCCTGGGATTTGAATTCTGGTCACCAGGCTTGGAGGCAAGCAATTTTCCTGGTGAACTATCCCACCTTGAATTCTTTTTATGTAACAAAATCCTGGCATTATTTGAACGACCGATAAATGTTTTAAAACAATTTATTCAGGGTCTAGAGAAATAGTTTAGCAATTAAGAGTGCTCTTTGCTCTTGCAGAGAACTGGAGTCTCGTTCCTAGCACCCATGTGTCAGACAGCTCACAAACAACAGTAACTGCTGGGATCCAAAGACCATCTCTGGTCTCCACAGGTACACACACAAACGTGCACATACATGCATTCAGACACACAAACATCCATATACATTAAAAAAAATGAATACTGAAATGAAGCCAGAGGTGGTAGCACACACCAAATAATGAAGACTCAAAAGGCAGAGGCAGGGGCGTTTCTGTGAGTTTCAAGGCAGCCTAGTCTATAGATCAAGTTTCAGGACAGCCAAGAGCTTCAGAGGATGCCTTGTCTCAGAAAATAAAAAAAAAAAAACAAAAACAAAAGACTAAATGGGCCTGGGGATGTGGCTTACTTGGTAGAGTTCCTGCCTAAATGCATGGAGCCCTGAGTTCAGTCAGGAATGCTGCATAAACAGTAACCAGTGACTGTAATCCCAGCATTCAGAAGATGGAGGCAGGAGGACCAGGAGTTCAAGGTCATCCTCAGCTGCCTACCACGTTCAGGGCTGTCTCGTGCCAAATGAGACCCTGTCTCAAAAATGTATAAGACAGTAATGATGGCATTGAGCACTGTGGGACACACCTGTAATTCCAGGACTTGAGAGGCAGAGGCTACAAAAGACCCTATCAAAAACAGCCACAAGAAAGGTGATAAACGTTGAAGGGATAGAAGACCCATCTAACTGAAGTCTATTTTACTGTATCGTCTGAGTCTTTAGTGATGGTCGAGGAAGCAAAAAAAAAAATAGCCTCAGTTCACAAATCCCCTGGTACAAAAAAACATCTTTGCCAAGGTTAAGCTGGGAACTGAGGAAACTCCACCTCAGCAGAGTCACTTCGTGCAGGAGAAGGCTTCCCCTAATCCCAACACTGGGGAGGCAGAGACAGGAGAATCCTAGGGGCTCGCTGGCTATCAGTGAGCTCAAGGTTCATTGAGAAACTCTGTCTCAAAAAATAAGGTGGAGAGGGCTGGAGAGATGGCTCAGTGGTTGAGAGCACTGACTGCTCTTCCAGAGGACCCAGGTTCTACCTTCAGCATCCATAAGATAGTTCACAACCATCTATCATCCTAGCACCAGGGATCCCACACCATCTTCGATCTCCAGGAACACTGTGTGTAAGTGGTACACAGACATACATGCAGGCAAAACACCCACAGACACAACAACAATAATAAATTACAGAGAAGATAGTAGAAGACACCAGGCCTTGACCTCTGACCTCTGCATGTAGCTGCATGCATATAAGCATATGCACACACACTGCACACACACACACACACACACACACACACAGAAACAGAAAAATAAATTATGGCTTTTCAAAATTAGAAGTCATCACTTAAAGCTGTCTTACATTTAGAATTTGTCTGAAAGCAAGCAAGATGGTTCAGTGGTAAAGGCCTCCAAGCCTGACAGCCTGAGTTTAATACCCAGGATTCACGTGGCAGAAAGGAGACCAGACTCCCACACAAGTTGTTCTCTGACCACACATGTATGTTGTGGTATACACACACACACACACACACACACACACACTTTGGGTGATGACCTCAGAAAGCATTTGTTTCTGGCAAGAGCTCTGAAGCCAAGTTGCTAGAAGTTACTCTGATCTTTGAAAAATCAATCAGTAATAGGATGAATTGTCTTCGGAAGTTTACTCTGAGCAGATGCAATTGAATTTTCTTAAAAAAAAAATTGATGTACGTATGGATTTTGAGGTAATAGCCATTGCAAAGACAATGCATTTAACGAGATAACCCGAAGTGCGGTTTTTCCACCTAATTAGCATAAAGTACTAAGGAAGGCTGGCATATTTACCTCTTGTTCATATGCATTTACGGTATGTGGAGCTATTTCAAGATTTAGAGAGATTTTCTTAGTTGGTAGCTTACCTAGCTTGTAGCCACAGCAGCATCTAGCACTTGGGAGTTGGAGATAGAAGAGATCAGGAGTTCAAGGTCCTCCTAGGATATACAGGGAGATTTGGTACCTGAGCTACATGAAACCCTGTCTCAGAGAGAGGGGCGTTGGGAGGGGGAGCAGAAACAGACGCTTTCAGTGTTTTTAAATACCTTTCCTACCAATATTACATAGTCTTCTACCTCGTTTTGGTTTTGTCTTATGTTTTTGGTTTTGTCATCAGCCACATGGCCCCACCAGTCCCTTGACTTGTTTTCAAACCTCACCATGAGCAAGGCACTGGCCATCTTTGCTGCCAAACCCTCTCTTCCGCCCACAAAACCGATGTAGCTTTCAAAGTCCAGACTGTGCCCCATGGTAAGTCCCCCCCTTTGCAGTGAGCTAATCACAGACAAAGAATGATTTCTGTGGAGATTCATCACAGCGAGACAGTGAACTCTTTGCCTTCTCTGGGTTTTGTCCTCCCGATTAATTGGCTCATGACATTTGCACAAGAAACGTGTTTTCCGTTTTGAACTCGGACTTGAATTGGACCGCTGCATATTTGTTTCCAGGTGTGTTTGTGTTTCAGAAATACTGGTAATCGGTCATTGAAATTGTGGGGTCTGGTCTTGTGGAATGTGTTATTGTTAACTAAGAACCTTCTGTCTTCACCCTTAAAGAAGCATTCTTTTATTGCTTGTCAATAACCTGCTTTCTAAAAGAGCATGTCCTTGCTTGACCGGCCTGCAGCTTTGCCTCCTCAATACTTAGATTGCTTGTGGGCAGCATCTCTGATGGATGACTTCAGGGCTGAGGGGAGCACCGTGAGTTCAATAAAATAGCCCAGGCCTAGATTTTGAGCCACCTTGGCCCCAGACCATACTGAATTAAATCATGAGCTCTGGCAGGTCTGCCCTTTGGAAGCAAAGAGAACCTCACGTGACACTCAATTGATATAAAAAGACATCGGGCCACATGATCCAGAAAATGCTTAAGGAAAAACTCCAGCTGGGAACGCATGAGGCAAATCCCCCACTAAACCAATTAATTGGTGATGACGTGGATACTTTTTTTTTTTTTTTTTTTTTTTTTTGCACACTTTATTAGTTGATGAGGCTGCCTGGAGTGAAATTCTGCCAAGACCTTGATAAAGGGTTGCTGGACTGGTAGGCTAGCTGATAAAATACATCGGAAGAGCAAGAGAGTTGGGGGTGGGGAGGAAGACAAGGGGAATCTTTAAGGTGAGACCAGTAAAATATCAATTTTACGCATCCCACTTGCTGAAAGAGGAGATTCATTAGTTTTCTTTTTGCTCATTTGCTTTGGTTTTTGTTCTTGGTTTTTTGTTTTGTTTTGTTTTGTTTTGTTTTTTGAGACAAGGTCTTATGTAGCTCAGGCTAGCCTTGAAGCCATAATCCTCCTGCCTCAGCCTCCCCAGTGCCAATACCGCAAGAATAAGACAGGACTTCTCAACCCGGTCACTGTTGCCGTTTACAATGAGATCTTTGTTTGTTGAGAACTGGGGAATCCCTGCGTATGGGATGTTTTACAGCACCCTTCCTTCCCCATCACTAGAGAGATGTCAATCAGACACCTTTCCAAGCACTGCCACAACCAGACACTGCCACAAAACCTTCTCCTGCTGATAACCATTATGGGTTGAGAGCTCATTATCCTGAAACGCTGAAAACTTGTAGATTCTAGCCAAACATGGTGTTGTGCACCATTGTATTTATAGATCACTGTGGGTGGAAGAGAGTCAGCCATCTCAGAGCTGTCAGACTACACTCAAAGACCCGCATTTTCTGGCCCCTTGTATTCCATGCAAACCCACATCTGTGTGAGAACTGCACCGACTCTCACACTCCCGAGGGACCGCACCCGGTCTGCCCTCCACAGCCTGTCTCTCACCATAGCAATGCAAGTGTCCTTGGTGTTGTCAAATGCACAGACTTAAAGGTGCCCTAGTATCTTTCTGGAAAGTTCTACCTGAAGGTAAGTATTAAACCAAAACCACCTGGCCTCTCTGCCCCTGAGAGATCTTCTAACAACACTTTAGGAGATCTCAGGCTACGCACAGCCCACTTGCTAACACTGTCACCCACTTTCCAAGAATCACCCCTACATAGTTGATCTCCACTACTTCCTTGCCCTCACTCCCTTCTTTGGCTGGTCTATCTAACTTTATGATCTTACCCCATAAAGTTAGTCAGTCACCTGCTTTTTTAATTTAAGACAACAGTAACAACTTTGCTGAGCTTCCGTCTTTCCCAAAAGTGTCCCCCCCGCCCCCGTTAAGGTTTGTATTTAATAACGGAAGTTGCCCACGTCTTGACTTTTTTCAGATATGACGATGGATGATGTTCGGGAATACGAGAAAAACATGCATGAACAAACCAACATAAAAGTTTGCAATCAGCACTCCTCCACTGTGGATGACATAGAGAGCCATGCACAGACCAGTGTATGTAGACTGTTCAAAGCGCGTTGCCCACCCTGTGGGAAACAGACACGGAAACCCATCTGTCAGCCCCTGAAAAGGCGGGTTCCCCAGCCTTCTGTGGGTAAAGGTGCCCCGCCCCCACCCTGTCTTTGAGTGGGCTGTGTCAGTCACCTGGGTCTTCCAGATCTTCCCGTTCTTCAGCCGCTTCACTTCGTTGGCCAACCCAATCATAAAACCCAGGACACGGAGAGTGGAGCCATTTGGGGGGGGTACCTGTCAGATAGCCCGCACCAATCACAAAGTACCATAGGCATAACAGTGGGTGTCAAAAGTGAAGTGGATCAATCAAATGCCAGACTTTACAAAGCCTGGTTGGCACAGGGAGGGCTTTGCTCTTCAGCTTGGTCTCTGAAAGGCTTTCTAGAACTCATCCGGGCTCTTTTACTCAGTCAGCTCCTCTTGACTTAGGCTAATCTCCAGAGTAAGCTACAGGCCGTGCACACACACATATGCCTAGTGGTGGAGGGGTGATGAACTGAGATTTAGGGGGGCTACATAGTAGATCTAGCCTGGGACTTAGCAAAGGCCTTAGAAAGCCTTGGATTCCTGAGGACTGACTACATGGTGTATTCCAGAATTTACATACAGACGTGCCAACAAAGAGGCAGAATAGATAACAAAGGACTCATCGCTGAATCCTTATGGGGGGCTCGGCCAGATCTCCTGTGTGTGATCTGTCTGGGGACAGGCTGAGCTCTTGTGTTTACCAGTCCCAGGCCCTGGGATAATATTTATGAGATACTTGAAAACTCAAGAACACAGTTAGTACATGGCTGCTACTTTTGTTTTCTTAAGAAGTGAAAATGTAAGGTCGAGAGTCAGAGCACCTACTGCTCTTGCAGGGACCTAGGTTCAGTTCCCAGCACCTATGTGTGGTGGCTCACAACGTCCTGTAACTCTAGGTCAAGGTTATCCAGTGCCCTCTTCCGTGCTACGTAGGTATTACATGCACGTGTACACACACACACACACACACACACACACACACACACACACTAAATGACAAATCCTTTTTTAAAAAAGTAAACAAGAGCATAATTAGAGAACTTTGAGGGGTGGCTGTTGTAACAAAGGCTCTAGAATTGGAAGACCTTCTGGTAATGTTTTGGAAATGTTTTGTCATTTTTTTTTTTGACCGAGCATGATTTGGACTGTGCCTTGCCAGGCTAGTGCACGCCATTGGCCACTGGATGCATGTGACCACCTGTGAGCCTGAGGGCGGGCTGGCTCCGCCTTCCCCCTGTCACGCATGCGCTGAGACCATTGAAGCAAGAGTTGCTGAAGGGTTTCCCCAATTTTGATCAGATACCTCTCCTTTTTCCTGTTCTAAAAATGGGAATGTTATTTTAAGGAAACTGTTCCAGAACGTTCCATTTGATTACCTTTTCTCCTAGGAATGTCAAACACAGTGTCATCAACTGCTCTGACAACTGCTCGCTACAAACACAGACCAGACAAAGAAAGCTACAGGGAAGGGAGGGGCAAGGGATGCCTGAGGGGTACTGAGCAGGACTGTTTTCAGGGTCTAAGCCAGACCTGGTGGCTGAGAGCTGAGGCAGGAGAATTGCCTTGAGTTGGAGGCCAACCTGAGCAATGAAACCCTGTCTCTGTGGGGATTGGGGGGTGGGGGAGCTTACAGCTTAAGGCCTTTGCATGTGTTCTTTCTGTTTTAATTCATCATTAGTATTAAACTGTGGAGAGAAATGATGACTCAGAATGCACCCCACTTATCCTCTGGCTGTAAGAAACCCATTGTCACCATGATCGAAGCAAAATGGTTGTCTTATAATACTGCCCTTTTCCTTTGGGATTCCATGAGATTGTGGATCATTTGTTGTGTTGTGTTGTTGTTTGGTTGTTTGTTTGTTGCAATTGTATTTTTTTTTCATAATGAAAAATGATGGTTAAAGGCAAGAGGCTGTTTGTACCACATATAAGAAGTCTGTGGCTAGGCCATGGCCTAGCAAGGAGAGGTCCTCCTCATACGAGCCTAGGGACGATGGTAATAAAGCCACATAAGGGAACTAGGAATGAAGCACAGTTGGCAGAGTTCCAGGCATGTGCAAAACCTAGTGTCATATAAACTGTGGCTGGTGTCGAAAGCCCAGCACAGGGAAGTAGAGGCAGGAAGATCAGAAATCCAGAGTTATCCTTAGCTACATAGTGAGTTAGAGGCCAGCCTGATCTATCCAAGAGCCTATCAAATAAAAATAATAATATTAACCTTCATAGGTGCTAAAATGAAATTTAAATTAACACCTTGAACTTGGATAAGTTAAAGTAAGTTGGAAGTAAGCAAAATTAACATCCATAAACACAATAAAAGAAAAACCAGTCCCGTTTGACAATTGAGAGGTTTCAAAGCCTCCAAGGAAGAGGCTCTGAGGGGTTTTTTTTGTTTGTTTTGTTTGCTTTGGTTTTTAGTCTAAATTCTGTGCTGTGTTGTTTCTGCCCCCTGCTGGAAACATACAATATCACGGCAACTTGTTAACCAAGTAATCTTTCAAAATTGCTCTTCATTTATTAAAAATATATCCTAGTCCACTAAAATTCTCTGTCGAATTCCAAGTCTGCTTTAAAGAACCAATTCTCATTTATTCATTTAAAAGTGGTAAGTTAATAGGTATAATTTTTCTTAAAATTATACACATTTTATATCTCCTTTGTAAAAAACTCTTTCCTTTCAGGAACTTTTTAAATTTTCATAGGTAAATGGTCACAGATTTAATGGGAAGGTTTTTTTTGTTGGTGGTGGTGTCTTTTTTTTTTTTTTTTTAAACTCATGAATTAAAAAGGCATGACTTTAATCCGTACACTCAGGAGTCAAAGGCAGGTAGTTCTAGATTTGCAGACCCAGAGCCTGTTCTATGAAGCAAGTTACAAGACACTTGGGGCCACAGAGAACCCCTCAACAAAAGTGTTCATTGTCCTTTTTGTTCAAATGTTAGGAAACAGTGATGCATCGTGGTGGTAGAGCCCCTGCCTGGCATACTTGGGGTCTTGGATTTGGTCCCCAGCCACACAGTGAACACCTAATGATTAACATGAGTTGTTCATATCCATTCCACCTTCAGCATTTCTGAAGCTTGTTATTGAAGTGTGCACTGTCATTCAAAGAGACCTGAACCACTGAGACCGTAGCAGCAGGGGTGAACGGGCCAGTGTGAGCCAAAGTAGATAGACAGAGCTCATGGGCTCTGCTCTACCCCAAGGAAACGCAAAGCCTTCACTCCAGGCTTATGGTGACATCTCCATTTATCCGGTTACTCTATTCCAGTCAGTGAGAATCACCAGAGGGTTCCAGGGATAGCAAGACTGACAGTATTTCCTAATAACAAGGGCCTACAAGACATCTCAGTGAGTAAAAGCACGTGTCACCCTGCCTGGTGACCTGAGTTTGATCCCTGGGGCTCACATGGTAGAAGACAAGAACCAACTCCAGAAAGTTGTCCTCTGACCTCCACATGCCCTCCCCCAATGCTGGAGTTACAGGTGGTTGTGAGCTGTCTGATGTGGGTGCGGGGAATTGAACTCTGGTACTCTGGAAAAGCAGTTTGTGCTCCTAGTTACTGAGCCATCTCTCCAGTCCCAATCAAGTTTTAAGCGCTTCTTTGAAAACCTGACACCTAGTATACAAGGTCTTTTTTTACCCTTTTTCTTTTTATTCTCTTTCTTCTTTTAAACAACCATGGGGCATGATTTTCTTTTTTTCTTTTCTTTTCTTTTTTTTTAAGATTTATTTATTTATATGAGTACACTGTAGATGTATTCAGACATACCAGAAGAGGGCATCAGAGCCCATTACAGATGGTTGTGAGCCACCATGTGGTTGCTGGGATTTGAACTCAGGACCTCTGGAAGAGTAGTCAGTGCTCTTAACCACTGAGCCATCTTTCCAGCCTTTTCTTTTCCTTTTTTGGGGAGTAATTACCAGTATTTACTGCTGGTAGCTTGATAATGTTGTCAAAGCCACTGATTGCTGTAATGACCTTCTTTGTATAGAGGATGTGACCCAGTCTTATAAAACTTCATGTATCCATACATACATGTACACACGCATGTACTGGATCTGGTTCTATGCTCCCGTTAAATCCTAATTCAGAACACTAATTGAAGTGGCTGGAGAAAGGGCTCAGCAACTAAGAACGCTTGTGCTGAGTGATAGTGAGAACCGAAGTTATCCCAGCATCCAGGTAATGATCCACACAAGCTGCAAATGCCTGTAACTAGCTCAGGGGTAAAGGGTAGCAATAGGAGGATCAAGGGCTTAGGAAATGTGAGCCCCAGCTTCTGACAGAGGTCCTTCCCCAAAGGAATAGAGAAAAGTAAACGTGCCCTCTTCTAGCTTTCTTGCGTGCCCAAAGGTGTCACATACACACTCACCACACACATATACACACAACACACATACACATACGTACATATGCACTCACATGCACACACTCATACCCATGCGCACACACTCATTCAGGCACCTCACACGTGCACACACATATACATGCATACACACACACACACACACACACACACACACACACACACACATTTTTAGCGTGTACTAATCGGGCTAATGAGATGGCTCACCAAGTAAAGCTAGCCACTGCTGCTGGCAGCCTGAGTTCAGCCCAATGAACAGCTGAGCCCTGAAGATTATCTTCTCTCCTCTGAGACTCAGACACCCACCACACCGGCATCCTTGCTCACACAGCAAACAAAGTGTATCTTAGTAACAAAGATGGGAGAGGGGGAAAAATGAGGGTTTAATGTTTCAAAGACAATCCGTGATGGGCAGGGGTTGACTTCATGGTAGCATCCCCAGATTTAGCTGTAAACCCATTTGCACGTCTGAACAGTAACTTTTATTCTCTCCGTTTTTCCCTTTGAAGACATGACAATGGATGAGGTGCGAGAGTTCGAACGAGCCACTCAGGAAGCCACCAACAAGAAGATCGGCGTTTTCCCACCCGCCATCTCTATCTCCAGCATCGCTCTATTGCCTTCCTCGGTGCGCAGCGCCCCCTCCAGCGCCCCATCCACACCTCTCTCCACAGATGCGCCAGAATTTCTGTCCATTCCCAAAGACCGGCCCCGGAAAAAATCCGCCCCAGAGACGCTCACACTTCCAGATCCAGAGAAAAAAGCCACCCTGAATTTACCTGGCGTCTACACTTCTGAAAAGCCATGTCGGCCCAAATCAGAGTAATTCCGTGTGAACATCCCATTCGGTCCTTTACTTTCATTTGAGGCTTTTTTTTTTTTTTTTTTTTCTTTTTTCTTAAACAATCCTCTGGTCGAGGAAAAGACTGCCTCTTCACTCGGATGTGTTCTTGGATCTCAGACTGTGCATGTGATTAAATAATCTCACAGATAGCAAGAACCCCTACGTGTGCCACACAGTATTGTAGTGAATGTGAAAAGTACGATTTAGAAAAATAAACAAAACAAAACAGGATGGGCAGAGGACAGAGCTCAGGGGGTAAAGAGCTGCCGCAGCTGCCATGAAGCCCTAGATTCTATCCCAGCGATGGTAAACCAGGCAGGAAGATCAGAAGTTCAGGGCCAACCTCAGCTAGAAACAGAACTTGAGGCCAGCCTGGGTTACATGAGACTCTGTCTCAAGAACAATCAAACAAAACCCACAGAATTGTCTCTAGCTTTAGACGTGGGCCAAGAAGGAAGCCTTGTTTTGGGGGCCCTTGATGAGTCTGATGTGGGCCTCAGTGGTAAAAGGGTGAATAGATGAGAAAACTTTTTTTTGGTAAGGTGTGGTAAAATAATGACATTAATTTCCTCCCGTCAAACCTGAAATTCTCAACAACAAAAAGAAAAAAGTACTCTCAGGTGTCACATGCCTAACTGTTATCATTTGGGACTGCTGACTACCAATACTTGAATTCCAATTGTTAACAATATTCCTATTTTGATTTAATCTGACTCAGGATTTGGAGCCTAGTTAACTTCTTACATTTTTGAAAATTTTAATAACCAACTTCTAGAGGCTCCAAGCGCAATTAGTGATAACGTCTTTATACCTTTTCACAAAATTTAATAAAGAGCCCATCTGTTTGTGTCTCTTCCCTTAACCCCTTTGTGCCCTTGGTGGCTTCTTAAATCTTTTAAGACTTGCCTGGGTGATTTATGACCACAACCAATATAATGTGGAATGTTCCAGAAACAGGGAGCCCCAGATGAGGCAGACATCTTCAAGTACCTACAAAGCTTGACCTGTGAGCTTCATCTACCATATCAATTCTCAGAAATTTCAACAAGCTAAGTAGAATTCATTGATAGTATCCCACTTGAGAGAGTTCAGGGTAGACTAAGTTACCTGGGCTTAACCACTGTCTGCACCACGCAGAAGAGACTCCATCCCTCCTGGTCTACTCTTAGTAACACCCATATACACCTAAAATGGCTTTAAAAAACACTACCATCCTCTTCTCCTTCCTTATCATCTAAATATTGGGGGCCAGGGGGTAGCTCAATTGTAGAGTTCTTGCCTAACATGCAGGAGGCCCTGGGTTCAGTCCCCCAACACTGCAGAAAGGAAATAATCTAGATATTGGCTGTGTGCAGGAGAGGTGGAATCACAGGCTCCTATTTGTACAGAGGTGTGGTCATAAATGTCCCTTTTGTCTGACTCTCGATGCTGAACGAAGGGGACATGAATGCCAGAGTCCAGGCCGACGGCTGGCAAGGTCGGTCATCAAAGTGGCAGAAAGAGAAATCTGTCACCATTGCACCTCACTGCCTTTAAACCCACAAGGAAAGCAAGCGAAATAGCAATAGCCGAGGAGCTTCAGAACGTATGTCCTAGCCATCCCTTCCTGACTCCTGACCTCCAGCCTCAGAAGGAAATGGCCCCCAATACAGATCCCAAGGGAAACAAAACAGACCAAGGAGTGTATTCTCCTTCCCCAACACCGCCCAGCCGGTGGGCCCTGGCTTGAGTGCTCCACAATCTGCGCGGTCTCCCAGATCCGAGCCCTCTCCCCAGGCACTGGTGCTGGCCCCTTGAGCCCAGCACCAAAGCGCTTAGAGTGTCTAGATCACTTCTTTGTCTATAGATGGACATTGCACCCCAGGAAAGCAATTACAAATAGCTTATCGTAACAGCGTATCTTTTCCTCAAGGTGACAATACCGGAAGAGGGCGCCCTTCTTTGCATGGTCTGGAAGCATGAATCTTGCTTGTGGGAAAATCATAATCTCTTCTCAAACCCTTTGAACTCTTCCGTGGTTTCCTCTCTGTTCAGCTGTACTCAACGAGGATGTCTGGCTTTAAAAAGCAAAATTCCACTTTCAGAAGACACAAAGTTTGTGTATGTATCTGCTTACCATTTGCAAGCTGATGCGGGCTGGGGTGGGCTCATAGGTTTCTGTGTAGTGCAAGTTGATTCTGCGCAGGTGGCTAACCCATCTGGCACCTAGTTTTTCCAGTAACACCGTGACACTTTTCCTTTATCTACCAGCTTCTATGGTCAAGGTCAACAATCTGGCTCACTTACAAAAGCTACATTCTTCTTTCTGTGAGTTTTCTTTCCTTTGTAGTCAGCTCAGGACCTTTGACACCAATTGCAGCGCTAACCTATGACAATGTGATTCTTAACCAACACATATGCGTTCAGTTTTTCTGTCTACATGTGGTTTGCGTGTGTTACAAATAGGGAAGAGGAGGGATTCTCGATATATTTCATTAGCTGCTTTGAATATTTAATCCAGTCACCACAAAGCATAAATGACTTCGATATTTTCTGACTCTTGGTTTCCAAGTGTTGTTTCGCTTTGTCCTTATGTGAATTTGCTATTGTGGGATCCAAGCCTTAGAGGAATGTGTATATAGAACATGAGTAATTCTTGTGAGGATGGAAACAAAATGGGTGCATGATGGAAATTTAGGGGGGAAAATAGCAGAAACTTGAATTGCTAAGCATGTTTGAGGGGGAAATAGAATCCTTAACTCAGTGCCTATGTCTGCCATGTGAAATCCTTCAGCTTTGTTCACCAAAACTGTATCATACCTGTACATATATAGACATGTATAAAATGCAGCATAGCAAGTCACACACCACCACTTCTAAGTCTCTGGTGGCCAAACTGAAATAGTAACCCATAGAGTAAACTCTTCATTTCTGACAGTGGCGGATGCCGCAACAAAGGCCATACGTGTCTTGACTCCAGGTGGCTTCCTAATAGGAAATATCCCTGCGCTCTCGGTGTGGCACAACAGCATCTCTTTGTCTGTGCTTTCCTGGGTCAAGGTTTTGTGGAGTTTTTATTGCATAAAGTTTGTCTGAACCCCCCCCCCCCCAGGAGTGGTTCCTTTTGCGCTGTAGTAAGAGAAAGCAAAGGAAAAAGAAACCGTGGCATTTTTTTTTTTTTTTTTTGAGGTTGTTGTCAGTTTGTTGGTGGATTTGCTTACAAACTCTGCTATCATGGCTTTGCAACTATGTGGGGACTGTTTTAACTTATTTACAGATATATGTCAACTGTGGTTTTGGGTGTGGGAATAAGTTAGCTCAGTTGTGGTTATTTTGTACATATACACACACACTCACAAATAAATAAAATTTTAAAAATAGAATACACAATCCCCAATAATACCTCAAAAGTAATCAAGTGGTTTTCTTTCATGGCCCATCATGAACTTTAAATTAAAAGATATCTTGATTAAAAAAACAAAAAACAAAAAAAAAAAACAAAAAACAAAAAAAAACCCTCTTCCATGAAAATTTCAGGGCTAATGTGTTTATGAAATTTTTCAAATTTCACTTCCTTTGGGATCTTTTTTAATGCTGTGAGACAAGGTAACAGGGCACCAGCTGGCTTAGATTGATGGGAACTTTGTTTTTGAAAAAGACCGGCACAGAATTGACTATCCTTTCAACCCATAAGTGGATAATCCAACGGAGAGTGACTGTTACCATACTTTTCTGGTCACCCGACTAAGTTGGCTAGATGACAGTGTGCCATCTAAGCCATAGTTGTAAAAAAATAAAAATAAAACTCCTGGCCTGGTCTGTCAATGGACATGAACTCCATTAAGCTTTATTCCTGGTAAGACCAAAGTGTCACACAGTCACACATTGTGTTCTTCTGTGTTCTGTGTTCCACCTTCAAAGCGGTCTGTCTGGGCCTCACACCTGACAGCTCAAGACCCATAGGACTTCATGCCATACGACAATGTGAGTGCCTGGAGAACTTCGCAGACGTTACCCCTTAACCGTAACGCTATTTTAACAAATATTTAGGAAAGACCTCCCCACCTGATCACTTTTCGAGTCCAAATTGTATCTGTGGAATTTCAAGTCTCCCTTCCGGTTTCCCAGTGTCCCTGAGAAGAGAAGAGGTTCTCTTGAGTTGATGCTACAAGTCCTTGCCAGTGTCATTTCAGCGTTTACGTTTTTTCGAGCTGAGATCTTGAGCGGCTAACTTAGTCAGAATACCACTGCCACCGCCAAAGGACCAAGTGTTGAAAAGCAGAGTGTTGCAAGCAATGCAAACGGAAGTGACCCTCACACACACAACCCTCTATGTCCTTTTATGGCTGTTCTGTCATCGGTGCCCCGTTATTTATTATTGTTAATAACTTACTTTTTCTTACATTCTGTTGTAAATAAAGTATGAAGCAATCTTCTTTCGAGTGTAGCTCCTTCTTTCTCAGCCAGTCTCAAGGGAACGCTGGCCGATATTAACGTCAGTGGGAAAGAAGACAGGACAGGGAAGAAGCCAATTACTGCAGCCAGCTGGATGGCCTTGTGTGCAAGGACGCCTCTCCTACTCATGGGCATATGGTATCTGACATCCAAGACCCTTGGTAGGAAATTCCTGGTGACCTTAGATTTGCAGCCTGGAAATATCCAAAAGAAAGCCTAAAACCCCCTAGGCTGAGTGCATAAACTCCCTTATTCACTTGGCATGTACTTGAATGTCCCCAGAGTTTGAGATAACATAGGCAACAGGAATCCTTGGAAGGGCCAACCAGATTCACTCCATGTCAGGTTAATTCTGGTGTATCTGTGTGTCTGTGTGTGTTCAGGACCATTGGGTATGCCAGGCAAATAGGTAAATTTAGACATCTCAGCTGGGCCTTTTTGTTCTTGTTTGTTTCGGTTTTTGTTTTGTTTTGTGAGACAGGATCTCTGTTATGTTGCCCTTGCTGTCCTGGTACTCACTGTGTAAACCAGGCTATCATCAAACTCTCAGAGGTCGGCCTGCCTCTGCCTCCCAAGTGGTGGGATTAGAAGGGCATGCCACTGCTCCAACTCATTTTTTTAAAGACAAAGTCTTGAGCTAGAGAGATGGCTCAGTGGTTAAGAGTCCTCACTGCTTTTCCAAAGGTCCTGAGTTCAATTCCCAGCATCCACATGGTAACTCACAACTGTCCGGTGCTGTCTTCTAGTATACAGAGTATACAAAGACAAAAGTACCCATATATATGAATAAATCTTTAAAAAATAATAAAAGACAAAGTCTCATATATTCATCTCCTTTTACTTGCAATATGAAGATGACCTTGAAATTCCTGCCTCGACCTTCCAAGTTCTGGGATTTAGGTGTGTACTCACAGATACAGTTTATTTAGTGCTGGGAAATCCAATCCAAGGTTTGGTGCATACTAAGCTAGAACTCTACCAACTGAACTATATCCCCTAGTTGGGTTACATTTTTCTTTAAAAATCTGTTTTGTTTTTTTTTTTAACTTTAGTTTTATGTTAGTACACTGTCGTCAGACACACCACAGGAGGGCTTTGGATCCCATTCCAGATGGTTGTGAGCCACCATGTGGTTGCTGAGAATTGAACTCAGGACCTCTGGAAGAGCAGTCAGTGCTCTTAACCGCTGAGCCATCTCTCCAACCCCACAGCTGTCTCACTTTTAGGGTAAGATTGTCCTGTCATGATTTCTCTATCCCACTGTCGTTTACAAGGGGTTCCTCTGGAGTTGCTGAGTATGAGGACAGAAATGATTTAGTGTCCCTGGTTCAGTAATCTTAGTGGAGCTTACATAGAAACACATCTCTTAGTCTATCTTCTAGTTCTAGTTAATGCTGGGCTGCCGGCTGACTCAGTAGGTCCAGGTGTTTGCTGCCATGTCTAATGACTGAAGTTTAATCGCCCCTAAGACTCACACACGAGAAGAAGACCAACTCTCAAAAGTTGTCCTCTGACCTCAACACAGGTCCTGTGGTGCACATGGCATGCACACGTGCATACACACACGCACACGCACACACAGGAGAGATAGACAGATAGACAGACAGACAGGTAGATACAATTTGAGAAAAGGAAATAAAGTCACAGTCTGACCTCTGACCGGAACAAGCACGGTGCTTTTTATACAGAAGTTCTATGAGTTGTGTAATATCAATCCAATTAACTAAAATATGTTTCCCTTTGTAACTCCAACCTCACCATTACACCCCATCCAACCTTTTAATTCTGTATTCAAAACACACAAACTTCCCACACATGGCTGCTGGCTGACTTTCAGTTCATGTTCTTGAGCAGAGGCTGCCTCCTGGGGCTGGACTTTATGGGGTTGTTAAAAATTTGCATACCTAATCCTCAATGTCTAGGTTATTGTGACTCCCCCAAGTTCCTAAGCAGTGTTTTATTAAAAGCAGCTTCCCACTGAGGCCTAACCTTAGCCTTCTGAACACCCATGTATTTCTCTAAGATTGCCTCAACCACCATTACAGTCCTGACCTTCCTTGCAGTGTTTCTGCCTCTGACTTCCAGTTGCACCCTCAAGGATACATTCAATGTCTGAAATAGTCATTCATGAAATTGCCATTCAGGGCTAGAGAAATGGCTCAGCGGTTAAGACTGCTCTTCCAGAGGTCCTGAATTCAATTTCTAGCAACCACATGGTGGTTCACAACCATCTGTAATGAGATCTGATGCCCTCTTTTGGTGTGTCTGAAGACAACTACAGTGTACTCACATACATTAAATAAATAAATAAATCCTTTAAAAAAAATTGCCAGTCAGAGACTTTGGCTATCAAAGTCTTTTGCTAAGACAACTAAGGTGTTCATCTGCCCTGGGGTATGTGGTGAGTCTAGCACGCTCTTTTTTTTTACAGTTATGAATTGACTCTTTTTGCCTAACTTGTCTACACTTGGATTCTCTCTCTTCCATTGTGTGCAACTTAATAGACTACCTCATTCAAATTCAAAGATTTTAGCTATTTTCTTTCTCCTGGGAGAGTTGGTGTTCTAGTTTGTTGTCTGTTGCTATGATAAACTACATACCTACTGTCTTAGGGTTTCTACACTTCCACAGCACTGTTCATCATTGAAGGAAGTCATGGCAGAACCTGGAAGCAGGAGCTGGTGCAGAGGCCATGGTGGGGTGCTACTTACTGACTTACTCCATATGGCTTACCCAACTTGTTTTCTTATAGAGCCCAGGTGTGGGACAGGATCACCCACAGTGGGTTGAACCCTCCCTCATCAATCACTAATTACGAAAATGCCTTACAGCCACATCTTTTGGAGGCATTTTTTAAATTGAGGTTTCTACCTCTCAGATACTCTAACTTGTACCAAGTTGACATTAAAACATTCCAGCATACTGACCAAAAGCAACTTGGGGAGAAGAGGGTTTCTTTCAGCTAACATATTATAGTTCATCACTGAGGAAAGCTGCCAAGGACCAGCCTGAGCTTGGAGAAGAGTTCCTGAGGAAGGGTGTTTAGGAGTAGAGAAAGAATGAATGACTTCAAAGTCTATCATGGGTACAAGCTGACAGCTCTGTGTTCTGCTCGAGCTGGCTTTCCAGATAGTTATGTCAATAGTTCTTGCAGACCAAAGCCCAGTCTTTTATTTATATACCAGTTCAATCATTACCCCAGGTTCCCTTTTGATTATCCCACAGATCAGTCTTTTATGACCATAGCCCCTTGACTCTTAGAAAGAGACAGCAAGAACATTTTCTTTTACATAGCAAATGGATCCAGAGATCTGCCTGCCATTGTAAGCACAAACAATAAGTTTAGCTGGGTGGGATCCTGTCCTGAGATTACTATCTACTCCGTGCCTAGATGTGCTAGCTCTGTTCCAGAGACAGGAACTGTGTCCTGCCATCCCTTCTACGATAGCAGGACCAGGCAGGAAGCCAAGGCAGGAACCTGGATGAAGAAATTAAGCAGAGACCAAGAATAACTAGATATTGGGTTGCGTTGCTCTCCCTGGCGCTCTCTCTCTCTCTCTCTCTCTCTCTCTCTCTCTCTCTCTCTCTCTCTCTTCTCTCTCTCTCTCTCTCTCTCTCTCTCTCTCTCTCACACACACACACACACACACACACACACAATTTGTTTCATATCTGTGTATGGAAACATGCTTGAGTGCAGCACCTTTGGAGGCCAAAAGAGGTGGTTAACAACCAGATGTGGGTGCTGCAAACTGAACTCAAGACCTCTAGAAGAGCACTCAGTGCTCCTAACTACTGAGCCATCTCTCCAGCCATTCAGCTGCCTTTCTTATACAGCCTTACCTTTCTGCGCAGGGATGGCACCATCTTCAGGTGGATAGGCCACTCCTACATCAATCAGCAAGCAAGAAAATGCCCCACAGGCATACCCATAGGTTAATCTGAAAAGGGAAGCTGTGATCCCCTATTCCTAGATACGCTGAAGTTTGTGGTCAAGCTGATAATTAACTAATGATGGTTATAGGTCAGCAATTTGCCTTAATGTTCTTGTTCTGTCCGCAGCATGTGAGCCAAAAACAAAAACAAAAAAGAAAAGGAAGGAAGGAAGGAAAAAGGAAGAGACCCAGAGATTTAACTCAGTGAGTAGCATACTTGGCTAGCATGTGGAAAGCCTTGGCTTCAGTGCCCACTACCACATAAATCAGGTGTGGTTGTACACCCTTGTGATCCTAGCAACAGGGAGGTGGAGGCAGAAGGATTATGCCTATTGCTGTGAAAAGACACCATTTAATTGGGGCTTGCTTTCTGTTTCAGACATTTAGTCCATTGTCATTGTGACTGGGACCGTGGAGACATGCAGGCAGACATAGTGTTTGAGTAGGAGCTGAGAGTTCTACATCTGGATGGACAGTCGGGGGGGGGGGTGAGAAATGGAGGGAGGAAGAGAGGGAAGGAAGGAGGGAGGGAGGGAGGGGGAGAGGGAGAGGAAACGAGAGAGATACTGGATTATTTTGGGATTCTGAAACCTCAAAGCCCACCCCCACTGACATAAGTACTCCAACAAGTCCACGCCTCCTAATCCTTTCAAATAGTGCCATTCCTTATGAGCCTATGGGGGCCATTTTCATTCAAACCACCACAGATTAGAAGATCAACCTTGGGAGATGGAGAGTTGGCTCAGCTTGGGGGCTGGAGAGTTTGCTCAGGGGTTAAAAACACTTGTTGCTCTTACAGAGGACCTGGTTTGATTCCCAATATTTACATGATGGTTAACAACCATTTGTAACACTCACTGGTCATGGAGGATCTAATGCCCATTTCTCACCTCCAGGGGTACTGCATGCATGTGACAAAAATGCAGATAAAACAACCATTACACATTTTTTTTTAATCAATCTCAGTTACATATTCAGTTTGAAGCCTAAAAAATAAAATACTGGTAACCTTCAGAGTTGCACTGAATGACCTGAATTAAGAGCCAAACTGGGCACTTGAGATTTAAGGGATGATTTGTTTAACTGTAAAAATTAGTTATGGAGCCAGAAGATGGTCAGCCGAGAAAGGAACTTCCACCAAGCCTGACAGCCTAAGTTCAGACTCTGGGACCCACATGACTGAAGGAAAGAGCTGATTTCTGCAAGTTGTTCTCTTCCCTATAAACTGAAACAGTGGTGAGTATGCAACACACACATACACACACATACTCACACACACACAAACACACACACACACACACAGAGAGAGAGAAAGAGAGAGAGAGAGAGAGAGAGAGAGAGAGAGAGAGAGAGGACTTTCTCTTCTCTCTGCCCAGGCAGTAGTTTTTCTTCTCTGTGTAGCCCAGGCTGTCCTGAAACTTGCTCTGTAGACCAGGCTGACCTCAAACTGAGATCGGCCTCCCTCTGCCTCCCAGAATGCTGGATTAAAAGTGAGCCAGGTGAGACTGTCTGATACTTTAAAAAAAAAAAAAAACCAATCATGTGCACCTAAGGCAGACACAAAAGACTTGGAATTTTATTATTTCTCCTTCTTTGTCTTCTAATGTCCAGTTTGTGGCAACTAATCTAATTGCATATCATTGCCGCTGGGGCATCTCCACCCTTCAGTGTTCCTGCTGTCACCCACTTGAGCTTTCTACTTTGAAGCCAGTTTGATAAGGGCCACTCCGGGCTAGGAAGTTAAATCCTCAGATTGACTATAGCTAAGGATAACCCTGAACTCCCGATCCTCCTGCCTCTACCTCCCCAGTGCTGGGACTATAGTCATTCACCACCATGTTCACTTTTATGCAGTGCTGGGGGCCAAGCACAGGGCTTGGTGCAGACTAGGCGAGGATTTAACAACTGAGCCACTTCCCCAGGTCTTCAGTATTTCTTCTCTCAGAAAGCATGACAGGAGTTATAACCTTCCAGCACCCACGTTCCCATCCCATCCCCCACCAGAACTTCTAACAGCTCCGGAGGACTGAGCTTGTCCTCAGTTTTGCCTGTGGACTGCTGCTCTTGGCCTAATCCTCAGATTTTCTCACTGGGTCTTGTCTTTTTTGTTGGCCGACCTTCCAGCATCTTTCTTTATCCTTTTTGTTGCCTTTGGACAGCGATGCCACACTCAGAGAACGCTGTCTGCTACGGCAGCCCCATGAAGATAATGGCTGTACCTCCTTAGACTTCACAAAGATGGTTTCAGCCACTGTCTCTGGAGGGGGTTTGAGGGCAGACAACTCTGGGTGATTTTAAAATCTTATCCCAAAATAAGTTTCTCACTCCCTGGGGATGGTCTCCCTGAGATGCTGGCAGCTGACTACACACAGGCGACCCTTGAGAGTCAAGTTGTGCTGCACACAGCAGTCCTGCTCTGAGAGCTTCCAAAGATAGCTCACTGCTCCAGGGCACAGAATGTAGATAAAGTCACTCATGGGGCCAGAAGTGTTCTTTCCCTTTTTTCTCTGAATGACCCTTGGAAACTTGGCAAGATTTCTTTTGATCTGAATTTTCCCACTGTCATGTTGAAGTTATTCCTTTGCATTCTGAGATAATTGATAATTACATAAACTCGAGGAGATGACAAATCATCATTGTTAGATATTTTAGGATTTTTTTTTTTAGTGTGTGTGTGTGTGCACGCGGGCGAGCGCGTGGGTGTGCTCTCTCTCGCGCGCACATTCACACACATGGGCATGCACATGCATGTATGCATGCATTTGGGTGCCAGAGGAGGAGATGAAGCTGCAGGTGGCTGTCAGCTACACAGTAAACCCTGGTCACTCAAGTCCTCTGCAACAACATCAATCGCTCTTGACTGCTGAGCCAGCTCTCCAGTCCCACTTTTATAAAATAAATTTTTAAGGAAAAATTGAATGTGTGTGAACGTTTGTCTGTATACACTTCTGTGCATCACGTGTTAGCTGAGCGCTCATAAAGGTCAGAAGAGGATGTTGGATCCCCTGGAACGAGAGCTATAGATGGCCGTGAGCCACCACTTGGTGCTGGGATCCAAACAAATGCTCTTGGGAGGTGGAGAGATGGCTCAGCAGTTAAGAGCACTTGCTGCTTTTCCACAGGACCTGGGTTCAATTCCCAGCACCCACGTAATGGTTCACAACTGACTGTAACTCCATTCCAGAGGGTCTGACGCCCTCTTCTGGCCTCCTCAGATACCAGGCGCACATGTGGTCATACATGTCAGACATACATGTAGGCAAAACAACCATACACATAAAATTCAAACAAATAAATCTTAAAATAAAAGTGATATCTGGGTGGTGGCTCACACCTTTAATGCCAGCACGTGGGAGGCACAGGCAGGCAGATCTCTTCTGAAGTCAAGGCCAACCTGGTCTACAGAGTGAGTTCTAGGATACCCTGGACTACACAAAGAAATCCTGTCTTAAAAAACAAACAAGTGCTCTTACACACTGAACCATCTCTCAACCTCTATTTACTTAGTTGAGAATGAAGTTCTAACCCTTAGGTCAAACACTACCCCAGCATGGACAAGGCCCTGGATTCAGTCATAGCACCCCTGTAATAAAGAATTCTTCTGGGGAATGTCAGAATCTCTAAATGCTCATCTTTCTATAAAGTGCTTGGCGGGTTTTGAGTCATTTTACAAACTCAGAGATCTGCCCGTCTCTGTCTGCTGAGTGCTGGGATTAAGGCGTACGCCACCATGCCTAGTTCATGCTTCTCGATTTTTAAGGCAAAATAATATCTATCTTCTCTAGAGTTGAAAATCTATGATTTTTCTGCAACACTTATCATTACTTCCCACAGAGTTTTGTCATCTTGTAGAGTGCTGTTACAAACCTACTTTAACATAGTGTATATCCTTTATGTTGTTGGCCCTATGTATTGAACTCATGGCGCCCACGTGCCAGGCAACTCACTGAGGTATACACCCAGCCCTCCTTTTTTTTTTTTTAATTTTAAAACAATATCTCATTAAGTTGCTGAGGCTAGTCCTGAACTCACTCTGAACCCAAGAAGGCCCTGAACTTGCCATTCTTTTTCCTCTGCCTTCTAAGTAGCTGGTGTCACATGTTGGGCGACCAGCCCTGGCTTATGTCTTCTAGTCATTTATTTGTATTAGATAAATTCTCAGAAGTTGGGGCTGAAGAGATGGCTCAGCAGTTAAGAACACAGACTGCTCTTGCAGAAGACCTAAAACACCCTCTCCTGACCACCTACGCTTACATATACATACCCACTCACATATGCACAAACCCACAGATACACACATATACCCCACACACATGCACATACCCACACACATGTACACAGACCCCCATACATATCCACATACTCCCATATACACACACCCACACATATATGCACATGTACACACACATACACACATATATGCATAATTAAAAAATAATTCAAGCAAATCTTAAAACACTTTCAGAGTCAGGCAGTGGTAGTGCCTGCCTTCAGTCCCACCACTTAGGAGACAGAATCGGGAGTATCTCTGTTAGTTCAAGGCCAGCCTGGTCTACAGAGCAAGTTCGAGGACAGCCAAGAATATACAGAAAGACCCTGTCTCGAAAAACAAAACAACAATAACAAAAAAAAAAAAAAAACTCATAAATCAAACTACCACCCAAGAGTTGTGGGACTCGTCTTTAATCCCAGCACCCAGGAGGCAAAGGCAGGTGGATCTCTGTGAGTTCCAGGATACCCTGGTCTACAAAGTGAGATCCAGGACAGCCAGGCTGTTCCATAGAGAAACACTGTTGAAAAACAAATCAACAAAAAGACAACCTCAACCCCCCAAAACAAAGGAAGCAGGTTTGGGGGGGCAGGATTGAAAATGTGGGAGTTTCAAAACAGATTCCAAACTAGTGGAATGAATGGAAGGCTGACGTTGGTTTGGTTGTTTCGTTCAAACAGGGTCCTATGTGGCCCTGGTTGGCCTCCAACTTACTAGTACCCAAGGATGACCTCTGTCTCTGCCTCCTAGTCACTAGCATTTAAGCATGCAGCAGCATGCCCGGTTTTCATAGTGCTGCAAATACGAACCCAGAGCTTCAGGTATACTATGCTAGCTTTCTATCAAATGAGCTACATATTCAGCCTAAGCCATTTGCTAAGATAAAACAACAACAACAACAACAACAACGAACAGAAACCCAAAACAAAATGACCTTACTAGTAAGAAGGTGATATTTCAAAAATAAAGAATGTAGGGGGCTGGAGAGATGGCTCCACAGGTAAGGGCACTGGCTGCTCTTTCAGAGGACCCAGATTCTATTCCCAGCACCCACACTATGACTCAGAACCACCTGTAACTCTCCTTCCAGGAGAATCAGAGGTCTTCTTCTGGCCCCTATGGGCACCACATGCATATGGTACACTCATACATATAAAATAATACACATTTGCAAGGGTGGTGGCACAGGCCTTTAATCCCAGCACTCAGCAGACAGAGGCAGGTGGATCTCTGAGTTTGAGGCCAGCCTGGTCTACAGAGCGAGCTCCAGGACAGCCAGAGCTACACAGAGAAACCATGTCTTGAAAAACAGAACAATAAATAGAATCTCAAATACAAACATACATACATACATACATACATGCATACATACATACATGCATACATGTTTTTAAAGAATAAGAAGTGGAAAAGAGTAAGAACTGTATGTACATGGGGCATATACAGTCTGCTTCATTCTCATGTACACCACCTGTGAAAAGAATTACCTTTTACTCTATAAAGAGAATTAAATGAGGTACTTAGATCATTTTTAAAAAATACAATAAAATCTAACTAATTTCTGATTATCTGTGGGTCAATAGCTCTGTATTCAGACTCCCTGGGCAACTTGACCTGCTACTGTGTGAATATAAAAATGTCTGGCTTCTCTTTTTTTCTGATGTGCTAATCTAATTTACATCAGGGAAATGAGACACCCTCTGTGCTTGAGAAGAAGGGCTTTTCAAAAAGAGATGATTAATATGCAATTTAAGGCTGGGTTAATAGTTTCTGAAGCAAAGCTGAAGTCCCAGCAGAAACTCCTCAGTGGTCATTTTCTATGTAAAATCAAGCACAACAGCCTTGCTTGGGAGCCTGTCTTTAATTCCAACACCTTGAGAGGCAGACAAGGCCTTCTCTGTGAGTTCTGGATCAGCCACATCTACTTAGGGAGTTCCAGCCCAGCCTGGAAAAAAATAATCAAGCCAAATGTCCCAGAGGCATGATAAATACCTGAAAAATGAACCTTTCATTGTATTTTATTTATTGTGTGTCCACTCGCACAAGCCACAGCACACATGTGTCTGTCCATCACGTGGGACTCAGCTTGTGAGTCTTGGTGGCAAGTGCCTTTACCCACTGGGCCCTCTCATATCTCCAAATCAACTATTTTAAGTGGTTTGAGTGAGATTCTCTTCCTTTAAAAAAGAAAGGGGGGACAGTTCAGAGAAGGAAAGAAGGTTCAGAAGGTGGAATTCCTCCTTCTCCCGAGGGGGCAACCCAGCAGCCTTTCTTCCCAGAGGAAACACCAGAGCCACAAAGTATCCCTCAGGGAAAATGAAGATGAAGATAGTTTTAGTTTGTCAGAAAAGCAAGATTTTTTTTCAGTAGCTTCCAAAATCACATTTGACAAGCATCACTCACTTCACAGACACAAGACCCCACCTTTAGCTTCAATATATATATTGAAGCGAATCTGGGCTGTATATTATAATACATAAACATGTATTACATATGTATTTTTAAAGATTTATTTATTTATTATATATAAGTACACTGTAGCTGTCTTCAGACACACCAGAAGAGGGCATCAGATCCAGTTACAGATGGTTGTGAGCCACCATGTGGTTGCTGGGATTTGAACTCAGGACCTTTGGAAGAGCAGTCATTGCTCTTAACCACTGAGCCATCGCCATCTCTCCAACCCTTAGATATGTACTATATATACACACACACACATGAGTTAAATAAATATATAGTTACAGTGTGTGTGTACGAACGCACGTATCTGAATATATACCACCAGAGTACAGTTTCCAAGGAGGCCAGAAGAGGGTGGCAGAGCTCCTGGTATTGAAGTTTCAGGCAATTGTGAGCCATCCAGTATGGGTGCTGGGAACCAAACCTGGGTCTCCAGAAGGGCAACAGTGCTCTTAACTGCTGAGCCGTCTCTCTAGCCCCTTTTTAATGCTGAGTTGTTATTGTTGTTTTCATTTGTTGGTTTGTTTGTTTTGTTAGTGGTAGTTGTTTTTTTTCCCAGTGTGTGGGGTCTATGTACATGTGTGTAGGTGTGTTCATATATGTGAGTTTGTGATATCCTGTGGAGGCCTGCCGCTGATGTCTGGTATCCTCTTGATTATTTTTGCATCAAGCAGGGTCCCAGGCTCAATGTAGAGATCACTGGTTCATAGTCAAGTGAGCCAGCTTGCTCTGGGGATTCCCATCACAACCTTCCCAGGGCTGTAATGATAGGTGAGCTACCTACCATCTCCACCTGGTCAGGTCCATGGGGTACCCAATTTCCCCCTAAAAGGGCAAGCCCACTGACTTGGTTTAAAATTCATTTTAGGGCTGGAGGAATGGCTCAGTGGTTAAGAGCACTGACTGCTCTTCCAGAGGTTCTGAGTTCAATTCTCAGCAACCACATGGTGGCTCACAACCATCTGTAATGGGATCTGATGCCCTCTTCTGGTGTGTCTGAAGCTAAAGTGTACTCGTATACATAAAATGAATAAATATATCTTTTTAAAAAATTCAGTCTAGGCTCAGCTCAAGTTGCACTATTGAAGGATTTCTGGTGGTTAGATAAAAGCAAGCCTTGCTCAGGAACTTGTTACATAGTTCCCATCTGCTAAAGAGAATCATCCCTTTGCCTCTGGTGGAAGGGATATAGGGCTTGCCTCCAGACTCCTTCAGTCCCTCCTCACACACACTAGATACAGCTCAAAGCCCACCCCGCCCATTCTCACCTCCAGCTCCACCCTAAACTCCCAGGATGCTCCAGTTCCCTGGCTCCCCTCCCTCTAGCTACTTACCCTTCTTACAACCCTCATGATTTTTCCACGACCCACCCCAGTCCTCGCTGTTCAGTCTGCTTCTTTTTCCCTCTGCTCTAGACTCTTTCAGATGTTTTACTCTCGTCTCGTGTCCACAACAAAAACCTTCCCACTGACTGCAGAGTGACCCTTTCAGTGGTTCCCCTGCTCTGCCCTCACTGACACTCCTGACTTAAAGGGGTTCTGAGTCTCTAAACTGCAGTCTTGTGTCTCCTAAACGCTTTATCTGAAGCGGTTCTCCCCACCACACCCCCATTTTTTAAATAAAGTCACACCCAGGGCTGGCATTCACTAACTCCTCTGAGCGCACTGCTGGGGCTGGGTCCAGAGCTTACTCCGAAGCCCTGGGTTCCATCCCCAGCCCTGCATACTCTGGGTCCGGGACTCAGGAGGTGGAAGCAGGAGGATCAGAAGCTCAAGACAGGGCTCTGATACACACACACACACACACACACACACACACACACACACTTTTAAATAATATATATATATTTTTTTAATTCACTATCATCGTTGACTACAAAGCCTGGGCTACGTAAGATTGTATTTCAAAACAAAAAAAAAAAAAAACCAATAACAACAACAAAAACAGGACTGAGATGGCTCAGCACTTAGTGTTAGCATTACTTCTAGGCTCTGCCCCACAGTTAGTTCCCTGGCAACAGCCAGGTGTGCCTGACTCACTGTAAAAGGGGCTGCTTGCCCTGTCTTCACTCTCTTCTCTCTTGTCTTGCTCTTCTCTCTTTCCTCTCTGTCCCTTCTCCCCCTATTCCCCCCTGCCTTTCTCTCTCTCTTCTACCCCCTTCAATTCCCCTCCCCATACCCTAAATAAATTCTATTTTATACTATACTGTCTTGTGGCTGGTACCTCAGGAGGAAGGGATGCCCCAGCATGGGCCCAAAGAGGCACCTCCTTCCCCAACACCATACTGCACCTGGCTTCTTTTTTATAAAACACTTAAGAGCACATATTGTGCTTACAGAATTGAGGTCTCAGCCCCTGCATTAAAAGGCTTCCAACCACTTAGAACTTCAGCTCCTGGGGGAATCTGTTACCTCTGGCCCCTGCAGGAACCTAGACACATACATACATACAAACATAAAAAATAAGACCCATTCTCTAAATAAACAAGCTTCTTACCTACAGCCAGAAGTCAAGCCCCTGGCTTCTAAAGCCAGAAGCAGTAGCCTTCCGCTCTCAAAGCTTGGAGCACTAGCCTCTGGGTCGGCCATTCCTGCCCTTCTGCCTTGGCCACTCAAGGGCCAGGACTGCCAGCTGTGGAAGAGCTTTTCCTTGCCTGCCCATGACCCCTAGGCATGAACAGGAAGGCTGGAGTACACAGCGTGAATCAGAAGGCTAGAGAATGTATGAGGAGAAATATGCTGGGAAGGGGTTGGAGGGGGAAACTTGCTGAGCATTTGGGATTTAGCAAATATAATTCACAGGGTACTAAGTCCACTTTAATTTGGTGAAAATGGTGAAAGATTGCATAGGGTATGTTTATACATTTTTTTTTTTTAAATCACTCATCATCTGAAATGTAAGTGGATAGCTTGTATTTATTTATTGGACAAGCTATCTTGTAGGTCAAGGTAAGGATCTGACGGCTCATCTGAGAGCACATGGATATTAAAGTTCAGAATCTGATTAGATGAGATTGGGCCCATGAGGGGTGGCAGTCGATACATAATCTTCGCAAGAGTGCAGCCCTACCTAACAGGAAAGATTGGGTGGGGGGCTGACAAGAAATAGTGGAACGAGTTCCAGGAGCTGAGAGAGGAAGAGAAACGAGGATTTACCATGTTTGAGAAGACAAAAACACTTTCTGGAATTGGATGGTGTTGATGGCTACCAAAAATACATAAATGTAGCAACGCCAAAGAACTCCCCCTCAGAACATGATTAAAACAGTATATCTCATGTTATGTATATTTTACCACGATAAGAAATCTCTAGACGCAGGCACTGGGTTTTGAAAAGACACACCCAATACTATGACGAAAGATCTTAGATTCTTCTCCTCTCTCCAGTGCTTGCTGCAGAGAAACTACCTTCAAAGCTGCCTGCTGGGATTCCATTATCCCCAGTCCTGGCTATGGTCTGAACATAAGCTTTCACAGTGTGTTATGACTCCCAAACTGAAAATCACAGCCCAGACATCTTACACCTTGCTTAAGAACCACCACGAGTCTCAAATAATACAGTTGGCAGCATCCACTTTCTCCACACAATGGTTCCTATATAGCATGCTTTAATGGGGCTGGAGATCTGACTCAGCAGTTAAGAATGCTTGCTGCTCTTGCGTGGACCCTGCTTCAATTCCCAGCACCCACGTGGTGGCACACAGACATCTGTAACTCCAGTTCCAGGGGATCTGGCATGCTCTTCTGGCCTCTGAGGGTACCAGGCAGGCACTTATTTGGAGCACAGACATGCAAGCAGGCAAAATACCCATACATACCAAGTAAAATTAAAATCCATTTAAAATTTTTTTTTCTAGGCAGTGTTTGTCTTTGTAGCCCTGGCAGTCCTGGAATTTGCTCTGTAGACTATGGTGACCTTGAACTTACAGAGATCCACCTGCCTCTGCCTCCAGAGTTTGAGGATTAAAGGTGTGCACTGCCGATGCCACCGCCACCCAGAAAAAAAAAATGCAATTTTTATTTTATTTTATTTTATTTTTAGTCACAGTAACACATTTAGTTTTCCTTACACAATGACGTGCTACTGGGCCTAATGAACCATGGGAAAACCACAGTGTGTCATGTTTTAAAGTTTTGAGCACAACAAACCTTACATGGATTAAGAGTGCATGCATTTACAGGCATCCATGAAAACATTCTCAAACCCTGGCAAGTAACAATCCCTGGCAGTCAGGAGGGAGAAAACCAGATCAGAAACTAGGTCCTAGGCTTGGACTTGCCCACCCTTAGACTAGCGAGACTGAAGTAGTAACTGGTTAGGGAACCCTTGCCGACCTCAGGAAAGCCTGGAAGTCTGCTGCTGGCAAATAAACTACACAGATCATTTCGTACTGTTACACCGATCCAGGGTGGAGATTTCTTTTCCACGGTATGCTCTTTTTTTCCCCCCATTTTAATTGGTTATTTTATTTATTTACATTTCAAATGTTATCCCCCTTCTCAGTTTCCCCGACACAAGCCCCCTAGCTCCTCCCCCACAGTATGCTCTTACAAAGCTCTTACTAGTGACCAAAGAAACATGGGCTAAGTACTAAATCAAGATTTGCACAGCGAACAGCTAAATCGGCACCACGTTCTACAGTTTGGTGTTGATATCAGATATAAGCTTCAGGGACAAATTTCTTTTCCAAGGCTTATTCTAGTTTCGTGAAGCCAGCATGAGGTGTGTATATTTGCCTGGACAAGTCCATACCTTAGCTTATGTAGCAGATGTCTGACACCTGCTCAGTCCATATAAAAGAATTTGTGGTGAACGATGGGGAGGGGGTGGGGCAGACACTAAAAGGTGGACAGTGAGGCCAGGACAGAGCCACCAGTCCAGACCAATCAAGTACTTGCACTGAGCAATGATAATGATCTTCATTTTTATTGTGCTGGGTGTTAGGGCTTGGGATCTCCTTCTGCATCCTGTCAGCAATGCCTGGATACAAGGTGGGACCACCAACCAGGACCATATTACCATACAGGTCCTTTCAGATGTCCACATCACGTGTCACAAGGGAGTTGCAGGTGGTCTTGTGGATGCCACAGGACTCCATGCCCAGGAAAGAAGGCTGAGAGAGTCTCTCTGGACACCATAACCACTCATTGTAATAGTGATCACCTGCCCACACCAGGTAGCTCATGGCTCTTCTTCAAGGAAGAAGAGGATGCAACAGCAGCCATTTCTTCCTCAAAATCCAGGCCAACATGTTGGAATATCCTTTTCAACCAGTCGCCAATTTGTTGCATTTTCCTCTTCAACTCAAATAAACCCATTCAATGAGAACACAACTCAGTAACTAGGAAAACAAGCTTTGGTCTATTTTGGGCAGATTTCCCACTACACTCTCTATTCCCCACCTAAGAAATCCCTCTCACTTGCTGTTCTGTCCTCCCCTCCTTCTCCTCTGACCCTCCTCTTCTGTTTTACTCCCTGACCCCTCCTCTTCCGTTTCCTCTCCTTTTTTTTCACCTCCTCTCCCTGTCTAGTCATGTATTGCCTTAACATAAATCTACACCAACATAGTATAGCCTCTCCTTAATGTCACCCCAAACTTCCCCCTCAGCTGTGGTAATAAAAGCTGTAGCCTGGCTCAGTTGGGATCTTCATGAGGTAGTATGTCAGGTCCTGGCCAACCAGGACCAGAAACAAGATGGTGCTGGTGGTACACCCAGATGCCAATAAACAAGGGCCTAGTGATACATATTACTAGGTAAGTTGCAGGCCAGCCTAGGCTACAGAATGCTCTATTTCAAAACAAAACAAAAACTGTGTGTGTGTGTGTGTGTGTGTGTGTGTGTGTGTGTGTGTACACAAATGCATACATTGTGCAACAGTTTGCTCACACTACAATAGTGCCTCTGAATATTTCCTAGGAGGGAAGAAGGAGGTGTAAGGCCCAGGAGACTCAGGAAATAAACAAAATGTATAAGTTTAAGTAAGCTGAAACCTGTAAAACTCATAAGAGCCATCCCCAAAGTTATACAAGCAGCAAACTGCCCTGCCTTAACTGTCAGAGTCAGGGATCTCCAGGGATATACCTTTTGTGATTCTTCACCCACAGTGAGGTTAAAGGAAGCCTATCCAACGTTAGCACAGAGCATTTCCGATCTCACTCTGTGAGAGCATCTCCCAGTAGCCCAGACTGGCCACCAACCTGTTGATCATCCTGCCCCGGCTTACCAAGGGTTGGGCATGCCCTGCTATATTTCTTTTCCTTTGTTTGTTTTTAAAAGCAGTCTTTCTGTGTGGCTAAGGTTGTCCTAGAATTCTGTGTAGACCAAACTGATCTCAAATTTACTGAGATCCCCCTGCCTCAGCCTCCACAGTGCTAGGATCAAAGGCATGTACCACCACACCCAGCTAGATTTAGGTTTTTAATTAAAGGAGTTGTACATTCTCATAGTCTGGAAACGACAGGAAAAATAGATGACCACGGGACTAGATATCTCTGGAGGGTTGGGGTAAACAAGGTTAGGCATTTTGAAACAGCACCTTCAAGAGTCATCTGCAGGGCTGGAGAGCCCTTAAGAACACTGACTATTCTTCCAAAGGTCCTGAGTTCAATTCCCAGCAACTACATGGTGGCTCACAACCGTCTATCTGTAATGGGATCCGATGCCCTTTCAGTGTACTCATATACATAAAATAAATCTTTAAAAAAAAGTCATCTGCAGATTAATTTTTTTCCCTTCTGGCATATTGCAGTAGAACTTCCTAGTGTTCACTTAGCATATTTTTAAAAATCTGCTTTTTTTTTTTTATACCAGGCCATTTTTTTTAAGACTCATCCTTCAGCTTCCCTTAACTAACTGGCAAATAAGAGGGGAAGGAAGCCAACTGAATCATTTCTGTCTCTAGTAGCCGGGAGGCGTGGCCTCGAAGGGCATGAGCATCTGCACGTGGTCTAGGCTCCACCCACCGGACGGTGTTCGCCTGGTTCCCTTCCGCCCGCCAGGGGTCGCAGTTCTGCGGGAGCGGATTCTTCTGCTTCGGCGAGGACCCACCCCTTTTGTGTCTTTCGCTCTCGCGAGAGAAAGCCTAAAGACTACTGGGAGGCATGCACGGGCTGTAGGCCAGCCCAAAATGGCAGCCCTGGAAGAAGAATTCACGTTGTCTACTGGGGTCTTAGGCGTTGGGCCCGAAGGATTCCTTGGTGTAGAGCAGAGTGACAAAGCCGACCAGTTCCTAGTGACAGACAGCGGCAGGACGGTCGTCCTTTACAAGGTGAGGGTGGTGAGAGCGGCCGGCAGGCTGGTGTCTCGCCTCCGTCCGAAGCCGGGAGCGGGAGGCTTGAGTTTCTCACAGTTTGGGAAGGAAAGCCGGGAGCGGACCTGACAGAGGCCTCCGGTGCGACAGAGTCGGCGGGACGCCGAATGAGGTTGAGACGCTGTTTGCTTGTGGGGACCGGCATATTTCCGAATGACATGCGGTGGTGTCTTGATGCACTAGGGCTAAGCCTCCCCTTGTAGTCTCCCGGAGAGAGCCTGGCCAAGGGGATTTCTGTCCCCCTGCGGCTTGCTAGCTGAAGGGTCGAGCGGAGATTGAGCTTCAAAGGATGACATTGACAGGTTGAAAATATGTGTTGTCCAATACATCCTCGACTCCTTAGGGTTTCGGGGTGGAGGGGGCCGAGAGGTGGGAAGAGACGAGATGTCTTGGTATCCTAGAAAAACTTGAGCAATTCTGCATCACACTGTGCAACTACTCGAGTTGAGGGTTCGAAAGTCGAGGGCATTCTCACTCGATTTGCATCCTAATTCCTGGCTCAACACGCTTAGAAACTTGTTACAGCAGTCATCCACAAAGCACATTTTTTTTTTAATCTGGAGTTTTGGACAGTTTTGTTGTTGTTGTTGTTGATGTCCTTATTTTGGTTTGAATTTGGGGTTTTTTGAAACAGGGTTTCCCTGTATAGCCCTGGCTGTCCTGACTCCAGTCTCAGAGATGCGCTGGGATTAAAGGCGTGTCTCACCACCCGCAACGCCCCTCAACAGTTTCTTGTCTTATTTAAAAGTTATCCATCTATAGAGGCTGAAGAGATGGCTCAATGATTAGTGGCATTGGCTGCTCTTCTAGAGGACCCGGGTTCAGTTCCCAGCACCCACACTGCAGCTCACAACTGTTTGTAACTCCTGGATCCAACACCCTCACACAGACATACAAGCAGACAAAACACCAGTGAACATAAAAGCAACAATAACAACCAAAAAAAAAGTTATTAAAAAAAAAACGCTTTAACATTTTGGGGACAGGCTGCCAACAATCCCCAATACTGTTGATTTAGACTTCCCTTCAAAATTTGGGCTGTCCACTAATTTGACAGTTTCTACATAGGAATGCAATAGTCGATGGCAGTTAGGTGGGCTGGATCCTGCTTTTACCAACCTAATTTTCTTTACCTTTGTTCCACAAGTAATCGATTCATTTTTAACTATATCATTGTTTATATGGAGTGTCTTGAATTAATTTTCATATTGTTAAGAGTTTTGGGGGGTTTTTGTTTTGTTTTTGAGTTATGGATGGCTTTGGTTTTGTTTGTGGTTGTTGTTGCTGTTTGAGACAGGACCCCACCCCCCCCCACCCCACCCCCCCCCTCTAGCCCTAACTATTCTGGAACTCACTCTGTAGACAAGGCTGGCCTCTGGCTCTACCTCTCAAGTGCTGGGATCAAAGGCATGCAGAATTTACTGTCCTTCTACCTCAGCCTCCCAGTGTTAAGGTTACAAGTGTGAGCCACCATACCTAGTTAGAATTTTAGTTGTTTTTTAAAGGTGACTCTTGGCCATCGTAACCACTTGTAAGTGTACATATATGAGATGGTAAGTACACTTACGTTGTTGTCTAGACAATGCCACAATCCACCTCTGAGGAATTCTTCATCTGTACAAGTTCTGAGGGCTGCTGAGATGCCCAGCTGGTAAAGGCACTTGTCACCAAGTCTGATGACCTGAATTCAATTCCCTAGATCTATGTGGTAGACGGAAAGGAGCTGACTCCTGAAAACTGTCCTCTAGCCTCTGGGTTCATAAGTGTGTGTGCGCACATGTAATTAAAAATAAGTAATAACTATGCACTCTGGAACTTGAGGTAAGAGAATCTGGGTTTGAGGCCAGTATAGATTACACAGAAGAAATAATAATTCTCTGTTCCTCCCAGCCCCTGGCACCCCTGGCAACCCTCATTCTCTATCAGACTTCATTATTTTAATTATCTATTCTTTTGCCAGGTTTCTGACCAGAAACCCTTGGGCAGCTGGTCGGTGAAACAAGGCCAGAGTATAACATGTCCTGCTGTGTGCAACTTTCAGACTGGAGAGTATATTATGGTACATGACCATAAGGTAAAATTGAAAACATTAATATATGTAAATTAGATATAGTGCATATGTTGATTGTTTGTTACATGTAAACAGTCAATACAATAGTACTATTTAACCAGTGTGCCTTTTTGGTTTAAGGTTTTGAGAATATGGAATAATGAAGACGTAAACCTGGATAAAGTATTCAAAGCTACAGTAAGTCCTTGAATTTTCTGACATAGTTCATTATTGGTGAAATGAAATAATTCAATTTCATATTTGTTATGTATCATTTTGCCTCTGGGAAAAGGAACTCATAGTTGTAGTCAGTCTTCCCTTCCAGCTGTTTTCTTACGGCTCTTGATAACTGTCTCAACTCGTGTATTAATAGGTTATAACAGGCTATATTATCTCATAAAGACTGATTTAAATAGTTCTGAATGGGGTAGAAAAATGGCTCTTCAGTTAAGAGCATTTGCTTCTCTTGAGGAGACTGGAATTCAGTTCCCAGCACACAATCACCTGTAATTCCAGCTCCAGACAATTTCGATGCCTTCTCGGGCTTGCACATGCATATACATGACTATTTTTAAAAATATAATTACAAATTGTGTTTGGAGTTTGGATGTTTGATGTATTTCTTTTTTTTTTTTTTTTTTTTTTTTTTTTTTTTTGATGTATTTCTTTTAAGAATGTTTATTTTCTGTGATGTTTCATCTCTCTAACCCCTGGTGCACTCTTTTAATCCCAGCACCCAGGAAACAGAAACAGGCAGATCTCTGAGTTTAAGGTCAGCCTGGTCTACATAGGAAGTTTTAGGCTAGCCAGGGCTACAAAGTGATGCCCTGTCTCAGCAAACAAATTTCTAGTTATAAACGTTTGACTCTAACTAATAACATTTGGGGCTGGAGAGACGGTTCAGTGGTTAAGAACACTGGCTGTTCTTCCAGAGGACCCTGGTTTAATTTCCAGTAGCCACATGACAACTCACACCTGTCTGTAACTCCAATTCCAGAGCTTCTGACAACTTGACACAGATATACATACAAGTAAAACAAATGAACATACTAAAAAATAAATTACATATAATTGATACATTTTAGAACCCCAAGTGAGACTAATTCAAATCCAGGATAGTTGTTGCCTAGACTCATGAAACTTCAAACTGTGCTACCTCCTAAAAGCCTGGAGGGGCAGCCTTTATGGTTATTTCTCTCTCCCTTTGTTAGCAGCTAGAGCCTCACCTATTATCTTACCAGCTCCTCGGTGGCTTTGTGTCTTGTGTTGTTGTTTGTTTTGTATTTGCACTGTCATCAGTGCTGTGGGTGTGCAGACTAGGTTAGTATTAGAATGCTTGCCCAGTCTATACAAGGCACTGCAGTACTGGGTCAGGCCGACAAAGACGATCCAGGGTGGGGGTAGGCTATCTCTTTCTCTCTCAGACAAAATTTAACTATGTAACTCTGGCTGACCTGGAACTTGATATGTAGACCAGGCTAGCCTTGAACTCACATACATCTGCCTGCCTCCAGAAAGTTAATAGCTCAGACTTCTGGGTGGCAGGAAGAACAGGCAGATCCTCCAGGGATTAAGGGTGTGCACCACTATGCCCAAACATAAATAGGTATCTTAAGTCTTTTAGGCTGGGTCTGATGGCAGTTGCTGGTAATGTTTGGAAGCTAAAGCAAGTTATGAGTCCAAGGCCAGACAGCTAAGCTAGACACCTATAAATGTCTGTATTGCATTACACATCTGTTCTTTTAGAGTAAAACTTAAAATATTTTGAACATTTTTTTCCAGCTGTCAGCTGAGGTCCATAGAATCCACTCAGTACAGAGAACAGAACCCTTGGTGCTGTTCCGAAGAGGTGCTGCTCGTGGGTTAGAGGCCTTGCTTGCAGAGCCACAGCAGAACATTGAAGCTGTCATACCTGATGAGGAAGTGATCAAGTGAGTGCCAGTATTTGCGTATGGATTTTTACATAGAAAATGTGCTCTGTGTTATCTGAATGCATTCTTTACTGTGTTTAAAGGTATTAGGACTTAGAAACATAAAGGATGATGGTATAACTCAGTGGTCCAGCCCTAACTAGGATGTTTGAAGCCCAGAGTTAATCCCTGGAATCTATAGGAAAACAATACCTAATTAAATCCCACTTATTGCCGGCTGTAGTACTAGATAGAGAGGCAGTCAGATCTCTTAAGTTCAAGGCTATCCTGCTCTGCATAAGTTCTTGACTGGCAGGGGCTCCATGGTGAGGCCCTGTCTTTTAAAAACAACAAAACAAAACGTTAACAACTACAACACCATTTATCAGACACTGAGCAAAATCCACAAGAACATGTGAGGCTGTGGAAGAATAGTAAGTAATGAGGAAATGACCATAGTCCTGGTCAAGTGTCAGAGACCTGGAGCTGTTTGTGAAGGAAATGGACAATATTGGGAGCCCAAACTTTGGTTCTGTCATGCTTACCAGCCAAGCTGCAGCCCCTTTTCCTGGAGAAAAACATTTCTTTGTAGTAAGAGGTGATGGTGGTGCTGTAGTGGCTCTGGCTTTCCTGGACTCTGGAGGAATGCTGGGTAAATAGCTCATTCACCTGGTGGTGGGACAGTCCATGACCCTTCACTTGTGACCTCTTGAGGTCCACCTGATAGAAACTAAAGTCCTAAGAGCCAAGCCTTGTGCTGAGTGAGTGAGTGAGTGAACAGCTATCAGGAACCTTTGGGTTCTCGTCACCACTTTGCCACAAACCAGCAGTGCTGCCCTAGTCTTCCCTTTCCTGTGCCTAGTTCTCTTTTGCTTATGGAAACCATATATGGTTCTAATGTTATCCTAAGAACACTAGTTCCCAAAATAAAGAGGCATGGAGAACTCAGTGTGAAACTTAAAGGGCTTCAGACTCCTCTCACAGTTTTCATCAGTGTCTGGGAAGTTTAATAACCTGTTCTGCCTCCACTGCAGGTACTGAAGTCAAGCTCCAAAAACACCATAATAGTTACAGAAATATAATTCTCAACTGATTGTGAGTTTTCTAATTTTTCTCTCCTCTTTAAAGGTGGTCCGAGGTTTTCATGTTATTTAAGCAACCGGTTTTAATTTTTATTACTGAAAACGTAAGTGACATCTTCAGTTTCTGGTCTTTGTAGCATTTTTTAAGTCACCTGTGTTATTTTCAAAACTAAAATATAATTTTGGTATTTCTCTTAGCTTGTTTCTTTTGTAAACCTTAAAATGCTAGTTATAACTGTTTCTATGCCTAAGTTAAACTTTTTTTTTAGAAGACTTTGATATATAACTCCCGTGTAGTAGTGACAGCCGGAACCTATATCCTCTAAATGGAAACTCCAGTGTAAATCTTCACAAGATGGTCAGCGATTTCTTGGTAGAGGTCTTGGTGAACATAGTTTCTTTTCAGAGGTCTGGGATCAGGTAGCTGTCAGCCTTGGAAACTATCAAATATGGCCTTTTCAAAATTTCCCAGGGTATTTGGACGAGGGAGCAGAGAAATACCATTGCCTCTGGGGACAGGGATATCAGCACAGAACCACCATAGCCTGTCATCTTACATGGGACAGTGTGAGACCTACAAATTTTACTTCCCATTAGCCCTTCCCCACACAGGGTAATGGGAAGCATAGCCAAGACAGTGGGCCCTCAGATATCAGTAGCTACCTCCTTAGACCACTTGACACCAAGTCTAACCTAAGCCTTGAAGCAAGCCTGCTGGCCAGCCCTGCTCTGCTTCTGCAGTGCTGTGACCTTTAGGGATGCTCCAGGAAGTCAGTAACTCAGATTTCTGCGTGGCAGGGAGAACAAGCAGATCCTCCAGTGACTTGATCTTCACATCTTTGACCAGGAGGTCCAACTTAGTGATGAGAATCTACTTCTCGTCTTTGCTATATCTCCACCAACCCCATGGCCCTCAGGCTAATGCTGAGTGTGGGTTCCCCAGGTTCGGCTGCCCAGGGTTGCCCGCCATATTATGTTTTATCAAGAAAGGAACTAAAGCAATATTTTTATAACACTTTAAATTTAACTGAAGACGTGCCTATAATTACAATATGCTCATAATTTCAGCAGTTGGAAAAATGGGTTAGGAGGATGGAGATTTTGAGGTCAGCTTGGGCTACATAATGAGACACTGTCTTAGAAGGCAGTGGGTAAGGATATAGCTCAGTGGCACAACTCCTGCTTACCAAGCACAGCACCTCTGCAGTCCCAGGGGCCTGGAACTCACCTGTACAGTGGCATTAGATCCCATTACAGATGGTTGTGAGCTACCATGTGGTTGCTGGGATTTGAACTCAGGACCTCTGGAAGAGCAGTCAGTGCTCTTAACCTCTGAGCCATCTCTCCAGCCCTAACTTCTAGTTTTAACATTTGAATTATAGTTATTTGAAATGGGGATATTTATAAAATAATTTTTTTTCTTACAGCATGGGAATTATTTTGCTTATGTACAATTGTGCAAATCACACACCTTAAGCAAATATACACTCTTACTTGGAAAAGAAGAAAAATTTGTTAAGCCAAATTTTACTGCACGTGTGGATGGAAAATTCATCTCTCTGATGTCGCTAAGTAAGTTTTTAATACTGCAGGTGGTAAGTGGAGGCTGTTAGAGGGTTGTTTGTGGTGCAGTTTCTTAAAGAAAAAAAGTCACATGTAGCTAAGGATGATCCTTCCATTCCTCCTGCCTCTACCTTACAGGTACAGAGATTATAGAGGTGTGATGTATAGTAGACAACCACCTTTACCAATGGAGTTACACCTCCGGTGTGTTTTCCCAACACACGTTTCTTTGGCATTGCACATGTGCCTTGGTTCTCATTTTCAGGCCAGAGAACAACTTGTAGTTCTGTCCCTTCATTACATGGGCTTCACTTAGGTTTCCAGGTTGGGTGACAAGTGCCTCTACCTTGCAAACCATTTTACTGACCCCATTTATAAAAATTTTTAATATGGATGTCTTAGAAACATCCTAATACATTTTTTAGAAACATCATAACAAGGTTAACTACATAGATACAAACTGTCCTTTTCCCTTTACAAAATAACAACTACTTGCTACCAACAGGCTCTGATGGGTGTATATATGAAACCTTGATACCAATGTATTCAAGTGACACGGAAAAAAATCAGAGGTTAGTTAGAGCATTGATGCTCAAGGCAGTTGTGTCTGACGGTGCTCAAAATGGTCCTGCGCTCACCATCCTGGATCAAGACCACATAGCAGTTCTGGGACCTCCACTTCCAACTTCTAAAGGTAACTGAAATCACCTAATCAAATTTAACTTTTAGCCTCTAGCTTCTATCTTCTCTCTATTCTCAGCAAAATTCACTATGTAGCTCAGGTTGGCCTTGATCTCATGATCATCCTACCTCAGCTTTTCAGGCACTAGGATTAGAGGTGTGTACCACCATACCCAGTGCCATCTTCCAGTTCATGAACTCCACCTGTGTGTGTCTTCCGTAATTTCCACTGGCAGTTTTTTTAATCTATAGAAACAGTTGGTTTTATGTGTTACTCTTACCCTGCAACTTTGCTGAGTTTTATTTATTTGTCCTGTCAGTGCATGCCTTTGTGTGTGTGTGTGTGCGTACATGTGTATATGCCTGTGATGGCTTTGACCTCAGGGTAATGTGGGCCTACTGGAGGGTTAGGACTTATTTTTTCTATATTCTAAAATAGTTTGGTGCTGATTTTATGATTGCTGGAATTCAATGGTGAGGTCATCTGGTCCTGGGCTTTCCTTTCTTGAATATTGTTTTAATTACAGACTCAGATCTGCCATTTTGACCTTCATGGGGCTTTTCTACTCTATCTCCCCTGTGCCTCATTTGTTTGAATTTCTGTGGCACCCATCCTTTTGTATACATTAAGCCAAATTGTGTATTTACCTCTGCCTTCTTTCTTTATGCCAGGATAGCATGTGTTTCTGTTTAGGTCTGTTTCTAAACTTCTGTAAATTACATTATAGAATGCCTCTCCATATGGAACATAAAATTTCAAACATTACAGACATCAAAAGAGCTGCCACAAGGAACCAGTGGGCAAGTAAGTTTGATTTTTTTTTTTTCTTGTTTGTTGGGTTTGGTTTTAGTTTCTCTGTTTTGTTGGGGTTTGTGTTTGAGGTTATTTTTTGAAGTAAGGTTTTGCTATGTAGCTTAGCATGGCCTCAAATATGCAGTCCTCCTGCCTTATCCCCCTGGGTACCAGGATTATAGACGTGCCATTATTCTGTTAGTTATTTGGGTTTCTATTAAGTTTCTGAGTAAAACTAGAATTACAATTATTTTTTTAACCTAAGAACTTACATTTGGTTGGGCTTTTTGTTTTAATAATTCATACATACTTAATTATTTGTTGTGTATTAAGCTATAACCTACAGTATTATTATTCATAATAAATTAACCTTTATATAGTAAATGTTACTGTGGAATTGGTGGCTTACACCTTTATTCCAGCACTCTTAGAGGCAGAGGTAGGCAGATCTCTGAGTTGCAGGCCAGCCTGATCAGCATTGTGAGTTGCAGGACAGCCAGAGCTACATAGTGAAACCTTGTCTTGAAAAAAAAAAGTTGCTTTTGTTATTCTGAGATAGTTTGTGCAGTGTTACTACTGTTACATGATAAGCTGGAGTCTGAGAATGTGTCCATCATGGCTGAATGGATGAAGACAGCAGGATGTATTTACATAATGGAACTTGGGTCTTAAAGAAGAATCACATGCCATTTGTAGGAACAGTAGATAAAAAAATTTTTTTAAATCAGTATTTTCTTTCATTGCTGGATCTAAATTTAAATTTGTCTAAGATATGAGCATGGAATGGGGTCGTGGGAAGAAGAGAGGGAGCAGTAGTGAGTGGACAGAAAGGAAGGTCAAGGGTGGGTGCTGTGAGTATGTGTGAGACAGCCGGGCCTTTGAAAAATGGGTGCTTACTTTCTTTCAGCTCTGGTATCATGGGGAAATACTATTTATGCTCCATGGAAAATGTCTGACTGTGATCCCATACAAGTGCGAGGCGTCCTCTCTAGCGGGAGCTCTGGGAAAGCTCAGGCATACTCAGGAGTCAGGTAGGACCCTCTCTACTGTTCTGACACTGATCATTTTATTAGTTTCTGGTCTCTTTTTTTCTTTGGGTTCTTCTGGACAGGGTTTCTCTGTGTAGTCCTTACTTTCTTAGAACTTTGCAAACCAAGCTGGCTTCTAACTCAGGTCTGCCTGCCTCTGCCTTTCAGGTGCTGTTATTAAAAGCATGCGCTGCCCACTACCTCTTGGCTTGAGACCTCTCCCCTCATTGTATTGGGTTTTCCACCTATAATTAGTTGTAGTGCTGGGTTTTGGGTCAGATGTTGTATAAATTTAGTTTTGTCTTGGAATATCTTAGTCTCTCCATCTATGGTGATTGATAGTTTGAGACCTCTCTTAAATTGTGCATAAGTTGGTTTTCCTTTGTTGATCTTTACTTTGATGATATTAGGTCAGAATAATCTAGTAATTTATGTTTTGTGTTTCTTTAGGCACTCATTCCATGCCCCATTTTGTAAACTGGGAAACGTGTTCAGGATATGAACTTGGGTCCTGCAGTGCAGAGCAGTCAAGAACTGTAAGTTCAGGTTGAATGAGAAATGTTAGTGTGAATGTAAAAAGAAAACAAAAACAAGAAAAGGCTATATTAGCTTAAATGTTAGTGTGTATGTACCTTTTTACAGCTTGGTTTTTAATAATAGGGCTTCAGCATTGTAACCTTACAGCCTTTACCCAAACTGATAGTTGGAAATCTAGCTGTTAATTTTTTTAAAGTTATTTTTTGTGTGTCCAAATATGTAAGTTCTACCAGGCAAGGTGAGGAGAGTCAGGTCCCCTGGAACTGGGGTTGTAGGTAGTTGTGAACTGACACATGGGTCTTGGAAACCAAACTGAGGTTCTCTGTGAGTACAACAAATGCTGTCAGTGGTGCTCTCCCCAGCCCCAGGGTGTAATACTTACGAACGTGTGTATTAACTAAGTCCTAAGTATATGCCAGTGTGCAGTTGGCAGCAATGCCTTCCTGGGTATAGAGGGGTCAAGTCTAAAAAAAGAAAACAAAACCATGAAAACCAAAGCTGGATGTGACTTGTGCCTCTCATTCCAGCACTTAGAGTGAGTAAGACGGATTGCAGGTTTGAGGACAATATGGGCCTAGTGAGTTCCAGTCCAGCCTAAGTTAAAACAAAAATCAATGTATTTAATTTCAGAGTTCTAATAAAAGCACTTTATTGATAATAAATCTTGTTTTTAAAAAATACCCTATTGAAGCTGGAGAGGTGGCTCAGCAGTCAAGAGTTCTTGCTGCTTTTGTAAAGAACCTAGGGGTAGGGCTCAGCACTCATTTCAGACAATTCATTGCTGCCTATAACTCCAATTACAGGGAGACCCACTGTCCTTACAGCCTTCTTATGCACCTGTGTTCACAAACACATACACCCACAGAAACATGCACTGACCTATATGTAAAAAGAAAATTTTGAGGTACTGACTGCTCTTCTAGAGGTCCTGAGTCAGTTCCCAGCAACCACATGGTGGCTCACAACCATCTGTCATGAGATCTGTGCCCTCTTCTGGTCTGCAGGTAGAACACTGTATACATAAGAAATAAAAGAAATAAAGAAAATCTTGAAAGTAGAGAGGTGACTCAGTGGTTAAGAGTACTGGCTGGCTGTCCTTATTTTAAAAAAAAAAAAAAAAAAAAAACAGGTTTTGTTCCTAGCATCCACATAGCAGCTCAGTTCAGGGAATCCAACTCCCTCCTCTGGTCTCCATGGTTACCAGCACTTAACATGCTACACATGCACACGGGTAGGCAAAATACTCATACACAAAAATAAAAATAGCTGGGCATAATGACACATGACTTTAGTCCCAGCACTTGGAAGGCAGAGGCAGGTAGATCTCTAGAGTCAAGCCTAGTCTTCATAGTGAGTTGGTGAGTTTCAGGACATCCAGAACTGCATAGAGATTCTACCCCCTACCCCAATAAAATAAAATTTTTGTAATAAATCCTTAATATGTATTTTCTAAGTATATGATTATACCTAGTGTTCTAATGTTTCATAGTCTTGATATTTTGATATGTCTTTTGCATTTTTCAAAAACCTAATCAATTTATTTACTTACAGCTTAGGAGCAAAAAAACTGAAAGAAATTTACAGCCAGAAGTTCCAGGAGTCAAACAACTTTTATCAATAATAAAGGTAATTCAGTTTGTTTGGGTTTGTTATTGTTGTTTGGTTTGGTTTGGTTTAGTTTTTGGTTTCCAGGACAGGGTTTCTCTGGATAGCCTTAGTTGTCCTAGAACTCACTAAGTAGACAAAGCTGACCTCGGACTCACAGATCTACCTGCCTCTACATTCTGAGTTCTGGGATTAAAGGAATGTGCTATCACTGCCTAGCTAATAAAGGTAAGTTTATTAAGAAGGTAGAAATGGGGCTATGCTCCAGCATGCCTAGGGAGCTAAGTACTGTATAGGGTGTGGGCACTGAGCCAGGTCTTCTGCAGGAGCAAGTGCTCTTACTGCTGACCTAGCTTTCCAGCTGTCATGCTACAAGGTCTGATGTTTATTGTTAGCTAGGGTGAACACTAAACTTTTATCTGATGTCATTAGTGATGTGTTTTGCTCCTCCTGTATGTCAGAGTCCACACAATGTTTGTAATATTGTCTGAGTCACTAGGTTTATACACCCATAGATTAGTGTTTTCTTTTTTAGTTCAGAGTGATATTTCTTAATGTTCCAGGCTAAATTGTTTAATTCTGCTCTTTCAGAAAGATTCAGAAAAGCACATTGAAGTAGAACTACGTAAGTTTTTGGCTAAGTCAACCCCTGATGTTCATACTATAATTGGAGACATAGTAACAGAGCTTCTGGGAAGATGTAAAGCAGAACCGTCATTTTATCCCCGGAACTGTCTGATGCAGCTCATCCAAACACGCGTGCTTTCTTACAGGTACATGTGTGTCTCCTGCTTCATATTTAGCCTTTTTTTATCTTGTTTTCTGTACTTGATTTTGTTTTGTTTTGTTTTTTATGTAAAAATGATTCTTGGGAGGCGCCTCAGTAAGTAAAGTATGAGGATTAGAGTTTGTTCTTCCTGAACCCCCATAAAAGCCCACCTGCAATCTTGTGAGAGATAAGGATGGAGCTAGCCAGACTTCCATCTCTAGGTTAAGTGGGAGACCCTGCCTCTTATAAGGTGAAGAGTGATGGAGGAAACCGCTCAGCATTACTCTGGAGCCTCCACAGACACGTGCACACCCACTCACAAGTGATCGTGCATAAATTAATACCAACACATATATATCACCAGAGATTGCTACCTAGACATGGTAGGAGTCTTACTTCCTTTCCTGTTGCTGTGATTACATGGGTTTCACCACATAGACCTCACCTTCACAGCTTCACATAGTGGGCTTGTGAGTCGTGCCACACATTGCCTTCGGTTTTCACATCTTTGCCCTCAGATTATTACTGTATTGATAATGCTGCTGACTTCCACTGAGTTCAAGGATGGATGGCTTGGACTATAGCCATATCAGCTCATTTGTGCTGACCCTAGGGAAACAGTTTGCTGGGCAGTTGCATTTGAGGAGCAGAGAACTCCTTCAGTGTAGACTTCCTTTAAATGAATCTGTATATTCACTTGATAAGAGCCTCCTGAAATGAAGCTTTGCTCTTGGAACAGCTTTCCTATTGTTCAGTGTAGCATAAAGGGTTTCTAGTTCAGGGCGTTGATCTCTTTAATAGTTACAGATGGTCTCAGTAACAAACTAAATGATCTCTTTTGAAATTTTCTCTATGAAACAAACTAACCTGATATTACTCAGTTCAGCTTCATGTATGTTCTCAGGTGTGGACAGAATGAAGCCACTTCTTGGTTAGAATACCTCACAAATGGCCCATAGCCAGTTCCTAAGAGTCTCTTGGACCACTGTCTAGATTTCTCTCAGCATTGCTATTTTTAGATTTCCCACCTGAATGGCCTCCCAAGCTTTTCTTTCATCATTTAACTGCTTTTTGAACCTGAAAGAAGTTAAGACAATGGTGATGGTACTTGCCTATAATCCTAATCAATACTTAGTAGAGCAGGGTAGAGAGATTATGAGTTTGAGGCTAGTCTGGACTACATAGTGATTCTTTAAAAAAAAAATTACTGGAGCTGGAAAGCCCTTGCTCTTCTTGCAAAGAACCTGGGTTTATTTTCCCAGCACCTACTTGGTAGCTCACAAGGACTGAGGGATCCAGGCTCTCTTCTGAGTTTCAGATACACCAGGCACATGTGTGCTATACAGACGTACATACAGGCAAAGCACTCATAAAATAAGCTTTTTGTTGTAATTTACTAATGATATTTGGAATATAAAGTCATTGTGACGTATTACTTTTGGTCTCAGCTTATGCCCTGACTTGATGGAGATTGCCCTAGAGCACACAGATGTGCAGATGTTACAGCTGTGTCTGCAGCAGTTCCCTGACATTCCTGAGTCCACCACCTGTGCTTGCTTAAAACTTTTCTTGAGGTAAGTTAGAACCTGTGCTTTCAATCCCTTGACTTAAGTCTGTGGCTTACTTGACTTCTAAAGTGTTGAATGCTTGGATTAGAAAATGAACTTACAGAGATTCAAATTGTGAGAATTAACTTCTTGCTTTCAATTAACATCATAGCGTTGGTGATGACTGTCTTCGAGACAGTAATATCAACATGGAGTCAGTTTTTGATTATAGTGATACCACACAAGATGAGGAAAAGGAAATGGAAGAGCAAACTGAAATTGTTCAGAATGGCTTTGGTCCTGAAGATGGTAACTGCAGTAAAGATAGTCAGCAGTTAGATAAAAAGCCTGGAGACGAAGCACAGGAGACTGTCTCTTTCCCTGTGTCACGAAAGCGAGCAGCTCTGCTGTATCCTTCCAAATGGTTTCTGTTGCACTGTGTCCATCAGGATATATGCTAAGCAGAAGGTGAGGCATGACTAAAATGTTTTCTTCTTTCGTTTTCAGTATATACTTGCTTTATAGTCAATGCTGCCTTTTTTATCTGTTCTCTTTGGGGAATCTTTTGTTGGTTCTTCTGGCTTAGTTTTGTTCTGACATGTGCCCTGTAATTCATATAGCCAAGGACAGCCTTGGCATGCTCCTGTTTCTACTTGCTGAGCATGAAGAAAACAGGTTGGTGGTACCATGTCTAGCTGGGCTAATTTTCTTAGTTAAGAAGCTATACTAGACCTTATACCTTATACTTGGGAAACTGAAGTAAAAGGATCGCTGAATGCTCAAGGCCAGCCTGGGCTAGAGTAATATTCTGTATCTATAAAAAAGAAGGAAAGAAAAAGGAGCCACACAAGCTGTAGTAATGTGCAAGCTTCATTAATTCTGTAAAAATATTGTTTATGAATGAGCAGCCTCCCTAAGCTCTGACAATAGCAGGGTATTTACTTCTTCTGACCCATGAAAGGGACCTGCGACCACCAGAGCAGCCTTTCCTCTACTGAAACATTTCCTTAAGTCCTGAGTAGAAATGCAGTCCTTCATTCAGCATACAGTGAGCCCTTCCTCCTGCCGCACTTGAAGGACATTCCTGCAAAGCATATCACAGTAAGTGTCCTGTACACCTTGTGCATTTTATTTCTGGTTTAAGCTGTGCTCTTAGATCTGAGTGTCTGATAGGTCGTTCTAAACACTGCAGGAAACTGTTCTATTATGCATAAGGGAGAGATCCACATGTATTAGATATGCTTAGGAAAAAGGGTGGTTTGGGGATGATTGACCTTGGTGTGTTCTTTCTGCCATGCTTGGAAACCAGGTTAGACAAGTTGTCATTGAAAAGACACCTGTTGTTTACTGATCTGTCTTAACTGAGCAATCTTGGTGACGAGTAAGATGAGGCCTCTATTCTATCTTTCTGTCCCCAGATACCTGTTGTGTTTGCTTGATGGATAAATTAGTGAACCGCTTTGTAAATGTTTCTACACTGTTGGGTTTATTTGTAGGGACTATTGTTTTAGCACAGTGAATAATTGTGCCCCTCTTTCCCTCACAGCTGTTTCTCCAGTATTTGTACTTCCTCTACTTGAAGTGTACTGGCAATGCTACCATGACTCTCCCTGGAGTAAACCCTCCAACTGTGAGCCAGGTCAGACATCTTTTTGCCTTGTACAGAAACCTTGCATGTAATGCCAGCCCTGGAGTTCCATATAACTGATTTCTCCCTGTCATCCAAGATGAGTGGACACCATCTCTTCCCTCATGCACGCTGTTGGATTGGAGAGGGCTTCTCTGTTCAGTAGTTGACTATCTGGAGTCATAATTCTGGATTACAGAATCCCAAAGTCATCTTTGTAATTGGAAGTTTTATATCAAAAAAACCTTTCAGGAGCTGGAGGGATAGCTCAGTGGTTAAGAGCACTAACTTCTCTTCCAGAGGTCCTGAGTTCAATTCCCAGCAACCACATGGTGGCTCACAACCATCTGTAATGACATCTGATGCCCTCTTCTGGTGTGTCTGAAGACAGCAACAGTGTACTCACATAAATAAATCTTTTTTAAAAAAAAAAAAAAAAAAAAAAACCTTTCAAAAAGTAAACTTTGGGACCAGGTATGGTGGCACAGGCCTTTGATCCTAATTCTCAAAAGTCAAGAGCAGGTGAATCTCTGTGAGTTCAAGACTAGTCTGATCTACATAATGAGTTCTCATAGCTAGACTTTTGACTCAAAAAACAACCAAAAAGGGGGGCTGGAGAAATGACTCAGCGGTTAAGAGCACTGCTCTTACAGAGGTCCTGAGTTCAATTCCCAGCAAATAAATCTTTAAACAAAAAAGGGGGGGGGCAAGCTTTGCACCTCTGTTCCTCCAGCCTCGTTGCAATATCCTCTTCAACTCAAATAAACCCATTCAATAAAAACACTACTCAGTAATTAGGAAAACAAGCTGCGAGTCTATTTTGGGCAGATTTACCACTCACTACCTTTCTATTCCCCTCCTAGGAGATCCCTTATCACTTGCTGTAATAACCATTCTCCTGTTCCTATTCCTTCCTTTTCTTCCTCTCCTCTGACTCTTCTCTTCTGTTTACTCCCTGACTCCCCTTCTGTTTCCTCTCCTTTTTTTCCCCTTCTTTTCCCACCTCCTCTCCCTGTTCAATCATGTATTGACTTAACATACATCTATACAGCCCCTCTTAGAGATAACCAACATTGAGTTTCTTTTGTGGAGTTGAGCATGATGACCCACAATTTTAATCCCAGTCCTGGGAAGGCAGAGAGTGGCAGTTTGAAGCCACCCTGATCTACAGCAGAGTGGGTAATAAAACAGGGCTACACAGATAACAACCTTATCTCAAAACAAAAACCAAAAACATTTCTTTTGTGTCTGAAAATACTGTCTCATATTACAATATCATACTACAGACAGTGTCTGGCCTGGTGCATTAGTCTTCACATTCCCACAAGAAAAACACTGAGTGAAACAGGCATGCATTTTCAGTTTTCAGAATTCCAGATTACCTTTCCAAACAGTTGTGATGGGGACTAACCCTGAAGCTTGGGGCTATAGTTTCCACATCTGCCCACATCTGTCCACACCTGCTATTATTGTCAAACTTCTTACTCTTACTAATCAGGTAGGGAATGGTGTTGCCTTGTTATTCTTTGTATTTCTTTGACAGGTGATGCAGTAGTTTTTTGTTTTGTTTTTTGTTTGTTTTTTTGGTTTTGTGTGTGTGTGAGGTATCCATCTTTCTGTGGTATTTCTTGTTTTGGGGGGTATAAACAGTCCCTGTGTATTGAGTAAACTTCAACTCATTCTTTGATGGTTTCATGTGTTCATACAGTGATTTTAGTCCTTTTCTTCCTGTTACCCTCTTCCTCTCTTTTGCTGAAATCCTTTCTTTCTGAGCCATTTCACTTTCATGTCCGAGTGTGAGAATCTGTTAGGGCTCCTTCATGAGCATGGATGGAAGTCATCTACTAGATCAGGAACTGCTTTCCAGTGGCTATTCCATGGGGTAGACCCCTCAATCAACTGGGAGTTGCTGGTAGTCCAGTCCCTCGGGAAGGTTATTTTCTTATTTTTGTTTGATCTTTTGAGGTAGAATCTCACTCTAGAGTTTACACTGAGCTTGAACTCTCAAGTGGTAGGATCTACTTTGGTGCCCAGAGTTTCATAGAGCTAATACTCCCTTACAAGTAGAAACCACTTTCATAATACGTCACTGTCCTCAGACACACCAAAGGGCATCAGATGGTTGTGAGCCACCATGTGGTTGCTGGGAATTGAACTCGGGATCTCTTGACCACTGAGCCATCTCTGTGTATTTCCTAGAACATTTGGCAGTGTGGAACTGTGCAGCACACTTGTGGAAGTGCATATTTTACTTGCATTATATTCTCTTTAGTATCAGTGATGCTATGTCTGTGATACACAGCATTCCTATGTCTGTAGAAGGTAAATAGGTTTTTTCTTGTTATTACAGATAATTATTTTCTAAAAGTAGTATTTTGTCTTCTCGTTCTGTTGGTGAGACTGTCTCACTGTGGCCCAGCTGGCCTGGAGCTCACACCAGTCATCCTGCAGTGTTGAGTCACAGATAAGTGCCACCACACCTGAGAAAACGAGCTTTCGGTGCTAAGTGCTGCTTTAGATCTGATCCGATTGTCTCATCACTGACTAATGTTATCCTTACAAAGTATAAAAGCAGGAAAATGACATTTATGTTCTTAGAAATTATTCCATCTCTAAGCTGAGGGGTGGTGGCACACACCTTTAATCCCAGCTCTTTGCAGAGGTAGAGGCAGGCAGATCTTTAGTCTGTCAGCATAGTGAGTTCCGGGATAGCCAGGGCAACATAGTGAAACCCTGTCTCAAAAAAAAAAAAAAAAATTGTTTTTGTTTTTGTTTTGTTTTGTTTGAGACCATGAAGGACATGAATTAATAAATTAATCTTTTGTATTTATCTCCAGATTATGGATTGGATATGCCTACTTCTAGATGCTAATTTTACTGTCGTCTTAATGATACCAGAAGCAAAAAGACTTTTGCTTAATCTTTACAATTTTGTGAAATCTCAGGTTTGTGGTTATTTAATATTTTTCTGTTTTATTTTGAGTGAGGTCTGTGTTTGTGTGGGTGGGTGTATGCCAAAGCATGAATCCGAATCGTGGGTTAGAGCATATCCTGCAAGGTCCAAGGGATAACGTCTTGTTTCTAGCAGTTTCTTGTCTCAAACAAAAGACAAATAAAAAAAACTAATTGGGAACTGGAGAGATAGCTCAGTGGTTAAGAGCAGTGACTATTCTTCCAGAGGTCCTGAGTTCAATTCCCAGCAAACACATAGTTACTCATAACCACCTATAATGAGATCTGGTGCCCTTTTCTGGCCTGCAGACACACATGCAGGTAAAATGCTGTGTACATAATGAATAAATAAATAAATCTTTTAAAAAAAAAAACCTAATTGGGCATGAGTATAATCCATACAACTTACCCTTAAATTTTGCCTATGAAGAGGTGGGAGTCAGCTCATGGAGGAGGGAACAATACATACTTAAGACCCATGATTATTCCAATACCAGAAAACATGTTTTTGGAAGAAGCACTAGTAGTTATTGGAAGGTGTGCCGTATGTGGAGTTCCAGTACAGTAACTCTACATCCCTGTCTTCCTCAGATCTCCATCTATTCTGAGCTCAACAAGATTGAAGTCAGTTTCCGGGAGCTACAGAGATTAAATCAGGAGAAGAGCAGCAGAGGACTGTACTCCATTGAAGTTCTGGAACTCTTCTGACAGCCAGAGATGTAGTCCTGGCTGTCCTGGAACTGAATATATAGACCAGGCTGGCCTCAGACTTACAGAGATCCACCTACCAGACTGCTGGATTAAAGGTGTGGATTTTTTAAAAAATATGAATCCACCTGTTCATCCAGGGATGAAAATTTTGTTTGTATCCATCTCTCTCAGTGTCCAGAAAGAAATGTGAATCCCTGGACCATCGCATCCCACCATTCCTTGGTGTGCTCCGGGTTCCTGAGAAATCACTTCTAGGTTGCAGGCATCACTGGAAGGATGTCATGAAAGTTTTTTAAACATGGAATTGAGCTGGTTTTAAGTAAACTTATTTGTGTACTGATAGAAGTCTAATTTCTTATCATGCATTTTGAATAGTTTTTCTTTCAATAAAAGAAGCAAACCATCTCTGAAGAGGATCTAAGGAGAGTGTGTGTCGGTCAGAAGCTCTTCCAGTCATCTGTGTCATGGAGCACTCAACCCCAAGCCGCCTCTCCTCCTCTCTCAGGGCTTGAGAAATTCCCTCTTCAGCATGATGTCTAAGATGAACTGTGACAAGGATATGGTAAAGAATGGTTTAAATTATGAAATGTTATTACCAAATAATGAAAATGTCTCTCTCTTTTTTTTTTTTTTTTTTTTTTTAAATGTTTTTCTGAGGCCAATGATCCAAGTTCGGTGGGTGCACATGGCCACAAACTCTGTAAGCCTGTTGACTTGCATTGATCCCTGGAATCCATGGGAAGTGGGAAGGAGAGTGACAGTTTACCAAGAGTTATCTCTGCCCTCCACAAACACTACCCACACCTTCAGTCCCAGCACTGGACTAGAAGCAGACTAATCTCAGTAGGTTTGAGATCAGTTTGAGATAGTTAGTTCCAGGACAGCAAGAGCTACATAGTGAGGCCCTGTTTCAAACCCTCCGGCCAAAATAAAATCCTTATAGGCTGAGTGGTGCCCACGGTTTGCGTGCAGGACAAATCAATGTCTGATCTATGAACCCCTCTATATGGAATCTTAGGAAAAGCCTTCATCTTAGGTAAGCTTGAGTCACAGCTGTGACAGAAACACGTGTTGGCATAATGTTACTGTGTACTGTAATTCAGATGCTGATTTTTCTGCCCCCATAAGGTTACAATCCTTATTCTAAGTATTCTAAGCTCATCAGCCAGTGACTGGTCAGGGAAGAGAGCAGGGCAGGACTTCCTCCCAGCGGGGAAGGGGGCAGGAGAGAAAAGAAGTGGAGAGGAGCCATGGGAAGAGGAAAGGAAAAAAGGGGGGAGAGAGAAGCCAAAATATTGCACCTTTTACGTGCTATGTGCCTTTATGTCACAGCAACTTCAGTTAATCAAGTGTTTTGAGTTTGTTCACTATAACCCTGGCTGTCCAAGAACTTAGAATAGTCCAGGCTGGCCATGGGCACAAGATCCCCTGCCTCTGCTTCTTGCCTTGCACAGGTTGTTTTCAGCCCACATGTGGAATTGGCTGTGAACCGCCTGACTTAAGTGCTAGGAACCAACACGAGGTCCTGAGAGAGCACTTCTTGCTCTTCAAGTCATGTTTGTTTTTTATAACTTGTGGTTTAGTTGTACGAGAGGATGGCTTCTGTCATAAATGTTAACTTGTCAAGAGTCACAAAAGCCAGGCATGGTGGCTTTTGTGACTAATCCCACCATTTAGAAGGTAGAAGCAGGAAGGTTAGGTGATCCTGGGCTACAGAGCAAGTTAAAGGCCAGCCTGGTTTACATGTTACACTTTTTGTCAGAAAAGTAAACAAAACCAAATATAGATATACCCAAAAAAGATACTCCATGTCACTTGAACCCAGCTTCCGTGTAGTGGTCTTATTAAATCTTGAGACGAATTTTGATAATTTGGTTTATAAATATTGATGGAAGCAAATTCTAATTGCAGTTAAGTTACTTAGTTTAGGAATCAAGTAAAGATTTTTTAAGGATATACAGACAGATAGTGACTGAAAGGCTGAATTATTCAAAACAAGTACTGTGCCTTCCTCTTCCAGTCACAAGACCCAGGACGGCAGGTGCACCATGGTGTGTGGTAAATGGCTGTCAGCCCTGAGTGCTCTATGTGTTGCAGTCAAACACCAGGGCTGGAGTAATGGCTCAGTGGTTTAAAAGTTTAGTTCCTAACAACCCCCTCAGGCTTCCTCTCTGCTGACCTCTGTGGACAGGGCTCATATGCAAATACATACATAGACTTATGTAATATAAAAGTAAAATACTGTTTTTAAGACGGAGCTATGGCTCCACTGGTAGTGTTTACCTCGGAGGCATGAAGCTCTGATCTAATCCCCAGCCTTGCATGACAGAGATCATGAAGGAAGATGGTGCATGCCTTAGCTGCACAGTGAGTTTGAGGGCGGCCCCAGTGAGACCCCATCTCAAAAGAAAAAATGAGAAATTGGAACTTCAATATGGGGTTGGAGCCACCTTATTTAGCTGAGTATTTTTAAGCACCTCCTAAGTCAGAGTGATAGAGTAAGAGATCCCTGCCTCTCCATAGAGACCACCTGCGGAGTCAACATCCCCATGTTTGTCTCTGAAGCCCTGTGCTCTTGATGGCATTGGTACTTGGGTGCAGCTGAAGGAGAACTCTACAGCGTCTCCAGTCTGACTGAATCAGCAGGCTTTCCAGAGGATGCTGGGGTCTGACGGGAGATTGCCAGGGTTTCACTAGCTAATTAACCGGTGCCTACGTGTAGCCTGGGTTAGCCTCAAACTTAATCCTCCTACCTCAAAGTCCAGAGTGCTGGGATTACAAATGGCTACCACCATTCCTGGCTGCTAGTCAGCCTTTAAGAAGTCTTTTAGGGCCGGGGATGTGGCTCGATGGTAAAGCATTTGCCTAACATACGTGAGACTCCAAGTGCACATATACCCCAGCACCACAAAAGCAAGTAAGTAGGAAAAAAGAGTTGCCCTGCTTTTGTTCATTCCTGTCTCAAGCCTGTGCTGACAGCTATGAGGCGTCAATGGATTTGCATTTAGAGTGATAGTTGCAAAAATACCGTTAGAAAACAGAGCTAGGCGCTGAGTGGATAAGGGTTAGTCGGCCAGGAGTACTGGAAGGATTCAGAAGTAAATGCTGCTCTCTTGTAGCCCCAGCACTTGGAAGGTGGAGGTAGGAGGCTTAGGAGTTGAAGGTCATCATTGGCCACAGAGAGGCAAAACAAACCTAACAAGTTAATAAAATTGAAACTTGGATAACTGACGGATCAGATTGTTTTTGGAGTGAATGTGCCGCTTCTGGGGTGTCTTGGCTCCTTTTTCTGTTGCTGTTCTGACAAAATTAAGGAAAGGGTGTCCATTTTAACTCACAAGGTAAGGAAGGCCTGGTGGTACAGTGTATGTGGTGGGTGCGGGGTCAGCAGGAGTGTGAAACGGATGGTCACGTGGTATCCACAGTCAGGAAACAGGTGAGTGTTGCTCTCAACTCTCTTTCTTCATGGATGCAGAAGTGCTTGATTGTGATGATCCCATCCACAAGTAAAACCACACAGAAGCCCTTCCAGCAACAATTAACTTGATTAAGGTGATCTCATGCAGGCCAGTACCCAGAGCTTCTAAATCCTATGTGGTTGACAACAAACCCATTAGGCGGGGTGAATGTTGCTGCTGAAACCCGGATTAAGCTTGGTTACTCTGATAACTCAGTCTTCTTTTTCTTTCTTTGAAGTGTTATGAAGCTCACATTTACAGTAAAGATATTAACATCTAGTTCCAAGTTTAACACATTGAACTATAGGCCAAATCCATCTATATTTTTTAAAGATGAAGGAATTAGAGTTACATAGACATGTCTTTTTGTTTTTCAAGACATTAAGTTAGGTCTGGAGAGCAGAGAAGTAGAAAGTCCAAATGTCAGGGGAAGCATGCTGAAGATAGCTGAGCCAAGCATCTGAGTCCAGCCCCTGTGACCTGGGGCCAAGAGTTGCACCAGAGACACGTGGTATCATGAACTCCAGTTCTCAACCTGAGGCTTGGGACGACTTTGGCAAGCCTCTACGTCCAAACATTTACATCTTGACTCAACAGTAGCAAAATTGAAGTTATGAAATAGCAACAAAGCTTTTGGTTGGGGACAGGTCACCACAACATGAGGAACTGTATTAAAGGGTCTCAGCAGTAGGAAGGTTGAGAAGCACTGAGCTAGTGGAGCAAACCAGAGGAAACAATAAGCATAGTTCCTCCCAGGGCTCCTCGCCTGTCCTAACCTCCCAAATAAACTCTGGTGTAAGATGGTTTGGTTTTCCAGAACAGGTTTCTCTGTGTAGCCCTAGCTGTCCTGGAACTCACTCTGTAGACCAGGCTGGGATCAAAGGTGTGTGCCACTATGAAAAGGAAAAGCTCTCCCAAAAAGGAAAGTGAGCTAGTGAGCTGAGGAGAGAGCTCCAGAAGCAGTTTTTGTTTTGAGAATCTCATTTTATAACCCAGGCTGCCCTTGAACTCTGGGCCTCTGCCTCTGTGAGCATGGGATTACAGATGATGCTCTGTGAGCCCATGCAGCCAGACCAATATTCTTTTTTTTTTTTTTTTTTTTTTTTTTTACATAGCACCCCTCCCTACTCATCACTCCAAGTAATTCTTTTTTGAATTTTGAGCTCATCTTTCCAGCCCTCTTCCTTAGTTGTAAGTCCTGGCCATAGCTCTGCCCCAGTAACACAAGAATTATGGCTCAAGGCATAATTCTCTCACTAGCCTCCTGAGCTGCTCTCGGCAATTTGCTCTCTAGGTTCAGGCTGCAATGAACCTGATAAAACAGAAGAAGGAGTGGAAATAAAAGGACTAGAGAAATGGCTCAGTGGTTAAGAGCACTGACTGCTTTCCCAAAGGTCCTGAGTTCAGTTTCCAGCAACCACATGGTGGCTCACAACCATCTGTAATGGGATCAGATGCCCTCTTCTGGTGTGTCTGAAAAAATGTTACAGTGTATTCACATTAAATAAATAAATACATACATACATACATGCATACATCCGTAAGAGGGAGGGTGGGGGAGCTGACTCAGCTGATAACACATCATTAGTCACTGGAACTCAGAGAAGCCAATGGTGGTATATACAATAATCCCAGTGCTGGGGAGGCAGAGACAAGTGGATCTCTGATGCTCAATGGCCAGGCTGTCTGTCTATTGTCTTAATCTGAGAAGCAGGCCAGGGAGAAACCCTGTCTCCAAAAAAAAAAAAAAAAGTATCCTTAGAAATAGCAAAGATGGTTCTCTGCACACATATGCACTTAGATACATTGTATGTACCCACACAAACACATGCACTTACATCTCATACACACAGGCACACACATACACATATGCAGTTATTTCAAATTAAAAATAGTGAACCATAAATGTAATCCCAACCCAAGAGGCTGGGCACATCCTGCCAGCCCCTTGTTTACAGCTCCTCTAAATCAACAACAGCAGCAGAACACCTGCCAACACCAGCCTGGGCTGTGATATCAGTAGGGGAGCGATTGTCTCACAGTTTCAAGGCCCTGGGTGCAGCTCAGCCCATCACTCTCCGTTTCTCAGAATTAGCTCACCCCCCCACCCCCCTCGTGGGTCTTACCATTTACTTTCACTTTGTAGCTGAGGTAAGCAAGATCCAGAGAGGCCCAGTAACTTGCACGATGGACGAGCTAAGACAGGGCTCTTCATACTTAACACTTTGTGTGTGGCCTGCCTTCTCGATGCCTTTCTTGTCTTCCCTCACCCACCCACCCCCCTCATCCCCCATCCCCTTCCCACTTCCCAACCCCCTCCCCCCCAACTCTACCCACTGCTCAGAAGGTTACAGCACAAAAACAAAAAACTCTGATCTCTGATGGGCTCATCCTGGAGCCTGCCTTTGGGAATAAACTGCTTCTACATTTGCTGATCATGTGACCAAGCCATTAATGCACTTCCAAGATGCCCCAAGATAGGCCAAGAGGAGACTGAGGGCTGATTCTGTCTGCTCAGCATCCAAAATTACCTCAATGCCGGGAAATCCAGAAGCTCTGGACCTTCCAGCTTCCACCGCTGCCTCCCCAGTGACTCACAGATGCAGTTTCCAGCTTGGGAAAGGAATGGCGGCTATTGAAGCCACGAGAGGCAGAAGAAGAATCCAACCTGGCATCTTTCCAGGGGCCAGGCATCCCTAGTGTCTTCCTGACAGCATCCACACCCAGTTACACTCTGACTCCTGGAAGCATTTTCTCTCTCTTTCCCTTCCCCCTCCCTCTCTCCCTCCCCCCCCCCAATCTGGAAAGGGTATGTACTGATAAACCCAGGATGGCCCCTGATAGGGGCAGGAAGAGAAAGGAAGGAATCTCTCTGCTTTCTGTCCTGTAGGCTAATCCTCAGGAGCTTTGGCTCACTAGCTCTCTGCAGTGAAAGCTGTGAGCTAAAGCAGTTGATGTAGAGATAAAGCCATCTCTAAACCCTTCTTTGCATTGTAGGCAAACAATGGAGGATTGTCTCTGTTAACCACTTTGCCTACACAGGCATTGCAAGAAGTGTCTTTTAACCTTCCTCTTTGTGGCTAGAGTAATGTCATGGTACAGAGGATATGGTACTTCCCACACAAGCATAAAGATCTGAGTTCAAGTCTCCAGAACCCACATAAACTGGGTGCAGAGACACGCATACACATCCCAGTGTTCCTCCCTGGGGAAGAGAGGAAGAATCAGAACCCTTGGAGGACAGCTCAGAGGGCAGCTCCTGAGTGCACCAACCAACAACAAAGAAGCTGCTTCTAACAGGAAGGTGTAAAGACACCCAAATTCATCAGACCTCTACTGAGCACTGTGGCACACAAGCTCACGTGCACACATCATTCAGACACACAAAAAAAAAAAGGGAAGAAAACTGCACTTCTTGAAGCCTGAAGATGCACTTTCATGTTCGTGACTACACAGAGCGCCTCGCACCTCCCCAGCTGGGGTTCTCCCCCTACATTCTCCGCAGGAGCCATGTACTCTGTGGAATAAGTTCATGAGCTGCTTGGGAATGTTACATCCTCTTCGGAAACCATCACTGATGAGAAGTAACTCCAGAGTTTATGAAATGGAAACGCTGGCTTAGCACATCCACCAGGGCACCTCAGTGACACCATGTAATGCTATTTTTTAAAAGATGTATATACAGTATTCTGCCTGCATGTAAGCCTGCAGGCCAGAAGAGGGCATCAGATCCCATTACAGATGGTTGTGAGCCACCATGTGGTTGCTGGGAATTGAACTCAGGACCTCTGGAAGAGCAGCCAATGCTCTTAACCACTGAGCCATCTCTCCAGCCCTCAATGCTATTTTTCAATTGTATCCTCTTATAAATGAGTTAGCGTCTGATGTCACGAAGGAGGCATACAGTAGGAATGACTGACACCTCCTAATTGGTATTCCTTTTTTAAAGTTTTATTTGTCACTGGTGTGTGTACGTGCGCGTGCATGTATGTAAGGTAAACCGATACATGCGAAGAATGTCATGAGCAAACAAAACCAGAGCTCAGTGCTCGTCTCCCACTGTCTGCGGGGTCATATTCATACTCCTTCATCACAGGTCCTTTCACGGTTGCTATATCTAAACATCCTTTCTCCTGTGTCTGCTTCAGGAAAACATTCTTTCACATGCCTGCTTTAGCAAGACATGCTTTCACCTGTGTGACCCAGCAAAACATCATTTGACATAACTAACTTTCCAAAGAACTAGAAGTTTCCACTTCACATGAGAATGCCTACACACATTCACCAGAAACACCGCGAGGGGGTAGGAGCCATAGGACATGGAAAATCTGCCAAGGAAAGCTACAGGCAGCAAGCTAGCCAATCCAAGAGGGAAGCCATGCAGGCTGCAGACAGAAAGGATGTAGGATTAGACCACCTGAACCTGTGGCTTTCCCAGCATGAATTGAGCACCCCCTCCCAAAACCCCTTTCCCTACCCCCTTCCCAACACCCCTCCCCTTCCCAGCACACACACACACACACACACACACACACACACACACAGTGTTCAGTCTTGCTTTCCTGAGCACCTTCTTTGCTTTTCCTTTTTTTTCCCTCTTTTGGGAATGATAATGCTTATTCTGTGTTGCTCAGTCTTTGCATTACATGGCTTTTTTGAAATGTTGTTTTGAAGGTGCCCAAAATTAACAATTTGCATTGAGTCTCTTCTCGGGGGAGGCTTTGGGCTCAGAGGTATAAGGAGTCAAATTCTTAAGACTTTAAAGGCCCGGGGGGGGGGGAGCAGAATATAAAGATACTTTGCTCTGTGAGCTGGCCATGGCCTTTGGGAGCCAGAGATGGGCTGTTCTGGGTTAAATTGTATATGTCTCTCTATTGCTGCAATGCTCCATCCTGGAGGGAGAAGGGAGGGGGGAGGGAGGCTACAAAGGCTGGAAGTAAAGGAAGCTTAGAGGGCTCAGAAGAAAGGTCCCTGGAGTGCTGTAGATAGTAAACAATTGACAGGGAAGAAAAAGGACTTTGGAACCCACCTACCTACAAGTTACACAGTGAACTGAGCCGGGCAGCCTCTGCCCCCCCCTCTACCGTGGGATTTTATGTCCTGTGCCCCCATATTTCTGTGAGTTACCCCAAAACTCATTGAGTCATGAAGCCAGACTTGAAAGGAAGTGTTTGGTCTGTCTTTAGTGCCCTGTCTGAGATGAAGAGACTTTGGCTCACATCTCCCCAGGCGCAATCACCAACAATGCTGACACTGTTGTATGTGTGGGAAGGAAGGAAGGCATTAGTTGAGGCCTAGCCAAAGGCAGTAGCTTTTACCTTTTGTTAGAAATAAGTTCTGGGTTGCAAAGACAGGGACCACCACTCCAAATGAAGTTTGGACAAAGCAAAACTTTACTCTTGACCAAGAAATGTGCTAGGGACTGTGCCAGAAATGCTGGCTCGGTGATTAAGATTGCTGACTGCTCTTCCAGGGGACCCAGGTTTAATTCACAGTGTCCACAACCATCTACAACTCTGGTTACTATTCCTTCGAGACATGGTTTCTCTGTGTAGCCCGGGCTGTCCTGTAACTCACTCTGTAGACCAGGCTAGACTCGAACTCAGAGATCTGCCTGCCCCTGCTTCCTAAGTGCTAGGATTAAATGTGTGCAGTACCACTGCCAGGCTAGGTCTTAAATTTTAATTAGTGTTTAAGAGACCTATAAAACAAAATGCTTCTGCTCTGTAAGCCCCACTTGCCCAAGGGATGATCGTTCCTTTCGGATAACTTAGCCTTGTGGGTTTTGCCTTTATAACCCCTGGCTAACGTAATCTGACACTATATTCTGAGAATCTTCAGTAAGGATCTGACCAGTGTCCATCATCCTGGTTAGTATTTAATAAAACTTGCTTCAAATTCAGCTCAAAAGTTGTGGTAAATAAATAAATCTTAAGAAAAAAAAGTTAAACAAAATAAACAGACAAAAAAACCACCAAATTTCTGGCCTGTGGTTACGAGTCTGTTGTGGGCAGAACTTGAACTCAGATCCTCCCTAAGAGCAACAGAGAATGAAGTCACATGATGAGTGGGTGGTATTTTGGGCAGTGCGCACACCTGTGTGGCATCTCAGGCCTTCACTGCTGCCTTGAGTCTAAACACATATGCATTTTGTACTTTGCATGCCTTAATATCACACAACACAGGGCACTCTGAGCAGGACGGGTGATGTCTTCAAGTGATCGGCTGAGCTTGCAAAAGCTAGCATCTGGGCCTGCTAGCTGTTGTCCTTTCTTCCTAAAAGGAAGCCACACCTACACCTGGTGTGTAGTGCCACTCCTCCTAGACAATCATATGCAATTCTGCCCTAACTACACTTGGACTCTCTGAGGGACTAGCGGATGTAGATGGGGAAGGACATTGGGTGGTGACTTCATCTCCACAGCCATGGGAGAGCCATGATCCATGTTGGGTGCAGACCTTCCAGTGCTGCTTGCTGCTTTCTGATCTCCCTCCCATAAACTCCCACCCACACTCTATGAGCAACCCTAATAATTACATTGGTTCTCCGGGGTGAATTTTAGTGGAATAGAACTTTGGATTGTCATTGGAACCTTATAGGCATTGCTAGTGTCCCACCCCAATCAGAGTAAAAATTATCTCCCCAAATTTAGATGAATGGTTCCTGACTGAGCACCTCGGCTCAGATTTGAATGATCAAATTATCAACTATTTAAATTATAATGTTTCTATTGCATACACAAAGTTTCCTTCTCAAGATTTATTTATTATGTATACAGCATTCTGCCTGCATGTATACCTGCAGGCCAGAAGAGGGCACCAGAACTCATTATAGATGGTTGAGAGCCACCATGTGGTTGCTGGGAACTGAACTCAGGACCTCTGAAAGAACAGTGCGTTTAAACTCTAAGCCATCTCTTTATCCTAGTTTTCTTCTCTAGTAGAAATATAATGGGTTAAGTTCAGAACCCCCCCAACCATTCCTCAGCACATAGATATCAAATCACTGTATGGTTATATTATATCATATTGTGTTCAAATGCTTAATTTAAGGCTGGAGAGATGACCCAACCCTTAAAGGCTAGGCTCACAACCAAAAAGGTAAGTTGCTTAATTTAACTTTGAATATTTATTGGTGTGCTTATTTATTTATGGTGTATGGGCAGAGAGCTATATGTGTGCCGCAGCACCCACGTGGAGGTCAGAGGGCAGCTTAAATAGTTTTTTCTTGCAATTTGTGGTTTCTCTCTTTCCATTATGTAGATTCCAGGAGTAAAATTCAGTTTGTTGGGTTTGGCAAAAAGATTTACCTGCTAAGTCATTTTACTGGCCTAAAAATGTTCCATGTTAAATGCCTTTAATACTAGCACTTGGGACATAGAGGCAGGCAGATTTCTATGAGTTTTGAGGTCAGTCAGGGCTACACAGTGAGACCCTATCTCAAAAAAATAAAATAAATATATTTATGATTTATTATCAATTGTCTTAGTTGCTTTTCTATGGCCATGCAAAACACTATGACCGAGGGGCTTATAAAACAAGAAAACATTTAATTTTAAGACTCACAGTTACAGAAGTTTAGAGTTTGTGGCTATTATTGTTGAATGCATGACAGCATCAGGCAGGCAGGGCTAGACAGGCTTTTGGCACCTTTAGGCCCCTCCTCCAATAAGACCACACCCCTAGTCCTTCTCAAACAGTTCTACCAACCACCTGCAACTCAAGTTCCAGGAGACCCACTGCTATCTTCTGGCTTCTACAAGCACCTTCATACTTGTGGTGCATGGAGACTCACTCAGGCACAAACACACACACACACACACACACACAAGCAATTTTAAAATAGTAAATTAAAAATATTTTTCAAATATGTTGAGAACCAAGATCAACTTATACACCTAGCTATATACCTAATTTAAAATCATGTATACATAGTTTACATAAAATTTCCTCAGGTGAAAGTGGGGGGCACCTTAAAATGGAAAAGTTTAAGAAGCTATTTTAATTACCCACAGGTTACTTTTTAATTTTTATTTATTTATTTTATGTATGGGTACACTGTAGCTGTCTTCAGACACACCAAAAGAGACCATCTGATCCCATTACAGATGGCTGTGAGCCACCATGTGGTTGCTGGGAACTGAATTCAGGACTTCTGGACAAGCAGTCAGTGCTCTTAACCACTGAGCCACCTCATCAGCCCCACAGGCTACTTTTTTAAAATTTATTTATTTTGGGCTGGAGAGATAGCTCAGCATATAAGAGCACTGGCTGTTCTTCTAGAGGTCCTGAGTTCAATTCCCAGCAACCACATGGTGGCTCACAACCATCTGTAATGTGAACTGATGCTCTCTCCTGGTGTGTCTGAAGACAGCGACAGTGTACTCAGATAAATAAAGTAAATAAATCTTTTTTAAAATTTACTTATCTTGCTTTCTTGAGCCAGGTAGACCAGGGTGTCCTAGAACTTATGGAGATGTGCCTGCCTCTGTCTCCTAAGTGTGGGAGCTAAAGGCCAGCCTGGAATAAGGAGCTGCGACAAAAGGAAAAGTTCCCCAATAAAATAAACTTTTAAAGCCAGATGCGGTGGCGCCTGCATTTACTCCCATGTACACAGGAGCCAGAGGCAGAGCCAAGAGGATATTGCGGCTAGCCTGGGCTACACCGAGAAACCCTGTCTTGGGAAAAACAAGAAAGAAAGAAAGAAAAAATCAAAGAAGCAAACAATAAAACAGCCAACTGCATAGTTACACTCTTTGTCTTTGTCTCCAGCAACTTGGTCACACATTGAAGGGCCAGTAGCACCCCTGCTGCTGCCACCTGCGTACCGTATGGCAGCTCATCTTGCTAGGTCTTTCTTTCTTTCTTCCTTCCTTCCTTGAGATTTATTTGTTCGTCTTTATGTTTTTATGTTCGTAGGTATCTTGTCACCTTGTGTAATTAGGCACAATGTGCATGCAGTACCCAGACGGACCAGAAGAGGGCGGTTGACCAATCGCTGTGCAAGCTTACTAGCTCCCACCCCTTTTTAAAATTTTGAATCTTCTTTTATTTTATGCATACGGTGTTTTGTCTGCTTGTGTGTCTCTGCAACCATGAATATGCAGTGCCTTTGGAGACCAGAAGAGAGCTTCTGATCCCTCTGGAACAGGAGTTTCAGGGTTTTGTGTGGTTGGGGGGTTTGTTTTGTTTAGCTTTTTGTTTTTCCAAGACAAGTTTCTCCCTGTAGCCCTAACTTACTCTGTAGATTAGGCTGGCCTTGAACTCATACAACTCTGCCTGCCTCTGCCTCCTGAGTCCTGGGAATAAAAATGCACACCACCACCACCAATGCTGTTAACCACTGAGCCACTATCTCTCCAATTTTTTATTTTATTTTATTTATTTATTTATTTATTGGAGACGATATTTCACTGTGTATCGCTGGTCTGGAACTCTCTTTGTAGGAAAGGCTGGCCTCAAACTCACAGAGATCTTCCAGACTCTGTCCCCCCAGGGCCTAAAGCTGCTTGGCACCACACCCTGCTTCCTGTCAGCCTCTCACACCCGCATTGCCTGAATCCATCTAATGAAGAGACAATTCACTAGAGTTTTGGGGAAGTTGGGTGTAGTTGGCCCTGGATCTCTAGCCCAGCTCTGTGGACTCTTAAGTCCCTGCTGAGACTAGAAACTAGAAGTGTCTAGCTAAGAGGGATTTGATCTTAAAGTCTCAGCTTCTTAAAGGGCCCATGTCCTCTGCAAACCCATCTGCCAACAGATGATGCTTCTGGTAAATCTGTTAGTCTGACTTTAGATTTTTTTTTTTTTATTAGATACTCTGTATTTACATTTGAGATGTTATCCCTTTACCCTGCCCTGCTCCCACCCCCCTTCCCCCTCCAGTAGACTTCATAAAGGTGCACTCCCTTCTAATCCCCCTCTCCACCCTATTGCCTTCTCTGATTTTAGATTCTAATGTCGTGTTTACTAAAGCAGATGGTTTCTCTGCCTCTTCACTGTGTCCTTCCTGGTTCCTGATCTCTGACCAATCATCTTCATGAACTGGGCACTGGCCCTTAGGCATAGGCAGTGTCCTTTGGGTGCCCAGTTCAGGCCTCCGATCTCTCTCCTGCCATCCCCAGAGGTACTAAATTATCTCCAAATAAAGACTCCATTTATCAACCACTGAGCACACATGGAGAGACCCAATGCTCCAGGTGCATATGTAGCAGAGGACGGCAGTGTCTGGCATCAATGGGAGAAGAGAGAGGCCTTTGGTCCAGCGAAGGCTCATTTTCTCAATGTAGGGGAATGCCAAGGCACTGAGGTGGAGAGGGTGATTAAGAAAGGGAGCACCTTCATGGAAACAAGTGGAAGGGGAGGAGAAGGGAGGGGAAATGAAAGGGGATAACATTGGAAATGTAAATACAGGGAATTTGCAATAAAATAATTGAAAAAAGACTCCATTTATCAAGCTTCCTGCATCATTCTACTTGGAGCATGCTCTTTCCTTTTTTCTTCCTTCCTTCCTTTCTTTTTTTCTTTCTCTCTTTGTCATTTGTTTGTTTTGTTTTCCTGAGGCAGGGTTTCCCTGTGGGGCCCTGGCTATCCTTGAACTCCTCTGTAAACCAGGCTGGCTTCAGCAATCCCCCTGCCTCTGTGGTGGGACTGAAGACATACACCAACATGCCCAGCTCTTCTGGGCTTTCAACCTATCCTGATTAGCTGGAAGTGTAGGTTATGCCTTTGGGCAAGGCCGCTTTTATCCAGGCCCACTACTATAGAGTTGAGGAGTCCTTTCTTGTCATCTCTCTGATACCGCCAAGGCCTGAAAGCACCAAAGCCTTAATCACTTTGTGGGCGGGCATAAGTCTGATATCAGAATGCAGGGGTGGGGCAGCCTGCCTGCAGGGAGAGTCCTGGCAAAGAACCAAGGCTAGCTGGTGGTTCATGCCTTTAATCCCAGCAGAGACAGGTGGATCCCCATGGCCTCTGCTAACTATAGAATTGGAATAGTGTGTGTATTGGGAGTTCCATGTCAGCCAGTGCTACACAGAGAAACCCTGCTCAAAACAAACAAACAAACAAAAAGCAGAAAAATGTAACCATCAGAGAAGATCCCACCCAGAGACTGACAGGCAGGCAAAGCTGTCCTGTGCTCTCTGACAGACCCATAGACTGAGGCTGTGCTGTTTTCAAAATATGTAAGTGGAACTCTCTCTCTCTCTCTCTCTCTCTCTCTCTCTCTCTCTCTCTCTCTCTCTCTCACACACACACACACACACATCAACATACTCTGCCACTCAGACAGAGTGAAAGACTCACTTTCAGTCCTGTGCCTAAAACAATTTGCTCTGCAGGCAGATCTTGCAGATTCTCCTTATCTTTAGCCTAGGGACTTAGAAAGCTCAGGCCGAGGATGCAGGGTTCCAGATGGCTGGGTCAGAGACAAGGCTGGCTAAAGGTGTCAAGCCCCACCCTACATGCTCACTTGGGGCCTACTCTTATACTGGATACTGCCTTCTCATGCAATGAACTCATTTCCCAGGACCAGCTGGTTTCTCTGGTTCTGTTTTGTTTGGTTGTTTTGAAAGAGCTGGGCTTTAGAGTGAGAGAGCTTGTCTCAAAAAATTGAGGAGGAGGATTGAAAAGGAAAGTTGGTGGGATTAGTTCTCTCCAGGCTACAGGACCATCTAAGTCAAGTTCAGGGTCTTGGATGATCCTTGGTGGCAGGTAGAGCAGTGTCCTGTGTCCAGGTTCCCAAGCTGGGCGCTTACTGTTCCCGTGGACGAGGCTGTCACAGACTCCTTACTGTGAGTGGGCTTGGATATCTACCCATTGCATTGATGATGATGGTGGTGGTGGTGATGGCTGTGGAGAATGGCTCAGGCCAGCCCTAGTAAATCTGTCATGGCTGCAAAGATCACATTGCTTTTGGTGGGGGCTCTCCTGTCATTGAGCAGCCATCCCAAGATCTCTCATGGAGTATCTGACAGACAGCTGTGGCAGCTCAGCTGGAAATGTGGGAATCAAATGTGTCTCCTCAAGGGTTAGGGAACATTGTGGAAGAAAGGGTGGTAAGAATGTAAGAGCCAGGTATGGAGAGGAACTCTATGTTCCAGACATGACAGGACCGTGGCACTCAGGAATTCACTGCAGCTATGGTGGCCTGCGCAAGATCAAGGCAGCAAGACCACTTATTGGGGGTGAAGGGAGGAGAGGATGATGAGAGAAGATGTGTTGGGATGGGGTCCAGAGAAAAAGGGGTATAAATGGGGATGGACTGGATTAAGATACATTGTGTATGTGTATGAAAGGATTTTTTGTTTGTTTTTCTGAGACAGGGTTTCTCTGTATCCCAGGCTGTCCTAGAACTTACTCTGTAGACCAGGCTAGCCTGGAACTCAGAGATCTGCCTGCCTCTGCCTCCTGAGTGCTGGGATTAAGTCATGGACCACCATGCCCAGCTACTAAAAGATAGAAAATATTGAAGGCTGAAGGCTATGAGGAGGTGGGCAGAGTCCCAAGTGCTACCGTGACTGTCAGAGGACAATATTCTCTCTTCAAAGACTGTGTAAGTCTCTGGCCATCCTGTCTTTACCACTAAGTCACTGGAGTTAGGCACCATGAGTTCTTGGCCTCCACTTGTGCAGAAGTCACTCGGTTGCAACTTCTTGAGAGACCAGCAGACCCGCCTTAGAGGACATAAGGTTAGGTTGATTTGGAAGAGACCAAAGAAAAGTTAGAAATAAAGAATTGTAGCCAGAGACTGATAATGTAGCCCAATTGGTAAAGACCCTGACTAGACTAGCATGCACAGGGCCCGGTTCTTCATGTACATGGGGTGATGGGGTACACCTGTAATCCAACTTGGAGAGTAGAGGCAGAAGGATTAGAAGTTTGAGGTCATTTTTAGGTACAAAGTAATTTCATCGAGGCCATTTTGGTCCACAAGATACTCTATCTCAATATATATGATATAGATATAGACATAGATTGGATATATGGATACATAGATATATTGATATAGATGACACACACACACATATATATGCATATACATATATATTGATATATATCATGCCAGCAATCCCAGCCCTCAGGAAGCTGAGGCTAGAGAGTTATCTGGACTTCAGAATTTTGAGACTTTTGAGCCCTTTGAGAGGATGACAATGTTGTTAGGTGTGAGCAATGTCATGCTTTCTTCCAGGGGCTGAACAGTCCATTTCGAAACTGTCATATCCCCCTTCCACTAGGGGACATCCTCATTCTTTCTCAGTCTTTTCCAGTTCAACAGCAGGTGTGGCACCTTCAGGCCAATCTTTAGAAATGCAATTTTCAGGCTGGAGAGATGGCTCAGAGGTTAAGGGCTCAAAAGTCTCCTTAAATTTTATTTTAAACTCCATTGCCTCACATCCAAACAACTCGAGTCCAAATACTACACTCCAACCCCATGCGGTGCGGCAGGCCTAGCAATGACACAGGAAGCTTACAACTCTGGTCTACAGAGTAAGTTCGAGGCCAACCAAGGCTACATAGTGAGAATCTGCCTCAAAAATACAAACCACCACCACTGCCGCCAAAAACACATCCTATCTGATCCAAATGATCTAAGTGTTTCCAGGCTACAGATGTAGTCAGTACTTTCAGTAGAAGGGCTGAAGGCAGGGCAGATGGAGGAACCAGGACACCCAGTCATGTTATTGTCACCCTGTGTCCTGTAGCAACTTCCCAGTTACACAGAGCCTTGCTTAGCAGAGTGGTCATCTAAGTGGAAGGGCTGTAGGCTATCTGAGGGACTACATTCATTCATCCCTGCCCACTGCACAAATCAGGAGAGTCTATCTGGACAAACAGGCTGAGGCAGGTCTAGAAGCCTGCCTTGCAGTCCTCACCCCGGAACCCCAGGATACTGTTCTAAACCTTGGCAATATTATTTATTGTGTGTGGTATATGCCTGGTGTGGTATGTGTCAGGGGCTATGCGTCTGGTGTGATATGTGCTGTATGGTAAATGTGTGTTTTACATTAGGTCCAGCCTCGACATGCCTGGCCTGTAGGGAAATTTACTTTGTGTGCACTTGCATGCACATGTATGTATGTAGGAGGGTGATATCCTGTGATTATATGATATGTGTTATATACACATGATTTATGTGCTGTGTGGTAGGTATTTGAGAGGAGGGGAGGGAGACAGGGGTAGGCGTGTTGCATGTAAGTAGTCTGTGTATATATGTGTGGTAGGGTATGTCTATGTGGGAATGTGTAATGTTCCTGGTATGAAGAGTGTAAATGGTGTATCTGTGGAAGGGTTTGTGTGTGACTTTTAGAATATTGTAGGGTGGAGTGTGTGTTGGTAGGTGTGTGTTGTGGTGTGTGTTGCATCTTTGTTGCTCTATGTATGAGATATGATAAATGTGTGCTGTGTTTGTGTAGTACAAGTATGGTGTATGTAGTAGTGTGTATGTATGGAGACATGTGGGAGAGTCAGGGAATATGACTGCTATGTGTGTAGTATGTATGTAGCAAGTGTAGAAGAATATGGTGAGGTATGTGTATGTACTGGCTGGTTTTGTGTGTGAACTTGACACAATCTGGAGTTATCACAGAGAAAGGAGCCTCAGTTGAGGAAATGCCTCCATGAGATCCAGCTGTAAGGCATTTTCTCAACTAGTGGGGGGGGGCAGCTCTTTACAGGTGGTGCCATCCCTGGGCTGGTAGTATTGGGTTCTATAAGAAAGCAAGCTGAGGGGATGGAGAGATGGCTCAGTGGTTAAGAGCACTGACTGCTCTTCCAGAGGTCCCGAGTTCAATTCCCAGCAACCACATGGTGGCTCACAACCATCTGTAATGGGATCTGATGCCCTCTTCTGGTGTGTCTGAAGACAGCTACACTGCACTCACATACATTAAATAAATAAATATTAAAAGAAAAAAAGAAAAGGCAAGCAAGCTGAGCAGTCCAGGAGAAGCAAGTCAGTAAGTAACATCCCTCCATGGCCTCTGCATCAGCTCCTGCTTCCTGACCTGCTTGAGTTCCAGTTCTGACTTCCTTTGGTGATGAACAGCAATGTGGAAATGTAAGCTGAATAAACCCTTTCCTTCCCAACTCGCTTCTTGGTTGTGATGTTTTGTGCGGGAATAGAAACCCTGACTAAGACAGTGTGTATATATGTCTGTGTATCTGTGTGTAGTATATACCTGGTGTGGTGTGTGTGTCTGATGTGTGGTTTGTGTGTGTGTGCCTGGTGTGTTATGTGTCTGCTATGCGTGTGGTGTGATGTGGACTGTTGTGGAATGCACACGGCAGGGCGAAGCAAATCCCTTGCTTGCAGCCTTAGTTCACGAACACAGTATTCACAGCAAAGGAAGTCTCTGTGCCTCCCTGGTCCCCCAGCTTCCTATTTGTTTTAGAAAAGGAAGAGAATCCTGTGCCCCCAGCACCAGTGGGTACATGCATGGCCTGTTTCCTTCCTCACCTTCCCTTCCCTAAAACAAAACATTCATTTTTATGATCACCTAAAGTATTCACATTAGTAATGCCAATAACTGTTTAATAAAATCCTGGATTCCTGTTAGCTTTACAGCCTCCTGGCTGAGAAAGTGACATTTGGACAAGTCAGGTGATAATGAAATGGCCAAAATTATTGGAGGTGGCTTTAGTTAAGCAGGAAATAAAAATGGTCTGTTCCCCTATTGCGCCTTGTGAATGACCCATTAGAAAGACGAAGTGGCATTTTCAAAATGACAGGCCTACTTCAGACTCTATTAGCCTGCTCTGCCCAGGAAGCAAGGAAGGCCCAAAGGAGCTGCTAAGTACAACGAAAACCTACTCAGAGGAAACTGTGTGGGCTGTGGCTGCACACAGCTGTCCTGACTGCACTCAGCAAGCAAACAGGCAGGGGGATCAGAGGTTCAAAGCACATGCTGGCAACATGGCAAGGCTGAAGCCAGCTCGGGCTGTCTGACATCTTGTTTCAAAAAGATTAGAAAAGAAAAAAAAATCACGGAATCGGAGTGATGGCTCATCCAGTAAAGTGTTTGCCACAAAAGTGTGAGGACCTGAGTTCAATTCCCAGCACCAACACAAAAAGCTGAACACTGGCTGCTGGGGAACCAGGGACAGTATACACACACACACACACACACACACACACACACACACACACAAACACTTATTACAACTTTCTGGGAACAAAGTTTGCTTTTTACTCAAGGGCCAGCAAGACTATGGAATCCGTAAATAAATGCCTGTTGTAGGGAAGGCCAGCAGCTACAAAGGAAATTTAGGCTATCTGGACTATTTGAGACCTTATAAGGACATGTTTATAACACAAAAGGCTGAGACAGAAGAAAGATCATGAGTTCAAGGCCAACCTTGTGGATGGAACATAGCAAGTTCCATGCCAGTCCTGGCCTTTCTCCCTCCCTCCCTCCCCCCCTCTTAGTTGCAGGTTCTGGTGCTGGAGACCCTCCTGCTTATAAGGCAAACACTTTACTAACTGATGTTTCTTGCTTTGTGACTGCATTATCCAAAAAGAGGTGTGTATGGTGAGCAGAGGCAGCTTTTAGGATGCAGAGATGGCTCAGCAGGTATTTATTGCCAAGCCTGATGACCTGAGTTTAGTCCCCAAGACCTGGATGGGTAGAAGGAACCAATTCCTGCAAGTCATTGTCTGGCTCCACTGTGCACTGTGGCACATTCCCACTCACACAGACACACACAATAAAGAAAGTTTGTTTTAGCCTGATGGTTATGACAGCACATGCAAACCTTGAATCCCAACACCGGGAAGGTAAAGCGGGTGGACTCTAAGTTTGAGGGTAGCCTGGTCTACAGAGTGAGTTCCAGGACAGCCAGAGCTACAAAGAGAAACCCTATCCTGAAAAACAAACAAAAAGAAGTATTAGTCAAAGCTTTTAAAACATTCTTAGGAAGGAAGATGACTCATGTGGAAAGGATTGTGTGTTTCCATTTTTCTGCTGCTATAACTAAAGACCACAGGCTGTGTAATATACAAAGAATAAAGGTCTATCCAGTTCACAGTTCCAAAGGCTTTTAAAGTATGTAGACTCTTCTGGAAACTTGAGCCAAATAAACTTTCTTCCTCAAGTTGCTTCTGGGTCCAGTGTTTTAGCATAGCAACAGAGAGAAGCTAATGCACCAACTAAGGCATCTCCATAACTCGCATTTATTTTTGTAATTATTCTTTATTTCCTTATAATTGGCATATCACAAAATTTACTTACACATTTGCAGCGCTGGGGTTGAATGAGAGCTTTTACATGCTACCAACTGAGCCACACACCCGAATCAAGATCCACCCGTTGAAACGGGCATATAATTCAGTGGGTGTTCAGTATGAGTTAGTACAACACTAAGGAACATTATCATCAGCACAAAAGGCACACTGCGATTCACTGATCAATCTGCGGTCTCTCCAACCCCTCCCTGTCTCTGTTTTTTTTTTCTTTTTTTCTCTCTCTCTTTTTATTTATTTATTTATTTATTATTTTCATTGTGTATATATGGTGTTTTGCCTGAATGCATGTCTGTGTACTACTTGAGGTACCAGAAGATGATGTCAGATTGCCTAGAACCGGGATTACAAACAATTGTGAGTTGCTATGTGGTTGCTGGAAATTGAACTCAGGACCTCTGGAAGAGCAGCCAGTGCTCTTAACCACTGAGCCATCTATCCAGCCTCCTCTCCTGTCTTTCAGTGATCAGTTATCTGTCTCCTGTTGCTGTGAGTTCTGTGTATTTTATATGAACTGAATAGCTCTTTATGGAATCCCATGTAAGCAGCCTTTTGTGTCTGGTGGTAGCCACTACCAAGATGCCAGATCTTTTAAGTTCAGACTCCATTTTAGACAACCTGACCTAAGTTTGAGCTTAGGTAAACTAACAGGCATTAGTTTCTAAGTTGCCCCCCCCCCTTCAATAAAACCTAGCTCCAGTCTCTAGGCTAATCTCCAACAAGAACAGCATGCCCAGGTAACACCCTCAATAAGACCAGCATCTCCATGTTATTTCCCCAACAAACCTGCACCCCCAGGTTACAAGCCCACCCCTTGCCTAACAACCACCAATGCTGAGGGGAGCAGAAATTACGTTTATGATATGAATCCCAGCACCAGCCAATTATGTTAAAGGCCACAGTAGCTTTCCAACTAGATGCTTGCTGCTTACTAGAAAGCCTTGCCCTAGTAGATAGATATTCGGGGCTCCCCCCCAACACCAAAACCATCCTGTGTGGTGGTGGTGCATGGTGGGGGGCTGAGCTAGCTCTAATAGAATAAAGACCCTGCTGTGAGTTTCATCAGCTTGGCTTTTGTCTGTGTTGTGGGGTGTCACTAACATATCTCTAGCACAACACTAGCATTTTTACTCCTCCTCCTTCTTCATGATTTGTTGATTGTTGTTATTTATTTACTTACTTTTTTTTTAGTTTTTCAAGACAGGGTTTCTCTGTGTAGCTCTGGCTGTCCTGGAACTCGCTCTGTAGACCAGGCTGTTTTAGAACTCAGAAAGATCCACCCGATTCTGCCTCCTTCCCAAGAGCTAGGATTAAAGGCATGTGGCATCACCGCTCTTGGAGATCACTTTGATTTTATGTGTATTAATGTTTTGTTTGCATGTATCTAAGTCAATGTCTGGTGCCCTTGGAGGTCAGAAGAGGGTGTCAGATTCCTGAGAACTGGAGTTAGAAATGCCAGTGAACCCCAACCATAGTCTTCTGGAAGAGCAGTAAGTAAATATTCTTAAACTCCGGGCCATCTTCCCAGCCTCAACAAATTCTTTTTTTAAAGATGTATTTTTATTTTTTAATGTTTTGAGACAAAGTCTATTTAGACATGGCTGTCCTGGAAATCACTATGTATAGACCAGGTTGGCTTCAAACTCATAGGGATTTCTCCTGCCTCTGCCTCCTGAATTCTGGTAATGAAAACATGTTCTAACATGCCTGGCTTAAGATTTGTTTTAAATCATGTGTGCGCAGCTGTGCATAGGTATGTGCAAGTGTTAGGACTGGAGTCATATTTGTTAACCACCTATTGTGGATGCTGGGAATGGGATGCAGGCCCTCTGCACAAGCAGTGATATTATATATTGTTAGTTAACCCAATTAACCCAAGAACCAGCTCTGCAGTCCTTAAATTCTATTTGTAATTTTTACTTCTTTTTTGTTTTGTTGGTTTGGGGTGTGTGTGTGTGTGTGTGTGTGTGTGTGTGTGTGTGTGTGTTTGTTTGTTTGTGTGTGGTGGGTGTGTGTGTGTGTGTATGTTGGCTTATTTTTTTTAAATATTTTTTTACTTTTGAGACAGGGTTTCTCTGTGTAGCCCTGACTGTCCTGGAACTCACTTTGTATTACAGAGTGCTGAGATTACAAGTGTGTGCCACCACTGCCTGGCTTACTTTTTACTTCTCAACGGAAAGAAACCTAGTCGTGAGAGTGCGAGAGATCATGTCATTCTGTAGAGGCTGTGGGAATGAGTCGAGTCCTCGTTGCCTCCCATGGTTTTCTGAGGTCTACTAAAACAAACGCAGAAAACCCAAGCATTGTTGTAATTGTTACTAAGTATACACTAACTTTGGTAAATGGTCACTAGGTTTCCAGGACCCTTCCGGCTTCCTTCTCTGCTCTCGTTTACCAGTCCAGTTTTTGACTTTCCACAGGAGAAAAATGAAGTCAAGAGGCCTGCGCCCAGGCTGCAGACAAGGCTTAGAGGTCTGAGCTACTTGGTTTCCTTTGAATTAAAGGCCTCAGCTGGCCTAGAACTCTTGCTGCAGCCTCCCCAGCGCTGGGATTACAGGTGTGAGCCACCATGCTTCACCCGTAAAGCACGGCAAGGTTCAATACTCAAGCCCCAACAAGGAGGAAAGGCAAAAAGAGCTGCTGGTGGTGAAACATGCCTTTAATCCCAGCACTCAGGAGGCAGAGGCAGTCTGGAAAACCACAAAACAAAAACAATAAACATTCTACCATGAGCATTTTGTGAGCTAGGAGAGGTAGGTTCTTCAGTACACAGTGTCTTAGGGTTGCTGTTGCTGTGAGGAAACATCAAGACCAAAAGCAACTTGGGGGGGAAAGACTTTCTTTGGCTCACATATCCTAAACCACAGCCCACTGAGGGAAGCCAAGGCAGGAACACAAACCTGGCTGGGATCTGGAGGCAGGAGCTGATGCAGACAGGCTGCTGCTTACTAGCTTGCTCATCTTTCTTCTTGTAGAACCTGGGGCCACCAGCCCAGGGATGGTGCCACCCACAATACAAGCTACTCTTCTGGAGGTATTTTCTCAACTCAAGTTCCCTCCTCTCTGATCATTCCAATGTATATCAAATTGACAGAAAACGAGCCAGCACAGTCAGGCTACCCTCAAATTCTTACATAGCCCAGGACAGCCTTAAACTTCCAATGACTTTTCTGCTCAGCGTCTAGAGTTCTGATAATACATGTAAGTCGTCATGTCTGGCAAAAAAAAAAAAAAAAAAAAAAAAAAAAACCAAACTTGGTGGAATTCTAGGCAACTATTATATTAAAGGTATTTGGTAGAGGCACATAAACAAAGTATTGGGCAAAATTAGGTATCTGCTGTGATCTTGGCTATGTAAATAAACCACACAAGACCCTGGGCCTCTCCAGCCCATGGGTTTAAATGAGGTCACGTTAACCTTATACCCAAATTTCACTGCTTCACTGCCCCCACCTGTTCATACAGTCTTCTGCAAAGGCCTTGAGAGTTTCCAAATATTTGTTAAATGTCTGTGTTTGTGATTGAACAGATAGCTCGGTGGGCAAAGTTAACACAGAGACAGGACCTCAGTTTTGACTCCTGGCATCCAAGTAAAAAGCTGGACACACACACACGTTCAGGGTCACTCTTGAACCTTTACTCGTGCAAAGCCTTCCTGGTGACGTGATCCATCCACTTGGTTCACCAGGGACTGAGCAGTTTCCTGAAACAACTGACACTCAACTGAGACAGTCCTTAGCAAAACTGGGGCGAGGAAGCCACCGTGTTATACACTGTGCCTGGTATCGTACAACTGTAGATGTTATATTCTCGGATGAAGCCCAATTGTATTCCTCACGTAGACTGGCGCTGGAGGGTTGCTCAGAGAACTGAAGGAGCTGGGGGTGGCAGTTTGAGTCTGGGGGACCTTTCTTATCCCTGTGACAGAGAAGTGAGAAAAACAAATCAGACTTGGAGGGGCACGGGGTGCGAAGAGAGAGCTGCTGGTTCAGGAAACGTGAGCATGCTGTGCGGTGACTGAGGCAGTCCTGAGAATGGACACGGAGGCCGGAGGATGCCGGCGGAGCCAACGGGCAGAAGTGGAGACCACAAAGGAAGCCAGGTCAGTGGCCCAAAACTCCGAAGGAAGTGGGGGATTTGGGGTTTGTAAATTTTGTTTTTCTTTTTGAGATAGTCTCATATAATCCAGACTAGTCTCAAACCTGCTCTGTAACTGCAAATGACTTTGGACTTCCAGAACCTTCTGCCTCCACATCCCTCCCAGGTGCTGGGGTTACGGGCATTTGCCTCGATACCAAGCCTGATTCATACGGTGCCGGGACTGCATCCACAGCTTTGCGCTTGCTGGGCAGGCTCTTTACCAACTGAGCTGCATCCCCAGCCCTCTTCCTTTTCTTAGTCTCTGCATTTGTTTTGACGCTGGGCAAGTGCTCTACCACTGAGCCAGTCTTCCAGCCACTTCCGCTTTGTGCTTTGTGCAGGTCCTGAAATGCAGGCGGTTCCACTTGAGGTATTCCTCCCCACCCTCACATTCTCTACTATGACGGTTCAACTCAGTACCGAGATGCCTCGGTGGTTAACTAGAGTATATGCCGCTCTGGCTCTGGCAGAGGGACTGAGTTCGATCCCTAGCACCCAAGCTGGGCGGCTGATAACTGTCTCTTTTCAGTCCCAGGAGGATCTGATGCCTCTGGTCTTCTAGGGCACCAGCACTCACAATCACAAGAACATATGCCCAAATGTAAACACATGCGCGTAATTTAAAAAAAAAAAAAAAAGCTAAATCTTTAGAAATGTTTCCATTAGCCAGGTGGTGGAGGTGTATGTCTTTAAGCCCAGACTCAGGAGGGAGAGGCTGGTGAATCTCTGTGAGTTTGGGGCCAGCCTGGTCTACAGAGTGAATTCTAGAATAGCCAGGACTATACAGAGAAACTCTGTCTTGACAAAAACAAAACCAACAAACAAAAAAATAAACAATGGCTCAGTAAGTCTACTTGATCACCATTTTATATTTATTTTATTTATTTATATTTTTGAAAGACAGAGTCTCATCATGTAGCTCTGGAACTTTCTATGTAGACCAGGCTGGCCTGGAGCTCTGCCTGCCTTTATCTCATCAGTACTGAGATTAAAGGCATTAGGAATCACAACTTTTCAGTTTTTCTCTTTTGTTTTGTCTTTAATTAAAAAAAAAAGATTTATTTATTTTATGTATATAAGTACACCTTAGCTGTCTTGATACACCAGAAGAGGGCATCAGATCCCATTTCAGATGGTTGTGAGCCACCATGTGGTTGCTGGGATTTGAACTCAGGTCCTCTGGAAGAACAGTCGGTGCTCTTAACTGAGCCATCTCTCCAGCCTCTGGCTTTTATTTGAGACTGGTATTCTCTGTGTATCCCTGGTTGTCTTGGAACTTCCTCTGTAGAGCAGAGATGCTCGGCTCTGCCTCTGCAGTGCTGGTATTAAGAGTATCCATCATCACCTGTCCAGTTTACAGAACAATACTCTGTTCTTTCTTCCAACAGCCAGCTCCTGGGAATTGAACTCAGATTGCCAGGGTTTGCAGCAATTGCCTTTCCCTGCTGAGCTGTCTGGCTACTTTCAACATCTTTTCCCTCCACTTTTCATGGGTTTTATTTGTATATCCCTAGCTGTCCCAGAACTTGTTCTGTAGAACCAAGCTGGTCTTGAACTCAGAGAGCTGCCTGACACTGCCTTTTGATTGTTGGGATTCAAGGCGTGAGCCACCACCCGACCTGACAATCTCTTTGGATTTATAAAGATCATATCTTGGGGCTGGCTAGATTGCACAATGCTTGAAAGTACTGGCTTCTCTCCCAGAGGGCCCAAGTTCAATTCTAAGCACCCACACAGTGGCTTATAACTGCAACTCCAATTGCAGAGGATTCAAAGCCCCATATTGTCCTCAGTGGCGTCAGGCATGTTCAATTCCCAGCAACCACATAGTGGCTCACAACCATCTGTAATGGAACCGATGCCCTCTTCTGGTGAGTGTGAAGACAGCTACAGTGTACTCATAAATAAAATAAATACATTTTAAAAAAAAGAATCCTATCTCTGCATGCGGATCTGCTCCATCTTCAGAGTGATCTGAGGCCTCCTAATGTTGAATCACAGTGTAGATCAGAGGATGCTCAGCAGGAGCACAGCACAGCACAAGGAACTCTGACGACTAGACCCCAGTACTTAGTATACCCCGCATTCCACGCAGAGCTATGTGTACAGGGGTAATACAGAGCCTGCTGCAGGTCTCCAAAGGAATGTCTGGATGCATTTACCGGACGAAGCCTTGCTCTCTTTGCTGCTCTTTTTCCGGATCCTAACAAAGCTTGAAAGTCTGGTATTCACGAAACCATGCAGTTTATCTCAAGCTGAGCATGTGTTCCACTTAGCCATGAAGGGACTACTCCCTTCCCCAAGAGCCCATGTATAAAAGAACAGGCCTGAACATGTCCCCAAGAGGCACAGAAAGGTGCAGCTCTATCCAAGCTCTTTTACTCCCTTGTCACTGACACTCCTTCTTCTCGTAGCCACAGCTCTCATGGAATTCTCCATGAGCAGGTGACTAAGGAGAAGGTGAGTTATATAAAAAAAAAAAAGTTTATGTGTCTATGTGCTTATGCAAATGTAAGGTGTGTGTGTGTGTGTGTGTGTGTATGCATGAGCACATGCCTGTAAAGGCCAGAAGAGGGCATCAGATCTCTCCAGGAGCTAGAATTAAAAGCAGTATGGAGCTGCCCAGGGTTGTTTTTTGAAACACAACTCATCTGCATTCATCTGGAAGAGCAGGAAGCACTCTTACCTGATGAGCACTCTTTCCTGCCCACTTTGCAAGATCTTTACAAACAGGCATGAAGAAATCTTCCCAGAACCCAATAAGTTGTGTTCTTCTGGTTCCATTTGCCACGAGAGAGACTCTGGAAATGCACTGTGAACTTAATAGTGTAAGGAAAGATACACAGGGACATCAAGGAATAAACCTAGACAGTGAAAGCATTTGTGTCTCTATTTTTTTAAAGATTTATTTATTTTATGAGTACATTGTCACTGTCTTCGGACACACCAGAGGAAGGTATCAGATTCCATTACAGATGGTTGTGAGCCACCATGTGGTTGCTGGGAATTGAACTCAGGACCTCTGGAAGAGGAGTCAGTGTTCTTAACCACTGGGCCATCTCTGCAGCTGAATTTCTGTCTCATAAGAATACTTATCTGGGGTGTCTGAAGACAGTGAAAGTGTACTCACATACATTAAATAAATAAATAAAATTAAAAAAAAAAAAGAATACTTATCTAGCCAGGCTGAGGTGACACATGTCTTTAACCCCAACACACAGGAGGCAGAGGTAGGTGGAGCTCTGTGAGTTTGAGGCCAGTCTGGTCTACAAAGTAAGTTCCAGTTAGCCAGGACTTTTACACAAACTCTTGAAAAACACAATACAGAACAAACAAATAGACAAACAACTTATCAAGGGACTGAAGATGGTCCAGTAGTGAAGAACACTGGCTGATGGTGGTGGGTGGGTGCTGATATTGGGGTGTAAAGTGAAAAAATAAATAAATTAATTGGGGGAAAAAGCACTGGTTGCTCTTTCATAGGACCAGGATTTGATTCCCAGCATCTACGTAGTGGCTCACAAGTATGTCAGCTCTAATTCAAGGGGATCCAATACCCTTCTGATTTCTGAAGATATGGTACACAGACATACACACGGGCAAAACAGGTGAACGCATGCGCGCGTGCGCGCGCGCGCACACACACACACATCCCCAAGAAAAACATTAAATAATGTTTCAGTGCGGAGGAAGAAGCTTTAATAAGTGAGTGGACACCAGGTCTACTGAGTGAATTCCAGGACAGCCAAGGCTACACAGAGAAACCCTGTCTTGAAAAATCCACCCATCAACCAAACAAGCAGGTCCACTTGTACCCATGGGGCCAAGATGGTGTTTGATTGGTAGAATACTTGCATACTATGCAGGAAGCCCTGGCTTCCATCCCCAGCAACACATACCCTGGGCCTGGTGACTCACACCTGTAATTTCAGCTCTCAGCAGGTGAAGGCAGCAGGATTAGGTGTTCAAGGTCATCCTTGGCTGCACAGTGACTTTGGTACATGAGGGAAGAGTGGGAATCTGAGGTCATAAACAAAGTAACACAAAGTAACCATCAGGTCTTGGGGTTGTTTTTAAGCACTCACCTGTAGCCGATGCTGAGTTGGCTTTAGAAGGGATCCTGACCACAGTTTGTGAGGGTTCCCTCCTACCAGCCATGGACCAACCTAACACCTGTCTAGTTCAACAATTTGGTGACTTCTTTCTTTTAACTCTTTAAGATAGGGTCTTAGTCTCCTAGGTGTTGGGCTTAAGAGGTGTGGAGGAGCTGGAGAGATGGCTCAACAGGTAAAAATAGTAGTTGCTCTTCTACAGGATCTGAGTTCAATTCTCAGCACCCACATGGTGGTTAAGAACTGTCTGGAACTCTAATCCCAAGGGATCCTATACCCTTTTCTTACATTCACTGGGCATTGCCTGCACACGAGTTTGGTGTGCAAACATACATGCAGGCAAAACACTCACACACACCTTTTTTAAAAAAGGCACGCACCTTTAAATTTTTAACTTTATTTTTTTAATGTGTCCATGTCTGTATGTGGCCTGTGGAGGCCAGAAGAAGGTGTTGGCCCCGCTGTGTAGCCCTGGCCTAAAACTCACTGTGTATTCTTAAAGTCATACAGATCTGTCTGCCTCTGCCTCCAAACTGCTGGTGTTAAAGCCATGAGGCACCATGCCTCATGCTTGGTATTTTCTTTTTTTTTAAACATCTATGTGAAAGCTAGAAGAGAGCACTGAATCCCCTGGAGCTAGGGCTTAGGTGGTTGTGAACCACCTGCTGTTGGTCTTCTGTAAGATTACTCACTGAGCCACCTTGAGCTACTCCCTGCCCTGACTTAGTAGAACCTGCATAAGAACCTGACTTTATGGTGACCTGGCATGAAATTCACTAACTTTATTATCATCTATGATAATAAATTTATCATCTATGCCACTGATCATATTTTTTAAAGATTGATTGATTGATTATATATAAGTACACTGTAGCTGTCCTCAGACACACCAGAAGAGGGCATCAGATCTCATTACAGATGGTTTCGAGCCACCATGTGGTTGCAGGGAATTGAACTCAGGACCTGTGGAAGAGCAGTCAGTGCTCTAACCATTGAGCCGTCTCTCCAGCCCTGTGCTTAGCTTTTGTTATTTGTGCTAGGGACTCAGATTTAGACTGGTGGCCCTTGTTTTCTCTGGAACATCGGATCCTTAGGTAAATGGAAGGCAATGGCTTCAGAGGTTGGATTCTTTTAGATTCGGAACCCACAATTCTAAAGTTCTCTGCACCCTCTTAGAGTTCCTTTCCTGATTAAATGATCCAGAATCACTTTTCTAAGGCCAGCAACTAAAAAGCCTATATGATGTCAAAACCATCTCTCATTGTTCCATGTAATAGATGTGTGTGTTGGTAAACACACTTTCTTCACTGTTATTTTGCAAACTCCAAAGGTGGTCTCCATTTCTAATATAATATTCTTGCTTTCCTTGCATTAATACAGAACTGTATAGGTCACAGGTTACAAAGTTGGGTTGTAACTAGAAAGCATGTTTGGATCAATAGGCAGGGATGGGGTTCTTCTGTTTTTTTTTTCCCCACTCAGTGCAGGCCACCAGTCTGAAAGCTCAGGATGCTGAGGTCAGAGGACCATTTGAGGCCAGGAATTTGCACCAGACTGCACAGTACTGTGACCACGATTAAAAAGCAAAAACAAAAGCAAGCAAGCAAGCAAGCAAACAAAGCAAAACTAAAGCCCAACACTAGCACACGTCTATGCCTGGTGCTGGGGAGGCTAAGGCAGGAGGAACAGCAGCTTCAGGCCAGCTTGTGCTACACAGTGACACTGCTTCCGAAAACAAAACAAAACAACACAAAGAACCAGCTATACCTGGTGCCATATGCCTGTGAGAGAGAGGGAGAGAGAGAAGGGTCAGGAGTTCAAGGACAGCCTAAGCTACATAGCCAATTTGAGGCCAACATAATACCCTGTCTCAAAACAAGTTAACATTTAAAGATATATCTCTATTACTTTAAAAAAAATCTTTTGGCAGTTAATTATTTATTTTCGTATGTGTGTGGGCATGTGTCACAGCTTGTGTATAAAAATTAGAAACTTTGCCTCCTGAGTGTCTGGATTAAAGACTTGCCACTCTACCCACCAGATTGCCTTCCTGGGTTCCAGGGATTGAACACAGGTCAAAAGGTGTGGTAGCAAGGAGGCATCCTGTTTGCTGTTAAATAACTTTACCTCTCTGTCTACATAGGCACACACATGGGGGCACATGTGTCACCCCACAGTCCAGTTTGATGCCAGGCTAGGTCACTCTATTTAAAAACAAACATACAAACACGTTTCAGATAAAATCTTCATATTCTCTTGAAAAATATAGAAGATTTGGAACAGTCATGGAGGGACCTGTGTGTAATTCCAGAGTCTGTGGAGCTGAAGCAGGAGGATCACAAGTTTGAGGTCAGCCTGGAGTTCATAGTGAGAGTCTGTGGCAAAAACCCACCACTGCAGTGTGTGGTGCTGTACACTTTTTGCTCCCAGCACTTGGGAGGCAGAGGCAGGTGGAGCTCTACCAGTTAGAGGGCAGCCTGGTCTACATATTGAGTTCCAGGCCAGCCAGGGCTGCAAGAGACCCTGCCCTAATAAAACAAAATAAAACACCATCACCAAGGAAGATCTGCAGAGTCGCCTGTTTTGGGCCTGCATTCCTGTAGCTGTGCTCAGTGAACAAAACTCTAGCCTTTGTTTACCAAAGAACTCATATGGCTCCCTCTCTTTACTTTGGTTCCTCATGAGGTCCCTAAGGGTAAGTTTACCACCCTCAGAGATCAACTGAAGTAAAGTGAATAAATAATAAATTAGTTGGCAATTAGTTCTTGCTTTTTAATTTTCAACTCACTTCTATTCACAGAACTATATTGTAATAAAGCCATTTGGTGAACTGAACCCTATAAACTATTTTTTCTTCAAATCACTTTTTCGGTTTTCACATCTACAAATAAAATTCATACAGGTTCTTAAAACCTTTCTTTTCTTTCCAGAGCCCACTCCAAGGACACTGGCCTGGGCCACCTCAATTTGGAGACATTTGGTGAATGCGCCTGAAATTTCATCTTAGTGACTAGCTCCCTAGGCCAAACCAAGACTGCTAATTTGTCAAGTAGACATTATTTCCAGGTTAACACAAACACAGAACTTTGTGAAGCCAATTACAGACAGGACGCTATCCTGCTGCTCTCCTTCCTATCCCAAGTTCTGGCTGAGGTGTGGAAGTTCCTAGCTGGGAAGTGGGAAAGGTGCCTAGAGGCCGCCAGGAACTTCGCTCTGGAATTTAACCCTGGTTCTTAGGGTGGGGACTCCAAGAAAGTCAGTGTGTGGCTGGGGGTGTGGCTCCCGGTGTGCAATCCTGGAACCACTTCAGGACCCTCTAGATCCAAGCCTTTGGGAGCTCTCTATGGGGACTGACTTATCTCCAGCTCCTGTGCCCGCGTGGGTGGCTTTGCGTGGCGTCTGCCCTCAGTCTTTAGGTCGCGCCTCTCCCTGAGACCCCTCTCTCCGCTTTTTCTGCATCAGTTTCCCCAAAAGGACCAGTGACTTGGGGGAAACTCCGTTTTTCGGCTCCGGTTTGGAGAGACACTCATTGAGGTCTCCCTGAGCTCCAGCTGGGGGGTATCGTCTCCCAGGAGGAGACCCCGGACTTGGGGACACCCCACGCCACCCCTCTCGCCCCTGCGCCGCCGCGGTTCAGCCGCGCAGGGGCGCTCCGGGTCCTCCCCGCCCCCGCCGCGCCGCTCCCGCGCTCCCCCTAGCGGCCGCCGCGCTGCCTCGCTCTGTCCCAGGCTCGTCGGGCGGCGCAGCTCACGTGACCGCGCTCCGGGCCTGCGGCCGCGGTCGGTTCCCCCAGTCACCGAGCGAGAGGGAAGAAACAAGATGGCGGCTGCAGGCGATCCGGAGCGGGGCCCCGGCAATTCGGACTGAGCCTTCTCTCTCCACCCCGCCGCTGCCGGGCCGCGCCCCACCCGCCCGGGCCCCGGTGCCCTCCCCTCCCCCTCGGCCCCGGCGCCCCCGGCGCCCCTCCCCCACTCCTTCCGCTCCCCCCCCCCCAGCCGCGGCTCCGACATGAGGGGCCGGCGGGGCAGGCCGCCCAAGCAGCCCGCGGCTCCTGCTGCGGAGCGCTGCGCCCCGGCCCCGCCGCCGCCGCCGCCGCCACCACCACCGCCGCCGCCACCGCCGCCGCCGCCCGCCTCCGGACCCATCGGGGGGCTGCGCTCGCGGCACCGCGGCAGCAGTCGGGGCAGGTGGGCCGCCGCCCAGGCTGAGGTGGCGCCCAAGACCCGGCTGAGCTCGCCCAGGGGGGGCGGCCGCAGGAAGCAGCCGCCACCGCCGGCCTCCGCCAGCAGCGCCAGCGGCCCGGGCCGGGGGGGCCGAGGAGGCGGGGGCGGCAGGACTGGGGGCGGGGGCGGCCACCTGGCCCGGACCACCCCGGCCCGCCGCGCCGTCAACAAAGTGGTGTACGATGACCACGAGAGTGACGACGACGATGAGGAGGAGGACATGGTCTCGGAGGAGGACGAAGAGGAGGAGGAGGATGGCGACGCCGAGGAGACCCAGGATTCCGAGGACGACGAGGAAGATGACATGGAAGAAGACGACGATGACTCCGATTATCCGGAGGAGATGGAAGACGACGACGACGACGCTAGTTACTGCACGGAAAGCAGCTTCAGGAGCCATAGTACATACAGCAGCACTCCAGGTACCCACCCAGGCCGCCTGGAGACTCCTTCCCCACCTCCTCCCCTCCCCCTGGCTTGCTCCCTCTCTAGTGCAGTGCATCCTGCTTCCTAGCTCCCCCCACTCCCGGCCTGTCCCCCACGCGGAGGCCACGGCGCGTCTAGTGACAAAAAAGACAAAACAAAACTAGATTTGCAAGAGGAAAGAGGCGCATTGTTCAAAATGGAGATTGCATTGTTGCAGTTTGCAGGCCACACACTCGTTCGCTCTTCTTCTCCCTCCTCCCTCTCTTTCCTCTTCAAAATTTGTGCCAAGTGCGGTGTCTCCACCAGGCAGGATTGAAACTTTGGCACACTCGTATCCATTGAGCTCGTCTTTCTCCCCTTGTTTTGGTATGGGTATTTTAGTTATTTATTTTGCAATGAAAGAAGCCTCCTGTTTTGCAAACCGTTGCATGTCTAATACGTTTTGTTGTAGATTTGAAAGAAAAATGATATGTTTCTTAAAAGAGAGAATTTAGATCGTGGTAACACACATAGAGGGGCTTCCTTTCCTATCCCCTAGTTATGTAGTTGGGTTACTGTTTTGGAGGAAGGGTTGTTGTTCGGCGAGAAGGGAGCTAGCTTCCTGGGGTCCTGAGCGTTTGTTTGTGTTCTTCGAGTGAGTCCTCGTGGTCGCGTGCAACAGTTGCTGGTAAATGACTGATTAAAAGGCAAAGCAAAAAACGAGACCAAACCAAATTTGGTAACCCTTCCGATTTAAAATGACTTTGATTAAGTTCCAAATAAAAGTATAACACCATGGGGCCGTGTGTCCTAACCAGTTTGATCTTGGCTTTGCGTGGGAGATGCAGTTTGGTGGCACCTGTTGCTGAAGATGTGTGGTTGATCATCTAGGCGCAATGGCCAAAGATGAACTTTTTAAAGTCACGGAATAGAAGTGTTAGCCTCGACCTGACACGACTTTTTCTTGTTCATTTTCTGAGGAAAAAGCCCTTTTTGGATCAGCAGTGGGTTTCATCAATAGTGCTGAATTCTCGGATGTTTTCTCGCATAATTTCCTGAGGTCGGCCCTGAGATGTGTGTCTTTTCAAGTAAAAGGCATACGTGCAATTGCTCCTTTGTATTAAGTGAATAGTTACGGGGCAGGGGAAAGAACCTTAACTTGTAGCAACAGAATGTCACGCTTTTCCTTTATGTTTCTATTAACCTAGATTAATAAAATTAAGATCTAATTGTAAGGACATTTCCAAAGTAAATGGGGACATATGAGGGTCTTTCTATGAGAGCTGCCATGCCGTTTTCAGAGAAGATGAGGGTACCAGGAATGGTTAAATTTAAGTGTTTTCATCTTTTATAACTGTCTCAGTTCCTAACCGTGGCAAGTATGAGAATTAACTTGGATTAGAATAGTTAACACCAAGTGAAAAAAGTCTTGCCTGACTGTAAGAAGGTTGCTTATTTTATGGGTTTGGAGGGAGGCTGTCTTTTAGCAAGTTTATAATTTCTTGCCAACTTAGTTTGGTTTGTCTTTTATAGGTTTTACTTTAAGAAATTACTCGTTGGGCATCTTTGTATCAAGAGCTCAAAACTGAACTGAAGACAGCTAGAGTAGTGGAGGAAGTTAGTTTTGGGTTAGGACTGAAGCATTTGGCAGGGCAGTTCAGCTAACTTTTAACTCCTTGAAGACCTGGCCAACAGTACTGAAGAATTGAAGGCTATGAAAATGCTGAATTAAAAATTGAATGTGGTTAGGGATCATTTTTCAACAACTAAGTAAAATTTGCTTTGTTTTTTGTTTTTGTTGTTTTTGTTTTTGTTTGAGAGACAGGGTCTCTCTACATAGCCCTGGCTGTTCTGGCATTCACACTGTACAGACAGATCAGGCTGGCTTGAACTCACAGAGATCCACCTGCCTCTCTGTCTCTAGAGTACTTGGCAAACGTGTACTTATGATACCTCAATGCCATTTTCCTTCTGATGACACATAGTTGACCTCTGTGTGCACTTGATTATGTGAATTAATAACTTTAGGAGTAAGTTTTGCTCTTACCATTCTGTAGCTCCTAACAGACACACACACTGCAGATATGCATAAAAGGACTGGTTGGATAACTGGTTGTTAGTAGGGGAGATAATTTGATAATTTGATAATTTTCTAGTAGGTGCCATAACTTAAATGTTCAGGTTTTAAGAAACTCAAGTTGGTGTAATTAGATTTGGATAAAAACTTCAACCAGTAACTCTTTCTAACAGCAGATAGTACTTTTTTTTTTTTTTTTTAAGAATTGTTTATTTTATGTACATGAGTACACTGTAGCTGTTTTCAGACATACCAGAAGAGGGCATCAGATCCCATTACAGATGGTTGTGAGCCACCATGTGGTTGCTGGGAATTGAACTCAGGACCTCTGGAAGAACAGTCAATGCTCTTAACCACTGAGCCATCTCTCCAGCTCCATTTCCCCTTTTAAAACAAAGAACTATTAAAGAGATGTGTTTTTGTTGTTATTTTTGAAGGTTACGTGTGTGTCTGTGTGAGTGAGAGCATGTGCACATGGTGCAGGTGTCTGCAGGGACCAGAAGTGAGGTCAAGATCTCTTGGAGCTGGAGTTTCTGGTGGTCCTTGAGCCATGTGACATGGTTGCTGGGAATCAAACTCAGGTCCTCTGGAAGAGCAGCAAGTGCTCCGAAGGGTGCATCTCTGCTTCCAGAGTATACTGGTTTGTTTGTTTTTGGTTTGTTTGTTTGTTTTTTGTTTTTGGTAAGGTTTGTTTATTCTTGTATATGTGATTACACTGAAGCTGTCCTCAGACATATCAGAAGAGATCTCTGCTTCCAGAGTATACTGTTTTGTTTTTGTTTGTTTTTTTGTTTTTGGTAAGGCTTGTTTATGTGATTACACTGAAGCTGTCCTCAGACACACCAGAAGAGGGCATCAGATCTCATTACAGATGGTCGTGAGCCACCATGTGGTGGCTGGGAATTGAGCTCAGGACCTCTGGAAGAACAGTGCTCTTAACCACTGAGCCATCTCCAGCCCCAGAGTATACTGTTTTAAACTGCTCTTCCATGTGGCCTGCTAGGCCTTTTCTTTCTTTACTGGCTTTTTTAATTTGAGTGTTTGGTCTTCTGAAACAAATTCCTTCCTCAGATGATGGTAAAAGGATTTTCTATTTTGTGTTTTTGACTTTTAGAATCTGTCCACTTGTTTTTAGTGAGTATCCATGGTAGGAATGAATTGTTGAAGTCAGGGATATTGTGCCATTAGTTTTGTTGTTGGTCCTTTTGGGAGGAGACTTTAGGTCAGTGTGTGTGTTTGTAAAGTATGGGTTAAGATATGCTTAAGCTACTCCAGGACAGTCAGGGTTACACAGAGAAACCTTGTCTGAAAAAGCCAAAAAAAAAAAAAAAAAAAAAAAAAAGACTTTAGAGCAGGTCCAGTGGGTGTGGGTGTGGTGGTACACACCTTTAGTCTCAGGACACTGGAGGCTGAGGTAGGAAGATCTTATGAGTTTGAGTATAGTCTGTGGTCGGGTCTACATAAAAAGCTCCAATACAGCAGGACTATATAGAGAGACCCTGAAAAGAAAAGGCAGGCAGGTCCAAAGAGGTAGAACATTCTCTTAATTAGTGATCTGTAAATGGGGTTGTAGCCCAGTGTGGGTGGTGCCATCCCTGGTCTGGGGGAAGGGGGATGTATGTTGTACAATCAAAGCTAAAGAGGAATGTACTTTAGGTAATGTAGAATAATTTGATAGTTTTTGTAGTTTCGAACATTGGCTTGAACATTACTGGCATGTTAAATCCCTAGTATGAGAGCTGTGGATATAGTTGTCCAGGTACATTGCTTGCTGAGCATGCATGAAGCCCTGGCTTCCATTTCCAGCACACAAGCTGGGCTTGGTAGGGAGTGCCTCTAATCCCAGCACTGGAGATGTGGAGACAGGAGGAACGTTCACAGTCATCTTTAGCTACATAGTGACATACACAACTTGGGTCACTGTTGACCAAGTACCTTAGCTATCTATTTAGTATACAAGTAGATACTATTAAATAAGGTACTTAAAAAAATAAGTTTCTAGTTTCACAAATATTATTGACCTATTTTTTGAGTACTCTGAGATATGTAACTGTTGGTGCAGACTTCAGTTAGTGTTACTTTTGCTGTGAGGAAACAGCAAGACTAAAAGTAACTTGGGGAATGAAGAGTTTCTTTGGCTCACATATCCTAAATCACAGTCCATTGAGGGAAGCATAGGGAACAGAAACCTGACTGGGACCTGGAGGCAGGATGCAAAGGCCAGGGATGAGTGTTGCTTACCAGCTGGTTCTCCAATAGCTTGCTCAGCCTGCTTTCTTATAGCACAGGCCAGGGATGACAGCACCCACAGTGGGCTATCCCCCCCCCCCCATCACTAATTAAAACCTCTTTGTTGGCTTACAGCTGGATTTTCTGGAGGCATTTTCTCAATTGAAGCTCCCTCAGTCATCGTCTCAGATGACTCCAGTTTGTTTAAAACTAGTTAGTACAGAGATATTATTAAAGTCACAGACCTCAAAAATCTCATTATTTACTTTTTAGTGTGTGTGTGTGTGTGTGTGTGTGTGTGTGTTCCAGTCAGGGTTTCTCTGTGTAGCCCTGGCTATCCTGGAACTTGCTTTGTAGACCAGGCTGGCCTACAGCCTCTGCTTCTGCCTCTCAAGTACAGGGAGTAAAGGCAAGTTCCACCACTCCTGGCTTTAAAGTTTATTTTATTGAGGACCCTTTTCTTTTGTGACAGCAACTTATTCTGGGCTGGCCTGAAATCACTGCTGTCCTCCTGCCTTCAGCCTGTCAAGTACAGGGATTAAGGTGCATGCCAACATACTGCTGGTTTCTTTCTTTTCATGGAGAAAAAAACCCCCACTTTTCCCTACAGGGCAACCGTTACTGATTGATGTTGGTTATCAATGAATGCAAACTTGAAACTGTCTCATTCTGCTTGAGTTAGATGCATTTGGTTGACTAATTTTATTTATTTATTTGTAAAAGTTTGAGGCAGGACTGGAGGTCTGGCCCACCTGGTGCTTTGGTATTTTGTTCCTCCTGCAGAAGTTCCAGGCTCCATTTCCAGTGCCCACATGGTGACTTATAGGTTCCAGGGAATCCAATGAATGCCCTCTTCTTACTTCCTAGGCATCCACAGAGTGTGCATCACACACACACAGCTAAAACATTCATAGAAAATAAAGAAACCTTGAAAATCCTCATAGAGTGAGTTTATCTACTAGGCATTATTTCCTGGTATATTAGGAGGATTATAAAGAAAAATCTGTTTTACCTCTCCACCCCCTTACCAGTTTTGTGTACTGGGGTTTAAACCTAGGTACGTACATAAGCGTTCTATATTCTATATGCTCGGCATATATACTTAAGGTAGGATCTTGTTATGTTGCCTTGAATTTGACAGTCTTTCTGCCTTAGCTTACCAAGTAGTGTATACTACCAAGCCAAACAAAAAAAATCAGTTTTTTTCCCCTTTCTTTTTAAAAAAGGATCTCACTATGTATCCCTGACAGGCCTAGAGTGAACTCACTGTGTGACCAGGCTGGCCTTGAACTTGTGTTGATCCTTTCAGCCACCGCAGTGCTGGGATTGCAGGCATGGACCACCATGTGCTGCTCAGAAGTGCATTTTCAGTAGACATTGGGTAGATTTCTGACAGCACTTAGAAACTTAGCATTTCTGATGAAAATAAAAAAGATTTATGCTCTGCTTGAGACAGAATGGTCATTGCATGAGACTTCTGGGAATATTAGCTATGATTTTAAAATTTGGCATCTTTTACAACTTAAAAATAAAAACAAAACTCTGGTATCCTGGGAACCTTAATAATTCGTGTCCTCTAAGGTTTATGACAGCAGAGGTTGGTGGCAAAGATACTCTGAATGAGCTATAGCCATAGAGAGTAGCACTCCGCTGGTGGCATTTCCTCCTTCAGTGACACCAAAGTGTGTCTTTTGCGTAGATACACAATTCCGTATTGCTTCAAGGGAGGTGTAGAATATGGAAGGCAGTAGCTACAGTCTGGCTTGGGGGCTGGTTGGCGTGGGCAGAAGCTTCCTGGACAGGCTTGTAAGGAGGGAGGCGGGGGAGGGAGTGGCTTGATCTCAGCCTTGATAGTCAAGTGTGGGCAGAGGCGAGTGATGGAAGTCAACTGGAGCTGCATTTGATACCCTGTGCTGGGCAGTTCCCTGGGGAAGCAGGCTGTGGCCATGTACTTTCTTTCTTGCCTGCAGAATTAAGGATTGGGCAGTTGGGTGATCTCAAGCATTATTCCTGATCTAGGACACTGAGTGGAGGTGTGTATTCTCATCAGTGACCCATGTGGAAGCTTGGCCTCCTATCACACATTAGGTCACAGAGATGGGCTATAAGCCTCCCCTGTACTGAGAGGTGGATCTGAAAGGTGGCCTGAAGCCTTTTCTGTCTCTCACCGATCTGTGTTACATGCTTCAATCTGATTCCTGGAACCAACCAGATCTGGGAATAGAGGGGAATGGTCTCTGTGATAAGCTAGGCTCCTGTTCCCCAGGATTCAGCAGGATGGCTAGGAGGAAAGTGAGGTAGCTGGTGGGATCTGGATGGATTTAGTAGTGCTGCATGGCGGCCCGTCAGGAGTTTCCTGGCTTTGACTCATAGTGTAGCGGAAGAAAGCAGCAGCAGTGCCTCTGTGAGGAGGAAGGCTGTATGATCAGAGCTGAAAGGGGACCTGTTTTGACGACCAGCACCTGTGGAGGTTAAACTTGAGAATTAAAGAAATTAAAGAAATACAGTCAGGCTACATGACCTATTGGTGAGGCCTGTCCACTGTATGTGAGAGTAAGTAGGCTTGTCTGTGGTTCAGACTCACCTGCCCCTCTGGCCCCGCCACAGGCACATCTGGAAATGGGGCAAGTGCAGCAGAATCTAGGAGGTTGATGTCAGGAGCCCTGGTTCCTTTTGTTAGGCTGTTCTTTCTCACACCCTGTTCTCCCTGTGACTGTGACTGGCAGGGATATCACAGATTGACAAGCTGTAGAATGCATGGGCACAGTGATCGGGTGAGAAACCAGGAACAACTTGGTCCACTCTGCTTAGACTCATAATCCTTGCTTGAGATTTATTGTTTGATTTATTGCTCATCATGATCCATTTTCTTCATCTGTGTAGAGTAGTTAAAGTCTCGGATTCATAATTTAAAAATATTTATTGTATGCATGTGAGTGTTTTGTCCACATATTTGTTTGCTTGTTATATGAGTGCTGGGTGTCCTCAGAAGCCAAGATTTATTTGTCTATTTTATGTCTGTGAGTACACTGTAGCTGTCTTGAGACACACCAGAAGAGGGCACCAGATCTCATCACAGATGGTTGTGAGCCACCATGTGGTTGCTGGGAATTGAACTCAGGACCTCTGGAAGAGCAGTCAGTGCTCTTAACTGCTGAGCCATCTCTCTAGCCTGACCCCGTTCTAAGTTTTAAAAATGTTTTTGGTTATTTGAAGAGATTCCTTAGGAGGTAGATTTCTGTTCTTTGAGTCCCTCCCACTTCAACCCCAGACCAGGTCTCACTATGTAGTGCTTGCTGGTCATCCTGGAACTGTATAGACCAGGCTGGCCTTGAACTCACAAAGATCCACATGCCTCCACTTGCCTCTGCCTCCACAGTACTAGCAGACCATGTATGCGTCACTCCACCTAGCTATTTTTGGTAGTTTTGTTTTGCTGTTTGGTTTTTGTAATTTTAAAAGAAGATTTATTTAGGTGTTTGAGTGCTTTGCCTGCATGTATATATGTGTCAGGTACATCCCTGGTTCCTAGAGATAGGTCAGAAGAAGACATTGGATCCCCTGGAACTGGCAATATGGATGATTCTGTGCCTCCATGAGGGCACTGAGAACTGAAGTAACTACAGGGACCCTGAGCTCTCGAGCTCCTTCACCAGCCTCCATTATTATTATTTTGAGACAGAGTCCCTTTTGTAACCCAGTTCTGGCCTGGAACTCACAGCGGTTTGCTCACCTCAGCCTTCCTACTGCTAGGATCATAAGTATGAGCTACCATACCCATGTGGAACTGAAATTGTGTGGGAAGAATGGTGCCTAGCACCCAGGGGCATGCCCATAATACTAGCGCCACCATGGCCCATGTGGCTTGCTTCTTGGAACCCAAGCCAAGGATCACAAGGGAATGTGGAAAAGACACACTGGCATAGGCACAGTGAAGCTGGGACTGGGTGGGGTTTTATAGCTGAGGCAACCTGGAAGGACCCTCAGCATGCTCACTGGAAGGACAGGGGTTTCTAGCCCCCATAGGAAGTGTCAGCAGCCTCAGACTGTAAAGATCCAAGTGGAGGAGATGTATTTGCTATTCTTTGTATATATTGACCAATCTTTATAAACACCCATATTTGAGTTCCCGAGGAAAACTTTGCTATTCCTCTTGAGAGTCTGTTGGCATTGGAGTCCTTCACAGGCAGAACCTGTGTCACTATACACATTCACTCAGGGTTCCTGCCACTCCCTATACTGCACTTGAAGGCTGAGGCAGGAGGATTATGAGTTCAAGGCTAGCTTGGGTACAGAAAGAAGAAAGAAGCTTGGAGCGGTGGCCTTTAGTCCTAGGAAGCCAGGTATGGTAGCACATGCCTTTAATCTGGGAGGCAGAGGCAGGCAGATTTCTATAAATTTGAGCCATTCTGGTCTATAGAGTGAGTTCCAGGACAGCCAGGCTACATAGTGAGACGCTGTTTCAAAAGACAAACAAGATCCTATTACTTGGGAGGTGGAAGCAGAGATATCAAAAGTAAGGGAAGAAAATACATTATTAAATTAATTGTGTTGTTTTACATTTATTTATTTTGCACGGCCCCCAAGGGGTGGGGTCTGGTAGGTGGCAAATGGGCCACAGGTTTGTATTATGGTCAGAGGGCAACTTGCAGGAGTCCATCTGTCCTTCAGTAGATCATCAGGCGTGGCTGCCAGCACCGTTTATCTGCGAAGCTATCTATCTGCTTTTCTTCGCTAGTCTATGTTTAATGTTATTTTTGTTTGTTTTTGCTGCAGCATTTAAATATTTTTGATTCCCTAATGGTATTCAGTAATAGTAATAACTATTATTTAATGGGCCTTGACTAATTTGATGAATGATTTTAAGCAATGTTTATGAACTATCTTAGGTTTTTTTTTTTTTACTAATGCTGGGTAAATGTTCTTTCTCTGAGCACCAACCCTCACCCTGTGTTCCCTTCCCCCTGAGGCAAGATTCAGTCATGATGCGCCCCTGGATGGCTTTGACCAGGGAAGCATATATCGTGTAACACTTGGGAGCCTTAAAAGCGGTAGGAGTGTGAGTTCAAAGCTAGCCTGGACTACCTAGTGAGACAATGTCATAAAGCAAAATGATGCAATCCTGTATTACTTGGCATTTTTCATTTTTTCCCCAGGACCAGGTTTCTCTGTGGCCCTGACTATCCTGGCACTTGATCTGTAGACCAAGCTGCCCTCAGACAGCCCTCACAGACACCATCAGCCTGCCTCTGCCTTCCTAGTGCTGGGATTAAAGGCATGTGCCACCAACACCCAACTAATTTTTAAAGATTTATTCATTTATTATAGATAAGTAGCTACGGTGTACTTATAAACCAGATATACGGTCTCCAGATAAACCAGAATAGGGAGGGCATCAGACCTCATTACAGATGGTTGTGAGCCACCATGTGGTTGCTGGGAACTGAACTCAGGACCTCTGGAAGAGCAGTTGGTGCTCTTAACCACTGAGCCATCTCTCCAGCCCTAGATGTGTGTTTGTCTGGCATCTTCATTTCTTTCGGGTGTCTATACCTAGAGGTGGAGGCAGGTGGATCTCTGTGAGTTTGAAGCCAACCTGATCTACATAGTGAGTCCCAGGACATCCAGGGCCCCATAGTGAGACCCAGGCTAGACAAAACAAAACAGAGAGTTTGACGGCTGGTTTTGAAGTCGCGGCATAAAGCAGTGGGTTTCATTATGGCGTTTACATACATGTGTTAGTATGATTTCTTACCTACTGTTGTAATGTTTCTTGTCCCCCTGCAGATTCAGTTGTAGGATTTTTGTTTTACTGACATCTCTTAGCTCAGGATGCTCTTCCACTCAAGATCTTTCTGTCTTAGTGTCCTGAGTGGTAGGAGACAGGTACCCGCCACCCTGGTTGGTAGTCAACTCTTTCTCTGCTACAGTCAGGGTGACCCTCGGTCTGTGTAGAGGCAAGCACTCTACTGAGATACATCCTTAACCCTTTGCAAACTCAGCTTGTTTGCTTATGTATGTATGTATGTATGTATGTATGTATGTATGTATGTATGTATGTATGTATGTATGTTTTTTCAAGGCAAGGTTTCTCTGTAGCCTTGGCTGTCCCCAATCTGTAGACCAGGCTGGCTTTGAACTCAAAGATCCATCTGGCTCTGTTTCCTGGGTCCTGGGATTAAAGGCGTGCACCACTGCCCAGCCAGTTTACATGTTTAAAAGCACATTTGTTTGTTTGTTTTGTGTGTGTGTTGACAGAACAACTTGTAGGAGTCCGATTTCTCCTTGTACCATGAGTCATCAGGCTTAATTGGCAAATGCTGTTTACTCACTACTCTCCTTAAACCCTGCAGTTAGCCACAATGGTGTGTTTTGTCTTTTAACTTTATATGCATGTTTTGTTTACATGTATGTCTGTGCATGCCTGTGGAGGCTGTCAGATCCTGTAGTCATATGTAGATATGAGCCACCGTGTGGATGCTGGGAATTGAACTGAGGTCTCCTTAACCTATGCCCAATAATCTTTTCCCTTCTTCCCTCCCTTCCCCTTCTCTCCCCTCCCCTCCCTTCTCCCACCCCTCCCCACTTGGTAGAGCTGGGACGTTGCTCAGTTGGTACAATGCTTCCCTGGAATGTATAAAGCACTGAGTTTGGTTCTCTCTCTTAGGCAGGGAGGATCTCTTTAGTGCCTGACTCAAGCCTCTTGTTTGCCTTGAGTTCCTTTCACTTTCTAGCTCTAAGCTGTTTAAATGTAAATTCATTAAAATGACCTAAAATTGGAACCTCTGGTCCTCCTTGGTAGTAGGTACTTTGCAGGTGATCAAGAGCCATTTGGGTCTTTGCTGTCATTGGCTGCAGGAAGTTCTTACTGTACTTCTGTGGGGTCAGTGACATTTTACTTAACACCTCTGTCTCTGGCCTTTTGTTTGGCCCAGGCTTGTGTTGCCTCATGGCCTTGGTAGTCTGGTTATGGTTCCCCTTCTTGGAGGCTGTTGGCTGAGCTTTGTTTATTGAGTTGATGGTGTGCAGTAAGACTTTGGGGTCATCTTTAGGATGCTTCCAAATTAATAATGGTTCTGGGTGGTTAGGGAAGAGGCAGCCAGTTACCAGTGTTAGAAAATCTGGCACAAACTTTATCAAGTCTCGATAAAATAAAGCTGTTTTATACACACACACACACACACACACACACACACACAAAATTTATACTTTGTTGAAAAAGTTAGTTGAAAATTTATACTTTGCTGAACTCAGATGTCCTGTGTTGTAAAAGTTACTATGTAAACTAAATTGTGATCTCCTAGGTGTCCCAGGGCATCCTACATATAAAACCTTTCAGGATCTCTCAAAGTAGTTATGCAATCACTGTCCTTCCTTGTTATCTTGGTGGGGTTCTTTTATGGCCTAGTGTTAAGTCGCTCCTTAAATCTGCTAGGAAAGTTCCTGTTAGGCTGCTCCCTGGTCACAGCTGTGTCCTGTGATGACACGCTTGAGGGACAGTCTATCCAAGTGGTGCACATCAGGGTACTCTGTGGCAGATGCAGCTTGTGTGTGCACATTGCCTCCTGCCTGGTCTGTTGGCAGTATATTCAATTATGGAACCTAAAAAGAACTTTCTTCTCCCTTCTGGTATGTGCACACCAAGTAAAGATTTGTTTGAAGAACAATCTAACATGACCATGTTCAACTTTCAAAGCCTTACTTAATGACATTTAAAAAATTTGGTTTTGTGTTTAGAGTTTTTAAACATGAATTTGTGTGTGTGTGTGTGTGTGTGTGAGAGAGAGAGAGAGAGAGAGAGAGAGAGAGAGAGAGAGAGAGAGAGAGAGAGAGAGAGGAGTGTGTGTGTGTGTGTGTGTGTGTGCTTGTTTCATGTATCAAGTATGACATTAGAGTGCAGCATGTTTGGGCTCTAACTAGCCATTTTGACTGGCCATCAGTCTTGGTGGAAAGTACCTTCACCTGTAGAGCTATCTTGCCATCCCAAAATAACACATTTCAAAAGTATACTTGCTGTAATTTCATATATGCATTTGAATGTAGATTCATCATTTCCAGGTGAACCTTGGTAACCTCAGGAGATACAGCCTTTTCCTTTTTGGCATCTGGTCCTTAATGGCCTGAATAGTTTGAGTTGTGATTCTGCCCTGTCTTGGCTAACATAACAGTGGAGACAGGAGCAAGGGTCATAGGTTACATGTGTATAGGGTCCCTGCATGGACATGAAGACAGGAAGCACTTTTTGTCTTTATTGATACATGGTGGTATTTGCAATATTTAGTTGTCTTCTACAAAAGCAATTTGGGGGTGTCCGAGACATGGCTCAGTGGGTAAAGACACTTGCTACCCAGCCCTATGACATAAGTTAGATCCCTGTAATCTACATAGTACAAAGACAAACACCCACAAATTATCTTCTGATGTCCATATGCACTTGTGAGTATGTGTGCATGTGTGTGCATGCACTGGGGATTAAGCCAAAGGCCCTTGAGTTTGACATGAAGGTGCTCTACTCCTGGGTTTAGGTCCTTAGGCCCTGTCACTTCGTAGCTCATGCTGGGTTTAAATACAGGATCCTCTTGCCTGTGCCTCCAGAGAACTGGTACTGTAGGCTTGTGTCCACACTTCCAAATCTAATAAGTACTGGCAATACTGGCATTTATTAGTTATTTATATTTTTATGTATATTAGTGTTTTGCCTTCGTGTATGTCTGCTGGATCCCCGGGAATTGAACCTGGGTCCTCAGAAGAGCAGCCAATGCTCTAAATAGCTGGGCCACCTCTTCAGTGCTCTTTGTTACTTTAAAGATGAAGTAAATTACAGATTTTTCTCTCTTTGCTTTTCTGAGATAAAAAAAAAAATCCTTGTGAAGTTGGCATATGTTTTTCCTATCACTATTTCATACTTGTGGTATATGTGTTTGTATATGAGTGTTTTATGTTTTTTATATTAGCATGGATGGCTTGTTGTAATAATATTTAACTTTTTCAGCTTTTAGAAAAATTGTTACTTACATGTTAATAGATCTGACCTGATTCATTTGTTCTCCTGGACAGTGTGTTGTGATTGGAACACAGGGCCTCCTTTATATAAAGCACATGCTTGACTGATGACTATCTTCCTCCCCTTGAGACAGGGTCTCACTTGCCTCAGACTCACAGAGATCCACCTGCCACTGCGTCCTCCTGAATCCTGGGATTAAAGGACACATGTCACACCCTGGCCTTTAATTAGCATTTAAATCCATATTAGTGTTCTCTGTTTCTTTGTTTACTTCCAACAGTGAACCTCAGTAGATTATTTTCTGTTTTCTCTCAGCATATGTAACACATATATTCAGTGTGTGTGTGTATGTGTGTGTGTGTGTGCACACCAGCATTTGGATGTGTCGTGTTAGGGTAGGAGGAAGGGGTTTAAGGTCTGATGATTACATTTCTTCATGTCAGTTTTGACAGATTTTGTTTGTTTTTGTTTTTGTTTTTTCAAGACAGGCTTTCTCTGTGTAGCCCTGGTTGTCCTGGAATATACTCTGTAGACCAGGCTGGCCTCGAACTGAATTCAGAGATCTGCTTGTCTCTGCCTCTCAAGTGTTGGGATTAAAGATATGTGCTACCACTGCCCAGCTTCAGAATTTTTATTATTACTATTATTGGAAGTCCATTGAGTGTATTTGAATTTTATAAGTGTTTTAAAGAGGTATACTGAGTGAGGGCTAGCTGTTGTGGTTACATAGTATATATAGATCCTGATTTTTTGTTTTTTGTTTGTTTGTTTGTTTGTTTTTAGGCGTATAGAAGTATTTTAGCCTTGTTTTGAGCATGTAGTGGGTTGTAGTTGAAATCCAATTACTGTACAGTGGTCTCTAGATGTTCTAGATTAGAACTGCCAACACACCTTCTTGGGATGGCAGGAAGGCTCTATGGTAGCCACCTGCCACACGTGGCTGATGGGGACTTGACATAATGGTTCTTGGTGACACTTTGGTTCACATCTCATACTTCTTAACCCTTCCTAGCTTTACAGAATGCATGTGCCATTTCTCAAAGACAAATTCATTGGCAGATCAGCCCAGGTGGTTGGATTTGACCCGAGTAGTAAAGGCCTTATGGGGTTAGGTGTTAGCATAGCTTTGGTACTGGCTGAAAAAGCTTTGTGCCCCTGTGAGCATCTTTGAAAGGCAGTAATAATAGTAACCATTTGTCTAGTGGGCATGAGGATGGAATGTGATCCTGAGTTAAAAAGTACTCAGCACAGGCCAGGCCCAGGGATGGACACACGCCTCTAATCCTAGCATTTGGGAGGCAGAGGCAGGTGATCTCTGAGCTGGAGGGAGGACAGACTGGACTACAGATCGAGGTCCAGGAGGTACAGGGGCACACAAAACAACAACAACAAAACAACCCAAATCTCTAGCTCCTCACTTTTCTATAATTCCTGGTCTGAGAAGCCTAGGAGTGAGGTGAACGGAATGTCCTTGCACATCTTACAAGCAGTAGCCCTATTCGTACATTCTTGTGAATATGCTTTATAGTTTTTGTTTTTGTTTTTTGAGATAGGGTCTCTATGTAGTCCTCCCTGGCCTAGAACTCTGTGCCTCATGTCCACAGGAACCTGCCTCTTAAGTGCTAGGATTAAAGGCATGTGCCATCACAACCAGTTGTGCCTTAAAATTTTAAAAGATGAGATTGTTAAGTAGGTCACAATACATCATTCGTAGCTTGCATGTGTAACAACCAGTGATAGCCTTTGGTTTTACTAGGGACAGCTCAGCAGCCACTAAGAGCACTGGCTGCTCTTGGCTTCAATCCTCAGCTTCCTCATGGTGGCTCACATCTGTCTAACTCAAGTTCTAGGACATCTAACATCCAACACCCTCTTCTGGGGGCAGCATGCATTAATGTGGTGCACAAATGTATTTACAGGCAAAGCAGCTGTACACATAAAATAACAGAAAAAGAACTAGAGTTTGTTGATTGGGGAGCATCAGTGGGTAGGAAATGCACCCCCCTCTTGCAGTTCCAGAGCTGACACCTACCTCCCTTTCAGATGTCACACAGGGAGTATCCCTCCATTTTCTTCCTGTACTTAGCATGGTTTCTATGCAATCTAGAAGCTGGAAAAGGCCGTGGATATTCCTTTAGGATTAATAAAACAAAAACTGTGGTGCAGTCGGCACCCCACACTTCCTTAGCTCTGGCATGCTGTCTCTGGATCTGTCTGTCTCAAGCACCAGCTTTCTTTGCAAGGTCTCTTATTGATTTCTCCTGAACAGCCTTTTGCTTTTCTTCTGTAGATTCTAGAAAGCCCTCCTTTCTGCTTGTTTCTCTGGTTTGCATATGTTGGCTGTGCTCAGAATGAAGTGAGCAGAAGGGTAAAATACAGAGGACCAAACTTTCCCTGAGGTTCAGTGCACCGTGTTCCACACTGTAGCCATGCTGGCCTGGGTGATTTTCTTGCTTCCCCAACCTGTGAAGGAGTCAAGTGGTTGTAGGCTTTCTGTTGGCAAAATAAGCAATTCAACCCAAATTAAAAGTATAAAAGCAAATTTACTGGGACAGGTTCACTGGCCCCAAAGAACAGGGCCAGAGAAATTGGAATGTAGATTGGAGTGGTGGGGTGGGAACAAGGGACAGGGACTATGATTATGGAAGGGGGAGGGGGAGACAAAAATTAGGAACACAAGGGGGTGGGGATTGCCTGTATATTAATAAGGTTAGGGGTGCTGGGGTTGGAAACCTAATTTTCTAGGTGGGAGTAGGGCAAGAGATTTTGAACCAGACACATCAGAGATGCCAGTTACTTTTTTTTTTTTTTTTTTTTTTTTTTTTTTTGAGACAGTCTCTGTCTAGCCCTGGCTGTCCTGAAATTCACTATGTAGACCATGCCTACCAAGTACAGGCATTGAAGGTGTGTGCTGCTGCTCTAGGCACCTCCAGCCCAGACTACAGGTGACACCACCACAGCAATCTTATTTACAGAAGCCCACGCTTAGTCATTATAGCAGCATTTCCTGACTCATTCTTCTCCCTCCTCTCTCTACTTCTTCCTTTTTTGAGGAAAGGTTGGACTCAAAGGACTCAAAGGGATCTCTTATCCAAGCTTTCCAAGTGCTAGGATTACCTGTGAGCCGACACACGCAGTACCCACTTTTTTCTTGAAAACAATACAGAAATGAGCGTGATATCTCAGTATAAAAGTGCTAAAAATTGGGGCTAGAGAGATGGCTCAAGGGTTAAGAGCACTGACTGCTCTTCCAGAGGTCCTGAGTTCAAATCCCAGCAACCACATGGTGGCTCACAACCATCTGTAATGGGGTCTGATGCCCTCTTCTGGTGTGTCTACAGTGCACTCATATACAATAAGTCTTTTTTTTAAAAAAGTGCTAAAATTTGAGTCATCTTTTTTGCTCCCCTGCTCTCCCCAGAAGTAACTCCTTTTGAAAGCGGCCCCGACCTCCAGACCCTGAGCCCTGAGCAGGTGCTGCTCTGCTCTTTGTTCTGTAGGGGGGCTGCTTCCGCCCTGAGCGATTAGGGCAAAGCCTGTAGGGTAAAGGAAAGCAGCAGGAGGCCCGGGTTCCACACCACCCAATACCAAAAAAACTGGAAAAAGAAAGTTGTACCTTTCTTTTTTAAAAGTGCTCCAGCACTGAACATCATTTCCAGCTAGCTGGCTCATGTCAGCACTTCCATGCATGTGGATGCTTAATAACTGAGCTATTGATACATATTGGTTAAAAAGAAAAAAAATCACAATCTGTTGAATGAAGGGTTTTTGTATTTCATTGTCTATAAGTATATTCATCTGTGAGATAGATTCAGGAGGCAAAGGGAATTTCTTGATTTTTGCCACGTTCTTTAAAAAAAAAAAATTGAACCCAGCTAGGCATGGTGGCTGTGTAAGTTCGAGGCCAGCTGAGTCTACAGAGAGTTCCAGAACAGCATGGCTACACAGAGGAATCCTGTCTGTCTTGGGAAAACATTTTTGAGCCCAAGTCAGGAGTGGTGGCTCACTTAGAAGGCAGAAGCAAGATCTCCATGAATTCAAGGCCAACATGGTCTACATAGTTCTCAGACAGCCTGGCCTGTATCAATCATGTGAGCTCCTTTCTTGTGTAGCCTGTGTGTGCCTAGTCCTCAGGCTTCCTTACCTGACCTCTCAAGTCAGCAGTTCAAACCTACTGCCTGAGTTTCCCTGTACTCCTTAAAGCTGGCCAAATGGAGGAGGGGGTAAGAAATTCTATACCCTTTCCCACAGTGCCAGGAGCTTATTCAGAATTTATAAAAAGCCAGCAAACAAAAGCAGGCCATATGTAAATTTAATTGTGGATTAGGATGGTCTGTTTTTTCCTGGGTGGGGGAGGGAACTGGGTCCCATACTGTCAAAGCAGAGTTTATTTAAATCTCTTTAAAATAGGGTCTAAAAAGTCTCCATTTTGAAAGAGAAAAGAAACAGTTTTGTGGAGTAGAAGATCCCACCCAGTCCCTCACTGGAGTAGTTCTTTATCCCTAGGTTGGTTCTTGATTGGCAGAGTTGAAACTCTTCCTTTCTCCTCTTTGGAATAGCACTCTAAGTGGCAGATTCCTGCATTCCTATAATTTTGCAAGTGAAAACAGTTTATTGTCTTGAGGGAGGTTGGTCTTTGTTTAGAGCCTCTTCTCCTGCCCTGCCCTGCTGATCAGTGCTTCAGAGACTTGAAGAAACTATTATATGAAGACCAGAGGACCTATGAAGACTAGAAGAAAGCGTAGGAGAGTCCCAGCATGTAGGTCCTCAGGACGGAATTCAGGTTACCAGATTTGGCAGCAAACACCTTCACACAGAGCCTTCTCAAGCCTACTTCAAGGGCTTTCATTTCTTCTTTTTGTTCTTATTTTCTGGGATTTTATTTGTTTATTTATGTATCTGTTTGTATGCATGACTGTGCACTGGTGCCTACAGAGTCCAGAAAGAGGGCGTCAGATCCCCTGTGAGCCATCATGTGGGTGTTAGGAATTGAGCCTGAGTCCTTTGGAAGAACAGTCAGTCAGAGCCATCTCTCCAGTCCCCTTCACGATCTTTCTAACAGACATGTTCAGCAAGCAGTTGAGGAACATAGGAACTTGTTCCATAAGCTATTCCTTTGATTTGGTGACTTACATGGAAACGATGAGTCCCAAGTCATGTGTTGGAGATACGAGGTAGACTGACTAACTCACACTGATGTTTAACTAGAGGCTGGTTCTGTAATGTGGCATCAGTGCCACTTGGATTTCTGTCCCGGTAGTTGTCATCTTTGCTAAGTGTGTTGTGATTGGGGAACTTGTTGCCTTTCTCACTGAGTTTGTTCTGCAACCTTGTCTGGCCAACAGTGTGACTGATCTCTTTCGCAGAAAGTAATGGCTGTATTGTTCTCCAGAGGTTAGGTTTATGCATGTGCATTAAGAGTTTTTTCTGTTTGTAGCTTTTGGTGCTTGCTTTTCTCTAGTTCCATGTACTATGTTGGTTTGCAGGTAGAAACCCAGGGAAAGTCATGGTTAATAAAACTTAATTATAGAAGCATGAATTTAACGGATCCCATTAAGGTTACTATTGAAAATGAAAAACTCACATTTTACCAGAAATTACGTGTAATAGGAACAGTTTTAGAATAACTTGCTTTTTTTCACCAAGTCTTTCTTTTTAAGGGTAAATTAATTATTGTATGTATGGATATATGATGGAGTGGGGGCATGCCACATTTTGAGGTCAAAGGACTTGTTTGAAAAGTGTCTTAACACACTGAGCCCTCTCTCTCTTGCTTGTAAATAAGGCACAAAACAGGGCTGGCTATCATACCTCAGACTTGATTAAAGGCTAAGCTGCTATATGTGAACATGTTACAGACTTAAGTCTTTGGTTGTATGTGTATATAGATAGACAGATCTAGTGTGTGGTCTGTGTGTGTACACAGAATCTGTGTTTGTAGGCAGACAGCTAGATCTAGTACATGGTCTCTGTGTGTATAGATAGATAGTGTGCGGACGGATGGATGGATAGATGTGATGCATGGCATGTGTGCACTTAATTGGTTAGTTAGGAACCACAGTGCTTTGTTGTTCTTCTCCTCAGTGCTGGAACTTTCCTGCTTTCTTGCCTCCTTCCCTCCCCCTCCCCCTCCAGCCTGAGCTTCAGCTCCCTGCAGGCAGCACTTGTGGCAAAGTGGGGCATCCTGGACCTGCTGTTGGTGGAGAGGATTCTGGCTGTGCTCCCCTCTCCAGGGCTCTGCCACACATATGTTCTTACCAACACATTAAAGCCAGTTACTGATAGGTAATTCTTAGGTAATTAAGAGGTAATTAACTATACTTTAATTTTTTTTCCACTTCTGGTTTAGAATTGAATGGGAAGCCAGGAGTGGTGGCCCACACCTTTAATCTCAGTTCAGGACTGTTAGAGAGCTATACAGAGAAACAAACCCTTTCTCAAGAAACCAGATAATTAAAATAGAGAAATAAAAAAATTGAATGAAAACTTTGCATTTTTTTTTGTAGACATAACAATCAGAACTAAATCATTGTATTAGGATTACACCTGTAATTCCATCTATAAACAGGCCTTAATTCCAAGCTAGCCTGGGCTACAGAGTGGGACAGCGCCTTAGAAACTGAAGAACTAAGTCATTGAACAACAACAACAACTACTACTATTATTATTGAAATAGTATTCCACTGTTTAGACCTGGCTGGCCTGGAACACATATTTACCTGCCTCAGTCTCCTGAGTGCTGGGATTAAAGGCAGCATGTGCCCTGACTCCCAGCTGATGTTAGTTTTGCTATGTCATAATTCTGGGGTTGAGCCCAAGATCTAGGCACACTCCATAAGTGCCAGCTTCTAAGCTATACCCTATAACCTCTGATCTTGGTGTTAATTTAACTAGTGTGTTGTAGAAAAACTGACTGGTATGTTTGTGGGAGCAAAGTACCATATTAACCTGTGATGATATCGTGTCCTTATTTACAGGTAGGCGAAAACCAAGAGTACACCGGCCTCGTTCTCCAATATTAGAAGAAAAAGACATCCCACCCCTTGAATTTCCGAAGTCCTCTGAGGATTTAATGGTGCCTAATGAGCATATAATGAATGTCATTGCCATTTATGAGGTCGTGCGGAACTTTGGCAACGTTTTAAGGTTGTCCCCTTTTTGCTTTGAGGACTTCTGTGCTGCTCTCGTGAGCCAAGAGCAGTGCACGCTCATGGCGGAGATGCATGTGGCGCTTCTGAAAGCAGTTCTTCGTGAAGAGGACACGTCTAACACCACCTTCGGCCCTGCGGATCTGAAAGACAGTGTGAATTCCACCCTGTATTTCATCGACGGGATGACATGGCCGGAGGTCCTGAGGGTCTACTGTGAGAGTGACAAGGAGTACCATCATGTTCTTCCTTACCAGGAGGCAGAGGACTATCCGTATGGACCAGTGGAGAACAAAATCAAAGTTCTCCAGTTTCTAGTTGATCAGTTCCTTACGACCAATATTGCTCGTGAGGAGCTGATGTCTGAAGGGGTGATCCAGTATGACGACCATTGTAGGGTCTGTCACAAACTGGGAGATTTGCTCTGCTGTGAGACATGCTCAGCTGTATACCATTTAGAATGTGTGAAGCCACCTCTTGAAGAGGTGCCGGAGGACGAGTGGCAGTGTGAAGTCTGTGTAGCACACAAGGTGCCTGGTGTGACTGACTGTGTTGCTGAAGTCCAAAAGAATAAACCGTATGTTCGACATGAACCTATTGGGTATGACAGAAGCCGTAGGAAATACTGGTTTTTAAACCGAAGACTCATAATGTAAGTAAATCTGGCTGTAATTTTTGTACATATTTAGAGGGAAGCCTTTTTTCTTCATGGTTGGTACGATAGAGCATAGCCATGTTTATGTGCAAAACCCGTGGCTTAGTAATGAATTGTAGTTAAAGACTTTTGAGGCGGAAGGAGTGTGGGCATTAATATGGCATTTTAGAAATTGTGAAGTGAGGTCAGTTCATGTAAATGCAGAACCCAGGGGAAGAAACGGTGTCCTAGGTGGGGTTCTGGGGGCCTTCCTGCAGCCCACTGAGAGCTTTGCACACCTTACTTGATGTAGGACTTCAGCCTCCTATTCACCTGTTTACCTCATGGCAGTAGCATGGGGCAGGAGGAGCAAACCTGCCTGAGATTGGACATTCATTTGAGGTTACAGTCCCCCAGGAGATCCTGACACATGTGGGATCATAGTCTGAGTCATGGGGTTTCAAGAACCAATTTAGAATTAGGCCTGTGAGGCAGGAAGATCATAAGTTCAAGGCCTGCTTTGCCCTACAGAGTTTCAAGGCTAGCCTGGGTAGATCAGACAGGTCTTGTGTCAAAATAAAAGAGGCTGTGGTTGTAGCTTAGTATTAGAGTGTTTGCCTAGCATGTGTGAGACCCTGTGTTCAGTCCCAGCACAAGAAAAGTGAACAGATGTGCAGAAGAAGCTGCTGGCATCAGGGGGCAAGTGGGGTCAGGGATTACTGTGCTTAGCTTCCTCAGGTCATCAGGCAGTGTTGAGATCACACTGAGTATTGAGTATCCTCTGAGCCTTGGTAGAAGATGGACCACTTGGTATTAGGAGCTTTTGCATTTTGAGGCTCTCCTCCAGTTCTTAGAATTAGGCCAAGAGAAAACTGGGATGCATGAGCTTCAGTGTGTGGAGGGCAGTGTGGCTCATCAGTGATGCTCTCTGAGATCCGACACTTGCTTTGTTGTGTAATTTATTGATTTACCTCGCCGGAAGCATGTGAAAGCCCTGTCTCTAGTGTTGTGTGCAGTGATAGGCACTTGCATGGTCTGTTGTCACCACTGAGTATTTGCTTGGCATTCATCCTGGTAGTTGGGTCTTGTGGCAGAGAGTGCGCCAGCATCCCTCTCCTAAGCCCTTCTACTGGTCATGTGCCCTCACTTTATTGGACATTGGGGGATTTTTGCCTTTCATTTTTCTTGTCTTTTCTTTCCTGTTTTCCTTTGAGGTGTGTGTGTGTGTGTGTGTGTGTGTGTGTGTGTGTGTGTGTGTGTGTGTGTGTTCGTTCATGTGCGTGTGCGGATTAGTTCTGGGTGACCTGGGACTTACTGTGTAGAACAGGCTGGCCTTGGACTCAGAGATCTGGTTGCTGCTGCCTCCCTTAGGGTTTTTTTTTTTTTCCCCTTTTCTCTAAACCCTACTATTTACCTTTTCTTAGCTGCTACCATGTAGTAGCTTTTGCTTGCATGTGTGCCTGTGTAACATAAGCTTGCAGTGCCTGCAGAGGCCAGTGTGGGTGCTCCTACAACTGAAGTCATAGAAGGTGTGAGCCTGGGTCCTCTTCAAGAGTATCCAGTGCTTTTATTTGCTGAGTTGTTTGACCATTCCCCATACTTCAAATTCATTTATTGAATCTGTCTGTCTGCCTGTCTCTGTCTGTCTGTCTGTCTATCTTTTTGAAGTGCTTGTCTGCACTGTGCATGTGCCTGGTGCTCACAGAGGCCAGAAGAACTTGGGATCCCTGCAACTGGACTTACAGATGGTTGTTGGCTGCTGTGAGCGTGGGGGTTGAATTTAGGCTCTCACCAAGAAGAGTCTGTCCCCTCCCAAAGCAGAAGGCCAGGTGTGGTGGTGCATCCCTTTAATCTCAGCACTGGGGAGGTAGTGACAGGCAGATCTGTGTGTCGCTGTGAGTCTGCCAGGGCTACATAGGGAGTCTGGATCTCAAAACCATCAAAACAACCCACAAAAACAGTACGTGCTCTTAACGACTGAGCCATTTCTTCAGCTTCATTTTTTTTTTTTTTTTTTTTTAGTAATTTGTATTTACTTTAAATCCCAATAGAAGCTTCCCCTCTCTCCTCTCTCCAGCCTGTGTTTTACCTCCCCTCCCCCCATGCCCTCTTTTTTTCTTCAGAGAAGAGGAGGTCTCCCATGGATGTCAGCCCACCTTGTCATAACAAGTTACAGTAGGACTAGGTGCATCTCCTATTGGGGCTGGACAAAGCAGCCCAGTTAGGGAGAGGGATCCGAAGGCCGGCAATGGGGTCAGAAACGTTTGTGCTCCTGCAGTTAGTGGACCCACATGAAGATCCAGCTGCACATCTGTTACATACATGTAGGGCCTAGGTCCATCCCATGCATGCTCTCTGACTCTGTGGGCCCCATGCAGCCTCATATAAAGAGTTCTTTTGTCCTATTATTATTTGTAAAATAAAGACCTTGAATTTTTTTCTTTTAAAAAATAATAACAAGGTTCTCACTTTTATTTTATGGATATCATGTTTTACCTTTCTGAAGACATTAGTTTAACTTTTTTTTTTCTTGAGCCAGGGTCTCTTGCACAGGCTGTCTTTAGGGTCACTGAGTCACCACACACTAGTGTCCTTTGGTTTTTGAGCTGGTGCAGTAAGGTCTAGGCTGGCCTCAGGCTCTGGAGTGCTAGGCTTACAAGTGTGTGTGTGGTCATGCCCAGGTTCTGGGTATATTCATAATTGTTTCTTTACTCTGTTGTATGCCATTATTTGTTTTGGTCTTTAACCTCAGATGTCTGTGCATCTTAGTTTTAAGCTGCTGGTTAGTACTGTGGAACTACCTGCTAACTGGAAGCAAGTGTGTGGGTGGGGCCCTCTCCGTGAGGGTGGAGAAATGGCTCAGCTCAACGGTGGGGTGACATCCCAGCCTGTTAGGAAGTCATCCCTTCTGTCTGTGGCCCTCCTTAGCTCCATCTACTGCAGCCTGTTGGTGGAACAGAACACGTCCTTTCTGGCATCCTGCTTGCAGTACACAGGCCTGGTTGGCAGGGTGCACTTAGAAGCAGGCTGCTTGTATTGTGCTTGAAGCATTCCTTATGCCACTGAAAGCCTCAGTTTTGAATTTGTTCACACCAGGGATGAAAGCTACCTGTAGCCAGTTCTGTTTCATAGACAGCCCTCCCCACCTCCCCCCATTCCTGCTAGAGTGAGGATTCTTAGCAGCTGGGCTTGGGCTTTTTTGGGTTTTCACATCAGCAGTGGTCACGTGACCACATGCTTTTAGCTGTTTGGATTGTCTTTTCTCTATATTGACTTTATGTTTTAAAAAAATTCCTTTTTAAAAAGTTGGTTTTAGTTGTTTTGTTTTGAAACAAGCTATGGTGGGCTGGCTGGAACTTGAGATTCTCCTGTCTCGCCTCTGGACTCATGGTTGGGTTATGAACCAGTGAGCCGGCTGTTGTTTAGCATAGCTTCTTTTTTTCCTTTTTGAAGATTTATTTATTTTTATATTAAGTACACTGTAGCTGTCTTCAGACACAGCAGAAAGAGGACATCAGATACCATTACAGACAATTTTGAGCCACCATGTGGTTGCTGGGAATTGAACTCAGGCCCACTGAAAGAACAGTCAGTGCTCTTAACCACTGAGCCACCTCTCCAGCCCAGAATAGCTTTTTTATAAGTACTTTCTCACTCACTTCTTTGTGTGCAGGGCAGGGAGTATGCGGGCCACACAGTGCCTGTGTGAAGGTTAGAGAACATCTTTTTCTGAGTTGGTTCTTTGCTCTGACCGTTTGGGTCCTTGGGCCCCCTCGATAGCCCCTTCCTTGGCCTGTTCTTTCTACATGGAGGCCAAAGGTGTTTGGTGCATATGTACAGACAGTTTGATATCCTTGCTCTGCCTGGTCTGGGTTGTCTTTAGTTTTAGAAACCTGTGAATAGTATCTAATTACTTAGATAAAAACAACACCTAGTGTGATCCTCACATTGGGTGTCCTGAGCATTTTTATACAGTTCTTTAATTAATCTTTACAACAGTGCTGTAGTATAGGTTTTTATACCTGTCTGTAATTTATAGATGAGGAGATTAAAGCTAAGGGAGATAAAATAACTTGCTCTCAACTCTATATATAGCTGTTTGCAGTGGGACCTGAATTGTTTGTAAGAATGTGTTTAATAGTAGTTAAAATCCATGCTGGCTGGCAGCTCTCTGGTGCCTGTAACTTCAGCTCCAGGGAGCAGATAGATACCTTTAGGGTCTACACACACACACACACACACACACACACACACACACACACACACACACACACACACACACCACACACACCACACACACACACACACACACCACACACACCACACATACACACACATACACACACCACACACAACACACACACACACACCACACACACACACACACACACACACACACACACACACACGTTAAATAAAAATAAGTATAGCTTGAAAAAGAAATGTTTCTAACTTTATTTTATGCTGAAGTCTAGCTTCTAAACAGTCACTTTTAAGGTTCACAACTTGAGTTGTTTTAGCTTTTAAAACCTATGCTGTGGGGCCAAGAGATGAATGGCTCAGCGCCCACCTAACCACTGCTTGCCATTAGTTCCAAGGTGTCTGACGCCCTCTTCTGGCCTCTTTTGGTACTACATGCATGTGGTATAAAGACCCTTTCAGACAAAACACCTACACATATTTTAAAAATATATAAAAAACCCAAAACAAATGCATATAACTGGGGAGAAAGCCTCTCTGATGGTTTTTATTCTGTGTGCAGAGTGTATCCAAGAACTCTTATTTAAAAGTAAAGACACTTTTAGAAAACACCAACTAAAATTTAACATTATTGTTTTTACTTAGTAACTTAAGCAGATCTACTCAGATAAAGAAGATAAAATAAGATTTACCAAAGGAGAGGCCTTATCAATTTGAAGGTAAATGTGCTTGAACTATGGAAATCAAGTGGCCTGAAGGTCTCACATTACACTTTTGTACTTGTGGATTAGTCAGTCATATTACTGGTGAACCTAAGTAAACAATCTCTTAGTGGAACAGCAAATTTATTCATTTAACTTTAGTTTGGAAAGAATGTTTTATAACATTGGGCTTAAATGTTGTTTTTTTTTTTTATCAGCTCTCATCTACTTTTGTTTCTTGATGTGTAGGAAAGTACACAGAACTTAATGATCACTCAAGTAAACATGGACTTTTTCTTTTGGTATTTTGTATTTGAAAAGAATGATTTTTTTCTTATGTATATGAGTGTTTGCCTGTATATATGTTTGTCATGTATGTGCCTGCTGTCTAAATAGGCTAGAAGACGTTGTTTGATCCCCTGGTTAGAGAAAGTTGTGAGCTCCTGTATAGATGCTGGGGATGGGACCCTGGTTCTCTGTAAGAGCAGCCAGTGCTCTTAACCCTCCGAATTGTCTTTTTAGCTGGTTTTGTGGTCTTGACATGGTTTATCTAGGTTCACAGAGATCAGCCTGCCTCTGCCTTCCCAGCACTGCAGTTAAGGTCCCAGCAGCACAAACCTAGAGAACAGTACATTTTTAGTGCTCCAATGTTTTGAGCATTTTTTTGTGTAACATCAGTGAGGATTCTTTAAACGTTATAGTGATATGATACTAAGTGTCTGTGTCAATATGAGAAGTAAATCTAAAGGACTTTTGCATCAATTGTGGAAGTTAGATTAAAATGCTTTCAGGTTAAGTGTCCCTGTGGAAGGGTACATATGCAAGCTTGGGAAGGGTTCAGAGCCATCCAAACGTCAGTCAGCCCACTGTAAGTTGCGTTTTTCCATGGAACGCTAGAAATTTAACATGTTGAATCGGAGGCCCTGTATTTTAGTTCCAGTCTTAGCAGTTGATAGGAAATTCCCATCATTGCCTTTAATTAGTGAACAATTAAAATATTAGTGGTGCAGGTTGTTGACACGTGTAACGAGGGAACAGTTCTGTATGGATATGGATTTAGGCCAGCAGATGCCATGTCTAGACTAGACTCCAGAAGACTTAACTCTTCTACCTGTACTCCCAGTTCTGTGCCTTATTAGCTGAAGTAGTCTTTCTTTTTTAAAGATTTATTTATTATATATATGAGTACATTGTAGCTGTCTTCAGACACAACAGAAGAGGGCATCAGATCTCATTATAGATGGTTTTGAGCCACCATGTGGTTTCTGGGAATTGAACTCACAACCTGTGGAAGAGCAGTCAGTGCCCTTAACCACAGAGCCATCTCTCCAGCCCTGAAGTAGTCTTTTTAACATTCTTTTTGAGACACTGTCTCTATTTATTTTATTTATTTTTATGTGCATTGCTATTTTGCCTTGCATGTACATGAGTGTGAGGTGCCAGATCCTCTGGAACTGGAGTTAGACAGTTGTGAGCTGCCATGTAGGTGCTGGGAATTGAACCTGAGTCCTGAAAGAGCAGCCAGTGCTCTTAATCAATGAGCTATCTCTCCAGCCCTGAGATAGTGTCTTTCTCTCCTAAGTAAGGTTGGCCTTGAACTCTGTTTAAGGCTGAAGATGAGATTTGAACTCCTGACCCCACCCCCACTCCACTCTGTCCCCAGTCCTGAGATTATGGGCTCATGTCACTATACATTGAAGGACTGATAATCAAACCAACATTTTAATGATGTTTTCCTTTTCTCTAAGCTAAGTAACCTTCTGTTTCCCTGTCTGCTGTTATCAGGTTTGCATGTTCAGCGCCACCTTCTCACCACCTAAAACCGCTTGTGCTTCAAGTCTCTGTTCATTTGTGCCTTGCCCTCTCAGAACCTCTCTTTGCCCCTGAGCCCCTCCCATCACATTGTGAAGTGCTTAAGAAATCTGAAGCCCCATCTGAAGTAACAGTAGGACAGTCCCTCAGCCTGTATGTGCATGGGTGGTAGACCAGCTGTCTTGGATGTTGACTGGTTAAGTACCGACTGTAATTTCTAATGTGAGACACTGGCAGTGACTACAGGTGTCCCGTCCAGATGTGGGCACAATTCTATACCCATTACATATTTTAAAGATTTATTAGTTTGTTATTTTTTTTTAAGGATTTGATTGTTTTATGTGTATGGGTGTTTTCCCTATATTTGTGAGTGTACACTTTGTATGTGCTTGACCTTCAGAGGTCAGAAGAGGATGTCCAATCCCCTGATACTGGAATTACAGGTGGCTATGAGTCACCATGAGGGTGCTAGAAATGCAACTGAGGTCCTCTGCAAATAGTCAGTGCTCTTAACCACTGAACCATCTTTCCAGCCCCTTATTTTTATTATTTTAAGTGTGTATGTGTGTGTGTGTGTGCATGTGTGTCTGTCTGTCTGTCTGTCTCCAGGTGCCCATGGAAGCCAGAGATGTCTGATTTCCTAGAGCTGGATTTATAGACAGTTGTGACCCATCCACCATGGGTGCTGGGAAACAAACTCAGGCCCTCTGCAAGGACAGAATGGGCTGCTAACTTTTGAGCCATCTCTGTCCCCCTTTACATATCTTAATCCTACAGCAGTACGTGGTTACAAGAACTGTCAGTGTTTCCAGTGGGGAAGCAGAGGGAGGTTAGTTCTTTCCCAAGGCCACACAGCCTGTGGTGGGATCAAGAGTGAATCAATATGGTGAGACTGTAGGATAAGTGCTCCTTATCTTATGTGGGTTTGAAAGACACTGGCAGGTGCTGGTTATATGTAGTTGCTGACTTGTTGGTCCTGTTAGAGGAAGGTTACCATGGCAAACCTAGCAGGAATGGTGCCAGAAGTCAGGTCTTATGGTATTAGCGAGGCTCTGGGAAGACAGCCCTTTTACCTCAGCTGGCTTCCTTTGCTTCAAGGCTGTCCTGGCCTTTTCTCTCAAGTTTCCAAGATTTTTCTTTAGCCTCTTCAGTCTCTTAGGCCGTTTACAGCAGCACTCCACTTCCTGGTACTGAGATGTAGGCGTCTGCTGGGCTGCTTTGACAAAACACTACAAATTCGACTTTATTGAGGGGCTTGTAGTCCAGAAGCCAGGCTCTTTCTGACAGCTCTTGGAGATTTTCCTCTCCAGCTCTTGGACAGACCTGGCAGACACTCTAGTTCCATGTCTTTTGCTTCACCTCCTTTCCTCTTGTGAGGTCAGTGGAGTCTGGATGATTTTATTTCAAAACTTGTGGGTAAATACTTCTTCAAATCAAGGTTTAGGTGGACCTGAATTTGGAGGCTGGTATTCAGCCCGTTACAGGACTTCTTACTCTTCTGTGAATTTGTTGAAACTTCCTGTGAGTCACTTTTAAACTTGCTATAGAGCTTCAGAAGCCTCTTGTTATGGAGTCTAGTAACAGTCAGGCTGCAAACCAAACGCCTGTGGTATGTGTGTTTGCTCGTAGTTGTACTTGGGTTGTACTTGGGCAAGACGTTTTTCTTCCCACTCTGTCTTCTCTTGTCACTCCGTGAAGTGGTGAGGACACTTGGCAGTGAGCACGTGTGGGGCAGCTGGGCCAGTTCCAGTGAGCCAGGAGAACTCAGAGACCTTGGAGAACCAAAGCATCCTCCAAACCCACATAGGGCCATAGTGGTTGGAGACAGGTGGTTGTCTGTCACTCTTGCAGTCAGGACAGAGGTTTTGCTTAGATGAACTGTGACAACCCTGGAACATGAGTGTGAAGGGAACTTGTTCTGACAGCCTCAGCCATTGTGCTTGTTTTCCACCATGTCTGAGATGAGTTTCTCCTACTTCCAGAAAGAAAGCTGTCAGTGGGAATAGTATGCATTTTTGATGAGCAGAATAAGAGGTAGTTGCCACCCCGTTTTTAGAGCGGTGTTAGCAGGGAGTGAGGAGTGCAGAGCACTGGGGTGAGGCGGGGTGTGGGCATTCGTGTCTGAGAAATGAGCAGAAGAATGGATGATGGGAGCAGAGTGAAGGGCGTGCACGGAGGAGGTGTGCAGACTGCCCACATCCTGCTAGCAGACAGAATCAGAGCAAATTGGCGCCATTACTACGTTTGAGTAATTTTACTATAAGCAAAACTTACTAAAAGCAACTGAGTGAGGAATGGACTTCTGCCTGAGCAATGAGCGTGCTGTAGAGGAGAAATTCCTCAGAGACCAGACTAGATCCACACAGCCTTTGGCTGTTAGAGACCCTTTCAGTAGCTTGTGGGTTGCTTGAGGAGGTTGACAGAATGGGGGACTGAAGAGGTTGGTTAGAGCTTGCTGCCTGTCTAAAGAGGGCCAAGCTGGGTTCTGAGCACCCGTGCTAGGTGCTCCGACACCTGTCACTCAAGCTACGGGATACAGTGCTGTCTTTTGGCCTTCACACACGCACAGGCACGCACACATGCTATACATAAATAATAAACAAAATCTCTTAAGAAATCAGCAGACTGTCCATTTAGTTGAATTTATTCCTATTATACTATCTTATTTTTATTATATCTTATAAATGTTTGCCATTCTAGTTAGCAGTGTGAGCCTGTGTGAATGGAGCCTAAAATTGACGCAGACTAAAGCCCACTTTATGCAGAGGATTAGACAGTTTGTACTCAGGGTTAAGAGTCACATGAGTAAAGTGTCCCATCACTAGGATAAGCGTCGAGTGGTGGGGAGGGTGCACATGTTTCCCATAGAGGGATAGAAACAAATAGCAATAACTAATCTGAAGTAAACTCACCCTTATTCGCTACAAATGGAGGGGTCACAGGAGCACGTTCCAAGGACAGTTCTGCTTTTGAGGAAACTGAGGTCACAAGACTTCTTTTATTTTTTTGGAGTTTGGTTCTTGGATGGTGTTCTGCCAACACATAATGAACTCTTATACCCACCAAGTGTGCTGTTGACCCTGAAACTTTAACTCTTTAAAAACTTACATTTGTTTATTTTGTTTATGAGTATGTCTGTGTGTATGTCTATGTATATATGTGCATGTGTGTGTTCAGAAGATAACTTGGGAGAGTTATCCACCATGTGGATTCAGAGGATCAAACTCAGGTCACCATGCTTGGGGGCAAGTGCCTTTACTGTCTAGGTCATCTAATTGCCTTTTCCATTTTGTGTGTGTGTGTGTGTGTGTGTGTGTGTGTGTGTGTACAGGAGTACAGTGTCCATGGAGGCCAGAAGAGGGGCCATCAGATCCCCTGGGACTGGAGGAGTTCCAGGCAGTTGTGAGCCATCTGAAGTAGGTCCTGGCAGGTCCTCTACATGAGCAGTACATCTCTTAACCAATGAGCCATCTCTCCAGTCCCCTAAAATAGTTCTTATGCATATTTTGTTGTTGTTCACTTGAAATGTGTAGCTGTAAGCCATATAATACTTGTCAGTGGGAACATGTTTTGAGAAAAGCATCATAGGTAAGCTTATAGAATGAATCTTATAAAATGCACTTAATAAGCTAATGCCACTGGGCATTATTTGTATATAGGACCTCCACCATCTGGGTTCCATCAGTAGACTTGATATGCCAGCTTGTGTGTTTCTGAATAAAGAATGAAACACTTAAAGAAATAACTATAAGGGTGTAACTCAAGGGGCCCGCATGCCTGTCATGAATGAAGCCCTCAGTGTCTTAAGTCGGGCACAGTGTGCACAGCTGCAGTTCCAGCACCTGGGACGTGAGTCAGGGAATTCAAGGCTAGCCAGGTCACAGGACGGGGAAGGGAAGAAGAAAGGAAAGAGAAGGGGAGGTGGGGGGCGAGCAAGCGAGCACATGGGCTAACTTTATAACGAGAAAACTATAAGATGAAACTTTAGAAAATAAAAGGTGGGATTATGTATAACTTTCAGGCAAGTTGAGTTTAAGCCAGAACTCACTAAGCACTTGAAACTGTCAGTTCTTCACACAGCATCATATTTAAGAGCTTTTTAAAATCAATCTTTTTGCTGAGAAAACTAGTGTTGTTAGCTTTGGAAATTAGATTAATAAGATCATTGTCCTACCAGTCATAAGAACTCAAAAGACTCAATTCCCTAGTCATCTTGGCAGCTGCTCTAGGTTGGGGGCTGTCCTGCACCTAAGGCAGGAAGCTGCAAAGAAGATGAAAAGGTTTCTGGAGCTGACCAGTCCTAGACTTACTTGTTGTGAAAAGTCGAAAGTTATGTTCTGGGACAAACATACTCTGAGGAGAATCAGACAGGACAAAGAAAAGTTGGTTATCCTTGCCAACAAGTGCCCAGCTTGGAAAAAAATACCTGAAATAGAATACTATGGTGTGTTGGCCAAAACTGGGGTCCATCACTTCCACGACGGTCATAGTGAAGTGGGTAAAGTGTGGGAGATACTGCCGAGTGTGCACACTGCCTACCGTTGGCACAGGTGATTCTTATATTAGAGCATGCCAGAGCAGACCAGGGGAAAAGTGAGGCAGGAACGGTTTTCTCTCATGAAACTTCAGGACTCGTTGGAAGGAAGGGGGTGGGGGAGAGAATGAACTTAGAAGTATTTATTAGAACAATACGTAGAGCAGATTTTTTAAAAAGTGTTTTTAAAAGTTTAATATTTATGACAAATAAAAACCAATAGAAAAACAAGTATGGGTGGGAACCGGGAAGATGGCTCAGTGTGGAAGAACACTTGTTGCACCAGCCTGAGGCTCTGAGTTCAGATCCCAGCACCCATGAGCCACGCTGTATTCTGTGGGCAGTGCCAGGATCACTGGGGTTCTAGAGCTCATCTCATCAGACAAGAATATCGTATAGAGCAGGATACCTAACATTCACTGCTGCACATGTGGGGCGTATATACCTCCACCCATGTTTGCATGTGTGCTAAAAAAGAAAAAATACTGTGTAAATATTTTTCCTAAGTTTTTGGTAATTAATACATGATTAACATATCCCTTCAGAATTACCGAGTAATACATTCCTGGAATTCCTCTAAGTTTTCACTGCCTTAATAATGTTTTATGTGTGTGCTAATCATTAGCTGCTCTTTCTCACTGTGGTACATGCTCTTGTCTAATACCTTCACATCTTTCAGTGGCAGTGGCCAGTATCCTCTGGAGGGAGCTTGTCATGGCCATGCTCTCTGTCTCAAGGGACCAAGCTCTTTCAGAGCTACATCTTTTCCAATTGAAATATTGAGGCTAGTACTCAGGCCTTGACCATTCTGCACTGGTTCACATTCTTAGATGTGTGTGTGTGTTCGCGTGTGTATGTGTGTGTGTGTGTGTGTGTGTGTCAGTGTCACCATCACCACTGCTGAAATAAGGATGATTCCTACAAAGCCCAGAACTTAGTTTTGACTGTGTAGAATTACTTGAGGTCTGGGCTGTTCTTTGCAGAACTCAGTGATCATGACTCTGGAGTCACGTTTTTGTTATACGTTTAGTTATTTGCAAGTAACCTCTCTATTCATTAATACTGAAAATTATTTTGGCCTAGGAATTGTGGGCTCAGAAATCCAAGTTATTGGAAGTTGTTTAGGTTTGGATGGATGAACGGTCAGTGGGTTTCAGCACCATGTGGTCTCCGCAGTACAAGCTGAACTTGGTGGGTAGATGTTTGCTCGATGAGTGCTATTGTGTCTGATATTCTTCTTTCCTGATTTCACAACAGAGAAGAAGACACAGAAAATGAAAATGAGAAGAAAGTTTGGTACTACAGCACAAAGGTCCAGCTTGCAGAATTAATAGACTGTTTAGACAAAGATTATTGGGAAGCAGAACTGTGCAGAGTTCTAGAAGACATTCGGGAGGAGATGCAGCAGCACATGGACGTGACTGAAGACCTGACCAACAAGGCTCGTGGCAGCAACAAGTCCTTCCTAGCTGCAGCTAACGGTGAGGCCCTTCCTGCTTGAGCTGCTGTTACATTGGAGACAAGCTCTTGGTGGGAATGTCCATGTTAATATGCTTTGGTGCTTTGCTTGGACTCTATCTCATTGTTTCGCTGCAGTGATCCTAGCCATGCTATATGGTAAATTAGGATGCTGTGTGTTTTAGTGGTTTGTTTCTTGCCTTGGTCACTGATGGTACCCCCTACACTCACAAATCATACAGTTTTTATTTGTTAATGACAGGGTCTCTGTAATTCATGCTGGGCTCAAGTTCTTATATAGCCCAGGTTGGCTTTGAACTCATCATGGTCTTCCAGTGTCAGCCATCAGGGAATTGGGACTATGAGGGGTGTCCACCTTGCCTAGTTCATTTGTGTCCTCCTCACTGTAGACCACTGTATAAAACACTGTTTATTTCAGCGAGATTACTCCCACCCATACAGAGTCAAATGGACGCAGGCCTTGTTTCCTGTGTCTTCAGCTTTTACTTACTTCATCTTGTTTTAGACATCTCCCCCAAAAGGCGTTTTTTGTATTGTTGTCTTGCTAAGTTAGGGTTTACAGGTTAGACAAGTAATTTATTACCAAGGCTCACCCTCAGTTCCTTGCAGTTTTTCTAATTCTGGAAAAGCTGGCAAGATAACTATAATTTAAGAAATGCAACCAAGTGAAGCTGGGGAGCGCTGATGGAAGGACAGAGACAAGGCTGCAGCCTCAGGGACACTGAGTTCTTGTCTATATAGACTTCACACTGCAGTGGCAGGCTTCCCTTTGTCCCCATGAGGAAGCTGTTGTACATGGCTGTCCTTAACCAACCACTGGATTCTCTGGAGAACACAGCCAGCTTCTCATTGTGAGAAGTCATAAGGATGCACACACTAGACATATGGATAGATTCAGGAGTCACTTGCACATATATGGAACATGCAGTCATTCCCTGTGCTATGGGCAAATTGTATAACTTCCAAACATTTTCTTTTTTTCTCTTTATTTTTTTAATATTGTCTTGCTTAAAAAAAAAAAAAGAGAGAGATTATGTATGTGAGTACACTGTCTTCAGACACACCAGAAGAGGGCATCAGGTCCCATTACAGATGGTTGTGAGCCACCATGTGGTTGCTGAGATTTGAACTCAGGATCTCTGGAAGAGTAGTTCGTGCTCTTAACCACTGAGCCATCTCTCCATACCCCAAACATTTTCTAATCATAAAAGAACCAAAAGTTAGCCAGGTAAAGTAACACACACCTTTAAACCCAGCAACCAGGAGGCAGAGGCAGGTGGATCTCTGAGTTTGAGGCCTCCCTGGTCTATAGAGGGAGTTCAGGACCACTAAGGATATACAGACTCTGTCTCAGAAAGCCAAAAAGTTGGATTGTAAGAATGAGTTGAATTGGTGTATGGATAAGACACATGAAGAGGACAAGGAACTTTGAAAAAGTTCTCAAAGGCCAAAGATGGGACAGCTCAAGCAACTAGTTGATGGTATTAGAGCATGAGGTGGTGTGTATGCCTGTAACTAGTTGATTGTATCAGAGCATGAGGTGGTGTGTATGCCTGTAACTGTTGATGGTATCAGAGCATGAGGTGGTGTGTATGCCTGTAGTCTTAGCACTTGGTGAGTACAAAGCTAAGGGGCTGGAGGGATGGCTCAGCCATTAGAGCACATGTTGTTTTTGCAGAGGATCCAGGTTCAATTCCACAAACGCACATGGTGGTTCACAACTGTTCATAATTCCAGTTCTAACACTTTCTTCTGTCCTCCAAAGACACCAAGTACACATGTAGCATATATAAATACATGCAGGCAAAACACACATTTGCGGGGCTGGAGAGACGGCTCAGCGGTTAAGAGCACTGACTCTCCCAGAGGTCCTGAGTTCAAATCCCAGCAACCACATGGTGGCCCATAACCATCTGTAATGGGACCTGATGCCCTCTTCTGGTGTGTCTGAAGACAGCTACAGTGTACTTACATACAATAAAAGTAAATAGGTCTTTAAAAAAAAGCACACACACATGTAAAGTAAAATGAATATTTTGTTTTGTTTTGTTTATTTATTTGTTTTTTAGGACAGAATTTCTGTGGTCCTGGCTGTCCTGGAACTTGCTTTGTAGATCAGGCTGTCCTCAAACTCACAGAGATCCTCTTGCCTCTGCCTTTCAAGTACTAGGATTAAAGGTGTGTGCCACCACCACTTGGCTCCCCCAAGGCCAGCCTCAGATACAGCACTGAATTTGAGCCTCGTGACATTCCACCTCAAGCAAACAACTGAACAAACAAGATACTTAATTTTCTGGCTGTGGTAGCATATCCCAGCTACTCAGGATCCTGAAGCAGGAGGATTACAAATTTGAGCCCAACCTGGGCCTCATAACAAGAACTCATCTCTAAGGATGTATTTTATTATGACCCAAGCAGTCTGGTTAGTATCCATGTGTCCATGGCGATTTCTCTTATGCTGGTGCCATGCATGGTGGCACGTTGCCCATGTTGAAAGAGGGTGCCCTTAGCTTGGCCCTGGTGGCTTTCAGAATAGTCACAGAGCTTCGGAATGAAGGGTTTCCATGTGGGCTTCTCTGCTTATTTTACACCAGAGGAAATAGAGGTTTGCAGATCTAGGGAGCAGATTCACCTCAGGCCTTTATTGGGTTCTAGGTCTGTTTTCCATTCTTGTATAGACTGAGTCTGTCAGTTTGGGGTGTCTGCTCATGGCAGGACATGTGACAGTGGTATATACACCCAGTGTCAATTTTAAGCCTTTCACTGGGCTGTGTACTGCTGTGTATGGCCCAGGTGTGTCTGCGTGGTTGATGTGATCACTACGCTCTGCCTTTGCCATCTCATCTTTACAAAGAAAGTTGATTTTTATAACTAGGATTTATTTTTAAAAGGTGAAGCTCTAAGTTAAGTTAATTGTAAATGAACAATGTCTTATTTTGTGCCCTGCCACTTTAGGTTAGGTCTCACTGTGTAGCCCTGGCTGTCCTGGAACTCATTGTGTAGATCAGGGTGGCTTCAAACTCATAGTTTATCAACTTGCCTCTCTTTTCTGAGTGTTGAAATTACAGGTCTGCACCACTGTGTGTAGCCTTAAAGATCTTAAAAATCTTTCTCTCTCTCTCTTGTTCTTTTTTTCTTGTTCTCTCTGTCTGTCTGTCTGTCTGTCAGTCTGTATGTGGTTTTCTGTGTGTGTACATGATTGCCTCATAAGATCTGTTGGAGTTACAGGAGATCTGAGAGCCTCTTGACATATGTGCTGGAAACTGAGTTGAGGTCCTCTAGCTATTGTAGTTTTCTTTCTTAAAGACTTAAAAATATTAGATTTACCTTCCCCACCCTCTTTGGGACAAGGTATCACTATGTCGCTCTTAGCGATCCTGGAACATGCTATGCAGACCATGCTGGCTTTGTACTCAAGGCTTCTGCTTGCCTCTGACCCTGGGTGCTTGGATTAAAGGTGTTCACCACCAAGCCCAGCAAACATTAAAATTCCTAAGTAGCATTTGTTAGTAATTTTATATTTAGTTATGGAATGAAAACAATTAACATTTGTTGGTTACAGAGGAAATTTTGGACTCCCTAAGAATCAAAAGAGGGGAAGATATCGACTGTGACCAGAGCCCAGAAGACGCAGAGAAAGACAAGAACGAGGGTGAGAGTGACAGCTCCAAAGATGCTGAGAAGGGCAGGGAGGAGTCAGAGGCCCAGTCCCTGGACAAGAACGCTGACAGCAAAGTCTTGGAGGAAGAGCCTGGGCAAGGAAAACCTGAGGGTAAAAGAATTACTTAGTTCAAAAGAACTGTCTTGTTAGTGCTATTTGTGAAACCTCCAATTTAGTTGCCAAGTGAAAGTGGGAATTTTTACTGAAAACAGCTATTTTTGGTTCCTAAAGAGAGTCTCTCTTACGTAACATCACAACTGTTTTAATGAGTTTTATATATTGATGGATTTGCAATAATGTAATATTTTCTAAGAAGTTGGAAGTTGACATTCCTGTGAAATTTGTTGGTGAAAAGTTACTATTTTTATACCAGATTATATATGGCATATGCTAAAATATGTTCTTTTAAAAAATTAATTCTAAAACATTCTTAATATCTTACTCTTTATTTTTGGATGACCCATTACAAAGTTCTTCCAGAGTCTGACTTGCTTTACAATGGCCGTCAAAGAGAAGCAGGGTTTTTGGTGATGATTTTTAGTAGTTGATTGAATGTGGCCACTTGTCCGAAAGCAATCTTAAAACATATCTTTAAAGTTTTGTTGTGCGTTTTGCTGTAGAGCCAACAGAAGTTGGGGATAAAGGTAACTCTGTGCCAGCAAATCTTGGCGACAACACTACAAATGCTTCTTCAGAGGAGACTAGTCCCTGTGAAGGGAGGAGCCCCGAGGGCTGTCTCTCAGAAACCCATGATAGCAGCAGCATGGCAGAGAAGAAGGTGGCATCTGAGCTCCCCCCGGATGTACCAGGTACAGAGGGCAGCATATCAATGCCTCTGTAATGGGGGGACCCTTCCCTTTGCAGTCAAAGCTGCATGTCACCTAGAACCTGACAGTCTGCATTCATTCATGCCGCTTGCTCACAGTGCCATTCCTGATTGCTAAACTGTCACCTAACATCTGATGTTTGGCAGATATCTTGCAATTAGTGCCTGGAACGCCCTCCCAGCCCTCATGCTTGTGTGTATTAGATGGATTTGTATGCCTGGTCACCAAACCATCCTGACCAAGATTTTGGTTTGAGTTACTCACATAGCAATGTGTGTCTCCATGTTGAGTGACTTGGCCCTTCTGGCTCTGATTATACTAACACATTAATTTTCTGTTTGCATGCTCATGTAGTTTACATGTCAGATCATAATATTAGTAGATAATCCATCATCACCAACATTTTTGCAAGGTGCATTGATATATTAACCAATAATTCCAATTTTAACCTTTATAACTTTGAAATTTTACTTGGAGTAAGTTATCATACTAAGAATGTGATTATGACCTTTTGCTTTTCAAGAAGTCCAATGGTATTTTTATCATAAAAGTATATATAATCATACATATGTAATTCGGGTGATTAAAAGTCAGAAAATAAGCATCAACAGGCTCAAAGTCATAGTTGGGAGAATCCTCAAAGGTCCTCTTTGTGAATATAAAAAGATTCCAGTTTGCAAGCTTTGAGTTTGGTATTGCTGTGTGTTAGGTGTGATTCGTGTGTTGGAAGTGCTGTTGTGTCGAAAAGGTGTGCAGTATAGGTCTGCTTCTGCCCTAAACTAGTGGCATTCAGCTTTTAAGGGCCTCCACATTTGTGGTTGGAATGGAAAGGATTTTTGGCAACTAGTTTTGAACGTTGCTGAAAACCACAGGGAAAGCTTAGGTTAGGTGTAGGCTCCACGTGAGCCCCAGCTGTCAACAGAAGGCTTTACACAGCTGGCCTTGAGGGCAGTGTCTCATTAAGGTGTAAGAAATCTGGAAGCTATATTCCAGTGAAGCAGGGAGCAATTGGCTGGGTGTAGTGCTTCGGCCGTACTTAGTGTTGATGCTGGTGAGGAAGTCAGGGACTCAAGGTTCTGCTTAGTGAGCTTTGAGCTCATCAGGGTGACATAGGGAGACCCTATCTCAAAACACAAAAGGAAACTGTAGATTTGGCAGTTGGTATTTATTTGAAGCAGTCGGCTGGGGAGACAATAGAGATTAATTAGACTTGTTGAGATGTAGAGAGTATAGTGGAATGTTTTGACTGAATATTAACTTTCTTAAAATTAGAATTGTTTAGAAGACAGAGCTGTCAGTGAGAGGGTAGTATTTCCCAGGACTGTTTTCTCAATGGGCTAGAAAAACATAGGTCAATATTCTGGTTCTACAGCTGAGTTCTAGGCTTTGGTCCATTTTTATTCTCATTTCACATATTTGGGATTAAAAGTTTTGAAGGTGGAGTACTGTTGTGGAAATAAAAAACCCTTCCATGTTTGTTACTTTTTAAATGTAATTTTTGTCCTTTTAGATTGATCAATACTTAATATAAATCTTAGATGTATTGGTGGCTTCTAACTGACATGTTTTTAAACTAGACTTGATTGAGTTTGATCACTTATATCCTTATATTCTAGTCTTTGTATGCTGTTATTTTACATTGATTTATTTTGTGTGGGTGGGTATGTGCCAACACATGCACATACATGCTTATGCCCATGTAATAGCAAATGTAGAGACTCAAGGACAACTTGCTGGAGTCAGTTTTCTCCTTCCTGGAACTGAAACAGAAGGCTAGGCAGCAAGCACCTTTCCCTTCTAAGCCATCTTGCCAGTCTACGTTATATGTTTTAATCAAGTAGTTACTATTGTAATAGGTTTTAGACTCAGTAGCCTAACTATACATCCCTGACCAAAGTAGAGTGCTAGTCCTTGCTGCCTGCACTGATGTGGTAACCATTCTTGCCTTGAGGGAGGATGCTCCCCTGTTTGCCACAGCTCTGCTTCTCTGTGATAAGTGGTTGTTACTTTTCTGTGCCTGAGGAGGGTGCTGTGTGCTTTGTGATGCCCTGAACCAATCCCTGTTCTCACTGCTGACACCCGATCTGGTCAGTGGATGAACTGGTTGAGAGTTGGGATAGGAGAATTGCTTCAATGGGTTAAGTAGCATCCATGGTATGGAGCGCCTCACTTGGTTCTTTCTTAGACTTACAGAACATGTGTCGACGTGATATTTATTGAATAAAGCCTTTTGGTGCAATAATACTGTCAGATTAAGTGGAGAGATATATTTTCTTGAACTAGTGAATGATGTGTGTTCACTGAACACACAGAGAACCAGCCAGTGTGTGTGCCTGCCCGTCTCGCACCCCAAGAGACAGATTGGTGTCTTCCTTGCCAGTGCACTTTGCCTTTTTTTGTTTTTGTTTTTATGATTTTTTTATTTTCTTTCATATGTATGAGTGCTTGCATGTATATGTATGTATCATGAGCATGCCTGGTGCCTGAGGAGGACAGCAGATCTCAGGAACTGGAGTTACTGGTGGTTGTGAGCCACCATGTGGGTGTGGGATGTGGGAATTGAACTTGAGACCTCTGTAAGAGGGGCAAGTGTGGAAACTTAGGGTTTGTTTGGAAAGTCAGTGGTGTTGGATGGTATTTTGCTGGGGCAAACACATAAAGGAGTGCTTTCTTAAAGCGGACACAGGTGAAGGGATGGTCTGCTAAAGCAAGCACGTGAAGGACACGTGATGAAGGCTTCTTTGCCAAAATACTGGTTTTCCTTGCATTGCGTTGTACTCCATTTGTCATGACTCCACAGAGAGGAAATGAACCAAAAAACTTCTGGTGGTGCACTGGGGCTTCTTGCTGCTTCTGTGGACTCGGGATGATTGGCAGCGTGGTATCAGCTGAGACAGACTCACGTGCTGAGGCTAGACCAATGGAGGACATGAGATGTTTGGAGGGAGTATAAATAGGACCCAACAGACAGTGACCGGAGGCTTGAATGGCTGCTTTGCAATGCTTCTTGGTCTTCAGTCTTTGCTGATCTTCACTAAGAGAGGTGCAGCTGAGAACTCCTGGCTTTCCAAGTGGTCTTGTTTTTCTTCTGCTAATTTATGCCAATTCTGCTGAGGCCTGGCTGTTTCTGTTAGGTCAGGTTGGGCCACCACTGCTGGTTTATGTTTGCTGTCTTACCACTACTGAACTGGACTGCTAGTGTATTGATGAAGTATTTGCAAGTGGATCAAGCTGCCGCTGTTGAATCCTGTGAACTGAATTTTTGGTTTCCTGACAATACATATGGGATTTGTGGCAAAGAACAATTTCCAAGCAGGTCACTTCCCATGTATCCTAATAACCTTTCTTTTCCACTACCTCTGGTGGGTAGTAGCCTAGAAGGGAAGTTAAAACATTTAAGAACTGTTATTAAAAGAAGGATTTGAGGGAGAGATGGCTCAGTGGTTAAGAGCACTGACTGCTCTCCCAGAGGTCCTGAGTTCAATTCCCAGCAACCACATGGTTGCTCACAACCATCTGTAATACAATCTGATGCCCTCTTGTGATGTGCCTGAAGACAGCTACAGTATCCTCAAGTACAAAAAAATGAATAAATATATTTTTATTTTAAAAAAGAATTTGAAAAAAATCTAAAACTATAGGCAAGTGCTCTTAACTGCTGAGCTACCTTTCCAGTCTGATTTTGCTTTTAAAAACAGAGAAAAGAGAGAAAAAGTCATTATAATACTGTGTGTGTGTTTTCTTTTGTGGGATTTTTTTGGTGTTTTTTTTTTTTTTTAATTATTAATTTTTATTTTAGGGCAGGATTTCTCTGTGTAGTCCTGCTTGTCCAGGAACTCTCTGTAGACCAGGCTGCCCTCAAACTCAGAGAGCTGCCTGCTTCTGCCTCCTGAGTGCTGAAATTAAAGGCATGCACCACCACTGACTGGCCTTACAATATATAATTTTTTATGCCTGGTTTTAAAATTTTATTTTTCTTTGAGACAAGGGTCTTGCTATATAACCTTCACTGGCCTGGAGCTTGTTATGTGTAGGCCAGGCTGGTCTTGAACTCAGAGATATCTAATCACCCTTGCTTCCCAAGAGCTAGGATTAAAGGTGTGGGTCACCATTTTTAGCTGGTATTTGATTTTAAAAATTCTTTTATACTTAATAAAATACCAGTAAGAACAAAATATCCAGTGCCATGTGGAGCATTGTTATTTGCCATCACCCTGCTATGTAAATACAGCATGATTTATTTATCCTTTTTTACATCGGTGCTCACTTAACCATTTTTGTGTATCTGTGAGTGCTTCCAAGTATGTTTGTATCCTGTGTGTGCCTTGGGAAACGAGAGGCCAGAAGACAGCACTAGATCCTCTGGAGCGGGACTTACAGGCTGTTGTCAGCCGTCACATGAGCAGTGAGAGTCAATCCTGGGTCCTCTGTAAGCTCAAGCACACTTGTCTCCTGCGTCATCTCCCCAGCCCCCAGTGATAGTTTTAAAAATAGTTTTCAGTGTGGAGGCACCCTGAACCAAACTATCATGGTTATTCCTTTATCTTTCACACATGCACATTATTTCTAGAGGCATAAATCTAATCACGGATTTCCTGGTCTTTAATATTGTATGTGCTTGCCTTCATACATGGCCTGTACCAAGTAGACACACACAGTAGCCCTAACAGTGTGAGAGAGAGCTCTGGCTGCAGGATATCATTGCCAGTGGCATCAACACTGTCATCTATTCTTCCCCTTTGGGACAGGTGGCATGTGGGGATATTGTATTGTGGTTTGAACCTGTAGTTACCAGGTTATTGAAGACATGGAACAAATGTGTTTGCATGTTTCTGTGTGGTTATGTGTACAGGTCATTTGGTTTTCCTCTTTTATGCAATATCTGTTCTTTTCTTTGTATACTTTCTGGTTTTGTTTGTTTTGTTAGAGAGCATAAATCTTTCCCTTAAGGCTGTCTTCACTAAAGCAAAAATTCCTGTATTGTTTTCGAATGTTCCAATCTCATAGTCCTTGATTAAATGCAGCTTGGTTGTGATTCTTTTTCTCATACATTACTGCATCAGATTTCTTAATATTTTGGCTAGGACTTTACATATTCTTTCATAAGTGAGATTAGCTTATATTTTCCGCTGACGTCCTTATCTGTCTCTAGAAATGAGATTATGGTATCTCCATAAAAATAACCTTAGAGACTGGCGAGGTGGCTCAGTGTGTAAAAGTACTTGCTATATAAGGCTAAGTTCAAGCCTGGGAAGCCACGGTCGAAAGCAAGAGCCAGCTCTTGAGGGTTGTCACTGACTCCACCTGTATGCTGTGGCACATACACACCTGCACATACAGTGTAAACAGTAACTGTGGTCTTGAGCTGGGGAGGTAGTTCAGCCATTGATCCTGAGTTCTTGCCCCAGAATCTATGTAAGTCTGGTGTGATGGTGGAGAATTTCAGTACTGGGAGGACTGGCCAGTCAGTTCCACACCAGTGAGAAACTTGTCACAGACCATGTTGGGGCTGGTGAGATGGCTCAGTGGCCCTTGTTGGGCAAGGCTGACCATGTGAGTTCAGTCTGCAGAAGGAGAGAACTGACCACTGCACCACCCTCTGCTCTCCACACCCAGCTCCCGCATTTTCTGTGGCTTGTTAACTCCTGGCTTTTCTTAGTTCCTCCCTTTGGTTTCCGTTGCTTTTTGTCTCCTGTGCTGCTGAAGACCTTCCATGCCGGCTTTCTCCTGGGTTTGCTGTCAGCCCCCCCCCCCCCCCCCCCCCCCCCCCGCGCACTGCTCTAGTTGTAGCTTACAAGTTGTTTTTGCTGCTGTGTCATCTTTATCATTGGTTGATTTTGGGTGGTGCTGGGTGTGGGACCCAGGGCCCGGGATCAGGAGGCAAGCACTCTACTCCTGAGTTATATATAGCTCCAGCACCAGTTTGACACTAGTAAATGTCTCACATATGTTTGATGAGCATAGACACACACACACACACACACACACACACACACACACACACACACACACACACGGTTTAGCATAAGACAGGTCAAAATTTTAAACTGTATTATTCGAATGGAAGCTTGCTCTGTGTTGTGTGCAGTAGTTGTGTTGGTTGTTTTTTCTTCAGCTTTAGAATATTGAAAGATAGTCTGCCTTGTGCTAGGTGGTCGTAAAGAGCCCGTGAGTTGACAGACTGAGAGCCTAACAGTGTATTTCATTATCCCGCCATGGTTGGCTTTGCCTTCTGACACTGAGCATCAAGAAAGTACTACAGCCGTTAAATGCTTTCCTGACATTTAGATGTTGATGTGAAAATCAGGTATTTTATTTTTCTAGAAGACTCTAACAAGACATGTGACAGCAGTAACACTAGTGCCACCACTGCCTCCAGCCAGCCTAATCTGGAGAACTGCAGCAGCAGCGAGCTCACTTCTCCCCAGAGTGACTCTGCTAAGGCAGCGGATGATCCTGAGATTGGAGAAAGAGACTCCCATACACCTGTCTCTGTTCAAGAAGAGATAGGTAAGAGCGCTCTCATCCATTCATGGAGGTTTTTTTTTTTTTTTTCCTTTTTTTCTTCAAACATTTTTAATTTTTTTTAAACTAAAGTTTAGTAAGTTTGGAAGAATAAGTGTTTTGTTTTTTTGTTGTTTTTTTTTTTAATTTTTAATTAACATGAGCTCACTGCTTTTGTTTCACATAAATAAAATCCTGTAAGAGGAGAAAAATAGAAATCTTTTTACCTTCCTGAAGTATAGCCACCACCAGTATTTTGTATTTTCTATTGCATTCATTGTATGTTTACAGTTTTGGGGGGCTTTTTTTTTTGTTTGTTTGTTTGTTTGTTTGTTTTGAATATAGAAATGGGATCATTCTGCATGTTTTTCTCCATCTTGTTTTGGCTTTCTGTTTTTCCACTCAGTGACACATGGTAGAGACTTTTCATGTTAGAGATAAACACTTTTTTTTTTTTTTTTTTTTTAAAGCTGCTGCATAGTATTTGGCTATTACCATGGTGGTTCTTTCTATCAGCCCCACATTTCTCTATATTCTGCAAGTGTTCTGGCAGGGTAGGAAACGGTGAATGAATGACTGTGTGGTCAAATGGTAGGTACCTTTCACAGATAGAGGATACTGCCTAATAACGCAACCAATGGGAAGACCCTGCTAATCTCCAGACTTGTATGTTTCCCTTTTCTCACACCTACATTTAACACCATTTATCTTTTTTGCCAGCAGCAAGAAGGTATTTCATGGGAAACTTTGCATATCCCTGCTTATGAATGTGGTTGCTTCTTTTATCTGTTTAATATCCTGTGTTTCGATGATTCTTGTTTCTGCTCACTTTTTCCTGTAAGAATTTGGATATTTAGGATTGCCTTATGTATTATATTCATTAATATCTGTTTTACATAAGTGTCTATATATTATTTTCTTGTGTTCAATTCTGTACTGTCTGAAATGTTTACATTTTTTTTAAAATTAAAAAAAATTATTTTTTTAATGTTTTTATTTTTATGTCATTAAGTTTATTCATCTTTTTTCTGCAGGGTTTCTCTGTAGGTTATTGTGTCTTATTAAGGAAGATAATCTCACAAATATACATACAGCTATAGTAATTTCTCATTACAAGTCTGTAGTACTGTTTTAAGTTTATCTTGTATAATTTGATATATGACATAAGGTTATTTTTTAATTGTAAGTCAGCAGACCATCTTAAAACAGTGTAAATGGGGGGATTTAATCGGCGTGTGTAACTGCTGAGTCCAGCACTCTTAAATGTATGTGGCCCCAGTGGTATAACAACTGTGTCTCCCCACCCCCATCCCAGCCCCTCTCCTTCCCCTTTTCTGCCTCCCACTTCTTTTTGAACTGACGTATATTTGTGTGATAATTTCGTTCTCTCCTAATACACACAGGCCTTTTCCAAGTTGCAGGTAAGACGGCACCAGCAGTTTGTTTCATGTCTTTCCAAGGTCTGTGGCAAAGGCCCTCCTGCTCCATATCAAAAGTCTTTGAGGAAGGAATTTGAGTGGCTTATCTTGGATCATATTGTTCCACACCTGTGGCCAGGGCAGGCAAGGTATTACTGATGGCTCCAGCAAAACTATATGATTCAAATGGGGTAGGAATGCTTTTGCAAAGAGCAAGGGCTGCTTCGAAGATAGGATCCAGCAGTAGCTACAGTCCATCCTTTGTAGTTCAGCATAGTGTGACCACTCATGTCTGTTCCCGGATACCCAGTGCATACACTCTGTTTATGGTGCAGCAACCTCACTCTCACCTGAGGATTTCTGGCCCACAATTGCATCTGATAACTATAATTATATCTAGGCCGCAAGCTCAGATTTCTGTGTGGTGTGCATTATGGCTTATCTTAAGCTTATAACCCAAGGGAAGATTTGAGTTCAGCTGTTCTTAATGTACTGGCCTGATAGTGGAGGGTCTACTTTGGTAGACTTGGGATGTTAACAGTGGGTGAGAAGTGAGAAGTGTGTGAGAAAGGTTCTTCTAGGGGCCATTCTGTGTTGGCAACCTAGTTCTGCTGCTATACACAGTATGGACTATTGGGAATTGCTATTGGGTAAACGGTCATACATACCAGTTTGGCCGATTCACAGAGTTCCCCACTCACCATGTTAGTATGACCTCTCCTTATAGATTTGTAGACATTTAAATTAATAAGAAGTACCTAATGCTTAGTAACTGGCCTCAGGTTCATAGACATGAGCCCTTCTACTTCCTCACTTTGGTGAGTCAATAGCCTGTGCCCTTTGCCTATGCTTGCCAGAGGGGCTATGGTATCTGCTTTGCCACCAAGCTGACTGCAGAGATTGACTTCTTAATGGCAGAAATGTGGCCTTTGGATGATGTGTGTTCCATGAGAGCCTGTCTTCTCCCTGTGTCTTCAACTCTGACCTCTCCAGATGAAGTTGCTTCTTGCTTTTATTTCTACTAAACTAACAAATGCAGAAGGTTGGTTCTGAGCAGCATTGAGTTGTAGCTGGACACAAGGAGCTTTGTTCAAAAAGCCCTGTTCTTCCTTCTGTCTTCAGGAAGTCTAGCCTAAACCCAGACAGCATCCATAAAGTCTATTATAGGATGCTCTAAGTGGTCCCAAGAGTACAGCTCCAACACACGAACAGTCCAAGAGAAGATAACAGTATCCAGGATTACTGGCTGTCCGACCTGGCATGGCAAAATGTTTACCCTCTGCCCTAGCTTGATTTAATCAGCGGCATATTTTGTAGACAAAGACTTAAAAATGCTTTCTGTACTATTTAGGATTTATTGATGTCAGCAGAACTTTACCATGGCTAAAACATAAGTGAAATTTTATTGGTGGAGTTGACAAGAACATCAAGGACTGTTTACAGCTTCAGGTGCACTGTCAGGTTCAGGAAGCTAAGCAAGGTTATCAGCATCTTCCTCGGAATTTTCTCTTCTGCTTCAGGGTATTAGGATTATTGTTTCCTGCAAGCCACAGTTTTTCTACTGTAGAGGTATAAGTTATCAGCCTCTAATTTATACCCTCACTAACAGAAAACGCAGAATCCTAACCTGGGGATTTAGCCCAGAGCTGGAGTACTTGTTCAGCATGGAAGGCTCTGTTCAGCCCCACAGAGAAAGAGAAAGGAAGATGAGCCGGGAGGAGAAACCAGATTTAAAATCCCAAACATGGAAGAGTGTGATGCCTGGCTGGGAGAAACCTTGTGGGATGAGTCTGTGCTCTGTCTGGGTGCTGGAATTGCTTCCACAGGCAGCACTCGTGATCTGTCATCCTGCTCCTATTACACTGTTAAAGTGGACAGGCTAGCCCCTCCAGAGGGTAGGGGGAAGGGACACATTGAGCCTACTAGTGGCAAACAATCCCCCATCTGCATCTGTCTCTACCTGCCTAAAATACCACCATCTATATAATGTGGTAAATTCCAGTCCTTAGGTTTTCCAAGGCTATACTGCTTAATTTCTTTTTTTAAGCTTTGAATTAAAAATCAGGCCTTGTTCAGTTTTCTGGCCAACGGGAAATGTACTGTGATGGATGGCTGGGGTATGTATGTCCATTACCCAACATGAAATCTGTGCATATAAAAAGCAGAAATTGCTTCTGGGCATCTTAGTCTGTCACCATCAAAAGCAGATGTTGAGAGATTTTAATTATGTTAAAAGAATTAATTATTATAATGAGTTACTATAAGCAATTGTGCAACTTCTCTAGAAAAAAAATTAGTTGTCATTTACCTTTAAAATTCAAGACTATTGCTACTTATGTGAAGTTCAGAGGGGGAATCTTCCTAAAATTGACTCTCCTTTTAACATACAAATCATATTATATTAGATATGCAAATATGCGTTTGAGTTGTTACGTTTGTTATTTGTAAGTTTTTGGAGGCCCCTCTTTTCCATTAGATGAGTTTTAAAACAGGTACCACTGTTTTCAGTAAAGTAATAAACAAATTATGGTAGTTTTGCTTTTGGTGTTTTCTGTGGAGGAAACCATTCAAGAATTGGTAACATTTGCTTTGTCTGTGAAAGGACGTCATCTGCCTACTTCTTGGACTTTAAATATAGGAGTCATGAGTGTTGGATAAGTGAGACGTCTTAGTTACTTACTTCCTGTCCACATCACTTCGTGGCCTTTTCATTTGATAATAGGTGATTTCAAATTGGACAAGTCCAATGGAGACGTTTCCGAGTCCCCTGGATCTGGGAAAGGAACGGCTGGGTCCACACGCATCATCACCAGACTGAGGAACCCGGAGAGCAAACTCAGTCAGCTGAAAAGTCAGCAGGTGGCAGCTGCAGCCCACGAAGCAAACAAATTGTTTAAGGAGGGCAAAGAGGTGTGTTCTGTTTAAAACAAAATTCTGTGCATGTGAAGGGTTACAACTGTGCATTGGAGAGATGCCAGGAGAGGCTGACCATCTGCCCACGGGTACCTCCAAACCCCAGCACCAAGGGACCCGATGCCTGTGGCCTCCAAGGGCACATGCACACATGTCAGTTCACACAGGCGCACACACACATGGATCTTTAAAATAGATGAAGGAGATTTATAGATCTAATTTTGAATTGTATGTTCTGTCTTGTGGTGAGTACCAAGAGCACCATTGTTAGGCTTGCATTATGGTAAACACATTTATACACCCAAATTTAGTCCATTTATTAGAAATTCAGTGAGCAGATGACATTACAGAGTCAGCTTTATTACATACATTTCTCCTTTGTTAGTTTCTGCTTTATTTTTTTAAGCTACTGTTTGGTTGTGTAGCCATAGATGACCAGCCTGGCCTCAAACTCAGATCCATGGACCTCTGCCTTCTGAGTGCTCGAGTTAAAGACATGTCACCATGCCTGTCTGTCACCATTTCCTGTGACCACTACAGAAGCCTTGTAGTTCTTGGTAGAGCAGAGTGAGCTGACTGCACCGCTCTGCCTGACAAGCATGAGCAGACCGACTGACTGTACCACACCTGGTTGTGGGCACAGACCGGGGATAGCGGCGTCTCAGATGGTTATGTAGGCCGCTAAGCAGGGAGGAACCGTTAAGGAGGCAGAAGCAAGAATGTAGCCAGTTTGAGGAAAGCCTGGACTACTATTGAGTACCAGGACAACTTGGGCTGTATAGCAAGACCCTGTCTAAGCCCTAACAACCTCCCCCCATCACCTGCATGTTGGGGGAGGGGGAATGAGCAAGTATTGATTTTTATGGTCCACTGAAAGATAGAGCCCAAGTTTTTGGAAATATTTTAAAGATCTCAGAGCCTGTGGCAGCTAAAGTTTGAATAATGAACAAAGCAGCAGTGAGGGGTTTTTATAGTCATTTGTCTTTTAGGGGTTGGTGTGTGATGCCTTCCTGTTTCATTAAGCTATGTGCTGTTTGTTTTTGTTTCGAGACATCTGTGTAGCCCTGGCTGTCCTGAAGCTCAGGCTGTAGACCAGGCTAGAATTAAAGGTGTGTGCCATCACCACCACCTGCCTTGTTTTTGTTTTTTTTAACTTACATTTCATCATTGTGTGGGCACGCACACAAGCACCCAGATTTTTGAGGGGTATTCAGACAACTTTGTGTAGTCAGTTCTCTTTCCACCTTCTTGTGTTATCTAGGGATAACAGTTGGTCACCAGACTTATGTGTCAAGTACCTGTACCCACTGAGCTATTTCACAGGCCTTTGTGTTCCCTACCCTGAGACAGTTTTGCTCTGTAGCTTTGGCTAGGCTTGAGTTCATAGTCCTCCCACCCCAGCCCTTTGAGTGCTGGGACTACAAGCCTGATACCCAACTCAGCTCCAACCTTACTTTAAATGTAGTTTCTTTTTTCCTTCTTTCTTTATTTTTATGATGCCCTACTCCCCCAAATTTAGCATTTCAACTTTAACCTCTTTGTCATAAGATGTCACCTGTTTGGAATGATTGATTACAATTATTAAAAGTCAGCTGGCCAGCAAAATCTTATTTTTTTCCTCAGGTACTGGTGGTTAACTCCCAAGGAGAGGTGTCACGGCTGAGCACCAAAAAGGAGGTGGTCATGAAAGGGAACATCAACAATTATTTTAAGCTGGGTCAAGAAGGGAAGTATCGAGTCTACCACAATCAGTACTCTACCAATTCATTTGCTTTGAATAAGCACCAGCACAGAGAAGACCATGATAAGAGGAGGCACCTTGCACATAAATTCTGCCTCACTCCAGCTGGGGAGTTCAAATGGAACGGGTCTGTTCATGGGTCCAAAGTCCTTACCATCTCGACGCTGAGACTCACCATCACGCAGCTAGAGAGCAACATTCCCTCATCCTTTCTTCATCCCAATTGGGCTTCACACAGGTAAAGGACACTGGCATTAATTTATTGCTTTAAATATGCTAACTACCTATAAATTGATCCTTATAAGTATGCCCCTTAAAATGTTATTACTAATGAGTTGAGTGAAGTCACGATGGGCAGGAAGCTGAAGATGTGAGTGTGCGTCAGAGGTACCAAGATGGCACTCATATCTGGGTAACGTTGGGTATCAGAATTTTATCTCTAGAGCCGAGTGGAGACCACAGAATGTTGTAGGTCAAGGAATTGGGAGGACTGAGTGATGCCTGGTGCTGCTCCTGTTTATAAAATCTTCTTAAGAACAACTGAGTGAAGCAATTTCTTTCTTCCAAAATGCAGGGCTAATTGGATCAAGGCCGTTCAGATGTGTAGTAAACCCAGAGAGTTTGCATTGGCTCTCGCAATTCTGGAATGTGCAGTTAAGCCGGTTGTGATGCTGCCAATATGGCGGGAGTCTTTAGGACATACCAGGTGAGTGAGTTCTAAGCCTTGGGAATAGTGGATATTGAAGTTCACAGTAAAGACTGTCTCTTCCTAGTCTACAGTAATTCATAGGATGCAGAACTGTAATGAAAATGAGAAGAGATCAAATCTAGTTTTGTTGTTTTAAATTTGTGTGTGTGTGTGTGTGTGTGTGTGTGTGTGTGTGTGTGTGTACACGTACATACGTTCGTATGTACTTGTGATGCCATAAGTGTGAATAGATGGAAAGAAGACTTGTTTGATGGGTATCTTTGCCCTTGAGCCATCTTGTAAACAACATTGCAAGTGCAAAGCATTTTTGAGGTGCGTCCTTTTATTGAGATAGTCCCTGAGCCTTAGAGGAAGTGAAGAAATGCAGATGTTCCATTTGTGACTGAGCAGTCCACAGACACCGTTTTCTGTACGTGACCAGCTGTGAATGTCTGAATTAACCGCCCTTGTGTACAGCACAAAAATACTTCCTTGATGGAGTCTTGAGAGCTCACCTCTTCACCTATACAACATTCCAAACACACACAGATGTGCACATAGACAAGTTGTCAAAGTCTTGGGTCTAGTGGGTAGAGACTCCTGCTGCCAAGCCTGAGGTTCTGAGCTTGGTGAGATCTGATCTCAGAAAGTAACAAGCTTAGGACATGGTGGATCAGGAGTTCAAGGTCAGTCATAGCCCAAAGCTGGAGGCTATCATGGGATACATGAGATCATGTCTTAGGAAATAACCAACAGTGAAACAGCGTTTGAGAGAGATGGCTCCACTCGGTGGTTAAGAACACTGGTTGTTCTTCAGAAGACCTGAGTTTAGTTCCCAGCACTCACGTGGTAACTGTTTATAACTCCAGTCCTAGGGGATTTGATGTATTTTTCTGGCCTCCGTGGGCCCCTACAAATGTGAGGTATACATAAACTCATGCAGGCTCACACATCTACACATTAATAGTAAATATTCATTTAAAGAATAATATTAAATAAGGGACACATATCTTCGATTTCATCTTTATACAATAGAGGTTAGACAATTAAGTTTGAGGCCAGCCTGAGCTACATATAGCTACATATACAAAAACCTTGTTTCAATAAACATAAAAACATATTTGAAGTTGTCAAAATACCTCTTGGTCTGAAGAAGCAGAATGGTGCTCTTAGGGAGTCCTTAAATCGGCCAGTGACACACAGAAGCTCAGCCATGCAACACCATATCATTAACAAATGAGGATATGTTTCAGGGAAGAGACCTCAGATTGTTCTAGATTCAAAAGCGGAACGAACAAACCCACAATACTAATAGAAGAAAGGCAAAGCATGAATTAATTTATATTTTTGTACTGATGCTTTCAGGAGAAGGAAGTTGGATATAAGTATTTAAAATTCTGAATTGAAAACCATTATGTAATCAAACTCACAAGAGAGATGACAAACTGAGGGGAAACATTTGCACCACAAATGGAATTGGTAAAGACCTTTTATAAAGGAAAGGACCAATAGTCCAGGACAAGTGAGAGAAAGGACCCAGACAAGCACTGAACAGGAAATAGAAGAGAAAGGCTAACAGACAGACAGTGGTTGCTCTTTCATTAGAGATCAGTGGGACCATAATGTTTCCCTCCCACTTTGGCTAACAATTTAGAAGTTTGATACTCAAGTTCAAAGAAGGTATGAGGCAGTGGGTTGGCTTTGTGGTTGGTGGTACCTCTGTACCACATGAGAGCTCTCCAAGTCTCTGTATTTTCTGGTTACAGTCATCTCTTGATGCTTGTGCGGTATCAGTTCTGTTTATAGTAGGCCTTACGGACCATCCATGTTGGCCTGTGTGTGGTCTGTACAAGAATAAGGCACTAGACTCTCTGGTGAGGTGCTTGGAAAGGACCAAACTCCTTTTTGTTTTGTGCTTTGATCTCTCAGGGAAAGATACATCTGCTTGTTTCTGTCTGTTGCAAGCGTCTCGGTGTAGGGTTGTAACTAAGCACTCTCTGGTTTTCTTCTTAATTTTTAGTTTTTTTTGGTTTTGTTTTGGTTTTTGTTTTTTTGTTTTTTTCAAAACTAAATGTGATTAATCTGTATATTCTCAGGTTACATAGGATGACATCAATTGAAAGGGAAGAAAAGGAGAAAGTTAAAAAAAAGGAGAAAAAACAAGAGGAGGAAGAGACAATGCAACAGGCCACATGGGTAAAATACACATTTCCAGTGAAACACCAGGTAACTGTCACTGTGGTCGGCCATGGTGCACATGGGTTCTGAACTCGGTCACTCTGCTTTACTTTGTCATGATTTTGAACTAAAGAATAAAAACTATTAAATATAATAGGAATGTTAAATTGTTTCCAAAATCTCTACATTGCTACTGGAAATTATTTGGTAAATTTAATTAATTTTCATGAATCTTTTATTATAAGTTTATTTATGTGAGAGAGTGTGTGTGTGTGAGGGAGAAACCGTGTCAAGGCATAATTCGTAGGGACTTGGTTCTCCTGCTTCTACTGTGTAGGTCCATGAGGGGCAGGCATGTTGTCCCTGTTTGCCCTTCCCCAGTCCTTAGCATGTGTTTGACAGACTTCTCATGGTCCGTGTATTTGTTTAATTGTGTGCTTCATTTTGGCCAGGTTTGGAAACAGAAGGGCGAAGAGTACAGAGTGACAGGGTATGGTGGCTGGAGCTGGATCAGCAGGACGCACGTTTATAGGTTTCTTCCCAAATTACCAGGCAATACGAATGTCAGCTACAGAAAGCCCTTTGAAGGAGGTTGGTGATCTGTGTAGATCTCACTCTGTGCACCAGGCTGGCCTCAAAACTCACAGGGATTCACCGGCCTCTGCCTCCCCAGTGCTGGAATTAAAAATGTGCACCACCCAGTGGGGTGTTTATTTATTTTTAAAAGACCACGTTTAAGATTTCAGAGTAAGGCTGGGCAGATGGCTCAGATGGTTAAGAGCACTGACTCCCCTTTCAAAAGACCTGTGTGATAGCTCCACAAACATCGCGACTCTAGCAGAGGATCCAGTGCTTCTAATAATGACAGGCGCACACATAGTACACAGACATACATACAAACAAAACACACATTTAAAAAAAAAAAAAAAAGCCCTAAGGAGGTGTGGGGCTGGAGAGATGGCTCAGTGGTTAAGAGCACTGGCTGCTCTTCCTGAGGTCCTGAGTTCAATTCCCAGCAGCCACATGGTGGCTCACAACCCTCTGTAATGGGATCTGATGCCCTCTTCTGGTGTGTCTGAAGACAGTGACAGTGTACTTATTTGAAATAAATTAAATTGACCTCACTTTAGATAAATGCATTCTTATGAACTTTTTAATAGTATGTGGAAAATTACTGTTTTGGTTTACTAGTAATATGTTCTAATTTTCTAAAATTTGAAATGATTTATATTTTATATATATCATTGTTTGGCCTTTGTGTGTGTGTGTATGCACCACATGTTCATACTTGGTATCCACAGAGACCAGAAAAGGGACATTGAGTTAAAAAGGACTTTTAGCCATTGTTAGTTGTGAGTGCTGCAGACTGAACCCAGGTCCTGTGCAAAACCCACAGGTGCTCTTAACCAGCTAAGCCAGTTCTCCAGCTCCATAGACTCTAAAGATTTTTCAGTTACCTCTATTTATAAGGCTTTGATAGATATGATTTGAGTTAAAGAAAAGTGAGAAAAAAATTTTTTAAAATACTGAGCTGTGTAATTACAATATTATTTTCAAAGCACTAGTAGTGGTGGCTCACGTGTTAAGAGCGACTTGTAGAGACCATAGTTTAGTTCCTAGCTCCCATACTCAGCTCAGAACCCCTTAACTGTAGGGACTTTGTCCTTTCTCACCACTCAGGGCAGCTGCACACAGATAAGCATACAGACCCAGAGACGAATAAATGAAAAATAATCATTAAAAATTTCTAATATTATGAATATCTGTGGCCGTACCTGTGATTCTTTTTTAGCCAAAAATAATATGGATGAAAATAAGGATGAGTCAGATAAAAGAAAAGGTCCACGAAGTCCTAAAAAAATGAAGACAGAATGTGACTCTGAGAAGAACGAGGCAAGAGATGCAGACGACACAGCTGGAGCGGCCGCAGGTGCAGCCGAGCTGCCAAAGGACGAAGGTTGGCAGGGCGGGGGCGGGGCGGGGCGGTGAGTGCTGCAAGTGCTGTAGATGTCCTGGGACTTGTTGAGCATGTATGACACATGACAGCATTTCCATCATGCTATAAAGGAAGTTGCTTTCTGATCCCACCCCATTGGTCTGTTCCCTGTGAATTTGTCTGTTTGAGACATCTTCGTTCAGTGAAATTAGGCAGTCTGATGCCCTCCTTTGTCCAGCATGAGGTTTCCAAGGTTCAGCTACATCGTAGTGTATTTCAAAGAGTGCTCCACTGTGTTGGTGGGCCACAGTTCATCTGTTAATAATTGACCAGTTAATAATCCAGCTTTTCTGCTTTTTAGCCGTTATGATTTAGGAACTCACTGTGTAGACAGCCTGGTCTGGAACATACAGCGATCTACTGCTTGTGCCTCTTGAGTATTGAGATGACGGGGCCATCACAGCTTATCTTCCACGTGCTATAAAAGCAGTCCTTTTATTTGTTTTTCGGGTTCCAGAGATCAAACCCAGAGCCTCATATGCTGGACAGCTCTGAGTACAGAATCCTGGAGAAACAGGTTTTCACTTCTCAGTGCTACGCCACGGAGTGGAGCCGCTAGATCTTGTGGGAACACCATTTCTAAACTTTTGAGAAACTTTAGGGCCAGTGAGATACAGAAATAAAATTGGTTTAAACATTTTTTTTAAACACATAAGCAAACTGAAGAGATGGCAAACTGGATAATGTGATTGATGTTTAACTGTGAAGACAGGGAGTTTGTATTCCAGAGTACACGCACCTTCTGGCTTGGATTTGGTGGCCTGCCTGTAATTCCAGTACTCGAAGGTAGAGCCTTGCTAGACTAGCTCTAGGCTTAATTGAGACACCTAGTGTCAAATAGTAAGACAGAGACAAGGCACGGTTTGTTTGTTTGTTTAGGTTGGTTTGCTGTGCAGCCCAGGATGTCAAACATGCAACTCCTGCCTCTGCCTCCCAGTGTGGGTGACACGCATCAAGGTCAGCACGGCTGATAACAGGCATAATGATCTCAGTAGCCTGTCATAGGCGGTCAGTCCTCACTATAAAATCTCATCCTTTTCACCCCATTTAAAGTTTAGTAGTGGCCATGATATAAGTATGAAAATAACAAAAAATAGATACTTTTGGAAATAACATTCCTCATTGCAGAGTAAAAACTAACATTTTTATCAATGTCTTTAATTCACAGATGTAAAAGAACTTTTAGATTCTGATAATGACAAATCCTTCAAGGAAGAACCAATGGAGATCGATGATAACGTGAAAACAGAGTCACATATGAACAGTCAGGAGAGTGCGCAGGCGGATGTGGTCAATGTCAGTGAGGGCTTCCATCTAAGGACTAGTTACAAAAAGAAAACAAAGTCCTCTAAGCTGGACGGGCTTCTGGAACGGAGGATTCGACAGTTTACACTGGAGGAAAAACAGCGCCTTGAGAAGTTAAAGCTGGAGACTGGGATGAAGGGGGTGGGCAAGCCCCCCACAGGTGCTGGGAAAAGCCCCTCTGAGTCTCCAGTACCCACAAAAGCAGACGAAGGGCACCAGGGTGACTTGCTTACACAGGAGCAAAGCCCCAGTCCAAGTCAGACTAGCACTGCAGACTTGGGGCTGGGGGTCTCACAAAGTGATCCTTTGGCTCTTGGCATCAGCCCTCCTAGTCTCAGCACGAACAAACCTGATCCAAAAGATCAAGTATTAGGTGATGTCTCCATTCAGAGTCCAGGGCCAAACTGTCAGGGGCAGAACTCTGTTGAAAGTGACCTAGATCCCAGGGTCTCTGAACCTGCTAGTAAAGGACTGGAACCAAGTCCGACTAAAGCCAAAGTGGCTGGCTCTTTCCTTGGTGACTCTAAACCAACCAGTGCAGAAGTTGGCACTTTGATCTGTAAGAGCAAGAAGCTGCTTCCACAGGACGCTTGCAGCACCATCGTGTCTTCTTCCAAGAGTACTTCACCTGCATCAGTACCTAAAAGTCCCTGTGACAGAGATGCTCGGGCCTTCTCAAAAGCAATAAACTTTGATGGGAGACTAGGTGGGGACTCTGAATACAATAGCACTTTGGAAAATAACTCTGATACTGTGTCTATTCAGGATAGCAGTGAAGAAGATATGGTTGTTCAGAATAGCAATGAAGCCACCTCTAAACAGTTCCTAACTCCAGACCAAGGGGTGGAAAGTGTGGAGCCGACAAAATGTTCTTTAGTTTCTAAGTCCACTGAAAATTGTGAAGACAAACCACAGGGTAAGGTAACTGAAGCTAATGGTAAGAAACTGGGCCAGCCTCAAAAACCAGAGGAGAGAGCAGTTAACAGATGTACTGACCAAATCAGCCTAAGACAAAGCAATGACAGAAAGAACAGTGAAGCTCGAGAGTCTGAAAAGAAAGGACAGAAAGCAAATAAATTTCAAATAAATGGCAAAGATAGTAAAGCTAAGTGCTATCTGAAGGGGCCGGGCACGAGGGATGGCTCTGATGGTAAAGTTGTGAGTGGTACTGTTGAGCCAAAGGTCAATAATATCAGTAAAGTCATCCCTGGCAATATCAAGTCACTGGCTGGGAAAGACTCTCCTGTGAAGCCATTCGTTAATGGCGACATCATCATGGAAGAGTTCGGTGAACAAAACACTTCAGAAGCCAACTCATATTCCCTGAGTTCTTCAGATGCCAAAGGTAATCACCAAGATGGCCTCCATACCCTACCATCCACCAAAGAGTCTGCCAGTACCCAGGTAGTAATACCCCCAACCCCGTGTCCAGACCAGAACTCACTTAATCAGGTAGAAGATATGGAAACTGAAAGTCCAGAGGTTAAGAAAGTTAGCCCATCTCCCATTATGACTGGAGAGGACTCTACCCTTAGTAAGGACTTCATGGATGAAAATGGTCTCCCTTCCAGCAAAGATGAGAATGTCAATGGAGAATCCCAAAGAAAGACAGTCATCACAGAAGTCACCACAATGACATCCACCGTTGCCACAGAATCAAAAACTGTCATTAAGGTAGCAAAAGGGGACAAGCAAACTGTGGTTTCTTCCACAGAAAATTGTGCCAGATCCACTGTCACAACTACCACTACCACTGTGACAAAGCTCTCCACACCCTCGCCAGACAGCAGCGTGGACACCATCTCTGTAAAGGAGCAGAGTAAGACTGTGGTGACCACGACGGTCACGGACTCCCTGACCACTGCAGGAAGCACCCTGGTGACGTCCATGACAGTGAGCAAAGAGTACTCCACGAGAGACAGGGTGAGACTGATGAAGTTCTCAAGGCCCCGGAAAACACGCTCAGGGACAGCCCTGCCGTCCTACAGGAAGTTCGTTACCAAGAGCAGCAAAAAGAGTATATTTGTGTTGCCTAATGATGACTTGAAAAAGCTGGCCAGAAAAGGAGGGATCCGGGAAGTCCCTTACTTTAATTACAATGCAAAACCTGCCTTAGATATATGGCCATATCCTTCTCCTAGACCAACCTTTGGTATCACGTGGAGGTATGTACTTTAGAACGTTATTGGGGGGGCTCGGGCTTTTTTCTTTTTTCTTTTTAAGAGTTTTGTTCTGTTTGTAAAATGAGATTCCAGAAGATAGGGACACTCATCTGTAATGGCCAGGATTAGTGATGAGCTTGAGATAGAGAAGGCTGCTAGCTCAGGCAGCGGGCGGGACTAAAATTCACCCAGCAGCCATGGACTTACCAGAATGTAAGGGATTCTTTTAACATGCATGAGACCAAAGGAACATGCCAAGCTTGCTTATAGTCTGACTTTCCAGTTACCGCATGTTGTTTGGTGACCACCACAGAACTGGGTTATCCCTTCCTGGGATTCCTAAAAGCGTGCCTGTAAGTAAATTCATAAAGCCCATCATGTCAGACCTTCCTAGTGACATTTATTTTATGTGTTAGAGTTCTTGATTATTTGTGACAGAAAGATAGAGTAATTTTTTTAGAAATGTCTTATGTAGAACTAATTTCATTTAGAATGCTCTGGGCCCTTTGTATTTGGGGTGCAAATGGTATATAGTATTGGTAGTCGTTAGCCTGTGTTCATTGGTTACTAGGAAGGGGGCTCAGAAGTTTTCTATGGACGGAGTAATTTGTCCATGACCATAGAGGCCAAGTTTTTCGGACCCTAGCCCAGCACTTCATGTGCTGTTTGCGTTTCACATGCGTGTCCATGCACTGTCCCTCTCATGCCTCTGTCTCTTCTTTTCACCCTTGTTGAGTGGGATGAGCAGAAGCAGGAAGTCACAGGCCTGTGGCAGGGCAGTGTTGGCTGCAGTTGGTTTTACATGACTGTTCCCAGCGAGGTATTGAGCATCATCTCTCAGGACTTCATTTCAGTGTCTTAACATTTCCAGCTTCTGTTAATATCATCTTTCTTTATGTCCTTCAGATTACAGTCAGCTAGCTAGGGTCAGAAAAGACCACAAAGCCCAGTTAAATGGGAGTTTTCCCTAAAGGAGATCATTCAGTTCTTGACAGTGACTTCTCTCATTGTACAAGCACAGTTTTATACCTCATCGTTGGTTTGAAGTAAGATGTCATCACTCCATGCACATGCACTAGAGACAGCTGAAAAGTGCACTTTCTCTGCAGGGCCTGCAATGAAGGATTTGCAGAATCCTGCAGGGAATCAAGGAGCTCTTCATTGCAGTTCATGGGATTGTAGGATTGCTCTGCACTTTTCTGCTTTCTTCATTGAGAGCGGTCCCAAAGTGCATCCTTGACAGTCCTGCAGGTAACTTCTTTCCCACTGGAAAAGTTACTGTGTACATACAAGAGGCTGAACTAAGACCCCGGCAGGCAGGGCTGGCCTTGGTGCTCCTTGTGTTCTGAAGTGAAGGTAGTTTCGCTGGGAGACACTGTTCTCGGAGTCTGGGCACCAGAGTCCTGTGTGCATGGCTGCAGTGCAGGCGCCTTGGCTTACAATGTCCTGATATGTGCTAACATGCACTGTATCTGTTTATTTGGTCAGTCTCTCGTTTTTAATGGAAAGAAATACCTTCCTGTTAATTCTTAATTTGTTGAAGTTGAAATAATTATCTATTACTTCTGATTAATGTAATCATGAGTAAAAATGTGTGTTATTCTTGATTTTAGGGCACTTAAAAATGTCACAGAAGTGATTCATGTACATTTTTATACTAACCCTGGAATCTCTGTGTTTACTTCTTATTTATTTGTTGAGGGGTAGTTCTTATGGGTCTAGCTCTGCAGCCCAGGCTGGTCTCAAACTCCTGCCCTCCCAGCTCAGCCTCATAAGCAGTTAAGCTTACACAGATGCCCAGTTGCCCGTATGATGCATAATTTTGGATGTAATATTAAAATTGAGCACTATAGGAAAGTTGACAGTTGTACAGTACATTTTGACCTCTGTACATACATTTCCTTATACTTGTTTTTCTGGCATGACTCCATGTCACTGTTGTTTTGAACTGGCAGAGGGGTCCTGCTAATGTGTCTGTCTCTGCTGGGACTATTCTGAATGACCAAGGGACCTGCTGACTACTGCAGTGAAGGAGGAAAGTGGGAGTCTCCTGAGGAACCCTAAGAGCGCAGGAAGCCTTAGTATCTAGTCTCCCCTGCTTTTCTGTAAACCTTTCCATTGCCATGGCTTGTTCAGACTTCTGCTTTCTTCATGCAGTGCCGTTTGTACCCACCCCTCCCTCTGGCCATAATAACACAGGGTGCAGCATGCCAGAAGTGTGTGGTTCTGCACACTTAGTTCCTTTTCTCGTGTGTGTGTGTGTGTGTGTGTGTGTGTGTGTGTGTGTGTGTGTCCTTTGCCTTCAGTCACCCAAACACACTGTCAGCCTATTACTATGTGTTTTGAGACTATGGCAGACCTTTCTTATAGCTTGCCTTTGAGACTTGCCTTTCTTATAGCTCTTAGCAGGTAGATTCTAACCAGACATCTTTGTATTCCAGCTTCCTTCAGTCTTGACCTGTTGACGCACTCCATTGTTGTTTGTATGAATGAGTAGTGAATGAATCAGCAGACTGATCATTAGTGAGATGTGTTTATCCACTGATATTACCTGCATTTTAAGATAGGATTGCTTTAGGGGGTATTGATCACTATTAGGACTCTGGGTTCTGTCCTCAGTACAGTGTGGGTAAGAGGGTCTTATGTGTTAGGCAAGGCAGGCAGAAAGGGGACTTGAAGCTGTTGTTTGACCTTAGAGAACAAGTAGAAGAGGAAGAGAGAATAAGAGGTGCTTCTCTTGCTGGGGTAGTGGTGCACGCCTTTAGTCCCAGCACTGGGGAGGCAGAGGCAGCAGGATCTATGTGATTTTTGAGGCCAGCCTGGTCTACAAATTCAGAACAGTCAGGGCTACACAGAGAAACCCTGTCTTGGGGGAAAAAGAAAAGCTTGTTCTTCTGCCATACCAAACTTTCACAAGACTCTCTGTGGGGGTGTGGCCTGGGAGTGACAGACACATTCTCTCTCCTGGGTTATCCCTACACTAGTTCAGCATCTTACTTTAAAGGCTCTGTCCAGGGTCAAGGATGCATGGAGTATTAAGGTGAAGTAAACATTTCCAGGTAGAGCTAGGAATTGACAGGGATGCAGGAACCATTTAACTAAAGCTTTGCCTTTTCCCATTGTTCATTTTCTCACATTATAGTAACAGAGAAAGCCTCTCCTTACCCATGCAGAATTGTCCCAGAATTTACTGTCTACCTGATAGTGGAGGAAATGACTTTCATTATATAAGCTTCCACTGTATTGCATTCAGCCAGCACGTTCACTTCACATAGTGAGAAATGCCCAAAGAGAAATTTAATTATGAAGGTGTTAATAGGGAATTGACAGCTGCTGGCTGCAGAAAAGAGATGTTACCATGAATTCCTTTTGAGAATAAAATATTCATTGAAATTGATTAAAATTAATTTTCAGATACATTTTTTAGTATTAATTCAGAAAAGAAAGGTATGTTCAGCAACTTTACAATCTTGCTTAAGAAAGAACAGGAGTTCAGGTTCCCTTCTTTTCATCTGAGTGGTTAATGTGGGACTTTACATTTCTGGAAATGGATTTTGTCCAAACATAGCCAGCATTGATACATGCATAGTATTTGCTGTATTCACGAGCAGTGGTTCATGTTTGGAAAAGCCACCTTGAACTTCAGAATTCTGTTCAGTTGGAAAAGGTCTTGAAGAGTATGTTAGTTTTGTTTTACTCGTTGAGAAAATACAAACATTTTCAGGGTTTTGTTTTGTTTTAGCAAAAACTATTTCATCATGATTTTTCAAGGTTTCTATCAAATTTAGTAACACGGTTACTTACTTTGTTTTTCTCTGTATTTTTCATGCAGATATTTTATAGAATAATATTAAAAATCTCTCTAAGTCTTTGTCTTATTAGTCTTAAAATACCTTAAATATTATTTCTGTGGCATTGGAAGTGAGTCTCAAAGATTAAAAATTGTTAAGTGCACATTATCCTGGGAACTCAAAGGTGTTACTTTAAAGACTGTGTAATGCCACAGTCTTTGAAGCCATGTTACAAGTACTGAGGTCCTAGTCAGTGCCAGAAACTATCCTTCAGTTTCATAGAGAGGAAGAGAAGAAAGTGTGACCAAGTGTGTGTTTGTATGTTATTGACCTGGGTTGTTCTTTCAGGTATAGACTTCAGACAGTAAAGTCCTTAGCAGGAGTGAGCCTGATGCTGCGGTTACTGTGGGCCAGTTTGAGATGGGATGACATGGCAGCCAAGGCTCCTCCAGGAGGAGGGTCTACACGGACAGGTAAGGGAATTGCATTTTTAAGTTTAAAAGATGTGGGCTAAGGATGCAGCTTAGTTGCTGAAGTGCATACATATCTCATGCATGAGGACCTGTGTTGAGTTCCTAGTGCTGTATACCCTGGTTCTGGTGGCTCACACTAGGAAAAGTCACACTGGGGAGCAGGAAGCAGGAGAATGAAAGGTCTAAGGTAGTCCTGACCTGTAATTTCAGGGCCAATTTACATGAGATTATATGAGATTGAGCAACCAAAAAGGTAGCCAGGCCTGGCAGCTCCGGCTTACAGTGGCATCTACTTAGGAGGCTGAGGATCTAATCAATGACCTACCCCCTTAGGCTCAAGGCCAGCTAGAGTAAGTAACTATCTCAAAAAAAGGGAAAAAAAAAAAAAAAAACCCAACCCAAGAAACTTGAAGTAGGTCTGGGTCTGTAGCTGTAGCACAGACTAGCATGTGCAAGGCTCTGGATTTGACCCTAGCCGCGCAGTAAAATAAATCATGTGCTGTCCACTGAATTTATTAAATACTTGCCTTATTTTATAGAATTTAACCCTTGCTTAAGTTTTCTGGGTGCCATAAAATCAGGGTTAAGAGTTAGAAGTAAATCAGCACATGTACATCTAACTAAATTTTCAAGTGATAATCATTATCCAGAGGGGCCAGCCAGTTAACTGGAGAGTCCTGGAGCCTCAGGCCTTTGCTTTGCTTGCTGCTACTTCTGGGACTTAACTTGGAGGCATATCTCTTTTTTTTCCACTTAATTTTTTTTTCTTCCTGCTACTTATGCTGAGGCAGAAGGATTGCCACAAATTTGATGCTTTCCTGGGCTTACATATTGAGTTCTAGGCCACCTTGGACAGTAGAGTGAAACCCTTGCATCAAAAAGGAAAGGAATGACCCGCCTAAGCAGCACAGCAAGAGCCCTAATTAAAAACAAACACAACACCACCTGCAAGAAGCTGCTGGAGAGCCAAAGAAACTCAGCTGTTGTAATCAAGCAGCGAGACTGGGTCATTAATAACCCCGGGTGATCTGACAGGTCTTTTCAGACTCACATCTTTTAAAGAAGTACCAAATGCTACATCTTCTAAGTTTCCTCATATTTCAGGTGGTTATTAACAGTGTAAATCATGTTTCCATAGAAACATCTGAAACTGAAATCACAACCACAGAGATAATTAAGAGGCGTGATGTGGGTCCTTATGGCATTCGTTCTGAGTATTGTATCAGGAAGATCATTTGCCCCATTGGAGTTCCAGAAGCACCAAAAGGTAAGAGATAGAAGAACGTGCATCATTGCTGGCCTGTTGGCCATGTGTTCTGTTGATTGAGGTTTGGCTGCCTGCCTGATAATACAGACTACTCCTATGTTAAGGAACATAAAGAACAACCACCTAGACAAGAGATTGCTTTGAATCCTAGGCTAGCCTGGCCTACAGAGTGAAACTTATTTCACAGACTAGGGACTAGAGAGATGGCTCAGCAGTTAGAATCCTTATTGCTCTTGCAGAGGACCCAGGTTCAGTTCCCAGCACCTATATGGTTACTGGCCTTGCGCTTCCTCGTTCTCTGGAAACGGTTATTGCCAGGAATTTGCTGTTTTCTTCTCTTGCCCAGTGTCACAGCTAGAAAAATGCCAGCATGCTAAATCTTTGACAGAAATTGTATTGGTGTTAGAGTCTCAACAATGAATTGCTCTTAGTCACATGTGGAGAGATGATAAGGAACAGCGTTCCAGACAGATGAAGGTTGTGCAAGGCCTTTGCCAGGGTTGGTAAGCCATGTCCCAGGAACCGTGGTCACTATTCTGCTTTCACAAGTGCTTTGATTGGAACATGGCTGCATGGAGCTCAAACATTGTTTGCTTTTCCAGGGATTCTTTCAAAAAGTGATTTAATTATCTTTGTTTTATGTGCATTGGTGTTTTGCCTGCATGTATGTCTATGTGATGGTTTCAGATCCCCTGGAACAAAAGTTAACAAACATGTGGGTGCTGGGAATTGAACCTGCTTCCTCTAGGAGAGCAGCCAGTCAATGCTCTTAACCACTGAGCCATCTGTCTCTCCTGCCGCAGGCACTTTGGTCCAGATATATCGTGTAGACCATCTGGCCTATATGGCCTCAAGGATTTGGCAATATCTGGCACTTTAAAGGGAAAGGTTTGCCTGGTGGTGGTATCCTGGGCTATATAACAATGTATCTGAAATTATCCTGAGATAGATGTCAGAAGAACTCTATAGGAACAATATTGCTGAAACATTCTGATATCTTTCATTAAGAAACACCCACACCTCAGCGGAAAGGCCTTCGATCAAGTGCACTGCGGCCAAAGAGACCAGAGACACCCAAGCAGACCGGCCCTGTTATCATTGAAAGCTGGGTGGCCGAAGAGGAGCTGGAGCTCTGGGAGATCAGGGCTTTTGCTGAGAGGTAACAGTTAACACCTTGTCACATTAGTTTCTGCATTCCATTCTGATTCCTTTTTCTCTACCCTTTGATTTCATATGCTAGCTCTGGGTGGTTGATTTAAGCCTTGTTTGTAATTTTTAAGTTATTTTTTATTTATTTTAAACATTCATTCTGTGTGCTGCCAAGTCAACGAGATTTCATTTGTGAACATTTCTGACACACTGCCCCCTTTCCCTACAGAGTGGAGAAAGAAAAGGCTCAAGCAGTGGAGCAGCAGACTAAGGTCAGTGCACAGCGGGCAGGCACATTGACACATGGGCGGGTACACAGCACATTGACCATTTCAGCCAAATTTGGGCAGAGGAATAGCCCAGGGATTATATATTCACATGTTTAAAATCTACTTCATGTTTCACTTTTGAAAATATCTCAGTGATACACGAATGTGCGGTCCTGCAAACGGAGCATATTATTGCAGGGTGTTGAGTTCTCCTGATGGTTGCTGTTACGTTCCTTGAGTAGTTTCTAAAAAGAATTCTTTTCTCTGACTGAGCTCCAGTGCCTATGAAGAAGTAAACTTCGCCAGGACTGAGTTGATTGGAATCAGTGCTCAGGAAGTCATTTGCTGGGTTTTCAGCTTCCCACATGGTGACCAGTATAATGTATCTGGGAATGGGTGTGCGCGGGTGTGTGTGTGTGTGTGTGTGTGTGTGTGTGTGCTCACGCGCGCGTGCTTGCTTCTCCTGAAAGTGGGAATCTAGAAAATATAGATAAAATAGTGTGGGGGTTTTAAAAACGGAACTGTTGATATATATAGTCAAACATTTATGTTTATTATGGGTATGGGTGTTTTTCCTGCATATGTCTGTGCACCATGGTGCAGTCCCGGTGCCAATGATGTCCAGATGACAGTGTCAGATGCCTGGAACTGGAGTTACCACTATGCAGGGGCTAGAAACAAGCCCTGCCTGGTCCCTTTAAAAGCAGCCCTGTACTGAAGATCTCTCCAGTCCCAGCTGCATATATTTTAAAAACACTTAATTTTTTAGGTTTTATAAAGCATGTTTTTCAAACTCTGATGTGTCTTTCAATTTACTATGCATTTCTCCATTTTTTAAAAAGAATTATTCATTTTATGTATGTGAGTACACTGTAGCTTCTTCAGAAGAGGGCATCAGATCCTATTACAGATGGCTGTGAGCCACAATGTGGTTGCTGGGATTTGAACTCAGGACCTCTGGAAGAGCAGTCAGTGCTCCTGACTGCTGTGCCATCTCTCCATCCCCACTATGCATCTTTCTATTCACTTGAAAAAATGGGGAAATAACACTATTGGATTATGTGGAAATGTACAGAAAATCATAAGCATCTGTTCCTATAGCAACTGGCTAGTTGTTCTGTCCTTTGCTTTTATAGGTATGTTGTCATTTCTGCATCACAACCCAATGTGGCACTTCTTAATTTGTTTCTAAGTAGCTCTTCACATTTTTTAATGCATTTTCTCCTAGTGAAACACTCGTAATTACCTGTTCATTTCTTTGCTTCTGTTTCCCTTAAACTAATTGGATCCGATGATGGTTCTAAGTATGCAGAACAAAGCTGCTTCTCTTTTGAGAAATAAGTATTGATAAGCAATACTTAAAATTCCTTCAGGATATGGATGTCTGCAAAAGCAATCCAAACAGAATGGCCAGATTGTAGAGGAGAGGTGAAGCGCTGGGATTTAGGTTCAATAGAGTCTGGAACAGGGTCTTACAGTAGCTCAGGCTCTCCCATACCTCAGTGTGCAGTTCTGGCCTCAAACTCACGGTAATCCTCCTGCCTGTGTCTCCCATGTACTTCAGTTACAGGCATGAGCCACCATGTCCAGCTTTTGTTTGTGGTTTTGAGAAACAGTGTTGCTCTGTATCTCAGTCATCCTCAAATTCAAGACAACCCTCACACTTTTGAGTGGATATAAATGGGCTTAATCACAGCTCCATTGTGAGTTAATGCTGTGTCCTTGGGCCTCTTGCCCATCCTGTCTGTCTGAGCCTGAGTTTCTTCCAGCTTAGCTGATTAGGTGACAGTATAGTTAAAAGAGGTATACAGCCCAGTCTTGTATAGTGCTTTACATGTGGCAGCCTGTGCGGTAGCTAATTAGACCCCTATGTATAAATTTCAGCAGTCTTTAATTTAAAACATGCAAGTTATCTTTTGAACCTGTTCTGTTGTTTGAGACAGGGGGTCTTTGTGTAGTCCTGGCTGTCCCGGAACTCTTTACATAGAGCTGCCCTCGGCCTTACAAAGAACTGCCTCCCTCTGCCTCACACTATTCAGATTAAAGGGATTTATTTATTTTCTGCCGTTCAGAATAATGACCCCAGTGCATGCCAAGCAAACACTCTACCAACTTAGCTGTGTCCCTGGTAACCCCTGTGTCTGATGATGAGATTTTTTTGTATGAAGCAGTTAAGTGCCTTTTAATTACACGAAGTATTCCCAGTATTCAGGAGACTGAAGCAGAAGGATTGCTCCAAGTTCGAGACCACAGGGCGTAGTTCCAGGCCAACTGGGTTACAGAGTGAGACCCTGACTGTAAATAACAGCAACAAAGTCTTAAAACAATTTATAATTTTCCATTTAGCTTGATGACAAGTTTGCTCACCTGACATACTGTTTATGGTTGGATAATCTAAGCTAGTCCCGGTGTGAGTCAGACCCTCCCTTTCTTCCTGCTCTGACTCTTGAGTCCGAGGTGTCCTGTCTCCGGTAAGCTTTCCCATGCCATTCTCACTCTGGACACTGGGTATTGTATAGAACATTTTGATCATTTAAATTTCTTATAATGATGTAGACTCTGGGAATAGAGCCTTCATGAAAGATTTGGGGTAAATTTTGACAGACATGTTTTTTTTTTTTTCAGAACTTCCACATGTGGGAAACCTTGCAGAATGGGATTGCCATGGGGAACCTGAGTTCACATTTCCTCTCCTTGACTCGTAGAAACGTTTGGAGCAGCAGAAGCCTGCAGCCATTGCAGCGTCCACCACATCCCCAACGAACAGCACAAGCAGCACCGTCTCTCCAGCTCAGAAGGTGATGGTGGCTCCCTTAAGTGGCTCTGTCACCCCTGGAACAAAGATGGTGCTGGCCACAAAAGTCGGCTCTCCCGCCACAGTCACATTCCAACAGAACAAGAACTTCCATCAAACTTTTGCCACGTGGGTGAAGCAAGGCCAGTCCAATTCAGGTAGAGCCGGGATGAATGGAACATTGTTTATATTCTGGGTGGGGAAAAGCATTTCTAACCTTCATTTCTGAGAGAGTGGTTCTGCCTCTGCCCCTGCCACTGCTTTCTCGGGCAGGCCGGGCCGTCGTGTGTTGTGGCTGCTCTTTGTGCTGCTCCTCTCTGCAGTCCTCACCTTCAGTATCCACGTAGCGGGCGCACTTGGAGCAGGAAGAATGTTTCCATTAAGTACCGAATGAGCCACATTTCGTGCATCAGTTCCCTTCCTAGAAGTCAGTGCGCTGCTGGTTCTTTAAGATCTAAAGCTTATTAATGTCTTATACCCCATTAGCCACCAGCACAGCTGCCAGCTCTGCTACCACCATTGCCAGCACAGGTCAGACGTTCCAAATTACAGGCAGTCCCGTCACTATGGCAGGAAAAGTAATTACCAAATTGCCACTTCCTGCAAACAGCAAGATTGTCGCTGTAAATGTGCCGGCAACACAAGGAGGTAAGGGAAGCCACCGCGCAGAGTTTGAGTTCACCTTCGCCAGATCATACTGTCGCCATCCTTCATCTCCTCACTGGTTTCAGTCGTCAGGTGTCACATCTGTGTAGCCCACCACACGTAGTTCCTTCTCAGATACCAGCAGCACCTAATGCCTTTCCTTGGAGGGTAGTGGTTCATGTCTTCTTCACCTCTCTTTAAGGCGTGGTCCAGGTACAGCAGAAGGTCCTGGGTATCATTCCATCGACCACAGGTCCAAGCCAGCAAACCTTCACTTCATTCCAGCCCAGGACTGCAACCGTCACGATTAGGCCCAATACCTCGGCCTCTGCAGGAACCACTACCACTTCCCAGGTAAGCATCCTTGATTTACAACAGGAGTTCTCTGTAAGTTATTTGCCAATATTTCCTAGAGAAGATTGTGTGAGACTTGACAGACAGCAGAGGAATGTGCTGGGCTTCCTAACTCTAACACTCCTGAAGCCCCTCCCACTGGCAAGGGATTCTCTCTCGCCTGTGCTTTTAGTTCATCTGTGTTCTTTCTGATCAAGAAGAAGTGCTGACATGCACTTTATGTCAGCTGTATGTGCACATAGTAGATGTCACATTTCTTTGGCACTAGTTTCATGGGAAAAGTTTAAGTTAAAACGTTCTGGCTCTAACTATAAAACTGAACTGATGTGCTTTTTTTTTTTTTTTAAAGATTTATTTCTTTATTTTATGTGAGTACACTGTAGCTGTCTTCAGACACACCAAAAGAGGGCATCAGATCTCATTACAGATGGCTGTGAGCCACCAGGTGGTTGCTGGGAATTGAACTCAGGACCTCTGGAAGAACAAACAGTGCTCTTAACCACTGAGCCATCTCTCTGGCCTGATGTGCTTTTTAAACTATGAAAGGATATTGGATTTTTGTTTACTTATTATAGTCTCCAGGTTCTAGGACTCGGCCTCTTTAGTTTCTGTTTTCAAAATTTCACCCTTATATCAACACTGAATACAATTTTGAATCTAACAGTGGGCAGACAGAGGCAAGTGGATCTTTGTGAGTTCCAGGACCACCATTGCTATAGGAGAGAAACCCTGGAGTTCTAATTTTAGAGCAGTTTTAATCCTTATGCTGTCGTCGTCGTTGTTTTGTTTTGAGACAGGGTCTCTCTGTGTAGCTCTGGCTGTCTTGAAACTCACTCTGTACATCAGGCTGGCCTCAGACTCACAGATCTGCCTGCCTCTGCCTCCCGAGTACTGGCATTTAAAGTGAGCGCCACCACCCTGCTGAAGCGGGTTTAATTTCTTGTCTTTGTTCATGCGCAGGTGATCACAGGGCCTCAGATCCGCCCTGGCATGACGGTGATTAGAACGCCACTCCAGCAGCCGGCACTAGGAAAGGCAATCATTCGGACGCCAGTGATGGTGCAGCCAGGTACTTGCTCGCACATGCCGGGGAACTGCTTCACACAGGAAACTGTGACACACCTCTCTATTAGAGAGTGCCAATTGAAATTAACACACATGCACATTAATTTCTAATCCATGGTGAGGTGGGGTCACAGATAGATACTGTATCTTTCTCCCTGAAAAAAATGAGTAAATTCAAGTTTACTTACAAAGCGAGTAAGCTGAGGCACAGGGAAGGTAAAGCATTGAAGAGCAGAGCAGGGCTCTTGTCGTGTAAGTTAAAGACAGCAGTGCCACACCTCACAGTTCAAACTGCCATGTTACAAGTCAAACTGGGACCTGGACCTGGCGTTTGATGGTAGAACTTTTGCTTTCTGTGCTAAGGCCCTGTCTTTGGACTTTGGCATGGGGTAGGAGGTGGGCAAAAACACAGTTGAAGATAAAAAGATGGAAGGAAAGTTCAAAAACAGAGATGGCTCATCAGTGAAGGGCATGTGGCTTGAATGTGTAATTTAATGGTATTTCAAAGAGAACATGAGTGTATTGGATTATCTCCGTGATTTTCATGTAACCGACCAGAGCCAGACATTGTTTTGATTTATTTCACTTGATATGCATGAGTGCCTGATTGAATGGGTGTTTCTGAACCAAGTGCATGACTGGCACCTACTGAGGTGCATCCCTGGAGTTGGAGTCATGGACAGTTGTGAGCCACTGCAGGGGTGCTGGGAATTGAACTGGGATCCTTTACAAGAACATCATGTCCTCTTAGTCACGGAGGTATCTCTCCAGCCCCCAGAACCAGTCTCTTTGCTGTGTTTCTGCTAGTTAGCAGTATCATGTGCTAAATTGAGAAATACCCAAGCTGTAGTACACAGGACATGGCTCTGGGCTCCTGAAGCTCTCACAAGTAAGTCTTGTGGGCCATCTGGAGTGAGTAGATGGGAAACGAGCAATAATGCAGAACCTTTCCAGCTGCTGTATCGTTTCACAAAGCTGCCAAGAAAACACAGAAGCAGATGTAGCCCAGAAGCCATTGAGAATTTACTTTACAACCAAGAGAATGATTTTTGTTTCAAGAGTTTGTTTCCTAGAACTCACTGTGTTGACCAAGGTGACCTTGAATTCCCAGAGTTCTGACTGCTGGGATCATAGGCATGAGCCACACTGCCTGTGTGCCTGGCCTGGCCTGTTATTGTTTAATTCTAAAGTCAGCAGGACTGGCTGCAGTCCTGTGTTTAACTCATCTTGGGTTATTGACATCCAAATGTCTGTGTGAGGATTGACGTGAATTGCATTCATCTGAGGTGTCAAGCTATCTTAATTCAAAGTGTATGGTAGTAGTGTGTGAGTGATGAGGGGGCCTTGTTGTTTGTGCAGGTGCACCCCAACAAGTGGTTACTCAGATCATCCGAGGACAGCCTGTTTCCACTGCCATTTCTGCTCCAAATGCAGCTTCTTCAGCACCTGTGCAAAAGGGGTTAACTCCAGGAGCAGCGGCCGGGACTCTGCAGCCTGCGGCTTCACAGAGCCCTCGTCCTCAGCAAGGGCAAGTAAAGCTCACCATGGCTCAGCTCACTCAGTTAACACAAGGCCACGTAAGTAACTTTGCTTTAAACTTGAGTGTAACTTCCATTTCAAGGAATCTTGATGCCCCATTCCGGCTTCGATGCACACCAGGTGTGTGTAACAGAGCACAAATGTACATCCAGGCAAATGCTCACACATATAAATAAAAACTATACAAACAAAGAGGAGAAATGGCTGCCTCCTGGAGTCAAACCTATTATTGACAGCATAATTAACGTCTGGCCCCTTAGAGTCCTTGGGTTGGTTATTGTGCCAATGAAAGGGATAAACCTTTCAGTTACCAAAATGTAGTTAGGTGGGCAATTTTTATGGGGGGGGGGAAACAAAGCAAATTTTGAGTGCATTAAACTGATTGCTTGTATCCTTCCATATTGTTGGCTAACCTTTTCCTACCAAACCCACAGCTCCCAAAAGTCATTGCCTGTGGCCCTTGCTGGCTAAGTCATAGAATGAAATGCAAGGATCAGCAGTAGCTCTGATGCAGCTAAGCAGCGCAGTGTGTGCTTATGTGCTGGGATAAAGTGGGCAAGTGCTGTGCCGGTGTAAACGCCTGGGTCCATCGCACCCACAGGAAGTCAGCTGTGAGGGCTGCGAAGGTGGCTCAGCAGCAGCTTTCAGCAGTAACTCCATCTTCAGGGGATTTGGTACCTTCTTCTGAACTCTGAGCACCTCCATACATGTGCAAAGATACATATGTATGTACAGTTTAAAAGTAAAGATAAAAGTGTGAAGCAGCTATTGCTGTACACATCTGCAGCCATTAAGCTCGAAGAGAGACCAGTAGATCTGGGGAGCTCACTGTCCAGCCAGCATAGCAGATACAGTGAGTTCACAGTCAGTTGACTATGGTCTTTTCAAATGAGGTGGAGCAGGCTAGAGAGCCGGCTCAGGCCTTAGGAGTGCTGACTGCTTTGGTAGAGGACACGGGTTCATTTCCAGCTTCCACTCGTGCTCACGGATCTAGGGATCTAACACCCTCTTCTGCTTTCCAAGTGCTCCTGCACATGCATGGTACTCGTATACTCAAGCAAGCTGGCAAACACATGTGGAAATAATAAAGAAATGTTAAATAAGGTGGTAAAAGAAAGATACCAGTGTCACACACCAAAAACCATAAACTTGGAGTGGTGCCCTGTGCCTCATTCTGGTAATAAATTCAGTGTTCTTTTCTTTCTTTTTTTAGTATTTTATTTTGAGACAAGGTTTCATATATCCTGAGATAGAGCTGTGAACTTGAGGGATTAGAAGTGTTTGCCAACATGCCCAGTTTATAAGATGCTGTGGGTTGGACCCAAGGCTGTACCCATCTATCAGCTCATTTGTTCCTTCCTTCTTTCTTTTATTTTTCTTATTTGTTGTGTGTGTGTGTGTGTGTGTGTGTGTGTGTGTGTGAGAGAGAGAGAGAGAGAGAGAGAGAGAGAGAGAGAGAAAGACAGACAGACAGACAGATAGACAGACCGACAGACAGACAGACAGACAGATGAGGGTCTCACCTGGTCACCAAAGCTGCCCTCGAATTCCTCATCCTCAGCCTACACTGCCCAAATCTGGGATCATAGAAACAGTGGGCCCACTTCTCACTTTGTTTTTTAATCTCCTTTGAGACAGGGTTTCTCTGTTGCCCTGGAACTTACTGTATAGATGCAGCTACTCTTAAATTCCCAGCAATCTGCCTGTCTCTGTCTCCTAAAACATGTGCCACCACTCACTCTCAACTACTTTTTTCTTAACCTTTCTTTTTCTTTCCCTCCCTCCCTTCTGCTGGCATCAAAACAAAAGTCTTGCAGATTCTAAACAAGTGCCCCCTGCTGGGCTACCCAGCCCCATAACTTTGTTTAAATACACAGAAACTGCCAACCATACACTCAGAAGGGAGTACTAGGAATGTTGTGAGTTCAAAACAGCTTGGGCTACAAAGGGACATACCCTGTTGCAAGAAACTTTAATTACCTAATTAAAGTAATTTATAAATTGAGTTTTATGAAAAATAAAAACCCCAGAGATGCAGATACAACTCCATTGGTACAGACCTTGCCTAGTATGATCCTGGATTCAATTGTTAGAACAACAGAAGCAGAGCGGGGTCCCAGCTGCACCTGGCCTCATACCTGTAAAGTGTCAGCTCCTCCAGAAACTGGAGCAGAATAAATAGGTAATTTAAGACCTGATGAAACTACAGAATGAGCTCAAAGCCATCTAGGGCAGCTTAGTGAGACTTCAGAGTAAAAGGGGGTTTGGGTGTTATTCAGTGTTAGAGCTACACAGCCTCTGAGTGATCTCTCACAGAGAAATACAATGAAGCAGGATTGAAGTGGTTTATGAAGTGCACTACAATGAGTAAGGTCAAAAAGAGAAAATGGTATGCCCAACCATAGATGTTACCCAGACAATAGACCCAAGTGGACATGTTACCCAGAGTTTTCACAGAATTAGTAAGGGACTGGGAGGAGGTTCGGTGGGTAAAGCTCTTGCTGCACTAGCCTGATGACTTGTGGGGACTTGCAGAACCTCAAAAGCTGCACAGCAGTGCGGAGATGGTCTCCAGAAGCGCATTGGCTGCTGGCATTTGCAGCAGAGAACAACAGCAGCCCTCTCTCAGACAAGCTGATAGGCAAAGACTGGAACCTGAGGTTCTCACCTGAGTTCCATGTGTGGATAACCCCCTTCAGAGGCAGACGAGCGTGAGCGCGCACACGTGTGTGTGTGTGTGTGTGTGTGTGTGTGTGTGTTTTTAATTAGTACAGATCAACAAAAGGTAAGTCCAGGGCTAGAAATACACATAACTCAGTGGTGGAGAATTTGCCTAGCACATGTGAGGCCACTTGTCAGTTTCCAACAAAGTGCACATGTAAACACATCCATGAAAAGAAAGAAGCCAGGAGCAAAAAGATCAACTGAGCTTGAAGGAGGATGAAACTTAAGTGTCCGAAGCTCAGAAAATCTCACTGGACCTTGAGGGAAACCTATATTGTAGCCATCTACCTAGGAAATTGGTCTAAACTCAAAAGGAAGAATTACCAAGGGGTCACCGGGGGTTCCTGCACATCTAGCAAAGGCGTGAGCGTATTAGTTAGGCTATTTTTTATCAGCCTTGGTGCTGTGTAAGATTAAAAATGTGCATTCTTGAGGGGCTGGAGTGTCTCCTGTTGGTGTGACAGTGTTCACTGAAACATATACTCAGCAGTGTGGTTTGTAGGAATTCGTAACTTACAGCCACGGAACGTCTATGTGGTAATTATACAAATGGAATGAGCTAACTACAGCTTTACAGTTGTGCCTCACAAGGAAAACGCTGCAGTCAGGACTTTTTCTTCTTGTTAATTTATTTTATTCATATGAGTGAGTACACTGTAGCTGTCTTCAGACACACCAGAAGAGGGCATCAGATCTCATTACAGATGGTTGTGAGCCACTATGTGGTTGCTGGGAACTGAACTCAAGATCTCTGGAAGAACAGCAGTCAGTGCTCTTAACCACTGAGCCATCTTTCCAGCCCACAGTCAGGATTTAAAATAAGTAAATAAGTGCATTCAATGTGGTTGCATGTGTATAGGATTTAGACATTGGCAAAACAAAGGCATGCCTCTGAATAGGGTACAGGACTGCTTCATTTTACCCAAAGGGCTTGTTTCCCCCTTTTAAATGAATATTGCTTCTTTTTAAGGTTTATTGTTTTATGTGTAGGAGTATTTTGCTTACGTGTATGTGCATACCTGGTGCCAATGGGTGCTAGGAAAGGATGTGGGATTGCCTAGGACTGGAATTTCAAACAGTTGTGAGCCACTGTGTGGGTGCTGGGAAATAAACCTAGGTCCTCACAAGAACAAATGCTCTAAACTGCTGGGCTCTCTAGCCCATGGATGTTGTTTCTGTTGTGGAGTGCTCAGTGGTCATATGAAGATAAAGCCCTAGGTAGTGATATCCTAAAGAGATACAATGTTTAAACTGTAAAGACAGCCCTTTCCTCTAGGGAAAAGGACTGCAACCAGAGCACATCACATTCTTGTTGTTTGTAACTATTACTTAATCTGGCATTTTTATGGCTTGGTCATACATAGAATGCTGCAGGAAGAAAACCAGAGCTTATGGAGCCGAGCGTAGCCTTCTCAGATGGAGAGCTGTCTATGCCTCCTAACTCCATGCTTTCAGCTTTTCGAGCTTGGCTTGGCCGCTAGGTTTTAGACAACATTGCCTGTACATGTAGACTCCTGGTTTCTGGTTCCCTTTTCCTAAGTCCTGGACCTTAGTGGGTCCCCTGACTCTTGTGTTCTTACATTCTGTTTCTGAACCGTGAAGAAACACAGATACAGTTGGGCAGTAGCATACCTTCCCAGAAAATAGCCCTGGATTCAGCCATTTTGGAACACTTAACAGAGTGCATAGGACATTGTACAAGAACAAACACAGCCTCCAGAAAACCTGCTCACTGTTTTCAGCACCTTTAAGCAAGGGACTTTTTTCTTTCTGTGGCTCTGAGGATTGGGTTTAAGGGCCATGAGTATTGCAGACCGGCTCTCTGCTGCAGAGACACTGTCTAGCCCTTGGGTGTTTTTGAGGCAGGGTGTTAATATGTTGGGCCAGGCTACCTTTAAATGTGTGCCACTATACCTTGAAGCGCCTTGCTGCTTCTGAGTCACTGAGAATGAATGATTAGGGACTGTGGTAAGATTCGTTCTGCTAAGCCACTGAGTCTCCCTGTGTGAGAAAGACTGGAATAAGACTACACGTAAAGATGTTTGAAAGTATAAAATCAGATGAATAAAGTGGTCTAAAGTAAGAATCGGGTGTAATGCTCAAGTCAGTGGTGGGTTCTAGGTTATCCTAGGGTACCGATGAGACCCAAACTCACAAAATTTAGTTAGTCGATTGATTGGAATTAGAGTTTTGACCTGAACACGATAGGTCTAACCTATTCTCCCAATTGCTTTACAGATTTGTGATTTGAACACCACATATTCCATGTTGTCTGCTTTTCCCACAGGGTGGCAACCAAGGTTTAACAGTAGTGATTCAAGGACAAGGTCAGACTACTGGACAGTTGCAGTTGATACCTCAGGGGATGACGGTCCTTCCAGGGCCAGGGCAGCAGCTCATGCAAGCCGCAATGCCAAATGGCACTGTTCAGCGTTTTCTCTTCACCCCACTGTCAACATCAGCCACGGCCATCAGCAGCAGCACCAGTAGCAGCAGCACTAATGCCACGGCAGCAGGTAGAAACGCTGGGTCACAGTCCGTACAGGGCCTGGTACTCTGCCTCTAGCCAGCATAACAGCCATATAGTCCGCCTCTGCGCTTCATGCCTTGTTCCTAGACTCACTTCCAATCAAAATAAAGCAAAACTAATAGGCAGGCAGGAGGAGCAGAATAACAGACACCATGGTCCTGTGCCTGCACTCCTGCTCCAGCCTTGGTAAGCCCTGAAGATGAGGGCTTCTTAGGAAGACCTGTGCTTGAGAGCTGCAGGCCCAGACCTCTTTGTCAGCCTCCTGCAGGTTCTCAGTGCCTGTTACCGTGCCTTATTGGAAGAGTGACACTTGACGGGAGCTTCCGAGCACCCAGCTGACACACACACAGAGGACATCAGGGACTGGTTCCAACTCCCCAGTTGAGGAGTTACCAAATCAGAGTACACCTGAGTACAAGGCTTCCTTCCATCTTCTCTACTGAAAAGCAGTTTTGCCGGCTTCAGGAAATTCTCTTGAGAGTCTTCTTTCTCCATAGTCTCCCATTCTCACATCTGGAAACCATTTTGTCTTTCTTCTTTACAGGCTCAGGTGAACAAAAACAGAGTAAATTATCACCCCAGACCCAGGTACAACCAGCCACAACTCTAGCACCAACTCAGTCATCAAGTGCGAGTCCTGGAGAAGCCCAGCCACAGCCTGCTCAGCCTGCAACACAACCCCAGCCCCAGCCCCAGCCCCCAGCTCAGCCTGAAGTCCAGACCCAGCCAACTGTCTCATCCCATGTCCCTTCTGAAACACAGCCCTCCCAAGCACTGTCATCTAAACCCCTGGTTGCAACACAGTGTCAGCCTCAGAGCAGTGTACAAGGACAGTCTCCTGTTCGTGTCCAGAGCCCACCACTGACTCGAATACGTCCATCAACTCCATCCCAAGTGACTCCTGGACAACAACCCCAGGTTCAGACTACAGCCTCACAGCCGATTCCAATTCAGCCCCCCACATCTCTGCAGGCACCTTCCCAAGGCCAGCCACAATCACAGCCCCAGGTACAGTCTTCAACTCAAACTCTTTCATCAGGACAGACATTAAATCAAGTTACTGTTCCATCCCCATCCTGTCCTCAGCCACAAACACAACAGCCACAGCCCCAAGTCATTGCTGTGCCTCAGCTCCAACAAGTCCAGGCTCTCTCTCAGATCCAGTCGCAGGTTGTGGCTCAGATACAGGCTCAGCAAAGTTGTGTGCCCCAGCAAATCAAACTGCAGTTGCCCATTCAAGTTCAGCAAAACAGTGCTGCGCAGACTCAGCATACTCAGAGTGTGGTCACAGTGCAGGCAGCCAGTGTTCAAGAGCAGTTGCAGAGGGTTCAGCAACTCAGGGATCAGCAGCAAAAGAAGAAGCAGCAGATAGAAATTGAGCGTGAACACTCCCTCCAAGCTTCTAACCAAAGTGAAATCATTCAGAAACAGGTAAAGTTATTAAGTCAAAGCAGCATGTTCAGTAGTGTGAATTATTGTGCTGTGCAGTAGACGTAGTGATTTGGTTGTGTTAGGTTTCCTGAACGAGACAGAGTCACTGGTGGGCGACCTTGGAAGAACAGAAGCCTGGCTTGCCGGTTCTGGCCTGGGGCTCTTATTGGACATGTAGCATCGGTGCTTATTAGAAACCACATTCCCCTGGTAGAAAACTGAGTGCTAAGGCCACCACCACAGTGTAGCGATTCATTTGAAGTCATTTGATTTGCAAGTATCATTCCTTTATTTGCCTATTGACTAAGCAAATTGTGGGCAGACAATCCATTTGCATTATTTGCCACACCTTTGTAAAAACGTCTTAAATCCAGGTGTTTGTCTGTAGTTCCATGTAAGGTGGCCTTGTGTAGCAGGGGCATCCTGGAGTGGCATCTGGGTGCAGTAAGTCACTTCAGACAGAGCTCTGCCAAACGAAGCTGGTGACCTGCAGTCTTACTGAAGACAATCCTGTCAGCAGCATGTGCCCCGGTCAGCACGAGGCAAGAGGTCTTTCTGAGCGCTGAAGCACTGTCTGCTCCCTGAGCTGTATCCCAGTTAAAACTCATATCTTTATAGCCACGTGGGATTTTGAGGACTAGATTCTGCCATCTATGTGATTGTAAAGGTGTCAGTTAATATTTCTATGAACTTAAGTCCTCTGGCATGTTCAAATCCCAGCTTTTGTATTGTTTTCACTGTGACCTGTCTTCCAGATCTCTGTATGGGGACAGGTGCTCTTGACAGCTTGTACTTGCTGCTAGCACAGTGGCTGAAGGCCTGCTGAGCACAGGCATTGGTGAAATCTGGGGCTGTGTTGCTTACCATTTAATTTCAGACAACTTGGTTGATTTCTTTGTATCTTGGTGTTTATTTGAAAAACCATTCCTATATTTTAGTGTTAATGTAGAGACTAAGCAATGTCAAACTTGGCTTAATTCAGTATTTGGTGCCTGGTGAGACCCTGGGACCACCTAGCCACTTTTATTCTGGTTGTATTAGTTAGCCACCTCTCACCAGCTGAAACACCAGCATGCTTTATTACTTCTGCTGTGTGCTGACTTACCTGTGCTTGTCATATATGTACATATATGTTATATATGTACATATATGGAATCTGTTCTGCTCTCAAGGTGGTGATGAAGCATAATGCCGTCATAGAACATTTGAAACAGAGAAAGACCGTGACTCCCGCTGAGAGAGAAGAAAATCAAAGGTAGGAGAGTCCCAGGCCACCTGAGAGTCTGCACAGTTTTGCTCCTTGCAGTTCTGCACTCGTTTGCACATCATCTAGGGTGCAGGCAGACGGTGCCTTACTGTTCTGGGTGGAATAGACAGCATTACAGAGGTTGTGTGTTTTTCTCTAGAATGATTGTCTGTAACCAGGTGATGAAGTATATTCTGGATAAGATAGATAAAGAAGAAAAACAGGCAGCCAAGAAACGCAAGCGGGAGGAGAGCGTGGAGCAGAAGCGGAGTAAGCAGAACGCCAGCAAGCTCTCTGCTCTGCTGTTCAAACACAAGGAGCAGCTCAAAGCCGAGATCCTGAAAAAGAGAGCGCTCCTGGACAAAGAGCTACAGATCCAAGTGCAGGTGGGCACAGAACCTCACAAATTTTCCTTCCAGCATTGCTTAAGCCTAAAATTCCAGCATGCTTTCTAGAATGCACATTTGTGCTCATAGCTTGGAGAGTAAAGGACGTGTGTGGCTTTTGAGTCAGGCAGCTCTGAACTGTCTTCTGTGTGGGTGAAGAAGACTATGAATGTAGGAAAACAAGTACTCACTTACAAAGACAATTTTTCCTAACCTAAAAATGATCAAGTATGCACTGCTAATTCCTTCATGCATATTTGCAGCTTTCTAAAATGGGAAGTGTGGGATATTGAAAGCATCCCATAGGATATCTTGTACAGTTTATACCCATCAGACCAACCAACAACATTACTCACAGGGATCCTCCTACCCACGTGCTACGGTTAAAGTTGTGTGCCACTACACCTGGCTTCTTTTGGTTATTGTAAGGGAAAATAATAGTTAACTGTACTCTAGAAAAGGTGTTTGAGGGCGGTGAGTGTGTCCGTGTCCGTCCAGAATAGATAGACCCTGCTGGTTCTGCCTCTGCCTCTCATCTCTGTAGAAATGCTGCAATTACTGGCTGGCTGCTACATCTGCCTTTTTGTATGTTCTGGTCATTGAACTCAGGATTTTGTCACAAGCGCTTTTACTCATTGAACCATCTCACGAGCCCAGGATTTCAATTTATAGCCAAATCTGCATGGAGAAAATAGTATCTTTTGGATAAGTAGCTTTCTGGGGAGGGGAGGTAGTGTTTTGAGATCTCAAGCAGGCCAGGCTAAAACTCATTGTGTTACAGATGAAGACTTTTTGAAGATTTATTTGTCTATTTTATGTCTGAGTACACTGTAGCTGTCTTCAGACACACCAGGAGAGAGCATCAGATCTCATTGCAGACGGTTGTGAGCCACCATGTGGTTGCTGGGATTTGAACTCAGCACCTCTGGAAGAGCAGTCAGTGCTCTTAACTGCTGAGCCATCTCTCCAGCCCCAGGGGAGGACCTTTAACTTCTGATCCTCCTGTTTCTATCTCTTGAGTGTTGGGATTTTGTTGCCTGGGTCTCCTCACTTAAATCTAAACAAAGCATGGTAAGGACAATCTATTTCTTTTTCTGTTCACTGCTGTTCAGAACCAGGCAGATTTCTGAGTTCAAGGACAGCCAGGGCTGCACAGAGGAACCCTTTCTTGAAAAACCAAAATCAAACAAAAAGAGCTATTTGGCAAATGGAGGTAATGTCCAGTCCCTGTCCAAGTTGCTCCATCATGTAACCCTGGTGATCATTTGTCTTCAATTGACCACAGGAAGAGCTGAAGAGAGACCTGAAAATGAAGCGGGAGAGAGAGATGGCACGGGTGGCACAGGCCAATGCTGCCTCAGTGCCCACGCCCTCGGTGCCAGCGCCAGTGCCAGTGCCAGCACCAGCACCAGCAGCCCCTCCAGCTCCTCCTCCTTCTCCACCTCCCTCCACACATGGTCTACCACCCGCAGGCCACCCCACAGCCCCACTGCCTGTCGCTTCCCAGAAGAGGAAGCGGGAGGAGGAGAAGGACTCTAAGTCCAAGAAGAAGAAGATGATCTCCACCACCTCAAAGGAGGCCAAGAAGGATACCAGACTGTATTGCATCTGCAAGACACCGTACGATGAGTCCAAGTACGTGCCTCTCCCCCAGCTTAGTAGTAGTGAGCAGTTGGCAGCACTGGGAGAGGGCAGGCCAGTGTGAGGCTGGGCTTGGCATCAGTGCAGTGGCCTTTCCTGTCAAAAACAAGCTTGCTGTGGCCTCTTGCTTTCCCAGAGCTCTTTGTAGACTCGCTCCTAATCTGCCAGCACTGCATCGTGCAGAAGGCCACCATCCCAGCTCTCCCTGGTCTCCTTTCTGTGATGGCCAAGTCCCAGAGTCTGTCCTAAAATGTATGGCCCCAGGAGACACCATCAATTCCCTGTTTACAAAAGAAAGAAAGAAAGAAATTATAAGTTAGTATTGTTGTCTATGTTTACACTATCTATTTGGAATCAAAGCCAAAAATGAATAAATGAATGAAGTGTTCCTTTTGACCACTTCGTGAGTTTCACACTCAAAACTTGATGAGCATGGTGATGGGGAGCTGTTTTTGACAGTCATGACTTGTATTTGGTGACATAAATGAGATTTTTAGAGATGTTAGTCCATAAATATACTTTCTCATTTTCTTCCTTTTTTGTCATTACTATTATGCAGTGATGTATTTAACCTTTGTCTGGAAAATGAAGATGTAGGACAGTGTTTGTAAGAATCATTTCACAGTACCAAAAACTTACCTGTGCTTTTAAAGAGAGAGTCAGAAATTCTTACTGTCTGTCCGTGTGGTGCTGTGGAGACCACTCCATGGGTCCTAAATCACCATCAGTTTCCAAATGTCAGATGGACACTGTGCTGGGAGACACGCTCCCTGGTGAGCCCAGCAGAGTGTGGCCGTCTTCACACCCCTCGTGTCCCTCATTGGTGATTCTCCATCGTGTAAAGCGTGGCGCCCTGTGCACTAATTTCTCCCTGTAGTCTGTACAGTCAGTGTGCCTCACTTTAAGTAAAATACCCTTGAGCATTGAAACACAGGAATGACAGGGATGGGGAACTTTACATAAATGTCAGCTTTGAGCTGACAAACCTTTACACAACCTTCTTGGGATGTTGACATTGCTTAAAATGAGGTGCACACATGTGCTCATTCTGTGGAAACGGCCCATGATTTTATGGCTAGTTCACTTTTTTTTTTTTTTTTTTTTTTTTGGTTTTCCATTGACATTTCCACACAGCAGGTCCACTCGCCCCCTACCAAACCAGCCTGGTTTGAGCATTGAGTCACTAGCTTCTAATGGAAGTTATTAAAAATTGGAAACTCAGGTCCTGAAGTTCCTTCCAGTGCACATACCACCTTAAAGAGGCAACATTTAAAATACCTCAACAGGTCATCACCTGAAGCAGGGAGTGTGGGTGTAACGGTTCAGAAGAAAGGGTCCCTGGGCATAGTCGAAGTGCCTCACTGTGTGTTTTTCCCTCACAGTAATGAGGTGTTCCCCAAGGTTCAGTTACCAGAGTGAGCTTGGTATTGTGGAAGGGAACCAGTGTGGCAAGGCCAGCCTGGTTGCCAGCGAGTGACAGAGGCCTTCACAGCTCCCGTCCCCAGGGATAGGCGGTTTAGAGAGCTGCTGGGGCTTTTCCTCGGGACCCTATGTCAAAGTCTGGGCTTCACCTTCCTCACACTCCCCTCGCCAGGCTCTGTAAACAGGAATGACTACATACATGGACCTCTCCTTCATAGCACGTGTGACATTTGTCCTGTCCACCTGGCTGGCCTGCATGCTCCTGTACTGTCATTTCTCCTTGGTGTTTGTGCTCTGCTTTGTTTCCAATTTAGTTTGTGAGATACATTTTCAAACCTATCTAAGAAATAGCCCTGGCATTGAAATGGCTTCTGTAGAATAGGTTTGACAGATGTAAGTCTTTGATTCTTTGGCTTTGGTTTCTGTGCCTGTTACAATTTCACACACATTCATTAAAAGGAGGCCATTACCATCCTTGTGTTGTTAATTTTTTTTCAAATTCCAGTTATGTTTTTAAGACCCATATTTCACTAAACAGCGTGTTTGTTGAAATGGATGTGAGTGCCGACGTGTCCACCCTTGGGCACAGGGTCAGATGGCTGTGTTTGCCACTGGTAGACTGGTTGCATTCAGGGTATTTAGCTGACTCATTGTAGAAATTATCCTGTAAGAAATCGAATCAGGGTAGAGAAGACAGATTTACGTACCATGCAGCTCAAAATGACAACTACAGTGTCATTTTCGTTGTGAATGCTTTTAGGTTCTATATTGGCTGTGATCTTTGTACTAACTGGTATCATGGAGAATGTGTTGGCATCACAGAAAAGGAGGCTAAGAAAATGGATGTGTACATCTGTAATGATTGTAAGCGGGCACAAGAGGGCAGCAGTGAGGAATTGTACTGTATCTGCAGGACACCTTATGATGAGTCACAGTGAGTTGATAAGAGCATCTGTTTGACAATTCAGGAAGCCGCATTGCTCGATTGGTCACTTAACCTAAAAATGAAAAGCAGGGTCTCTCTGCTGTGTCTATACACCTACATTACAAAGCCTTTTCAGTTTTCTCCTCTTTTCCCTCTTTTCCTCTCCTTCAAAATGTATGTTGCTTCCTAGTGAATGATTGAGTTGCATTGGGGGAAATGTGGTTATAACAGATTTGATTCTCCAGTATGTCACAAAGTAATGTGAGGAAAACAGCCTGTGTATCTGATGCGGCACTCTATACAACTAGAGCCGCACCCTTTGGGAAGAGCTGGGGCTTTACTAGCTCACTGATTTTGAATGCTCATTTGACATGGCCCTAGTTGAAAGATGTTTGGGCCTTATTTTGAGCTTTAAAATCAATCAAATGTTTCACGCTTTTCTTCAAATTGGTTCCCCATTAGTACACAGTACTTTTTAATACGTTAACAATTGTTCTTAACATCTAAAGTGCTTGGTTAACATATTGGGATGTCACTCTCAAGATAGTAAAAAAACCATAATGCTAAAATTACCTTATACCCCAGGGGTTAGCCTGTGTTCAGTTGCATGATGGGTAAAAGGAAGGTCTGAGCCGAAGCACCCAGTCCTATGGCCTCACATTTCCATTTTGGATCTTGCAGATTTTATATTGGCTGTGATCGGTGTCAGAATTGGTACCACGGGCGCTGTGTTGGCATCTTGCAAAGTGAGGCAGAGCTCATTGATGAGTATGTCTGTCCACAGTGCCAGTCGACAGAGGACGCCATGACAGTGCTCACACCACTGACAGAGAAAGATTATGAGGGCTTGAAGAGGGTGCTGCGCTCCTTACAGGTGAGAGGCTGCTGACTGTTGCGTCTGATTGTGAAGCCAAACCTGCCTCACTGTGGACACGGGTTTGAATTTCCCATTCTTCAGTGAGCACACTCGGCTGTCTCCTGGCCCCCTGGAGTGAGGGGCTGGACAGAGTGCACTTTTGCACATGCCAGTGACATGAAGCTTACAGAAGGTGCTACCTCCCCTGTTGCTCATCTGACACTGTCACACACTGTCCACTGTCATAGTCAGGAGAGCTGGAAAGGACACCCTAGTCAGTGCCTAGCAGAGTGCTGTTTAACATCCCTCTCTGCCACCTCATGACCCAGCAGGGAGAGCAGCAAGCATGCTGAAGGCATTGCTGTGCCACCGTCCCACAGCTGATGGGCAGCTCATCGAATAGGAATGAGCATGTAGGCTTCATGACCCTCCTGCTGGTGACCCACTCCCGTCACCAAGGGCCTCAGAGCTACCTTGGAGAGTTGTGACTGTTAATCGTGCTCACTGAAGAAAATCTGTGACTCTCACCCAAGTCACCTTGTGTGAACAGTTTCACTTCTCAAATGTAAAGCTCACTTGAATGTTCAAGGTTTATTGTTCCAGCAAGGGAGCTCAATAGTGGTAGTGTATAGATTATATAGAATATAGATATATACGTGTGTGTGTGTGTGTGTGTGTGTGTGTGTGTGTGTGCGCACGCGCACACACACGCTTCCACTGACACTCATGATACTTTTTCTCTGTTGTAGGCCCATAAGATGGCGTGGCCTTTCCTTGAACCAGTAGATCCCAATGATGCACCGGATTATTACGGTGTTATTAAAGAGCCAATGGGTAAGTGCCTGAACTGGATAGGAGGACATGTTTCAGAAGTCTTGGGCAATGTTCTGTCATCTAAGAATCAGATGTGCAGACAACAGTGTAACTGTCAGTCCCTTTGGATGCTTACTTTGGGATTTTTTTTTAGCCCAGGGTGGCTCAAACCTGAAGTGCACCTCCCAAGTGCTGAGGTTAGAGGCGGCACCACCATCTCGAAATATCTGTTAAATTTACATATGCATGCCTCTGAGCCAGCAGCTTGATGTGGGACAAGTGTATTTTCCTGCAACAACATGATGGCCAAACACTGAAAATGAGCCCAGGAGCCTGTGTCAAATGGCATGTAAGGAGAGCTGTGTGGCTTACAGACGGCGTGCAGTGAGCCCAGGCTGCTGCACAAGCAGACCCAGTGGCCAGCAGTGGAGAGAGGCCCCTCTCCAGGAGAGAAGGCATTGGTAGAGCAGCTGTCACTATCAAGAGGGGCAGCTACATGTGGTTCTGTTGAGAATAAAGTACCAGCTGGAGAAGTTAAACTAAAACAAACAAAAAAAGCTTCTAAATGGGCAAAGCCTTCCCTTTAGCCAGTAGAATTGTATTTAAAGCCAGCGAAGTGTTCTTAAAGAGGAGAGAACATGAAGGTGACAGGAAGATTCCGTCAGATCCACGTGAGGGCCGAGTGCACAGCTCTGCAGTAGAGTGTCTGCACAGGGTAGTTGGTGTGTTGGTCTCTTCAGAATAATGGTTCTAATGACTTGTGTGCTCTAGGAGCTCAATTTACTGGAGCTGGGAAGATGGCCAACAAGTAGGACAGCTGGCTGCTCTGCCAGCAGACCAGGCTTCAGTTCCCGGCACCCACATACATGATGGTTAACATGACCTGTAACACACAGGACCTAACTCCCTTCTTCCCACTGCCTTCTTAATTTATTAGCCAACTTCAACTTTTTAAATTACTTGTGTCTGTGGTTTGGGGACAGATTTCATTCTATAGTCCAGCTTGGCCCTCAACTCCTGCCCCAAGCAATCCTCATCAGATCCCAGCCTGCTTTCCTGTGTCTCCTTTCTTAACACTAGGAACACACTCTGTGCACCTCCTCTGTAGACATGTCAAGGATATATGGAGCTGTAAGACATCATGGGAGAAAGTCAAGTTACCCATCTCTGTCTGGGTTTTAAACAATAAACATTATATTCTAGTTATCCCCCACTCCCTTCTTGTTGCTTTGAAATAGGGTCACACTCTGTAGTCCTGGATGATCCTGAACATATATAATCAGGCCTCTTGGGAGCTGGGATTATTGGTGTCCACCATTCCATTATAAAGTTCATAAATGTTCATAAAAATGTCTACATGGTGTGGAGTAACTTTAAAATGGTGGGTTGCTTGGCACTCAGGAGGGAGAGGCAGGTGGATCTCTTACTTTGAAGGTAGCCTGGTCTACAGAGTGAGTTCCAGGGCAGCCAGGGCTCCACAGAGAAGCCTTGTCTTGAAAACAAAGAAAGATGGTGGTTTGCTCTTGGGCAAGTAGCACAGTGTTACTAAGTGGCCACTGCTGGTTGTGTTCAGGGGCGATTGTATTCAAAATTCTGGATTCTAATTAACCTTGGCATGCATAGTTATTTGTGTTTGTTGTTTTAAAGATAAAGACAATTTCTGCTGGGCATGCTAGTGTATCCCTTTAATCCCAGCATTTGGAACACAGAAGCAGGGAGAACTCTTGAGTTCTAGGCCAGCCTGGTCTAGAGTGAGTTCTAGGATAGCCAGAGCTATATAGAGAGACCTTGTCTCTCAAAGCAAACAATGAAAAAAAAAAAACTTTCATATGCATAAAACTAACTGGCGTGGTTTTTCTTTACTGTAAAGCAGTCGAATGAATGGATGTTGTTCTCTAGAGTTAACTAAATATTAAATATAAAAGAACCTTCTTAGCAGCAGCCAGGATTTGGGTCTTAGAACCCAAAGCAGAACATTCCTCATGAAAGGCAAACTAGCCTCTCATGCTTAGTAGACGTGCAGTAGCAATTTCAGAAAGATTCAGCGTGAACACATGTTGCATTCGTGAGAGCTGCAGGACATGATTACATTGGGGGAAACCTTAAAGCTTTGAAAATATTTTATGCTTTGTGTTTTTAAGACCTTGCCACCATGGAAGAGAGAATACAAAAACGGTATTATGAAAAGCTGACAGAGTTCGTGGCAGATATGACCAAAATTTTTGATAACTGCCGTTACTACAATCCCAGTGACTCGCCTTTTTACCAATGTGCAGAAGTTCTTGAGTCATTCTTTGTACAGAAACTAAAAGGATTCAAGGCCAGCAGGTAAGCATGGGTGCTCAGGAGCCTGAACCAAGTCACTGCCCAAACCCTGTACTGTCCCACTGAAGGAGCGGCATAGAGTATTGACTGTACTCTCTTATCTTCAGATAAGAGATACTCTTCCTGCAAAGTCAAGACTACAGCACTACACTAGGCACTGCGGTGCACAGCCTTGAGACCAGCCTGGTCTACGTGAGACCCTGTCACGGCAAACAAACAAGACTGTGGCATTGTGGTCTATACAGTGGGGGCAGACAGAGTGAAGAGAAAGGCCTGTGTCTATTACGTGATTAAAATGAAGTCTCTGTGAAATGCTTTCTGTGGAGTCTGTCTGCAGAACTCTTGACGCGCAGGGAGAGCTCCTGCTCCCCTCCAGCCAGCCGAGGGGAGTCCAGCAAGGGGGCTTCCCGTACGCTTCTGTATTTGTGCTGCATCTTAGAAACCATCAAGTGCTGGTTTTCTAGGTGTTTTTCTAGGCTGTGCAGACTGTAGGTCCTCAGTTTTTCTAAACCACAAAAACATTGAGATTAAGATTTTGTTATTGTGAGCTCTGTTCCCTTCTGTTTCTCAGCCTCAGCCCCCATCTCAATCCCATGAAGTTCTTCTTCCTGTAGAGCTTGTTGCCTCTCAGGTTACTGTCACTGCTCTGTTCTGTAGCTTTGAGATCATCATTCACCATCCCCCCATCCCCACCCACTCAGTGAGTCAGAGACAGTCTGATCGTATAGACCTTGGATACGCTGGGGATCTGGGCCTCTGTGCATGTCTAAGGTGTTCTTAAAAGACTCTATTCTGAGTATTAGAGTTGGTGTTGTGAGCCCAGGGAAGCTCTAGCATATGTTCTCAAGGCTGGTTGCACACACTGGCGCAGTATTCTACTTCATAATCTTCCTCTGAGCAGAGTCTTGGGTCTGTTTTGTCTTTCTTCTCCCATAGCAGGAGCTGTGTTTTAGACACAGTGGAGGAACATGCATAGGAAGATAAGCTCTCAGTAATAAGAAATACACTGTAATCTCATCTGTCATGAATCCAGTGCAAACCTAACCGCAGAGAACTTCACAGGTGGTAATCCCAAAGTTTAATAGAAAACCACAGAGAAATGTAACCTAAGATCCTTGTATCTGTGTTGAAGGTAGGGCTGGCATCTAGCACATGGAAGCCAGATTAGCTGATACCCAAGGACAGCCTGCATCAGCAAAGGAAAGGTCCGTGGTGAGCAGAAAAGTAGAGCCCAAAAAGATGGGAAACTTTTTACAGACAACACACCCCCGAATCATGTCCCAAGAAACTGTCGAGCACCCTGCATCTGCATCCTGGTGAACAGATTATTGAGAATAAGCAATACCTGACCAAGACAGATTAGGAAAGAAAAACTGTAAGCAATGAGAATTTACATCATAAAAATCATTACTGTGTCTGATACTTGGTGAAAAGTCCAGAATAGCAGAGAAGATAGGATATTACCAAACGATTACGCAGAACCATTGGTCAGTGAATCCTGCCATCAGGAAGCCCCAATGCTGCCATGGGGATGCTGGGCACTGAGGAAGCCTCCACTCTTCAGTTTGTGGAGAGAGGACACTGATCAGTTTGCCAAGGCAAGGGGGCAGGTGGAAAATAAGCACCACACATACCGTGCCATAGCGTTGCCAAGTGCCAGGGCTTCCAGAAGGTAGAACAGTACACCTGTGAGTTTAGACTAATGACCTGTCTTCAGGAAACATGATGTCAGCTTACATGTGTACAGATGTAAAAACAGTTCAGAATGAAAGCAGGATACTTCTAATGATGTAAGGAAAGTGCCTTCATGGATCACTCACTACACATGCTCTAGCAGAAAGACCTTGGGTGCCTGGCATGGCAGCTCCTCCCTTGGTGGCACACATCTTTAGTCTCAGCGACAGAGTGAGACCTTGTTTCAAAAAGCAATCGAGGAGGGAGAAAGAAAGTAAAGAAAAGAAAGAGTCCTTGGGTCCAGGAAACAGGAGGTCCCAACAACAGAATGTCTAAAACCTAGAGGACATTTAATAAAGCCAGAATATGCAGCAAGTGCCCAGGTTGGAAGACAGCAATAGAGTATGCCAAGACAGCAGTGCCTGGGGAAAGAAAGGGTTCAGCCATTAGATCATTGTCAGAGTCCAGAAAGCATAAATAACACTGTGAACTTAAAGAAAAAACAGAGTGAGGATGATGAGCCCGCCCTTTCTCAGCAAATGCCTCAGCCTATGAGGTGCTGCAGACAGACCTGTGAATTGAGGGGAATGAAAGGGCTCAAAGAGGAAAGCAGGGGAGTGGTCAGGTGAGCTCACTTCTCATGAAAGCCCTGTGGAAGCACAGCTGTGACAGGAGGGAGACGAGGTTGCTCTAGGCCCAGGGAGCAGCTCAGAGCACAGCTTCCTTCCAGAGAGTGCTTTCCCATCACACCGAGTGTAGCTAGTCCTCTGATCACATTTCTAAAAGTGTCTTTGAAAACTTGGTGCTGTGAGTCCTACCCGTGCTGCCAAACATGGAGGCAGAATCCCTAGGGGAGGGCAAGGGAGGAGAAAAGGCAGTCCTTGAGCTTATAGCAGAATGAAAGGATGTGAAGAAGATTCAAAAGCATAGCAACATTTTCTGTGTGTGTGTGTGTGTGAGAGAGAGAGAGAGAGAGAGAGAGAGAGAGAGAGAGAGAGAGAGAGAGAGAGAGAGAGAGTTATCAAACCCAGGGCTTCAGTAAGCTCACATGGTATCATTGACATCCAGGAGTAAGGAAACTACCTCTTGCCAACAAGTTTCCTGTGGCTCTCTGTATAGTAAGGCCTTGGTGTGCATTTACGAACCCTGGATTTTTAGAAACTGGCTCAGTTGTGCTCCCATGCATTCATCGTAGAGAACTGCGTGCTCTCCTGGTTAAGGCTAGCGTAGTGAAGGTGATCCTTAAGCCCTCCTCCGTCCCTGACCACACCTCCCAGTTTTGATTTGTGTTCTCCAAGATTGTGTGCACATTATTCTCATGACTTTGTTCTGATTCATCATTTATACCATCCGTGTTCTTTCTTTTCTTGCAGATTGTGATATCTTTAGTCTGAATGTTTAACTGGAATCAGAACTGGATGTTGGGGTCACTGTTTATTGTACAACGTGATTGCCTAAATTCAAAATCCCCTTCCCAAAAGTTGAAACTAGTTAATATAATTTTTACTGTTAAATACAGCCATGTAGATACATAAAAGTTTTATTCTGGCAGCCGAGTTGGACAATGTAAAGGATTGTGAGTGCCGGGGAGCTGTACTTCCCACCACTGCTCTATACCATGCTGACGCAGTCCTGCTTCCTGTACAGTAGTTTGGTTACTAATAGAAGTTGTGAATAAAGCTGTGAAAAGAGGAAGACTTTCTGGACCTGAACAGAGAAATGTGATGATGTTAATATTATTTTGTCTTCTGATAGAGCCTTCCATTTTCTGCATCGTTGTAAATAGGCACACACACCTTTTACTATGGTGATGCTTCTGTAAATGTCTTATTTGTCCCATTTGTTGAAATGGTGTAATCTTAATAAACAATATATATTCACTTATATATACATATATTTTTAAACATTGGCTTTTTCCAGGGAGCTACCATGTTTACTGTACAGTGAGAAGTTTTACGACTATAGTATAAAGATTTCTTAAATGTTAACTTTCTTCTGTTTGCCAAGGATGAGGGGCAAAGCTCATCTGCTCCCCGGGCTGGCCTTGGCATCCACACAAAGTGTCATTGCTTCACAAACGAAGGGTGCTTAATTGTCCCCTTTTTTCTGTATTCTGTAGGTCTCATAACAACAAGCTGCAGTCTACAGCTCCTTAGAACTCAGCGTGTCACCTAAGCTAGACACAGCAAGACTGGCGCTCTGAACTATTTCAATTAAAGTGCCAGCTGTTCTCAGTCAGGCTATCCCGACAAGACTTGACCGTGACCTCGTTCATGTCGGTCACAACAGTCCAGTTGTATTCTTGGCCAATTTTGTCCAACGGACAAAGGAAAAGCAAAGTCAACGGCACCGTTGTCTTGTCGAGAGAAAATGGCTTTACTATTGTGGCAGAAGCAGGAAACTTTGTTTATTGAAAAAAAATAAAAGAAAAAGCAAGAAAAAAAAAAAGATGCTATGGGGTCAAGTGTAACTCCGTGGGAATGCCACATCCGCTCTTCAGTGAAGAAGCTCTTTAGAGTCTCAGAAAACTTTTTGACTGTATTTATTTATTGTTGCAAAAAAGACGCTTTTTTATTGCTGCCCTCATTTGTCAGCTAATTATTTTTTCTTATAAAAATCCAGCCCTGGTTTTGTGTATCCACCCTGTATCCTGTCATGGTTCCTGTAGGTGAAGTACAAGGCGACCTCTAGGTGTCTTTTCTTTCTATGAAAGGAGCTGCTATGTACACTTGTGCACACACAACTGGGAATCAACAATGAGTTTATTGTTCACAGGAGACACAAATGAAGCTTGCAGAAAGGTTGGGCTAAGTGGTCCTGGACTACAGACGCCGCGGCCTTGCGTGCACCAGTACAGATTGTCATTTACTCTGCACCAGGCTAAATGAGCAAAATCTATTTGAAGGTATCTTGTTTGTAAACATTTGTCAGATTCTAATTTTTTTTTCTTTTTGTATTAAAATTCAACTATGGATGTATATGAATCGAAATAAATGGAGATAATTTTTCTCCCACAGACGGAGGTCTCTTTGAATGTGCGCTATGATTACCTGTAAGCCTTTATGGGGACGGGGTGGGAGAGAGACCAGGAATGACAGTCAGACCTGGATTTCTCCAGAATAGCAGAGACCCTTTCCTAAGTCTCTTGTCACCACATGAGAGGAAATCTCCAGGGAGCTGGCCCCCTGCATCACTTAGTCATACCTGTAATAACAGGAACATGACGCAGAACAAGTTGCCTTCATCCCCACCTTCTGTAATTGTAGGCAAATTCCCCGTCACAGGCAGCTCCCTGTGTGGGATGAAGGGTGTTTGCTGGCTGGGTTCCTTTGGGTTTTGTTTGTTGCAGTAGAGCAGGGTAGAGGATAGAGCAGACAGGCTTACCCTGCATGTTCCTCCTGCAAGCGCTCTCACCCTCCCCTTTGAGCTGCTTGCTGTGAAAACCAGCCGGAACTGGATCAGGCAGCCTCCTCGGGGATGGTCTCCTAGATTTTGCACTAGTCCATATTAGCCTTGTCCTGCTGGGTTCTAGAATCTACCTAGTTTTTGTTTTTGTGTTTTAAAGTCTTCTCTGTGCGTTTGGTGTCGCCCTGCTATGCAAAGCCTTCCCCAGCCCTTAGTTTCTTGAAAGGAAACTGTGGCAACAGTTGCAATTCTTTCTAAGACAGGCTCAGGTGTACAGGTTCTTCTGGGTTCAAGTGCTCTAACGAAGCCGCCTCCCTCTGTACATAACATGTCACTTTAGCCTACGCTTACAGCTAAAGAGACTCCACTGCTCAATATGGTAACAAAGATTTTTGCTTAAACTATTAAGGTGGAAGTAGTTAAATACAGGCTATTTTGTCCTTTTAGTTTACAAAAACAAAAAAGAAATGTTCCATGTTGTAAGCACTGTGCTGATGCAAGAATTCTACATCCTAAAGATACAGAGTGATTCTGCATCTCCTCAAGTCCAGTATCCTGTACTGTCTATTCATATATCTACGTATATATGGGCTTACTCACTCAAGCTTGTTGCAGCAAGAGCTTTCCTACCTGTAGGCAATAGATTGCTATGTTTTTAACAAATTGTAGCAAATTCTAAATAATTCTTTTTGTACGTAATAGGACATTTCATCCTAAAAAAAAAAAATAAAGTAATGTTTTTGACATTGGATTCTGTGCAGTTTCTAATGAAACAATGGTTGGTTGGTTCAATGTTTGCTATATTTCTGAAGCTGTTGGCATTACCAAGTTGTACAGAAAAGGGGGTGGGTATGGGTTGTGGATTTCTGAGACCCGGAAGATGTTAATTTCTTATCTGTGTACTTAATGGTATAAAGACTTTTGCGATTTCTATCACCATATAAAGACATTTTATAATTTTATCAGACTATAGAGTTTTAGTCTTTCAAAATGGACTTTTGAAAAAGGTACATTCTTATTTTAAAAGCTGTTTTTCTACAAATCTCATTTGACATACTTCTGCTACTTAATAAACCGTTGAGCTGAGCTGTCTGCTTCGCCAGACAGTGCGGTCCGATGCACATTCGTGATGATCAGGGTGTTTCTGCTCAGGCTCTGCCTATAAGTTGCATTTCTTTGCTCTGATAGATTCCTTTGGCCAAGGGTATTTTTTAGCACTTCTGTGTTCATCTCCAAATTCACGACCATTTCCTAAGAGATATTTTCATAATTGCACTACGGCTTTTTTTCTCCTGTGCAAATTCTTCAGGGTTTGTATTTACTGTCCTATGCTAGGTCAGAGAAACTGCGATCTTTCGGAGATGTTTTCTACAGTAAAAAATGAGCTTTTTCTATTTGGAGTGGCCTGGAGTGCGGTGTAGGGACCCTGACAATATGCTGCTGTTTGTAACTTTCCTCTTACAATCTGCAAATAAAACTTCTTTCCCTGTCTCTGTCCATCTGTCAGGTCAGATTTCAGTTCTCGCGATTCTGATGTAGAGGCCAACCTGGTGGCTGCACACTCAGGGTGACAACACTTACCGTTTGTTGTTTTATTTATTCTTATGTGTATGAGTGTTTTACCTGTATGGGGGGGGGGCATGATTGTGTCTGAAAGTCCCTGGGAGGTCAGAAAATAATACTGGATTCTTTGGAAATGGAGTTTGCTGATTTAAGCCACCATGTGGATGCTAGGAACTGATCCCAGGTCCTCTGCAAGAGCAAGAGTGGCCATTTTTACTGCTGAGCCATGTCTCGAGCCCCTAGAATTCACTCTTCCTGGTGGGGGCAGGTTTCCAGGCAGTGTTATTCTCCCCTGAATGCAGTAATGGCTAAAGAGGAGCAGGGGCATAAGGACACTGGAGGAGAGGAGCTCTTGGCATCTGGAGTCGTTGGAGTTTTTAGATGCACAAAATAAGATTCTGAGAAAAACATTTCTGAGAATAGTACACACCTTGAATGTAAACTTACCAATGTAAACTAAGTTTCAACTAACAAAGTGCTGTGTTTCCAGACTAGAAGAGACCCTGCACAAATCAAGAGAGGGCGCTGAAAATAGCAAGCAAGAAATCTTGCACATACATTCAAATGATTTCAGAAGAAACTTGCAAAATGCCATATATTCTAATGACAGTTTTTAAAAGCTAGTATTACATCAAAGGTGGACAGGGAGTTGTCTTACAGACCTTTTCCTACCAAAAGAAAAGACGTATCTTTTTCCCCTCCTTGAAGTCACAGCTTTATTTGAAGGACAGATGCTGTTGAATTCCTTTTGAAGGCAACTGAGTCTTTTCTGGCTGAGGGACTACTCTGTGTGTGCATAGTCACAAAGGGCCCTTCAGTCTGTGAGAGCTGATCCGTGAAGGGGGTGGGGGCTGGGGGAATCTATCAATGGGAAAAAAAGGATTAGAGACAACAATGATTTGCTCATTAAATTTTTCTATAAAATTAGAAATTGCAACCAAGGTCTTGTGAATATGGGGAGGGAGGAGATTCTTCTACACTTTTTTTGCTAGCCTGGAATCATCAGGGGTCTTTTCTGTCCACTTTTCCAGTCTCTAGCCCATGGCTAATGGCCCTTGACTAAGCCTTGTCTTGCAGATTCAACCTTGAGAGATGGCTTTCCTTTTTATCCATACAATATCTGCAACAAGTACCCTGACCTCCAAGTATATTGAACCTGAGGGTCTGGTGTTTGTTTTCATGTTTATATGTCTGCGGGGAGGTGTGTGGGCAGGTGCCCCAAGGGAGCCAGAAGAGGGTATGAGGTGACCAAGAGGTACAGGGAGGTGAAAGCTATCTGGTATGGATGCTTGGACTAGACTCCAGTCGGGGCAAAAGCAGCAGGATTCATAACAACTATTCAAGCTCTTGCTGCCCTTATCTGGAACAGGCTCGCACGTAACCCAGGCTGGCCTCACATACGTAGCCAAGGGTGACTTTGGTTATACTCTGCCCAAGTGCTGGCAGTACAGGCTTACACCATCATACTTAGCATTCCAAAGAAAAAATATGTTAAAGAATTTGGACACATTTCATCTTTGAAAATTTCTTAATAGACCTTAAACAGGGGGTTTGTGATACAGAGAGTTTGCAAGATCCTTTGTTCATCCCAGGAGCTTCGAAGGTATGGAGCCAATCTGGCTTCCATAGCAAGTACCAGCCAAAGGCTGCATGTGACTTTTTTCTCAAACCAAAAGATACACCCCCCCGCAAGAAAAAAGTCCCTTATTCATGCTTTACCACAAAATAGAACCCTCTGTTTTATTTACTAGTGTGTTCCCCATGTCTGAGGCCAAGAGGCAACAGTTACTATACTGCACATGGCTCTTCCACCGATATCCCCAGAGAGGCTCTGTGTAGCCCTGGCTGTCCTGGAACTCAGACCCACGCACCTCTGCCTCTCAAGTGCTGGGATTAACTGTGTGCCACCTCACCCAGCGTCTTTCTTGAGACTTTCATGTAGCTTAGGTTGGCCTTGAACTGTGACACACACACACCTTAGGCTCCCAAGTGCATTGCCATGCCTAGCTACACACATTTTGTCATAAGCAATCGCTGCTTGCTTCCCAGTCAGCTTCAGGGTTCCCCTGTCTTTCCTTCGACTGTCTTCATGCATGCCGCCGTTCTTCCTGTGGCTCTGACTGGCCTGGAATTCACAGGTAGCCACCCGCCTCTACCTCACCTGGGCTGGGATTGAAGGGTCATGCATTCTTAGTGGCTATTCAGAGTTCTTCAGTCTAACAGAAATACAAGAAATACAGCTTGATCCTCTGAAAGAAAAGTTAGTATGTCCTTGTGGACTCAAGTATAAAGTCATTAAGCTAGTGATTCAAGATTTTCCACACAAAACAAAATAGTTCCACTAAGATGGCCCATGGAGCTGTCACTGGTGAACAGTGCTTCCAAGGTTTGGGAAGAACATTTGGCCTTTTTCCAAATCTTTAGGATCCCTGAAGCAAAAACAAAAAGCAAGGCCAGGTGCTTTCTGATTTCATGGCAAGATTTACTGCTTTACAAACACAATCATGAGACTACTGGGTCGGAACATAAAAATGACATCAGATACACCAGAAAACGTGTTGGGACCGATGCCGGTTTGGCACAAAACAGGTTATTGGGAGCAGGGAGCCATAACAACGCACAGGGGCTTGTGTTTTGGTACACAGGAACACACCTTGAATGATGTTTTGCTTGAATTAGCCCTTGAAATGTATAATCTTCTAACTTGGCTGGCCTTTGATCTATATGACACTTCATATGTAAATGACTTGACTAGGAGGCTTACTATCCGGGTGTGGAATTTAAAACTCGATGCTTTAAATACAAAATCTGGCTTGACACATGATAGATACTATTCAAAGTTGTATATTTAAATTCGAGAAATGTTTTGTGAACTGTCTCTACTGGGGGGAAATGTATTAAATTAAAATAACTTAAAGACAGCAAAAGTGGTGTGATCTGTTGACCCAGGGGTCTTGAGGAGCCTTCCCACTGTGCCTTGGGAGCACACCTTTCGGCATTCTGTCAATAAAGTGGCAGCTGCTCACGTAGTTCATAAACTGTGGGGCTAGTTTCACAGAAGCCTCCCACCATGGGAACTCCGACCACAAGTGCCAAGTTGGCCTGATCAGATGCACTGGGTGTGGGTGGCACCTCGAACTTGCCACTCCCGCTTCCTGTTAAACCTCTTCACGTAGCTGCTGCTACCCCGGATGAGCCCGTCTCCTGGACGCAGGCGCCCTCTTAGGACCTGGAGCAAAGCACTGGGGAGCTGCCGTCTCTTATGGTAGATGTGGCCCATCACAATATACCTGCTTCCTGAGAAGAAGCATAAGAAATGGTGTCATTTAAATGCCAAGAAACAATGAGAACTGAGCTTGAATCTCCGTTCCCTTGCTGTGCTTGTTACAACTTATCTGACCCACCGGAAACAATGAAAAACTGTAGAACAGGTAACCTGCAGACAGGCAACGTTTCAGAACAAAGCATTCTTCCAAGACCATCTCTAGGAAGAAGTGCGACTAGGTATCCCCAACACCGCCACCGCTCAACTCAGTGTGGACAGAAGCCCCTAGGCACCCTTTTGAAAGTAGTGTTCAGTAGTCAACCTAGGTATCAACAAATCGGTGTTTGGGGGTTTGTTTTGAGGTCTTTTAGCCAAAGCTGGCTTTTGGGGGAACAACCTTGAACTTCTGACCCTTCATGCTTCCAAACCGCTCCTGGTACTGGAGTTCCACTATCACTGCTGGTCTGTTCTGTGCCAACCAATGTTGTCACCTTTATGAGAGAGCCGGAAATGGTGCTGTCATCTAAACTCTTATTGGTTAAACTACTGTCCCACGAAGGAGCTGGGATTGAGCCCCACCATGTGTTAAGACTGAAACAGGAGGATTACCATAAGTTCCAGGCCAGGCTCCATATCAAGAGCCTGTCTGGAAAACGACAAATTCTGGGAGTGTAACTTTTGGCGTGCTTGTCTGGCATGTGTGAAGCCCTGCTCAATTCCTCGACTTTGAAAAGGGGGTTGGGTAATGGGGTGATCAAAAGAAGCTGAGCTGCAGCACTCAGGTCCCCAATAGCAGTATAAAGAACACGATGAACTGGCCTTTTTGGGGGGCAGGGTTTCGATACCGGGTTTAAATTCTGGACATGGCTTATGGCAACTGGAGGAGTCCAGGGCTAGTATCTGCACGCGGAAGAAAAAGCCATCGGGAGTGATGTACAGGCGGCTCATCTTGTACAGCCCGTCGGGGTCCACCAGTAGGGTCACCAGGCGCATGCCCGCGCCCAACACGTCCACGTCGTGCACGATTCCGTTCACGGCTGCTTTGGAAAAACAGGATTTGGAGGAAAGCATTACAGCTAGCGAGCGCCAGGACCGGGACGGGCGCGCGGGCTTCGCGGGAGGGCGCCGAGCGCTCACCGAATTCGCTGGCGCAGTAGGCCTCGCGCTCGTCCGCGTCCGCGCTGCAGGCGCGCGCGCAGGACTGGGTCTCCGGCTCCCCGTCCTCGGGTGACAGCGCCTGCGGGGTTCCGGAGGGCTGCGCGGCGGCGCGCGGCCGGTTCGGGTGGGCGGGGCCGGCGGCGCGCGCGCCCGGGAGTCGCGGGGCCCGGGCGCGCGCGCGCCGCGGGGAGTCCTCGGGCGGGGACGCGCGGTTCTCCGCCTGCGCGAGGCGCGGGCCCGGAAGCCCCGCGGGCGCGCGCACCGCATCCCGGAAGCCGGCGCGGTTGTCGGCGGGCGGCGCGGCCTTCCGGCGCCGGGGGTCGGGCCAGGCACGCGGTCCTGCGTAGGCGGCGCGCGGGCGGCGCGCGAACTCGGGCAGCGGCTGCGCGCGCGGCCCCGGCGTCGCCCAGGCGGCGGGCTTTCGGGGCGGCGGCGGCGGGGCTGCGGGAGAAAGTGAGGCAGTGAGGCCAAGGGAGGCGCCAGGGGAGCGTCGGAACAGTAGCTGCCCGAGCCCTGCGCAGAGGGACTACTGCCGATCGATAGCAGCAGGCCTCGGCAGGAGGCTGGCTGCGAGTTCGAGGACAACCTGAGCTATGGAGTCAACCTATCCAAAGAATAAACAAGTAAATCCAACATTGGTGCTAAAAGGCCTAGGGGTATTATATTGTTAAAGAACTACCTATAGCTTTTCAAATTACGCGGTCTTCTCTTTATTCTGGAGCTAAACAGTTCAGGTAGCATTAAACTTCTGTACCCTTCACACACACTCTCTCTCTCTCTCTCTCTCACACACACACACACACACACCTTTTTGCTATTTACAGTTCGTTGAGAAAGTACCAAGTGCAAGCCCCAAGGGGAAGTGTCTCGAATTACAGGTTTCTCCTAATTGTTTAAGCGCCCCTGACAACAGAACTATTTGGTTTTCCCTTCAGTGTTTACACTGTCCTCTCGGTCTAGCATCAAGCCTTTGTGAGTGGATTTTTATCTGGCTTCTTAGACACCACTTAGTAATACACAACAGCTTAGAAAGAGTTTTAGAAGCTTGGCTGGGAGGCAAAGGCCTTCGGGTAAGTATAAAAACATACTTTAGTTCCATTACCCCTCCCCATTAGAAAAATCTCCCAAATATCATGACACCTTTAAAAAATTTATTAATGATTTTCTTCAGCTCTGCATACAGGTCGGTGCACAGACTTCAGCCGGCTTGAAATCTGGGCAACTTTGCATGTCCAAGTACACAATCTCACCACCTCCCAGTGCCCCTCCAGCCAGCCGAGCACAGCCCACAGCCTGCTTTCTCTCCGTTTGCATTAAAGAGCTTGTTCTGCCCCCTTGCAGCTTTGACAGCGCTTCATTTGTAATGCTGCATCTTGCCAAAAGAATAATCTTGAAAACTCAAGCTTTCCGCCAGCAGGAGTGGCTAGTTACACAGTTCATGTTTTTGCAAAGCCATTGGATCTGGTTCCCTATGTTAAACCTGCGCACCATGCACAGCCGAGTAAAGTTCTGGTGACTATCCAACTCCCGATCAACTGTTGACCTCAGCTGCTTCCCCACTAAACCGCCATCTGTTGTCATGGAAAACAGTCTGATATGGGGTTAAAAGCTACTGAAGTCATTTAATTTCCATGTGGGGAAAAAAAATGACCTAAAATAAATGGCTCGGTTAGGAGTGGGAGCTATTATCCCCAGAGACCGTGAAAAGAGAGGATAAAAAATCCTAACAATAAGCAAAACAAAAACACCACCTGGCTGAGACCGCCTGATTTGTGCATGTGTGAGATTGTTTGAGTGAGTGTGTGTGTTATCAAGATTCAGGTATACTAGAGGCTATACCAGAGCTGGGAGAGAGGAGAATGCCCAGGGGCTGTCGCACTATCGCTGGCCTGTGCCACCATCCCAAGCCTGGGAGTCTGTCCACAGCGCGCTGCGACCCCTTTTGACACTTTCCCTCCTCCGGGATACAGCTATTTAACATGCAAAGTTTTCTCCAGCCTGCTTGGCTCTCTCGCGTTCCTTTCAGCAGCTGAACCCGCGTCTTTCCTTCAGAAAAGGCTGCCAAGGGACATGAAATATTGGGAGACCCTTGTCGCTGCTCTCTGGCACGCACGCAGACCCGGAGTCGCCTGTCCGGGAGGCTCTGACCCTTGGCTTGTCCCCCCTGCATCTCGCCCCTTTCCCGATCCGCGGGGCGCTACATTTTAGCGACCTCACCTTTTCTCTCCGCCAGCGGGGCTTCGGGGGACCATCCGACGATCAAACAGAGAAGCCAGAGGGCTCGAGCTGTCATTTTTGTAGACAGGGTTCCCTGGGCTGGAAAACGCAGCGAGGGCTTTGGCTCGCTTCCTCCCCCCCCCTTCCACACTCCCACCCCCGTTCATGCTAATGAGGGGCAGCCTTTGGGGAAACGGGCATCGCCGGCTGCACAGACCATTGAAACAAAACGGAGCGGCGGGGATCTCGCCCTCTTTCCGAGGGGGATCGGATGTGTGGTCCGGACTGGGATCTGTGGGCCAAGAGCTGTTGCTCTGGGTGGGTGGTGTGCTTAGGATGAGGTGACAGGCTGGGGGAGAGTCGGGGTTTGGAGGGGGCTGAAGGAACGCGAGTGATGAAATCAACAAATAAATTAGTGCTTAGAATAGCTTGGGCTTGTGGAGGGGAGGGGACTCCGGATGACAAAAAAAAAAAAAAAAAAAAACAAAAAAAACGCATTCCAGAATGTGTGAGGCAATTGCCTGACAAACCAAGTTTGGCAAAGGCCGTTTGACTGTATATGCAATCTTGATATTCAAGAACCAGAAACGGGACGGGGGTGGGGGGTGAGCAATTTTTTTTTCTTGAGAACCCTCGCCTCTGCTCTCCCCCTCCCCTTCTCCTTCCCCCTTTTCTCCCTCCATCCATCCATTGATAACTAGCATTCAGTTGGCCACATTCACCAAGTGTATACTGAATACAGAAAGACTGACAAACCACCTTTCCAATTCTGGGGGCATCTCACTGCTTAGAAACAGGCAGAATTTTTATTTTTTCTAAGAAAAGCAAACTCCTTTCCTGCTTATGTTCAGCTTCCTGACACAGCATCTTACCTCGATCGGTCCGGAGGGAAAGGCCCTTTTCCCTCAGATAAAATAAAACCGTCATTTGTCAAGGGGTGGGGGTGGGGTGATTCGGGTATCACTTCTCCAGAGCAAATCCGAAGCCTCCCGGACCACATCTCGGTCCACGAAACCCAAAGAGAAGCACGAATGAGCCGGTGGGAACGGCTCCGTGGGAGATGCAGAGTTACTGCAGGAAGCCTCGGGGTTCTGCGTCACTGATCCAGGGGCCAGACACGACAGGGCTGTTGAACAGCGTGGAAGCCCGAAGTCTCAGAAACTACAGAGCGGGAACACTCAGGCTGAGAGAGCAGAGCTCCGTCTTCCAAAGGGACTAAGAAGAGGCAGACTGGGTACACAGACCCATCGATTTGTTCTCTGAAGTAGAAGTTCCGAGGCACTTGGCTCAACTTTAGCTGCCAAAAGAATATTCTAGGGAATGTAGCTCACTTAGCAAAATGCCTGCCTAAGATACCTGAAGCCCCGGGTTGGACTGCAAGCACGTCAGAAATCAGGAGTGGTGGAGCATGCCTGCAACCCCAACACTCTGAAGCAGAGATGGAAAGACAGGTTTAAGGACATCTTCAGCTGCATAGGGAGCTCAGACCAGCCTGGGATACAGGGGACCTCTAATCACAGCATATAGTCACAGTTAGTGTCTCCAAAGAAGCAAGGGCTGCCTTTAAAAAAACAAAAGCAAAAACAGGGCCAGAGAAATGGCTCATTGGCTAAGAGAAGCTACTGCTGTTGCAGGCCCATGTTCAGTTCCTAGATGGTCACTCAGCATTCATCTGCTCCATTTCCGGGGGCCCTGACGCTTCTGACTGTCTCAGGCTTCTGCACATGGGCACTGCACATCCATATACTCAGGCCCACACATGCTTCCACATAAACGTAAATGAACATTTTTTTAAAAAATCTAAACTTAAATACAGAAAGCAGGCTGCAGACAGACAGCTTGGAGGGTTTTTAACCATGAGCTCCTAGCCAAGGAGCTGACCAAGAGAGAAACTGCAGACCGGAAGCCCAAAGTGACTCTACTGGGTTCTGAAGGCCGCAGCAAGACAACTATGTTTACCTGACAGGCAATAGGGCGGCTGGGGACAGCTTAGTCTAACACACACAACAACACACCTAAAAGTTCTAACAAAAACAGGTGACAATAGAAATGGAACCAGGACACGATGAAGTGCGGTCTGCAGCTTACCTCAGCCATGTCAGTGCGCTGACTGGGGACCAAACTCATAAACGGAGAAAGGGATGCTTATAAAGGCTCTTGTTTCTTGACATGGAAAGGCTACAAGCAGGATAAGTAGGGGGACAATTATTAATCAGAGACCTCCTGGCAGCTTAGAAAATGCAGCTGAAGGAGGTAAGGGAAGAAAGAACACTCCCCTCACTGAAAACGAGGTGCAGAGGGTGAATTCTCTGTTTCCTTCAAAAGAACAGGGGCTGCTGAGACGGCTCAGCAGATGAAGGTGCTTGCTACCAAGCTGAAAGCCCGGTTTCCAGTTCCCACTTTTGATTCACCCACATTGAAAGGAAAGCATTGACTTTTGCAAGTTGTCTTCTGCCCTCTGCCCTCCATACACATTTATGCCAAGCTCTTATTTAAAGAAGGGTTGGAAATATTGGAGAGATGGCTCAATGGTTTAAGATCACTCCGTTCCCAGCATTCCCTCACAACCATCTGTAACTCCAGTTCCAGGCGAATCTGACGCTACCTTCTGGCCGCCGTGGGTACTGCATGCACGTGATACACACTAGATACGGGGCGAGCAAAATTTGTACACATACAACTTTTAAAAAGACTATGCTCTCAATCCACACCAGCCTGTGTACATAATCCAGTTGTTCCCAGTTGTTAGCTTCATGTTCTGAATATCCAGATTCTCTAACATGATTTTTCTGCCATGCCAAGTGGATTTAGTTAAGCTTTCTCAGTTACAACCACATCTTAGATGTGCCTTCCCAAGACGACATTCAAATCATCCAGATCCGGTTCAGGGGTGTCTCTGGAATTTCACTATGTAAGAAATGTTGTGAATACCCACAACCCACACCCAGAAATATAAAGGCAAAGAGAGTGTCAGGCATCGCCAAGGTTTCTAGAACCTCCCAGAATGGCACCAACTACGCGAACTTCCAACAACCCAAGGCCAGCTCTTGGCCAGTGTGCCTATACGTTTTTGTCCACTAGACACGATGTAGAGTCGCCTGGGCTGAAACAACCTCAATTAAAGGGACTACCTTCTTCAGATCGACCTGTGGGGCATCTGTGGCTCATTGTCTTGATTCATGACTGAGTTTGGAGGGCCCAGCCCACTGAGGGTGGCGCCACCCCTGGGCAACTGGTCCTCAGTTGTAGAAGAAAGCAGGCTGAGCAAGCTTTAGAGAGCAAGAGAGTATCTGTGTGCCGTGCACATATCCGGTATCTGAAGAGTACAGGAAAAGGTGTCGGAGCCCCTTGGAACTCCAGTTACAGTTACGAGATGCCCTGTAGAAGCCTATGAGATGTACTGGGATTTGAACTTGCTTCCTCTAGCAGAGCAACGGGTGTGCTCGACTGCCGGGCCATCTCTCCAGCCCCCAAATACCAGCTTCTTAATGTACAATGAGAACTTGGCAAGCAGATTTCCTGTCTCTAAGGAAGCCGTGCAGGGGGTGGACCAAGCAGGTAACGCCAGCACGAGGAGCTTGAGGAAGGAATAGCCAGCCAGGGGCACATAATAAGTTCAAGGGAACCTTGGAATGTGTAATGAGACTCTTTCAAAAGAAAAGAAAATAGCTTTCACTCCCATTGTCTAACAGCGAGGTGTTTCGTAATGGACCCCGTCGGGCGGAGTCATTCCCGTGTTTGGTATGTTAGGAGCGTGTTGGTTTCTCAAAGCTTCCGGGGTTCACCTGACTTAGTAGTCTCTTTAGCTGGAAGAACCCTGGGGCCTGTTTTCCTTCCCCCTGACAATTTCTGGTATGTGTACCTTCTGCTTGGCAAATATTTATTGAACGTGGATTATAAGCTGGAATTTGCCGACAGATAGAAACTTGGTGGTTTCCTGAACTTTCTGGATCACGCCTACGCGTATGGTAATGAGGCAGCCCTTGTAGGGTCCTCGCCTACCCCCATACTCCAAGATGAGGCTGAGTCACCAGAAAATCGGGACATCTGAAGGATAGGACTTGATAGGACTTGAGCCTTCCTCACAGTCTCTAAGTGGGGAGAAATGAGCTAGAGATAAAGGTTGGTCACATGGCCAGCAGTTTTGTTAGCCACGCCTTCTGAATGGAACCACAGTAAGTCTTTAGACTATAGGAACCCAGTGAAGCTTCTCCCGAGGTAAACCAGTTGTGTAACTGGTGCTCAGAACTCAATTATACTACTCAGGTGGAGTGGCACACACACACTCGGGAGACAGAGGCAGATGGATCTCTGTGAGTTTGAGGCTAGCCTGGTCTACCGAGAGAACCACTGTTTTGGGGGGGGAAATCACTTTTGCTAAAGTCACTGTGTTATCCCTGTCTAAGGGTGTACCTCAGCCGAGAGAGCGTTTGCCTAGCATATACAAAGCCCTGGGTTCCTCCCTCAGCACTCTACACAGTGTGGAGTGACAGACCATGTCCCTGATTTTTACAGGCACCCTCAGAAGACAGCAGGGGGCTCAGAGCAGGAGGGGTAGGAGCTGGAGGTCATCTTGGGCTATGCAGTGAGTCTGAGGCCGGCTGGGTCACAGATGTTTTAAGAAAAAGTCTGTGAAGGGAGTAAGGAGGCAGGGATGAGGGACGAGGAGGAGGAGTGGAGGAAGGAGTTGGGAGGAGTTAGGCTGTGACTGAAAATACCTAATCTCAATCTGGGGTTTCTACCCCACATTTGACCAGATAAAAGACACACACAACCCTTATGTTTATAATAAGCTTAATCAGCACAGGAGCTGGGAAGATGTCTACCGTCTATGCTATCATGTGTCCTAGTCAATAATCCTATCATATGATTTACATGTTTCATCTGGGCTGCTCTTAATTCCAATTAGCTAACTCACATGGCCATCATTAGAAGATTCTTACCTATCCCATGGCGGCTTCTACTCTATACACACACACACACACACACACACACCTCCACCTCTGGTGTAGTCTCCTCTGACCCCAAGCCCCGAAACTCTAAGCCCCGCCTATGTCTCTTCTGTCCAGCTATTGGCTGTCGGCATCTTTACTCGCTAATGAGAAATAACTTGGGGGCAAGGTCACATAGCATCACATGGGTCTACTTGCAGACCCTCTCATCTCCGAGACCACCGGGTCTTGGGGGCCTGCACTTAGCATTACAATATATAGCAACAGACCAAACCTCAACCATTTTCCCCTTTTGTCTAATTAAAAAGGCTCTTCTAGTAATAAACATCAGACAGGAGGAACTGTGGGTCCAAGTACAGCACGGACAAGCTCCAGCTTAAGATCTCCAGAGAGCTTTCTGGCAAGCCAGAGGAAAGGCTTTCCAAAGCTGTGCTTACTGTGGCAGAAGACAATAGATTTTCGCCTTCACCTTTCTGTCAGTGTTAGCCATTTTGTTTCCACACAACACAATGGGAGGAGTTTCCCACAGATCTCTATGCCAGTAATGTCTGTTCTTTTTGTTGTTGCTGTTTGGTTGTGGGTTCTTTTGGGTTTGTTTTGTTTTGTTTTAAGAGAGTTTCTCTGTGTAGCCCCGGCTGTCCAGGAACTCACTCTGTAGATATGGTAGCTTTGGTGCAGGCTGTCCAACTTCTCCTGGCCAGCTTCATCCCACATCTTGACACAGCTTGAACCTGATAGGTCCTTTGTTGGTGTGGACTATGAGAGGGTGCACCTCTATGCCCCGGTGGCTACATACTTTTCAAACTTACCCGTCAAGGCAGCTCTTTATGAACATCTTCATCGTTGGACTATCACCCACCAGGACTAGCTTGAACAAGACCTGCTGCTCTCCCTGAGCAGCCATCTTGATAATTCTTCCAGAAGAGTCTCCATGCACATCTGACTAAACATGCTTTTTTCCTTCCTTCCTTTCTTCCTTCTTTCATCCCTCCCTTCCTCCATTTATTCCTCCTCCTCTTTTCTTCTTCTTCCTCACTCTCTTCCCCCCCCCCTTCTTCTCTTTTTCCTTTTTTAAAAGACATGATCTTGCATGATCTTGGGCCTGACAGTGATGGCACACACCTTTAATCCCAGCACTCCTGAGGCAGAGGCAGGCAGATCTCTGTGAATTTGAGTCCAGCCTGGTCTGCAGAGCTAGTTCCAGGACAGTCAGAGCTGCACAGAAACCCTATCTCAAAAATAAACATAAATAAATAAAACCAAATATAGATAGATAGATAGATAGATAGATAGATTGTATAAAGACAGGATTTCTTGTAGCCTAGGCTAGTCTCAAACTTGTTTTGTAGCCGAGGTTACCCTTGAACTCCTGATCTTTCTGCTTCCACCTTCTCAGTACTACAATTACAGGTATAGGATGTAGAGCCCAGAGAATGGTTTTGTTTGTTGGTTTGGTTTTTCTGGTACTAGAAATTGAACCTGGGGCACCAAGCAGGTTAGACATCTCACCCCTTTTCTACACGGAGTGTTTTGCCTATTTGTTTTTAAAAAAGATTTATTTGTTATTTATCTCTATGAGCACACTGTAGCTGTCTTCATACACATCAGAAGAGGTCATCAGATCTCATTACAGATGGCTGTGAGCCACCATGCAGTTGCTGGGAACCGAACTCAGGACCTCAGGAAGAGCAGTCTCACAATGTAGCCGTGGCGGGCCTTGAACTCCTAAACATTCACCTGCTTTTATCCCCCACCCTGACCCAGCTTTTATTTCCACATACTACATGAGCATGTGGGGGTCCAGACAGTTGTGTTCTTACCCATAGAGTAGGTGCTGGGAACTGAACCCTGGTCCTCTACAAGAGCAGCACGTGCTCTTAACTGCCAAGCAGTCTCTCTTGCCTCCTATTTCATTTTACTTTTTTGTTTGTTTTTATGTTTTTAAGATTTATTTATTTCATGTCTGAGTACACTGTAGCTGTTTCTCCAGACACACCAGAAGAGGGCATCAGATCCCATCACAGATGGTTGTGAGCCACCATGTGATTTCTGGGACCTGAACTCAGGACCTCTGAAGGAGCAGTCAGTGTTCTTAACCACTGAGCCATCTCTCCAGCCCCCTTGTTTGTTTTTAAAGACAGGATTTCTTTGTTTTGTTTTTGTTTTAAGAGAGTTTCTCTGTGTAGCCCTGGCTGTTCTGAAAGTCACTATGTAGACCAGGCTGGCCTCGAACTCACAGAGATCCAATCTCTGCCTCTCAAGTGCTGAGATTAAAAGCATACACCTCCACCTACCAGCTTTCTGGCTCCCTTTATGATGGTGAGACAGGGTCTTACCACGTAACCAATGCTTCCCTCGGATTCGTTGTACATGCCAAGTTGTAGGAGGAATGGTGGTAGCTGCATCTGCATACACTCAGGGGTTTGGGGTGGGGTGGGGGAGAGCCTCAAAAGTAACTCTTACATGAGTACCTAATTGAATACTGCCTGAGTGAGCAAGAATAATTGCTGCCGGACAACACCAACCAATGGGGAACTATTGTTTAGAAGAGATGCTTTCTTGGGACCAATGAGGCACAGAGGGAGGGTATTGAAGGAACTTGCAGATGAGCTTGCTGTGGCATTTCTCACCTGCTCCCAGAGTCTGTGTCACTGATTCTGCGCTGCTCACCTCCAACCCACAAGGGCGGCCTGGTCTTTGTAGTACCACAGTGTCTCCAAGGTCCTCAGACTTTCAGAGATGGCCTGGCTATTTCTTTCTTTCTTTTTTTTTTTTTAAAGATTTATTTATTTACTATATATAAGTACACTGTAGCTGTCTTCAGACACACCAGAAGAGGGCATCAGATCTCATTACAGATGGTTGTGAGCCACCATGTGGTTGCTGGGATTTGAACTCAGGACCTCCGGAAGAGCAGTCAGTGCTCTTGACCACTGAGCCATCTCTCCAGCCCCCTGGCTATTTCTTAATTTGGTGTGGAGAGGCTACAAGTAAGGGGACAGTCCGGGGACAGTCATTAGCCAGAAGGTCACCTGGCAGGCAGCAGAAATTTCGGCTAAAGGAGGTGGATTATTGCTCCCCAGCTGGAAGGAAATACAAAGGAGCGAATTCTCTGTTGCCTTCAGGCTCCTTTCCAGGGCTGCTGGGGTAGCGCACTCACCACCAAGGCTGCAGACCTGGGTTCGAAGGCCAGGCCCACGGCAGAAGGAGGGCAGGGATTCCCGAAGAGCATCCTCTGGCATCCACATGGGTGTCATGGTGTGTGTACGCGCCCCTCCCAAAATAAAGAGATAAAGGAATATGAATAAAGCAAATTCAAGGCCAGCTGGGTTCATAAGGGAGACCCCATATTAAAACAAAGATGAAGGAAGTGTTTAGCTCATGGGTAGAGCCTAGAAGTGCCCAGGGCCCTCAGTTCCATCCCCAGCACCATAAAAACAAACACCAGAAGATTGTGGGGTTCTGGATTTATTGAAAAAGAGTAACCTATATTTAAATTTTTAAAGCATGTAATAAAATACATGTGTTTAACATCATTCCATAATACACTGCATAAATTATGTATATATGCACATATGTGTAGAATAAAAATCTGGAAATTAATATGTCAAAATATACTGCTTATTTCTAGACAATAGCATCATAATTGTTTGCTCAGCCATAACATCTAATTTTTAAAAAAGATTTATTTATTATATATAAGTACACTGTAGCTGTCATCAGACACACCAGAAGTGGTCATCAGGTCTCATTACAGATGGTTGTGAGCTACCATGTGGTTGCTGGAATTTGAACTCAGGACCTTGGGAAAAGCAGTCAGTGTTCTTAACAGCTGAGCCATCTCCACCAGAACAGTGTTTTCTCTTCTTAGTATTTCTCCCTTGGACACAAGGGCCTCAGGACCCATGGAGTTCTGTGTTTCCAGTGGCAAATGAAAACATTCTTCTACTGGTTGTTTAGTTGTTAGAGATGTTACTCTGTTGCCTATCACTGTGTAACAAGTTATATTAACATTCTGCAGCCTTAAACAGGAAGTGTATTCTAATTCACACATTCTGTGAGCCAGGAATCTGAGGTGGCTCCAGAACATGCCAACTCGCCTAGCATCTTAGCGTTGTTCCACGAACGGCAGCACATAGACCAAGTCTTGCAGGCAAAGATTGATCCAGACCCAAGTACAGGTCAGCCGGGTACCCCCAGGCTCCAGCCATCCCCACCCCCACTCCCCCATCTCCCCAACCCCCACTCCCCCATCTCCCCAACCCCCACTCCCCCATTTCCCCAATCCCCACTCCCCCATCTCTCCCACCCTCAACTCCCCACCACCACCCCCCCCCCCCGCCTCCCCACTCCCGCCACAGCCAGTCTTACACTAGGCATTGTTTGGTTTGAGGGGGGGGGTGTAACCTTCACCTTGGAGTTGCGCCCTCTGCTGGCCATTCCTGAAATCTGCAGCCATGAGCCAGCCTCCTCTCCAAATCCTGATTCACCTGCCTTTGGCTTGAAGGCTTTTGGGTGTTTCCCCGATTCGCTGTTTAATGTGTGTGGTTAGATTCTCACCCCCTTTGTTGTTTCTATTTAATTACTAACAAGGAGGCTGGAGAGATGGCTCATCCCTTAAGAGATGAGAACACAGAACCCAAGTTCAATTCCCAGCACCCCAGCACCCACACGGCAGCTCACAATAGTCTGTAACTCCAGTTCCAGGGGATCTGCCACCCTCACACAGATACACATGCAGAACACCAATGCACATAAAATAAAAATAAGTCATTTTGAAAAAGAAAATAAAATCGGGGGGGGGAATTACTAAAAATGACATCTTTGCTGTCATTATAAGCCTAGAGATTAGAATCTATTTATTTATCTCTAATTTTTTTAGGTAATGGCTCAGCCTGTACACCAGGCTTACTAAGTAGCCCAGGCTGATCTCATACTCTCAGTAATCCACCTGTCCCGGCCTCCTGAATGCTGGGGTTATATGAATATAGCACAATGATGTCTGTTTTATGCAGTGCTTGGGGCAGATTTCAAACACAGAATTTGTGTATAGGCAAGCATGATACCAACCATACCCTGAGCTCTTTGAAATACAATGTTGAAAACTAGTATTGATTTTAGTTTACTATGGTGACACACATTTGTAATCCCAGCACTCAAGAGGTGGAGGCAGGAAGCTCAAGCCTGGTGACACAGCAGGTTGGAAGCCAGCCTGGGCTACGTAAGACTACATATACAACGAAACAAAACAAGGGCTCTGGAGAGATGGCTCCTTGGTTAAGAACACTGACTGCTCTTCCAGAGGTCCCAAGTTTGGTTCCCAGCAACCACATGGCTCACAACCATCTATAATGGGATCCAATACCCTCTCCTGGTGTGTCTGAGGACAGTGACAGTGTACTCATATACATAAAATAAAGAAAGTTTAAAAAAATGACAAAACCCAAGCAAAGTCACTGGTCACTTGGGAAAAGGCTCTGGTTGGAGTGAGAACAGGAGAGGCTTCCCAAGCCAGGGAGTTACCCGTCACCAAGGCTGAAAGCTGAATCTGATTCCCAGGTCCCATGTGACATAGAAAACCAACCCTTGAAAGTTGTTCTTTGGCTGGGCGGAGGCAGCACACACCTGATCCCAGCACTCAGGAGGCAGAGGCCGATGGATCTCTGAGTTAGAGACCAGGCTGGTCTACAGAGCAAGTTCTAGGACAGGCAGGGTTACACAAAGAAACCCTGTTTCAAACAACAAAACCCAAAACCAAGTGAACAACAAAACAAAAAAGAAAGAAAAAGAAATTTGTTTTCTGATCTTCATCCTGGCATACAATTTCTTCTCCTGTAGACAAATAAATGTAATCTGAGGATGATAATGACCACCAGGTAAAGACACTCCACAAAGGACGAGAACCAGCTCCCTTTGATCATTCTTTTACCACCTCCTATAAACTGTAAACATGCCCCCCACTCCACACACACATTGCAGGATATTTGATCACACTGTGAGCCCCAAGATTGTGTGATTTACTTTAAAAAAAAAGTTTCTAGTTGTTGTGTGGCTCAGCCTTGGCACACAACTTTAATCTCCCTGACTGCAATACAGGCAGGCCCTTAGCACACACCTTTAACCCCAAACAGTGAAGGTAAAATTAGTTTGTAGAAGGAAGTGCCAATGTTTGAAAATGACTTCTAATTGAGCGGCAAAGTGACGAATCAGAGAAAGACATGCCCAGCTGTCGTGAGAAGAGAGGAAAAAGAGGCTGCTTAAGAAAGAGCCACACGGACAGGAAGACGAAGGTGGTTTTGCCAGGAGAGTTTTATAGAGACAGGTTGAAGAGAGAAAGAGTTGAACACAGGCGGAGACAGGATGAGAAGGAGCCAGAGAGTCGGAACAGACTGCTAGAGTTAGTTTGAGGCCACGCAGAGCAGTTCAGTCAAAGGTTGAGAGAGAGAGACCAGATGGAATCAGCCAGTGTGGAGAGGAGTTTGAGCCAAAACTGCTGAGTTGAAACAGCCAGCTAGAGTTCAGAAAGAACTAGAAAATGTGGGCTTATTCAGCAGTAAGTCTCAGAAGCTGAAAGCATTCTAGGTCTACATAGGATTATGTGAAGGCTTCCAGGACTAGGCCTAGGTTAGCAGAGGCTGTAAGCCTCCAAGATGACAATTCATTAGGCGAATAAAATATGCTTTTACACATATACATCTCTCAGATATATAGGAAATTGGAGGGCTAGTGAAATTGCTCAATGGTTAAGAACATTTCTTGCAAAGGACCCAAATTCAGTTCCTCACATAGCAGCCCACAACCATAGGATCTGATGCCCTCTTCTGACTGCCGAGGGCACCAGGCATGTGTGTGGTATGATGTGTGTGGTGTGTGTGGTGCACATATATACATGCAGGCAAATTGATTATGCATGCACATAAAAAATACACGTAAAGACCTGGTGGGATGTGGTGGTGCAGGCTAATAATCTCAACACTTGGGAGGCTGAATCAGAAAGACAACATTGTATCTGTCTGCATCCTGGGTGTTTGCAGGTGTGTGTGTGTGTGTGTGTGTGCACACACGAATGCTTCATCCTGGGTTATATAAAGACCTGCTACACAAAATTATTTTTTCCTTCAAAACAGTGTTCCAGCCAGGTAGGAGGTGGTGCACACCTTTATTTCCAGTACTTGGGAGACAGAGGAAGGGGATTCTCTGTGAGTTTGAGGCCAGCCTGGTCTACGGATGGAGTTTCAGGACAGCCCGAGCTACACAGAAAAACCCTGGGGGGGGGGGATCACAGTGTCTCATTAAGGCCAAGTTGGCCTCTCCAACTTACTATGTAGCTGAGAATTAACCTTGAAGTCTACCTCCTTCTATCTCTACCTCCAAATGCTGGACCTGCAAATGTGCCACCATACCTGGCCTTCAAAATCAACCAATTTTCTGTGTGTGTGTTTTGTTATTGCTTTGTTTTTGTTTTGAGACAGGGTCTCTCATGTATCCCTGGCTGACCTACAACTCATCATATAGACCAGGCTAGCCTCAACCTCACAGAGATCTGCCTGCCTCTGCCTCCCAAGTCCTACAAGTAAAGGTGTGAACCACAACACTCACCAAAATTTTAAGTTTTCAGCGGTTATGGGTTTGGAAACATAAACAAGCAAACCAACAACTAAAACCTGAGGAGGGGAAATTTGAAGTCAAACCGTGGTAATGTCTTCCACTGGGGATGAAGAGAAAACACGCTTGTAAATTTAGAGAAAATGCTGCCAAGATAAGACTCCCCGGTGACAAGGAGGAAGACTCAGGGATGCAGGGGAGGGGTGGAGGCAGGGGTCGAAAAGCCGGGGCCAGTACTCATGGCCGCTGCCACAGAACCAAGCGCTCTCTAGGACCAGAGATGCTGCTGGAATGCTCTGGGCTCAGAGTAAAGAGCCAGCAGAGGGGCTGACTCAAGACTCAGGCACGAGGGGAAAATTACGACTTGTCTCTTCCCAAGAGGGATCGCTGATGCTAGCCAGGTTTCCTGAGGAAGACAGTTCATCGCAAAGGCCCTGACCATAAAGAAGACTGTCTCCTCTGAGACAGGAGGGAAGGGTTGGGGATGGTGGAGGTGCGGGAAGAGACGCGTGGCAGCTGGGTACTCAGGCCGGGCTATTCACAGGCACCCAGTGAAGTCAGCTGACTTAGCTTTATGAACTGTGGTGAGCAAGCTGAGAAACAGCTGCCAGAGAGGAGCTGGGATAAGGAGTTTCAGGAGAGGAATGAGGGGCGGCCTGGTGAGCCCCGTGGAGGGCTGTGAAGCCCAAAGGGCAGACGAGGAATCTAAACGTGCCATTTCTGAGCACAACCTTGCACTTGTGTGACTAGGACACAGTGTTACTATTGTCCCCAGTGCTATCTACCAGCTGTTTTTCAAGTTATTTATATGAGACTATCATATCTTCAGACACACCAGAAGAGGGCATCAGATCCCATCACAGATGGTTGTGAGCCACCATGTGGTTGCTGGGAATTGAACTCAGGACCTCAGGAAGAGCCAGTGCTCTTAACCGTTGAGCCATCTCTTCAGCTCCGTTGTCACAGTGTGTGTGTGTGTGTGTGTGCATGTGCGTGTGCGTGTGCGCGCACGCAGTGGTAAGCTGCCCCACGGGTGCTAAGAACTGAACTCTAGCCCTCTAGACCAGCAGCTTCTCCTAACCATTGAGCCATCTCTCCAGTCCCCGGTGTTGTTTTGTTTCCTCTTTTAAAGTAACTACTGTCATGTCTTAAGACTTGATGGTGTCACCAGCTCTCAAGAATACCGGTGGCAACTGTCCCTTTTCAGTGTTTATGTTTAATGTATGTAAGCAATAGATTTACCTTATTTTTATCAATCTTTCATTTTATCAGTTTTGTCTTTATTTTTTATTGTTTTGGTTTTTTGAGACAGAATTTCTCTGTGTAGCTCTAACTGTCCTGTAACTAGCTCTGTAAATTAGGCTGGTCGAAAACGCGGAGAGATCTGCCTGCCCCTGCCTCCCGTGTGCTGGGATTAAAGTTGTGTGCCACCACCCACCGCCACAGCTTTACTAATTGTGTGTGTGTGTGTACGTGAGTCCAGATGCTGGCAAAGTCCAGAGAGAGCGTTGGATCCCTTTAGAGCATGAATTACAGACAGTGGTATGCTGGTGGAGGTGGGTTCTGGAAGCCATACCCAGCCCTCTTAAGAGCAGCATAAATTCCTGACCTCTGAGCCATCTCTCTAGCCTGTACAGTTTTTTTTGTTTGTTTGTTTATTTCTAAATTGGAATCATAACGGACGGTGCTGAAGAAATGGCTCAGAGGTTAAGAGCACTGACTGCTCTTCCAGAGGTCCTGAGTTCAATTCCCAGCAACCACATGGTGGCTCACAACCATCTGTGATGAGATCCCATGCCTTCTTCTGGTGTGTCTGAAGACAGCTACAGTGTACTTACATATAACAAATAAATCTCTAAAAAAAAAATTTGTGATATGCAAGGCAATGAGATGGCGTCTGGGAACATAGTAAAGAAATGTGTATATATATATATATACATATACATACATATAAATATATATATATATGTATATATATATATATATATGAACAGACATACAGAGTCGGTGCAAAGCAGTTTACTGTTTACATCACACCTTGCCACGGTCATACGTCATGGCCAAGAAGTCAGCCTTGTACACGGAAGAATAACTTTACACTGTCTTCGGTTTTATTATTTTCTACTCTAGGGACTTCTTTTTTGTTCCAGATCCAAATCCAAAGTCAGGTAGGGTGGCACTCACCTGAAATCCTAGGACTTAGGAGTGAAAGAGGATCAGGCGTTCATTGGTCAGCCTGGGCTACGTAAGACCCTGTTGGGGAAGGGGGAGAGTAAACGAACAGAGACTGGGATCCAGGTGATCACATCTGCATTCAGAATACAAATAAGTTTTCCTTTTGGACAGGAGAGTGCAAGAGTTTATAGTTTTTCTGGATAATGGTGAACAAATCTTAAAAGTTTGAATTTGGCGCTGGAGAGATGGCTTAGCACCAACTGCTCTTCCAGAGGACTCGGGTTCAAGTCCCGTCTCCTACATGTGCTGCTCACGACCACCTGAAAAATCCAGTTCTGGAAATCCTGCGCGCCCTCTTCTGCCTTCCAAGAGCCCTGTGCACAGGAGGTGGCGCACACAAAAATAAATCTTTTTGTTTTTACTTGAGACAGGGTTTCTCTGTAGGTCTGGCTGGAGTCAGGATGAAAAAGGAGGGTTATGAACATAGATGTCTATAGGAAGCTCCAAGTGAAAAGGTCTACTTGTCAGTTTGTGTTAGGTTGTGTGTGTGTGTGTGTGTGTGTGTGTGTGTGTGTGTGTGTTTGCGTGTGCAGTAGTGAATTTGCTTTGTTTTTGAGCTGTCTCTCTGTGTAGCCTTGAAACTGGCTTTTTAGATCAGGCTGGTCTTGAACTCACAGAGATGAGTCTACTTCTGCATCTCTGAGTGCCGGGATTAAAGGCACGCGCGACCGTGCCAAGTTTGTTTTCTTTTTTTTTTTTTTTCCAAGTTTGTTTTCTATTTAAGCCTCAGGAATGAGAGAAAATAAAATAAATAAAAATCAGTATCAAGAAGAAAAAAAATGAATAAAATCTCTATATTATATACACATTATATATAATATATACATTATAAACGCTATATATAATATACACGATATATACACATTATGTATATGTTATATAATTTATATACATATTTGTGTATATATATATATACATTATACAGAGTTTTTGTTAATTATACCTCAAAGTTAGTCATAATTTTTAAAAGAACGGCCGTGCTACTAAAGGACAGTTTTCTTATTTAGAAGCTGTGAGTACTTTTTAAATACTCAGCAGCGCCTCCTAATTAAGATAGATTTCGAAACAATGGGCTTTTGTCGCTCTTCTTTTGTTTTAACAAAAGAGACTACCGTGCGACCCAGATGGGACTCGAACCCACAATCCCCAGCTCCGGAGGCTGATGCCTTATCCATTAGGCCACTGGGTCACCACGGGATCTGAGTTCTTACTCTCTCTTCTTACGTGATTTGCTCATCGTAGCCCCACCCTCCGCTCAGTAGCTTTGCGTTCTTAAGCGAGCGATGCCGAATGCGCTTGCGCATTCCCTCACAACACCGCCCCCTGGCTGGGGTCTCACTGCGCCTGCGCCACAGCTCAGGTTCACAGTCTGTTGGGATAGACTGACTTCGCCGCCTGGTCCAGCTTTGGAGCAGAGTGTGTCTGGCTTCCTCAGAGGGTTTTTTTTGGGGGACAAGCTTTCGATGTTAGCTCGTAGGGGGCCCCAGGGAAACCTTAAGACATCCCCGGCTGTGCCCTTCTCCATTCGAATTCGCTGGCCTTGGGCAGGACGCAGCGTCTGCGCTTGGCAAAGTCCTGGGTTCTTTCTGTCTCAGCCACCTTAAACTCCCTGGGCTTTCCAGTCTCTTTCCCCTTTCAGCAAACATTGACTTGGTTACCTATTATGTGCTGTGGACTCTTGGCATATTCAAGGGTAAACAGGCTCTTCCAGCCCAACGGAATTTCTAATCTGCCCTCTTTCCCAACACCCATCTCCACAGCCCTCCCCCTTCCCCTTAGACTAAAAGGGGGAAGTGAAGACAAGGTCTCTAAATACAAAAGAATACTTTTTATTTTTTTCGCCCTATAGCTACGTCTCGGATGACTATAAACTTTCTGGTTTTATGAAATTTGTTTGCTGCATGTAAAATGCCGCGTTGTAGATTTTAGAAATAACAGTCTCAGAGGTTTTTATTCATGGGTAGGAAATCCCTGTTCTCGGCAGTGTAAGAATATAAAGGTAATTCAAACGTGCTGGTTAGCTTTGTCGACTCAGAATCATTTGGGAGATGTGCCTCCGAGAATGTCTACAAGGGTTGCCTTGATTAAATACGTGTGGGAAGACTCCCAGGTCCGCAGTGGGCAGGAACAACCCAGCAAGCGGATCAAGAGAAGAGCAGCTCATAGATTCATCTCTGGTTACTGGATGTGGACGCCATCGCTTCCCCATGGTGATGGACTGACTGTACCTTGAACTGTGAGCTAAAACAAACACAGACCCGTTCTCCCTGAACTGCTTCTCTCCGGGTATTTCATCACGACAAATAGAAAATCAAAAGTGTTGTTAATTTTACCGCTTGAAGTTAGTGATGGTCATTCCCTCTTTTACTTCCTGTAGCCTGTGAGCCCCTATGCATCAGGGAAAGGGTCTTCTTACACACCAAGTTATTATTTGGTGGTTGCTTTTTTTGCCTTGATGATGGTGTGTGAACAGTAGTGGGTGGGACTGTCACCTCTGTTTCTGTGCTGGTCCTCTATCCGAAAGCAAGGCTTCACTTCAAGCCTTGGTACTTTTTTTCTTCCTTGTCTTCTATGCAGCCCTAGATATCCTGGTGATCGCTGTGTAGACCAGACTGCCCTCAAAGTGGCTTCAAACTCAACAATCCTACTCTGTGCTGTGTTTTATGAAAAGATAAAGAGAGGAAGAATATGTTTGGTGAATGTGCAGTTAGGTGTGGGGGAAGGGGGCGCCTCCACAGGCCCATGCTGAAGAATCCCTTCCCCCTGAGGGACCAGCCTCATACGTGATGGTATAGTACAGAATAGAGTGTATTCAGGGCATGGGGAAGGGAGTTGAGGGAATAGAGACAGAAAGACTGACAGAGAGAGAGAGAGAGAGGCCAGTCATGAGCATGTGGAGAGAGGGGGGAGGGGAATGGAGAGAGAGGGTTAAGGGACTAGAGGACAGAGCAAGAAGGCAAGAAAGAGAGGAAGGGGCAAGCAGCCACTTTTATAGTGAGTCAGGCACACCTGGCTGTTGCCAGGTAACTGTAAAACGGAGCCTAGACTAAATGCCAACAGTCCCCCAGTTTGGTTTAATTATAAAGGGAAAAAATTAGAGGTGATGGTGGAACAGAAATGGGGTCATTGTGATCTTTAGCTACTCCCTGCTGACTTTGAGGTGGCTATGTGTCTCTAGGAGAACCTAGGAGAATGAGAGTGGGGATGTTGGTTCAGTCTTAGGAGAGTTGACTGTTTCCTTGTTGTCCGGGAACCATCTAGGTCAGAAGGAACAGGTCCAGCCAGCTGTCCTGGATGTAGTAAGCACCAGGATGGCAATGACAAGATGCTCACTTAGGTCTTGGTGGTTGTGGGAGAGGCGAGTCCCAGTCCCAGGAGCAGAAGAGAAACCCAGCCGTCTATAGTAGGTAGTAAGTGGAACTTTAGGCTATTGATTAGTCGAAATACTCAGCCTTCCAGTGCTTAGATTTTAAGCCTGTCACATCACACTTGGCTAGGTCTCAAGTCTTTATTGTTGGTCTGATTTTAGGTAGAATAGTTGGGATAGCATTCTGCGTGCTTATGTCTCAACTTTTAAGCTAGTATTTTGACAAGGTAGGAAGTATACATAATTTACTTCTACCAAATACCAAAATAAAATGGCTACATGGCTAAGAGCACTTGTTGCTCTTGCAGACAAACTGGATTTGATTTTCAGCATCCACATGGTGGTTTACAACTGTCTGGAACTCTAGTGCCAAGATATCCAACTCCCACTTCTGACCTCTGCAAGCACCAGGCATAGGCAGCCCATGGTACATACTTAGGTAGGTAGGCACTCGTGAATAAACAGACCCTTAAAAAATGAGCAGAGTACAGAATTCTCAGACACATTCTCGGCTTCTGAAAGTTCTTCCAGAAATAATTTGCATTAAGTGGTAAAATTTGTCCCAACAGATAAACTCAAATTAATACATTGTTAACTAAAATTCATAGTTGACATTAGGGTTTGCTCTGTGTACAGTCTATGGTTGTTATAAATGTGCACAGTTATGTAGTTTCTTTTTGCAGAAAGTTTTCATGGCCTTAAAGATGCCATTTTTAGGCAGACAGAGGTGGTTCAGCCATTAAGAGCCCTTGCTGCACATGAGTTCTAGAGTTTTTTTTTTAGTATCCAAATAACAATCAGAATAACTTTGAAAATGACAAGAACCCTAGCTCTAAGGGGAGTGGAGACAGGAGGATTGCTGGGACTCACTGTCTTCCAGCCTAGCTGTAATAATGTGAAGCCCAGATCCAGGAAGACCCTGCCTCAAAGGAATAAGCAGAGGGTGCTTAAAAGGAAGACACCCACTGCCTTCTGGTTTCCACTCATGTGTGCGCGCACACACACACACCCACACCCCCCCCACACACACATGAATAATAAACAATTATTTTTAGACGTACTTATTTCTGTGTATGAGTGTTTTGGCTTCATGAATGTATGTGTAGCGTGTGGGATACACACGGAGGTCAGAAAAAAGCACCGGATTTTCTGAAACTGGAGCTGGGGATGGTTGTGAGCCAAGCCATGTGGGTCCTGGGAACTGAGCCCAAGTGCTCTTAACTACTGAGCCAACTCTCTAACCCAAATAAAACACAGTTTTTAATGCCATGATTTTCAGCGAGTGCATAGATAGCAGTGTTGACTGTGGAGTGACTTATTGGAAACTTAGTTATGCTCCAGTCGAGATTTAGAGTCTCTTCTTGCCTCCTCCGTAATGGTAAGTGTTGTAAATTAGATTTCTCGCCTAGGCCCAGACAGACCACACCAAACACGGTTCCACGTGGAGAGGTTTAATAGAACGGGATAGGGCAGGGGTCAAGGCCGGGCGAAGAGAGGAAGAGGAGAGAGAGGAGGAAGGGTTTCGGTCTTTTGTAGGGGTAGTGACGTCACTTGCTCCCAGGGGGAGATGGGATTTAGAACTGATGTCTTCTGGGAATGCTTTGGCTGTTTCCATGGCAATTGATGTGCTAGGTTCCTGTCACCTGTGGGTGGAGCCATTGCTGGGGGAGGGGGCTATCCTAATGCCAACATTCCTCCCTTTTTTCTTATATAAAGAGAGAGAAAAGGGGAGGGTAGGGAAGCCGATGGTGAAAAGGGAATAGGGGCGTCGGGTCTCTTAAACTGCTTCCTGCTGTCTTGGGGCGTCGTAGGGGTGTAGCTGGTTTTCGCCATCGGGTTCCACTTGGTGATCATTAACATCAGGATTTTCTATAGGCAATGGCTTGTAGTCCTGCAACAGGAACTGATTAATGGTTTGGTTAGAAATTTTTTGTATCTGTCGTTGAAGGAATGTAGAGACAAGATTGATAAGGCAGGGAGCAAATAGTAATGCTAGAAAGATGACTAGAAGAGGGGTTACGAAGGGGAGTATCCACTTCCATATAGGGTTTTCGAAGGTCCAGAAACTGGAGGTCTCACGTTCCCTGGAATTTTGTATGTCAGATTGTAGCTCTTGGATCTTATCTCTCACTATCCCAGATTGGTTGACATAGAAGCAGCATTCTTCTTGGAGGAACAGACAAAGGCCACCTTCTTTAGCTGTTAGAAGGTCCAGCCCCCGTCGGTTTTGAAGAACCACAGCTGCCAGGGAATCTATCTGTTTTTGGATGGTGAGCAGAGTTTCAGACACTTCTTGAAACCTGTTGTTGAGGGTGGAAGTGATCTCATTATATTTGGTCATGGAAGTAGTTATTCCTGCTATCCCAGTGCTAGTTCCTACTGCTATTCCTGCAGCTACCAAAAGTGGCACGACCTGAACTGCTCTCTTATGTCGGGCGGCTATCATATTGATGACTGGGATTGGCAGGGGCTCGTTTCCCTGGATTACTCCTAGTTCGGGGAAAAGGAGAACCAAAGTGCAGCTTCCTGACCAGCTGCCAGGTAAACGATGATATGCCTGCGTGCCACAGAGGATTGATGTATTTTGGATCACTGGGCACTGTGGCAGAGATGGGGTATCAAGGGTTGTGGTCATATTGCAGTCTAAGGAGCCTAACATTCCTACAGGATGTGTCCCAGATGCCTTAAAACAGTTTGCCATGCCAAGAAGAGAGATAGAGGAGAGGTAAGGGGTCATGGCAACATCAGAGTCGGGACAGCTGACGAAGGGTGAGGTAAGGTTATTGGGCAACATTACTGGAGAAGCTGTGAGCGGCAATTGTGAGTTTGCTCCAGGAGGAACACATAGCCAGCAGTCTTTAAAACGACCAGGTCGGGTGATATTAAGGAGCTTGTATGCTAATGTCAAAGTCTGAAGCAAAAGGCGGAAGGACAAGCTGGTGCCATTTATGAGGGGGGATGTTAAGGAAGTAAGGACCTCAGAGGAGTGTTTGATTATTTTTCCTACCCCTTCTATATCTAGGGGTTGGGCAACTGAAACATATTTTCTCTGAATTTTGATAGTACTCACTGGGGATCCTGGTTGGTTTTTACGGTAGAGCTTACCGACAACTCCAGTCTCCCACCTGGGATCCCATGGATCTTCTATGTAGAAAAAGAGCTTCTTGTGCTGTTGGTAGAAGAAGTGGTGGGGCCGTGATCCTAGCATGTGTATCTGGCAAGACCAATATGGGCAACCCCCATATTTATCTGGCCATTTCTTACAAACATCTGCTGTCTGGTCAAAGAGAAACAGGTAAAGAGATCATAGTACTTGGATGGGATGACCGACACAGGGACGACAGCGATTTGAATCGGTTCTTGACATCCAGCCATAGAGCAGTTTCCTGAACCTATTTGGAAGGACTGTTTGTTATCTGCAGAAGTCTCTTGAACCTCAAATCTCCAGATATATGGGCTTCCCTGGATAAAGACAAACAGTAAAGGGAAGATAAGAAGCCCATGTCTAATCCAGTGGTGTTGAATGTTGGTGGCAGGATGGGGTTTCATTTTCTGGAAGCGAGGGTAAGGTGGGTTGTCTCGACGTCCTCTGGAGCTTGACAGAGCACGGTCCTGTTAGGGTCGATGTGTATGAAGAATGTTTAGGTGGGGGAATAAAAGGTTTGAGATGGGACAGGTGGACCCAGTGAGGGAGTTCCTCCAGTTTGGCTGCTGTAGGTGTCGCGAGAATCACTTTAAAAGGGCCCTGCCATTTAGGGGAGAGTGATGAGGGCCGGTTGTCTGGAGGAGATAGAAGAACTTGGTCTCCAGTGTTTACAGGCAGTGGGCAAGGTTCAGTGTGTGGTCGGGGTAGATGGTGGTCAGCGAAGTTCCACAAGAGAGAGCGAAGGTGGCAAAGTAACGGGGTGAGTAGATGGTCTGGGAGGGGAGAGCATTTAGGTGAGAGGCCAGGAGTTAGGACCGGACGCCCATACATGAGTTCAAATGGTGAGACCTGAAGAGGTCGCTTGGGAAGAGCTCGTAGTCTGAAAAGAGCCAGAGGTAGGAGTTTTACCCAATCAAGGTGAAGTTCCTGTGACAGCTTGACAAGGGTGGTTTTTAAAGAGCGGTTAGTTCTCTCTACCTTCCCTGAAGATTGAGGGTGGTAGGGGATATGAAAATGCCAGGGGATGTCTAGAGCCTTAGACAGGTTTTGAGAGATTTGAGAGGTAAACTCAGGACCATTGTCTGATTGCAAGGAAGCTGGGACACCAAATCGGGGAATTATCTCTCGGAGGAGGAGATCAGAGACTGTCTGAGCCCTCTTGTTGGTTGTGGGAAATGCCTCTACCCACCCTGAGAAAGTATCTACCAAGACCAGGAGGTATCTGACTCGTTTGACAGTGGGCATGTGGGTAAAATCAAGTTGCCAGTCAGTTCCAGGAAGAGAACCTCGGGCTTGATGGGTAGGAAAAGGAGTACTACGATATTTTGAGCTAGGGTCTGACGCCTGGCAGATTTTGCAAGAAGCAGTGATAGATTTTAAGAAACTTAAGTTTTCAGGGGTAGGCTGCAAGTGGGTCTTAACAAAATAGGACAAGGCCTGGCTGTTAGGATGGAAGAGTTGATGAAGATAGGACAGAGTTTGGCGAATGTCCGGGGGTGAAGGTGGGATTGTGGGCTGCAGTGTAAGAATGTCTTGGGGAGGGTGAGTCGAGCCTAAGCCCCTAAGGGCTGCAGCCCTAGCTGCCTCATCGGCCCGGTTATTTCCCTTGGAAACAATGGAATCATCGGTCTGGTGGGATCTGCAGTGAATAATCCCAATAGCCGTGGGGAGATGGGAAGCCTTTAGCATGGCCATAATTTGATTTGCATTAGTTACTGATCCTCCTTTTGTTGTAAGTAGCCCACGTTCCTTCCAGATGGCAGCGTGGGACAGGAGGATATGAAAAGCATATTTAGAATCTGTGTAGACATTGAGGGATTGTCCCTGTGCCAGTTGAAAAGCACGGGTAAGGGCTATTAATTCAGCCTGTTGATTGGTGGTATGAGCAGGGAGGGCCTGCGCCTCTACCACCTCTGTGTCTGACACTATGGCATAGCCAGCTCTTCTGTGCCCTTCATGTAGAAAGGAGCTGCCATCTGTATACCAGGTGTGGGTAGCCTGAGGCAGTGTGCCCTCCTGTATGTGTGAGGGATGAGGTAATAGTTCATCTAAAGTTTCAGTGCAAGAGTGAGACAGGGAGTAGTTAGTATCTGGCGGAGGAAGAAGGCTGGAAATGTTAAGAGGTGGACATGATTGGAAGGTGAGCGTAGAGTCTTCGATTAGTGCTACCTGGAGAGAAAGAACCCTGGAAGGGGGCAGGGTCTGTAGGCCTTTGTAAGTCAGGAGCTGCGACAGGTTATGAGAAGAGAAAACAGTTATGGGCGAACCAAAGGTTAGCTTTTTTGACTCTCTAATGAGGAGTTCAGCAGCTGCTAAGGTGCGAATACAGGGTGCCCATCCCTGGACGGTTAGATCTAGTCTTTTTGACAAATATGCTACGGGTGCAAAAGATGGCCCCAGTTGGTGACCTAGGACTCCAAGGGCAAATCCCTCCTTTTCAGTTACATAGAGGGAAAAGGGGCGAGTCAGGTCAGGGAGATGTAAGGCCGGAGCCTTAAGGAGGACCTGTTGGAGCCTTCGAAAGGGCCTGGTAACAGGCTTGAGGGGAGGTTCATGGATGGAACCTGATGCTGCTTCATATAGGGGGCGAGAGAGGAGGGAAAAGGAAGGAACCCAGGAGCGTAGAAAGCTAGCTATCCCTAGGAATGATAAAATTTCTTCCTTTGCAGAAGGAACGGTTAGGGACTGAATTAGGTTTTTTCTATCTAAGGTAATAGCTTTGTGGGTTGGGGTAATTGTTAGTCCCAGATAGGTGACCTGAGAAGTGGACAGTTGGACTTTGGAAGGTGTCATCCTGGCTGATCTCTGAGGAAGGACTACAGAGAAGAAGGTCATCTACATAAAGTATGACCTTAGATCTGAGAGGAGGCAGAGATGACAAATCAGAAGCCAGAGCCTGGCCAAACAAGTGTGGGCTGTCTCGGAATCCCTGAGGTAGAACAGTCCAGGTAAGCTGGGTAGAGACATTGAGTTGCCCATTGGGAAGGTACAGGGAGGGGGCTACGGAGCCATCCAATCCAGCGTCCCAGTGGATGAAACTCGGTAGAAAAGTTTCGCCTATGCGCAGGGGTCACGAGTCGTCACTCGGACTCCTGGTGGCTTCGCCAGATCCTGGATCTGGCAGAGAGTGCCCTCGCCAGGCCTGGACTTCGGCTGAGTGAACCGGCTGCTAGAGCCCTGGGGGAAGGGAAAAAGAGTGAAGGGCACTCCCGACGAGCTTCTCAATGGTCAATGTCTGTCTCAAAACTGTGGCTATAGAGAAGTAACCCTCTTTGCCCGAAAAAGCTGGCCAGGCCTTTTTGGGAAATCGGGGATTCTCTCCACCAACTGAAGTGACAATCCCTACCAATTTGCCGATGTTTGTGCGGGAGCCTTAGCCACGATCTGGTATCAGGAAAAGTGAAACCGTGTGGCGTGTGGCTGATCTATCTCAGCAGCCCGCGTGGCAGGAGCTATTGGCACACGTGGCAGAGCAGTGGCCAGCAAGTGTCTAGAGCTTTAGTAATGGCGACAACTCACGTGCTGGAAGTCTGTGAGTCGGGCAGCTGTTGGTAGATCAGCTGTGGTGGCAGACGGGTTGCACGTGGCGGCGGCGGCGGCGGCGGCGGCGGCAGTGGCGGCAGCAGCAGCGGCGGGAGACGGTCACTGCGGCAGTCAGCAGAACAAGAGGCAGTATGGGAACTCGAGGCAGTGGCCTCGGTTAAGAGGAATAGGCAACCACAGTGCCCGCCATGCAGCTGCCGCTATGCCGAGCCCGATGGGGTGGGCCGGGGTGTGCTGGAGTGGCCGGCAAGGACTGGTCGCGAGAAAATCTGGCTCCCCGTACGGGCCACCAATGTTGTAAATTAGATTTCTCGCCTAGGCCCAGACAGACCACACCAAACACGGTTCCACGTGGAGAGGTTTAATAGAACGGGATAGGGCAGGGGTCAAGGCCGGGCGAAGAGAGGAAGAGGAAAGAGAGAGAGGAGGAAGGGTTTCGGTCTTTTGTAGGGGTAGTGACGTCACTTGCTCCCAGGGGGAGATGGGATTTAGAACTGATGTCTTCTGGGAATGCTTTGGCTGTTTCCATGGCAATTGATGTGCTAGGTTCCTGTCACCTGTGGGTGGAGCCATTGCTGGGGGAGGGGGCTATCCTAATGCCAACAGTAAGAATCCAAGCTTAGTGTCCGGATCTCCAGGTGACTGAATGTTCCTCTCAAGATACCAAATCAACAACAGTTGGGCCTCTAGCAGGAGAGGCAGGCAGTCCAACCTCCGTGGCAAGGAGTGCATGTTGTAGAACTTACGCTTCTGCCTGTCACCACGGCCAGGTATTTTATGGTCCTGTTAAGCAAGAGGGTGACGGACATACCACAAGGAGGCCATCCTGGTCACCCGAACCTTAAGCATTTATACCACAGGCTGGAGGGATGGCTCAGTGGTTAAGAGCACTGACTGCTCTTCCTTAGGTCTTGAGTTCAAATCCCAGCAACCACATGGTGGTTCACAACCATCTGTAACGAGATCTGTTGCCCTCTTCTGGTGTGTCTGAAGACAGCTACAGTGTACTTATATATATAACACATAAAAAAAAAAAAAAGAGTTTATACCACTATGGAGGCTTTTGGGTGAACATTCACATGACTCAGTTTTCCTCCAAGAGCCGTGGATTCTGAATCTGACAGAATCCCTAACCAAGTTGGCATCTTACCCCTGCACCCACTTCCCCCTGCCTACATATACTCCGGTTCTCTTGGCTCAAACTAGCCTGTTCATTTGCACCAGATGTGTTCCATGTGGCACTTGCCCCCTTCCCCCGTATCAGAACATTAAATAAAACCAACCTACCTGTCCGCTTTATCTCTACTGCTCAGCTAAACAGTGCAAAGGCTGTTTCCCTGAGTCTACTACCAGCTTCTATGTCCCAACACCGATGTCTTCATTTAGTTTGAGAGGTGGGGTTGTTAGCCACACACATGAAAAAAATCACCACCACCTATTTCTAATAAATTTGGTGGGGTGGTAAATGGAGGTCCCAGCACCCGGAGGTTGAGGCAGGGAGGAGTAGAAATTCAAGGGGATCCTTGGAAACCTCTTCCTTCTGTTTCCACTCAAGTCTAATTTCCAGCTTAGATTCTGAACAGGTGTTATGGATTATGGATATTCACAAATCCCCAGGCTGAAGCCCTAACCCTCCAGTGTGATATTTGGAGACCAACCCTTCGGGAGGTCATTAGGTTTAACTCAGGTCCTCAGGGTGGGGTTCTCACAATGAAATGTTGCCCTAGTGGGAAACACAGCAGAGCCTTTATACGTTTGTTTGCCTTTATTCTGCTCCCACTCAGAAGCCTCAGTCACCTGTCTGGAAGAGGTTGATATCCTCCCCTGGGTTCCTCAGTCGGCCTTCAAGGGACACACACCCATCAATGTATCTTAATTCCTCCACATTGGCAGTGGCCACCAGAGGTTCCACTGTCCAGAACAGGATGTTCAACCTGATGACCAAATGCCAAGTGTCTAGACTGTTGGGGGAGGAGGTGACTCACTCCTTCAACACCTTCCCAGGACAGTGTTTCTAGACCTGGAATCCACAGTTTGCAGTGGCGCCCTCCGCCAGCTCTCTCACCCTGAGCAGCTTCTCACAAACAAGGAAGATGGTGCCAGTCACTTTGCCTGTGCCTACTGTATCGTAGTAATGTGGTTCCCAAGGACAGTGGTGCTCCGTGGCCACCATAAAGACCAGCATGCTCCTCAGAGACTGTGGTCACATGCTTAGACAACAAGCAAACAAACAAACAAACCCCTCCCCCCCCCAAAAAAAAAAAAACAAAAAACAAAAAGTTCAGGCATCAGACTGGCCCTGATAACCCCATCTCAGGAACTAGTCAGGGTTTTACATAAACCGCACCAACTCCTTCAGGAGGCGAGACTCCTGTAACTATTCTCCTCCTCCAGTTAGGCCCCACACTAAGATTTTAGCACCTCTGAACATGGCCACAGTAGGAACTAATGTGCCAGCCCCATGAACCTTTGCAAAGCACATTCAAAACAGAGCAGCCACCAAACAGTTCTCTTCACCTGGCAGATGGATGGACAGGTTGGATTAGACCAGACAAGATCCTTCCATCATCAGCACCTAAAGTATAATAGAGGCAGGATGATTAGGAGTTTAAGGTCCATCTGGGTTTGGCTTGAGACATTGTCTCAAATACTAAAGACCCAAATCCAGAAACTATGATGATTAAGGATGACAGACATGTCTCTTGGTGGTGGTGGTGGCACACAGCTTTAGCCCCTGTACTTGGGATGCAGAGGCAGACAGCCAAAGCTAGCCTAGTCAGTCTACAGAGCAAGTTCTAGGACACCCAAGGCTACACAGAGCAACTGGGCCTCAAAAACCCCAATCTGGGCTGGGGTGAGGTGGGGTAGGGTGGGCTGGGGTGGTGGGAATACCGGTAGAAGTATTGATGTAATAAAACAAGGTTTTGGGGGGCTCTGAGACTTTCCCAAAACACACCATTCTTAGAATGTGAGACCCTAAAGACACAGAAATGGTTAAAGTCAGACTCAGAGATTTTCCAGTCATCCCAAGGCTATGAGATCCTGCTTGTGCCTGACAAATAAAAACAATGGCCCAGAGTAATTCTCAGAAAAAAACCACAGAATATACTGACTGATAGCCACCTGGCTTTCTAGAAAGCCCTAGATATGGTCCTGACACATGTCATAGTTAGCTCATGCTCTAATCACCCAATTCTGAGAAACAAAACAAGGACAAAAACCCCTCAAAGTTTTGAAATATATAAACAAGTTTCTGAAAATATAAAAAAGTTTTAGTGGACAGGTCAGGCTATACTGACCAAGCTGAGTTAAGACAAAACAAAAATGACTGCTTTAGGAACAGCTCCCCTACCCCTCCCTGTACTAAATTTCAAGGAAAATGCAAATTGTCAACAACTTTACTACCTAAATTTCTTCCGCCTTTCCTCCACCCTTCCTCTCCTCTTTCTGAAAATTATACTGCTGACCAATAATAAAATAGTAGTTCACCCCCTCTCACAAAAAAGTATAAAAGATGTATGCTTTTTGAGTTCGGGGTTGACTCTCCCTGTGAGGATGAGCAACCCCATGTACATGGAATAAAAACCTCTTGTTATTACAGCGGACTATCGTCTAATTGTGTTCTTAGGGTTGGCTCCTGAGCTAAGACTCCTCTGGGAGCAATAAGTACCCTTAACCACTAAACCATCTCTCCAGCCCAATCGGCGAATTCGATCTATAGGCCAGAACTCCAAGATCCACCAGGCTCTGCCTCCATTGTGCTGGGATTGAAGGTGTGCGCCACTGCTGTTTACGTGTTTAGAGTGGGGTGGGTAATAAGCCACATGTTTGCAAGTTCTCTTGGGCACCAGAACGGAGCATCAGTGTCTGGAGCTGGAGTTACAGTTGGTGTTTTGAGGCACCCCATGCTGACGCTGAGATCTGGATGCAGGCTGTGGCCTGTTCGTTACCAGATGTCATGCCGCTGCCACAGGCTGTGTTAACTACGGTCTGTGCTGCTACCGAAGGCCAGCTTGATGTTCCTGATCTCCAGAGCTGCTTCCTGCTGCTGTGGGCAAGGAAGCTCCCTTTGTAGGAACATCAGTGACTGTAGACTCACAGCTGAGAAAGAGAAATATTGAAGGCTTCTGTGACAAGCAAGACAACCGCCGTCGCCTCCAAAGAAACCAGTCAGACAGGAAGCTAATGAAGAGCGTCCTTAAACACTGATAGAGTTGGCTGAGGCGTTGCCCACATTTAATCCCAGTACTTAGAGGGCAGACAAGCAGATCTCTGAGTTTGAGGCCAGACTGGTTTACAGAGTGAGTCCCAGGACAGCCAGGACTACACAGAGAAACCCTGTCTTGAAAAACAAACAAACAAACCCAAACGCAAAAGTGTGATAAAGTTGCTGACACATGGCTCTTAGTTGTTGGCTTCTGGCTGTAGGTTGGGGAAGGATGCAGTTATCTCTAACAGACTAGCCACTCACTCGGACTTTGACCATGCTTCAATGAGTATTTGGGTAACACAAATTGGACTTGGTGTATTTTTGGGCGGGTATGAGGGCCCAAGGGTGGGAGGGTGGACCTGGGAGGAATGGAAAGGGAGTATGATATACAAAATTCCCAAGAAACTAATAAAAATATCATGTTTTGGGGAAAGATTTTTTTATTTGTCTATGCGGGGGAGGGTCACGTATGCCATAGGTACGCAGGTTCCTCAGGCATAAGAAGGGCACTGGAGTCACAGGCGCTGGTTATGAACCATTAATACAGATGCTGAGAGCTTAACTCAGGCCCTCTGTAAGAGCAGCCTGTAAGCCTAACTGCTGAGCCATCTCTCCGGCTCCTCCAGAGGCTCGCTATAAAGCGTGGGCTTGCCTGGAGCACACGGAGATTCACTTGTCTAGAGGCTGAAGCCTCTAGATTGCTTGGGGTTAATTACCCCACCACTCTCCGTTGTCAAGGCTACTTTTGACGTCATTCTTGTGTTTCAGATTCTTCCCAAGGGTTAGTTAGGGCTTGGTTCCCATTTGCCATTTGTTGTCTCTGTAAACCTGGGACAAATCACTTAAGACTCCATCCTATCTGTGACAATGGATACATGCTTAGCACTGAAACACTTTCGGGAACACAGTACTCACTGTTCTCAAGGGGAAGGAAGCTCAATTTAACTACAAAGCTAACATGCACCGGCTCACTAAACATGAACTTCAGAGATACACTGGCGGATTTGGCAGGGTATCGGTCAGAGTCCTCAATGTTTTTCTACAAGTTCCTTATTCAGAGTTGTAAGATTCATTCTCCTTTCAGAAGTTGTTCCCACCTCAAACTACTAAACAAAGGACATAGACTTCCCAAGTGGATGAATTTGGGTCATGTGTCTGCCCCTGAACCATTCACAGTAGCCAAGAGACTGCCTGGCAGTGATTGGCTGAGAATAGATTTCTTCCACATTCTTGCATTTAGCAGGTCAGATTGGGAGCAACTGCCTGTGAACTTCTCGGCCACACAAGAGCATTGGCACAAATGCCCTCGGGGACAGACAAAGCTTACTACTTGCATTTATTTGTACAAAATAAATGACCACAACTTTCCTAAAACATTCCTGTAAAGAACCCAGAAAAATTGTTAAAAAAAAAAAAAAGTGTAAAAAATGGCTCTCAATCCTCAATCCTGATGTTTAAAAAATAATAATTTTAAGAAATAATAATTAGACCCAAACATAAATATGCACTGATACTAAAATGAAAGTTGAATTTTTTTTTAAATTTGAGGGTTTGCAATGTGCTTATATAAGAGAATTTTTTTCTTTGCCTCCCCACATTCCCAACACACACACACACACACACACACACACACACACACACACACACACACACACACAGGGTTTCTCTGCATAGCTCTGGCTCTCTTGGAACTGGCTCTGTAGACCATGCTTACCTTGAACTCACAGAGATCTGACTCTCTCTGCCTCCCTAGCACTGGGATAAAAGGTGTGTGACAATGCTGTTCAATGTCTTCTTGTTCTCAGCAGATATACTATGAAATATTTAGGACTAAAGAGATAATTCTGAAACTATCAAAAGGAAAAAAAAAAGCCAGGGTTGGTGGCACATGCCTTTAATACTACAAATGCCTTTAATACAAGTACTTGGGAGGTTTTGGATCTCTGAATTAGAGGCTAGCCTGGTCTACGAAGGGAGTTCTAGGACAGCCAGGGCTACACAGAGAAACCATGTCTTGAAAAAAATAAAAAAATTAGAGAAAAGGCTAATGTGTGTGTGTGTGCGCACTATATACACATTACATAAAAAATGTGACAAAATATTAACATTTGGTAAGTCTAGGTAAAGGTTTGTGATTCTGTGTCCAGATACTTAAGTTTTTAAGAGTGTTTGAAGCTGGGCAGTGGTAGCATATGCCTTCAGTCCCAGCACTCCAAGGTATGTGGAGTTCAGCCAGGTCTACAGAGTTCCAGGATAGCCAAGGCTACATAGAGACACCCAGTACAGGGATTGGGGTGTCAGAGGTGGGGACGAAAAGCCAAAGTACAAATAACTAACTAAATAATGGTTTGGAGAAAGTTGGCATTGATAAGTCATTTGTTACCATATTTGCTGTTCCCACTGTCTTTATTTTCCAAGTAATCTAAAAAATGTAACACACAACCGGACAAAGTGGGGCATGTCAGTAACGCCAGAACTCACACTGAGGAAGGATTGCAACAGGTCCAAGGCTAGCCTGGGCTCTATTTCGAGACCCTGCCTCAATCCCACTTCCCATAATAGAAGTTAAACCATCAATAGATAGCATAAATAATAAGCGATACAACTAATGATTATCAACAGATTAAACAATCAACAAATACTACAAGCAATACAGTAATACGAGTAATGATTAAGAGCCACACAGATCCACTTTACTCTCTCCCAGTGACTAGTTCCTGCCGTAAACATTTTAAAATCAATATGTTTAATGGTAAGCTCTTTTATTATTTATTTATTTATTTATTTATTTAGAGACAGGGTCTTACCATATAGCTCTGGCTGGCCTAGCTAATATAGACCAGGTTGGCCTTGAACTCAGTAATCCCTCTGCCTACCTAGTGCTGGGATTAAAAGCCTGCGCCCAAACCGGCAGGCTGTCTTTCTTTTTTTGATAGCAAGTGTAATAATAATTTCGTTTATTTGCTTAAGTTCAGGCCCAGAGAAAGCAAACAGGGAACTGCCCCGTGCCCTGACTAAGTAGAGACGAAACTCAATCCTCACTGCTGTGTGAGGTTATCTGGAATCACCCTTCTGCAAGGCACTCTGGGATTGCCCGGCCGCTCCCTCATCTCGCGATGCTTCCCTTCTTACCGCCCTACCCCCATCTTTTTTTCCTAAGCCCTGCGTCCGCGTCCCACCCCCCACCTCCGCCTAACGTGTTTTTCAAACCTACCAATGAACGCACATCTTAGGCTCAAACCAGCCAATCGGAACGCGGCGTCACCGGGAAATTTAAATCGCGCCGGCCGGCCGGCAGCACGAGGCACAAAGTCTGAGGGCTGAGGGCTGGTGGACGTTTCGACAGCCGCCGACCCGCAGTTTGAGAACCCCCCGCACCGACTTTCGTGGAAGTCTGAGCCGGCTGTGCAGGTGGGAACGTAGGCCGGTCCTGAGCGGTAACGGCCGGACGGAGGGCTGAGTGGCGGAGGGCGGGAGCAGGCCGCGCCCGGGCGGGAGCTGAGGCTCCCTACTCAGAACAGGCCTCGGGGCGGGTTGGTTTCGCCATGCTGGGGTCAGGGCTGGCAGCACCGAGCGCTGCGGAGGGCAGCGAAGGCCGGGCGCGGTGCAGCGCGGCCCTGAGGGTCGGCGTGGGGGACCGGAGGGCGGCCGCAGTCGAGCGGACCTGGCATGCCTCCGCTTTCCTGATGCTTCTGCCCAGGGAGGAGATGAAGGTGGCAGTTAGACACCTAGTTAAGATCTGTGTCAGGGTCGAGGACGGACGTATATCAGATTGTCAGGGGATTTATCTGTCACTTCACGAGAATCACACCTGTGATACAGTCGAGCCCCAGAGATCACAGCTGATGGCATTCTGGTTGAATGCATTCGCTGGAAGTGTGCAAGATGCGGCGTTAATGGCATTGCTGACAGCGATGGTGATGGGAGGTCCTATAATGTAACGAACCGACTCTTTATGTAACTTGCTAGAAGGTAGTGTGGATCCGTTTTGGCCATCAATCAACAGAAAACCAGAGCTGCATTTATTGCCTTAAGGAGGTAGATTGTTAACTATAAGGCAGCCCGGGTTCTCCCACTTGGTGTTTTATTAACTAATGGAGTCTAGAATGTAGATCCCTGACTTAATACCGTGCTGGCCAGAGGCTTAAGAGTGTTTGAAAAGCCGCTAATCTGAGTTGAGATGTCCTGTGTGCTTAAACTACACGTAGGATTTTGAGATGCAGTATAGATGACATCCTGAGAGGGTAGTTTAACTATATTGGACAAATGTCTTAAAAATTAATTTCATTCGTTTCTTTTTACCTAGGGAGGGTTATTTTGTATTTTTTGAGACGGTTTTTCTGAGTAGTTCTCCTGGAACTCACTCTGTAGACCGACTAGGTTGGCAACTGACAAACTCAGATCTGCCCACCTCTGCCTGTTGGGTGCCTTTGCCAGGCTATGTGTGTTGTCTTTGTACTGACTTGATTATAACATTCTATTGCGTATTTCTGTTTCTTTTTTTTTTTTTAAGATTTATTTATTATATATGAGTACACTGTAGCTGCCTTCAGACACCCCAGAAGAGAGGGCATCTGATCTCATCACAGATGGTTGTGAGCCACCATGTGGTTGCTGGGATTTGAATTCAGGACCTCTGTAAGAGCAGCCAGTGAGTGCTCTTGACCACAGAGCCATCTCGGCACCCATGTTTGTTTTTTAAGATAGGGTTTTTCTCTGTAGACCTAGCTGGCCTGGAACTCAGAGATCTGTTTCTACCTCCCAGGTGCTATGATTAAAGCCATACATTACTATACCCAGCTTCTGTTGTATTCTTACTAAAAATTCTTTATTCTTATCCTCCCTTTCTACTAGTTTTCCTCCTTGTTCCTGCAACCATGTCCACCAACGAGAATGCTAATTCAACAGCTGCCCGACTCAACAGATTCAAGAACAAGGGGAAAGACAGTACAGTGAGTACCTTCTGTTGATTCCTGTTTGTACTTCTAAATGGAAAGGAGAGACGTTTATATAACACATTTTGAGGTATTGGGGATTGAATCTAGAGCTTCACACTCATGCTAGGTGGGTTTTTCTGTGCCCAAGCTTCATCTCTAGTCTTAGGTATTTAAGCTCTTAAAATGCATTTATTTATTATTTACTTTTGTGTAGGGGAGATTTTGACACCTGGTGCACATGCAGACAGTTTATAGACATTAGCTCCCTCTACGTGGTTCTGAAAGATTGAAAGCCTCAACGCTTAGTGGCAAGTGCCTTTATTGGATGAGTCATTTCTTGCTGGCCTTAGAGGGATTTAAAAAGAAATCAAAGCCGGGTGGAGTGGTGAAATGCCTTTAATTTCAGCACTTAGGACGCAGAGGCAGGTGGATCTCTGTGAGTTTGAGGCCAACCTCATCTACAAAATGAGTTACAGGACAGAGCTATGTAGAGAAATCGGGAGAAAAAGAGATGACTTGGCAGTAAAAGCTTGATGGGATAGATAAAATGAGGTGTTCTTTTCTCCAGGAAATGCGGCGCCGCCGGATAGAAGTTAATGTGGAACTTAGGAAAGCAAAAAAAGATGACCAGATGCTGAAAAGGAGGAACGTCAGCTCATTTCCTGATGATGCTACTTCTCCACTACAGGAAAACCGAAACAATCAGGTGAATTATATTTGAGCTCATGTCAACCTAGAAAATATGGATGAATGTCTCTTGGAAACACTTTTTCTTTCTACACTCCACTGGTAGTTTTCTTTTAGTTCTATCTTTCTTTCAAACGTCCCTGAACTTCTGGACACTAGCTAAGTACCTTGACTTGTCAGTTCCAATTGAAGAATTTTTTTTGAAATTATTTTTTTAATACTAACTAAGGTTCACAGCCTGTGTGTGATAGGCAAATAATTCTGTCATTGACCTATATCTCTGGTTCCGTTTTTATTTATTTAATTTTGAGATAAATCTTGCCGTGTAACCCTATTTGTTCTCTGGTCTCGTATTTTCTATATAGTCTATCCTGGTTTGGAACTTTAGTCCTCTCTCAACCTCAGGTGTATCCAGTCATTATACCATGTTGTACAGTATAAAAGTGGTTCTCAGTCTTCTTGAGAACTCTTTAAAAGTGACCCTTTAAAACACAACTTGTATCTTTGGATGTTTATACATGTATATAATGAATATAGTCCTTTTCACCTTGATTCCTGGTGTCATTCCAACTTTTCTGCTGAATCCCTTCTTCCCAGTGTTTTTTTTTTTTTTTCCTTCTTCCTGTCTTGTACTGCGTGAGAGTGGGTGGAAGCTTGTTTACCAGACCATGGATAGCTTGTCAGTAGCTGTACCCCTCCCTGATGGAAGTTCGCCTTTTTCCTCTGCCATTAACTATCTGTAGTTTCCCAGGAAGGAGTGAGCCTTATGAGCCCTTCCCCCCTTTCAGGGTGAAGTATTTAAATGCCTTATCTTCCACATGAGTGTCTATTTAAGTTTCTCTGTGATAAAACTCTGCAAACAAACTTGGGTGGAGGGTTTACAGGTTACAGTCAATTATCCAAGGAAGCCGAAGTAAAAACAACATTGCTTATTGGCTTAATCTCTGGCTTGCTCAGTTTAAGAGTCATAAATGTGTAAACTTGGCAGTGTGGAACTCACTATGTAGACCAGACTAGCTTCCCTAGTGCTTGCCACTGTACCTGAATCTGTAACCTTTCCTGCCTGTCCTACCTGCCAAGATGGCACCACCTACAGTGTGCTGGGCCTCCTATATCAATTAGCAGTCAAGAACTGTCTTACATTCTCATCTGGTAAAGACTTTCTCAATTGTCACAGTGAGTACAATTAATTGCTGTGTCATATCTGGATCTTAACTTTTTTTTTCCACTTCCCCTTCCACAATATTTCTTGAGGCTGTGTGTATGATGTAGATGTCTCTTACAGCTGAGCTCTTTAGTCTTCATTGACCATTGCCAAAAGAAGCTTCTTTGAGTGAGGCAGAGAGCTGCACTAATCTGTAGGTAGATATTTAAAAGGCAATATACCATGTCTGTTATTAGCAGCAAAAAATAGTTGGTTTTCTAATGGGGCTTATGACCCTAGGGGTCAGGTGTGCAGGAACAGGCATAAGATCCCTCCTGTGGAGCAGGTTTTCAATACTCTGTGCTGGGCAGGATGATATACAGTTATGGTTAACTTTACCCTCTAGAAGCCTGTATAGTATCTTCCAATGAAGGAAAGCTTTCAGGTCAGTTCCAATTAGATTTTTTTCCTTTTATGGCCTATAGCCAAAGTATGTAGGGAGTTTTCAGCAATGGGGTCTTAGCTTAAAGTTCTGGTGAGCAGCTAATAGCGATAACAGTAGTTTGATGTTTCTAGGGCTGCAACCTTCCCTTCTGTAGTGAATATAACATATTTACCATGGAAATTTATAGGTTTTTAAATACAAACCCAAGAAATTAAGCCCCGTGTGGTGGCACATGATTTTAATACTTTGCACTCCAGATCTCTTAAGTTTTAGGTTAGCTTGGTCTACATAATGAGCTCCAGGACAGCCAGGGTTACATGGATCCTGTATAAAATCAAAACAAAAGCCAAGAAATTGTCTTTAGCTGCATATAATTTGTTAAAGGTATATTTGAGTTCAAGTGATTGCAGCTAAGAATAATCTTTAGTTTGCCTTAAACCATTCTTAAGATGGTTCATGGCTACTCCTTTTTTGTGAAAAAGCTTAAGTGTTCTGACTTGAGAATCCAATGGCATGGTACAAAGTTTGAGAACTATTGTACATATAAAGCAGGATTTAGTAGTCCAAATTAAATGTAAAGCTTAACTTTTAGTAACAGACTGTACTGATTTGCTTTCTATTACTGTGGAAAATGACTAAAAACACTAGTGGCAGGAAAAGGTCTGTTTGGCTTATACCTTCAGGTCATAATTTAATTAATTATTTTAAAGATTTATTTATTTTATGTAGATGAGTACACTATCACTGTCTTCAGGCACTCCAGAAGAGGGCATCAGATCCCATTACAGATGGTTGTGAGTCACCATGTGGTTGCTGGGAATTGAACTCAGGACCTCTGAAAGAGCAGTCAGTGTTCCTAACCACTGAGCCATCTCTCCAGCCCAAGGACATAATTTATTAATGAGGGAAATCCAGCAGAAACATGAGGCAGTGGGCAGGGTGTTGCTACTTACTGACTGGCCCTCTGCTTGGGCTAGCTTTCCTATACAACATAGATCCACCTGCCTGGGGATGGTGTTGTCCACATTAAGCTGGACTCCCCCTAATCATGAAGGTAATTTCAATCATGACCACAGGTTAATCTTCATGTAGATTCTATCTTCCCTGGTGTCTAGGTTGTATCAAGTTGACAACTAAACAGCATAGCTATAAGGTATATCATTTGTATTTAATAAAAATAATAATTTGTGAAATACTGCTTTGTTTGTTTGTTTAGGGTACTGTAAATTGGTCTGTTGAGGACATTGTTAAAGGCATAAACAGTAACAATTTGGAAAGCCAGCTCCAAGCTACTCAAGCTGCTCGGTAAGTCTGTAGGCTCTGGCATGGCCAACCTAAGAAATTATTAGCCCTTTTAGATTGAGGGAGGTGTGGTGGAGAAACAGATAAGGGTGGATAAAGTAAGCCATACATTTCTGTTTTCATTAATTTTTACTTTATCTTAAAATTGTGTGTGTGTGTGTGTGTGTGTGTGAATCAGAATAACTTGTATTTGAATTCTGGGGATTAAACTCAGGTTTTCAGCTTGGTGGCAAGCACTTTTATCCACTAAACCATCTCACCATCTCCTTCCCCCTTTAAACAACATCTGATGTAGCCTAGGCTGACTCAAGTGCACAGTCCTTTTGTCTCATCATTCCCCATATTGAGACCATACATGAATCAACCACTGGCCAGATTTTTAGACACCTTTTCAGGGCAACATGAAAATCAACTTCAACTTTTGATTTTTCTCTCTCTCTTTTTTTTTTACTCTTAGGAAACTGCTTTCTAGAGAGAAACAGCCTCCTATAGACAGCATCATCCGGGCTGGTTTGATCCCAAAGTTTGTGTCCTTCTTGGGCAAAACTGATTGTAGTCCCATTCAGTTTGAATCTGCTTGGGCACTTACCAACATTGCTTCTGGAACATCTGAACAGACCAAAGCTGTGGTGGATGGAGGTGCTATCCCAGCATTCATTTCTCTCTTGGCATCTCCCCATGCTCACATCAGCGAGCAAGCTGTATGGGCTCTTGGAAACATTGCAGGTACTTACACTTAAAATTCCTTGGATTTGAATATGTAGTGACTAAAGAAGGTCCTTGACTTTTGTGTCAAGCTTTGCGCTTACTTTAGGCCCTTATTAGGAATGGAAGAGACATTTAAGAATGCTACTGGAGAAATACTTAGAGTAGGTCTGACAGTGCATTCAGTAGCTAACTATAAACATGAATGTTTGGGATAGTAGATTCATTATTCTTGCTTTTTTTTATCTTTTTGAGACAGTCTCTATGTAGCAGTGGCTATAGACCAGGCTAGCTTGAAACTCACAGAAATAGATCTTGGGATTAATAAAGGTGTTCACTACTGTGCTCATCCAACTTTGTCTTCTGTTCCAGGGGATGGTTCAGCTTTCAGAGACTTAGTTATCAAACATGGTGCAATTGACCCACTGTTGGCACTTCTTGCAGTTCCTGATCTCTCATCCTTGGCAGTAAGTATAGTTACTTAATAGTGGTTCTTATTTTCCCCATCTATTCAAAAACATGCCTTCTCAATAATTTTTCTTTTCCCTCAGTGTGGTTACTTACGTAATCTTACCTGGACGCTTTCAAACCTTTGTCGAAACAAAAATCCTGCACCTCCCTTAGATGCTGTTGAGCAAATTCTTCCTACTTTAGTTAGACTCCTGCACCACAATGATCCAGAAGTATTAGCAGATTCCTGCTGGGCTATTTCCTACCTGACTGATGGTCCAAATGAACGCATTGAGATGGTTGTGAAGAAAGGAGTTGTTCCTCAACTTGTGAAGCTTCTAGGAGCCACTGAATTGCCCATTGTGGTACGTGTTAGCCTTTTGATTAATGAGCTTTATGAGTACAGGAACATAATCAGTTAAGATACTGCCTGTTACTTTTGCAGAACTTTTTAGCAGCACTGGAAACTAATTAATCAGCACTACCTTTTATTTCCTTTTTAGACTCCGGCACTAAGAGCCATAGGGAATATTGTCACTGGAACAGATGAACAGACTCAGAAAGTGATAGATGCAGGAGCACTCACAGTCTTTCCCAGCCTGCTGACAAACCCCAAAACTAATATTCAGAAGGAAGCCACATGGACAATGTCGAACATTACAGCCGGACGCCAGGACCAGATACAGCAAGTTGTGAATCACGGCCTAGTCCCGTTTCTTGTTGGTGTCCTCTCTAAGGTAATGAGAGTTCAGTCAGGGTTTGATCAGATGTTAGCACTTGGTAAGAGTCTTAGGGTGACCTGGCACATGCTTTTAATTCCTGAGCTTGTGAGGGAAAAAAGCAGGAGGCCTGAGTTTGAGACCAACCTGATCTGAATAGTGATTGTCAGGACAGCCAGTGAAACAGCGAAGCAGAGGGATCTTGTTTCAAAAACCAACAGTAACAACTATTAGTCTAAACACCAACGTGAACTCCCTAAACCTTTTGTTAGGTAGTGGACAGTACTTCCTAATATTGGGTAGAACCAGTAGGTGGTTGACAATGATCTTTTGGTTTCTTGTTGTTAGGACTTCTAGATTAAAACCATTTTCTTCTTGTTTATCAGGCAGACTTTAAGACACAGAAGGAGGCTGCATGGGCTATAACCAACTATACCAGTGGTGGGACTGTTGAACAGATTGTGTATCTTGTTCATTGTGGGATAATAGAACCTTTGATGAACCTCTTGAGTGCAAAAGATACCAAAATTATTCAGGTTATTCTTGATGCCATTTCAAATATCTTTCAGGTAAGTTCTAACAAGGCTATGTTTGCTTAAACTTAAGGTTGATAGTTACTATTTGGGACTGGGAAGAGGACAGGCAAATTTGGTCACTAATAGAATCACAATTGTTTATGTGAGCCTCACTTTTAAGATTTTCTAGTGAATTCTTAGTCTGGCCATGCACACCTTTAATCCCAGCACTTGGGAAGCAGAGGCAGGCTGAGCTCTTGAGTTTGAGACCAGCCAGGGATACAAAGAGAAACTCTGTATTGGACCTCACTTTAGTTCTTTTGGTATATATGGGTGAGAACTGGAGTTGTGTATGGTTTGAGCAACCTATGTATACTGGGAATCAAACCCAGATTCTCTGCAAGAACAAGTGCTCTTAAATATTGAGCCACTAGTTTGGCTTTCTTTAAGGATAGTTTTTGTGGGTGTTGGTGGAGCAAGCCTCTCCAAGATTATGGTAGAGGCAGGCAGATCTCTGAGTTCTAGGCCAGCTTTGTTCCAGGACAGGCACAGCTACCCAATTTATTGATTTTATTTTTAATGACAGGGTGTCAGGTAGCCTAGGCTGGCTTGAACTTAGTTATGTAGTTGAGGGTATCTTTGAACTTTTTTTCCTGATGGTATTGCTTCTGCCTCAGATGTTTTCTACCTCACCAGTCCCACAGTTTGTTGTGTGTGTGTGTGTGTGTGTGTGTGTGTTATAAGAGATGGATCTGTGAAGCCTTGGTTCCTTTTAAAGTACTAGGCTCCTCTAGTGGTTGTTCTAACTCAATTGTATATTGAGATTTAGTTAAAATAACTTTTTCTAGCTCTGTCTCTACTTGATTCAAGTATGGTATTCTGTGATAGTAGTTAGTGATAGGCAAGCCCAGGTCATCAACTAATGCATTTCTGATTTTGCAACTTTACAAGTTGAATCTAAGCTGGAATTGGAAGCTCATTTCTATAATCCTAGCTAACATGTAGGGGCTGCCTTGAATTGAAGGCCAGTCTGGACCTCATACTGACTTCCAAGCCAGTCTAGAATACAGATTAAGATCCATCACAAAATAACTGAGTAAGGAACAGTAACCTTTTTATACCTGCATATAAATCTATTATCATGTGGCCAGGTTTCCTGCCCATCTTCAGCTGAATCCCTAAGTTGTTTGAGGCAAATTAGTTATTCAACCTCTTAAAAGTTAAGGATTTTTAAGGAATACTACTTTAAATGTAATTCATAGAATAATGGGATTTTTCTTTTTCTCTGTATAAATCTTGTATGTATGTAAGGGCACCACCTGCGTGCATAGCCTGGTCTGGTTCCTGAGGAGTTCAGGAGAGGACATTGAATCTGAGAGATTAGAGTTGTGTTAGGTATTTCCCAGTGTGTGTTCCCAGGTCCTCTGCAAGAACAAGTGCTCTTAACTGCTGAGCTATTTATAGAGATCTACCTAGTTTAACCACTGGGATTAAAGGAGAGTGTTCTCTTGCTGGCTGCTTTTAAAATAAGTTATTTCATGTTTCCATTGAGCAGTTTTTGAGTATGATGAACTTTGTGGATAACAATGGGAATTTTACGGTGTCATAAAGTTGGCCATCTTTGCATAGTTCACCTTGACTACTCTGGTCTGAGGTGTGTTTATATTACAGACCAATGAACTAGACAGTAGTGCTGCTTAGAAGTACTTGGAAATTAAGGTGAAGAGTTTGAGGCTATCCTGGGCTGCAATGGTCTTACTACAGAGAAACCTTGTCCCAAACAAAAATAGCAACCATAGTAGGTGGTGGCACATGTCTTTAATCCCATCACTCAGGAGGAAGAGGCAGGTGGATCTCTTGAGTTTGAAACCAGCCTGGTTCTACATGGCAAGTTCCAGGATAGCCATAAACTCAGAAATCAAAACCAGACAAAAATAGATCAAAATAAATAAAACAACTAAAGCGCCTTTCATAAAAATTGGTATTTGTATCTTAGAGATTAACACTAGATGTTTTATTAAAATAGATTGAAGTTACAGTAATAAACTTGAATTGTGTTTTGTTTTAAGGCTGCTGAGAAACTAGGTGAGACAGAAAAACTCAGTATAATGATTGAAGAGTGTGGAGGCTTGGATAAAATTGAAGCACTACAGAGCCATGAAAACGAGTCTGTATACAAGGCCTCATTAAACTTAATTGAGAAGTACTTCTCAGTGGAGGTGAGTAGTGGCCACATTCACAACTTGTGAAGTATGTAAGAAATCACAAGTATCTTCAAGCCCATAAGATTTTTTTTTAAAAAAAGGATTTATTTATCTTATATATATGAGTACACTGTCACTGTCTTCAGATACACCAGAAGAGGGCATCAGATCCCATTACAGATGGTTGTGAGCCACCATGTGGTTGCTGGGAATTGGACTCTACCTCTGGAAAAACAGTCAGTGTTTTTAACCACTGAGCCATTTCTCCAGCTCGAGCTCATTAGATTTTGATCCTTTGTATATGGTTCTTATATTACCCCATCACAAGGAACAAGCATCAGTGCAGCCTATACTTGCTGTGCGTGCGTGCGTGCTCCTATGGTATTGGCTTGATGATGGTGTATGAACAGCCTGGGGTACCTGAATATCCTGAGACTTAAGTTTATGAATATTCTTGTGGAAGTTTTTGGAGAAGAGGACCAACACTTTAACTCTTCCTGATTGATCTATTATGTAGTTGATAGGTGCACAGATGTCAGTTTTTATTGGTTATTGTGCCTCAGCCCATCCAGAACCTTCTCCCAGCACTTATGAATTATCTAAGCTTTGGCAGCCAGTTTTATTCTGCTAACTGCAGGCTTTGAGACAGGTTTCTGCTAGAGGTGTACCACATTTATGGTTATATCTTGTTTTCCAGGAAGAGGAAGATCAAAATGTGGTACCAGAAACTACCTCTGAAGGCTTTGCCTTCCAAGTTCAGGATGGAGCTCCCGGGACCTTTAACTTCTAATGTCCAGCCAAGGCACAAAGTTGTTAGCTATGTGCTGTGCTATGCCGTATTCACATAAATTTGTCTTACTGTTTCTCTACTAAGAACTCTTTTTAAATGTGGTTTGTTATTGTAGCACTTTTTACAAAAGAAACTATACTTGAACAGTTATAAACTGTACATAACTCTATGAAGCTGTCCTCTGAGTTTATTTCTATGTGGAATTTCGTACCCTGTCATGTCCTGTAAATAAAGATTAAGTTCCATTCTTTGCTCTGCTGTTTTCTTGAGATTACTGTTGCAAATGAAGGGTGACAAGAGATGGCCCTGCTTGTAGACACTTGAATGTGAGGCTGATATCACCAAGGAGAGCACTGGAGGCTCTGAGCTGGGCCCTCACACCCCCCCCTCCCACTGTGCACTGTTTCTCTCTGGTAGATGAGTTCTGATGGAAAGCCCACATTCACCCAGGAATCTGAGTGGAATTTACTCTTCTCAGCTTCAGCCTTACTACATGTTCACCCTGGGCAAGTTACCAAAGTCTTTTCAGAAACTTGTATGAGTTACTGGTCATTCTAAGCATAAGTCAATGTTAATTTTGAGTCTGCAAAATGCGCATCTTTTATTAGCTTAATCCATTTCTTTAGGATCTTTTTTTGTGGGTGTTTTGCCTGCATGTATAGTGTTCTCTGAGGCCAGAAGAGGAAGCCAGTTCCCTGAATTTGGAGTTATAAACCACCATTTAAGTACTAGAACTCAAACCTAGGGTTTCTGGGAGAGTAGGTAGTGCTGAACCATCTCTCCAGGCTCCCCACTTTCTGTCCTTTTCACCATGTGAGTTCCCAATGTTGCAACTTAAATCCTAAGTCTTGGTAGCACCTTGCGAACAATGAGTCTTTGAAGTACTATAGTCAGTTTTGCTCATTTGAGTGAAAAATTATAGACTTGCTTATGATAGTAGTCCCTTCCAAACTAGAATGGTACGGAACTGGAGAACTCAGGCTGACGTTTGAAGTACTCCAGTCAAGTGCCCAACATGAAACACCGCCTGAGCCAAGGGCACTTTGCTTGGAGCCTTGGATCACTAGGCTTTTTCTGTGAGGAGGCTTAGGAGATGGGGGTGTAACTTCTACAAGGACTGCTTTCCCTGCCCCTCTTTTTGGCCTTACTTTATGCAATACTGGGTCCGAAAGTTCTCACCTGGAGATTTGTACTTGACACTAGGTTTTTGCTGTAAGGTGGGCATTTAATGCCTTTAGAGGGATGAGATGTTGATTAAAGTGAGAGGCCTGGATGTGTTATAGGCATGACTCCAGAGTGAGGTCAGAACATAGCTGATATCTAAAACATTGTATACAAATAAATTAGCAGGGACTTTCCTCAGAAGTCCAAAAAGCATGTTGGCCCTCTGGGCCAAGCTCTGTAACATCGAATGGGTGTTACTGAAGCGCTGCACAGCCCCTGCCTCTGTCAGTGTCTGTGTCTAAGGTACAGATTAATTGATGTGCCAAAATGTCTTTGGTGACCATTTCTAGTTTATGCATGTGTTTTGTTTGGATGTGTGTATCACATGCATGCCTGGTACTACAGAGGGCAGAAGAGGGTTGTTAGAGCCTCTGGAACTGCCAGATGGAGGTGATTGGAATGAACTCTGTCCTTCTGTAAGAATAGCACGTATCAACCACTGAGCCATCTCTCCAGCCCTGGTTTCTTGTAAAGTCTTTTGGTTTTTTGAGACAAGATCTCTGTATTGTCCTGTCTTAGGTTTTAATATGCAGACCAAGACGGTCTCAAACTTATCATCCTGCCTCTGCCTCTCAAGTGCTAAGATTAAAAAATAAATAAGCTTTATTTTTATTATTTGTGAGTATGGTGTTCTGCCAGTATGTATGTCTGTGTACAAGTGTTCTTAGCCAATGAGCCACCTCTCCAGCCCTGTACATCTTGTTACATAAAAAGGATATTGCTTCCAGCACTTGGGAGGTGGAGACAAGTGGATTTATGAATTCTAGGTTACACAAAGCTACATGGCAAGCTGGAACATAGCTCAGTTGATTAGCATGGATAAAGCCTTGTGTTTGATTACCAGTACCATGCAAACTGGGCATGGTGGCTGTCCTAGTTGCTGAGATAAAACATCGTAACCAAAGGAATTTGGGGAGGGGTTTATTAAGCTTATAGGTTATAGAGAAGCCAGGCCAGGAACCTGGGGAGACAAAGCCTGAAGCAGATACAAGAACCATTTCCTGCCTTGTATCCTCTGGTTTGCTGGACAGTGGCCTTCCTCACACAGACCACAGGAGGCTGGCCTACCTGTGACAATGAGCAGTCAAGAAAATGTCCCACAGACACAATCTGATGCAAGCAGGCAACTGCTCAGTTGAAGTTTCCTCTTCCAACTTGTGTCAGGTTGACAACCATGATTAACTATGGTTCACACATAGGATTGGAGGAAGGAGGCAGGGCTCGTAGTCATCCTCCATTCTGTAGGAAGCTTAAGGTCAGCCTCACTGGATGAGACTCTCAAAATTTGACTTTTCTTAGCTTTTTTTTTTTTTTTTTTTTCTTGAGTTCCCAGAACCAAGTAATTTAAAAACCAAGCTCTTCACTGAGATGGTATTGTCTCTCTCCATCTCACCAAGCTCTTGGGTTTTGTTTATACGAAAGCCTGGGAACCCAGTGAGGCCATTAGGGACTATGACAACTGGTTATTTCCCTCACTTAGCCCTTGCTTGTATGAGCTCACCCAAACCCGGTGGACTGATGTGGGGAAACTTTTGGGTCATATCATTGCTGGGGCCTTATTTTGAAATTGGGTTGTTGACCTAATTGGTGACGTACAAAAACCTGACCAAATGATGTCATCTTCCTTCCCAATATCCCCCCAAAGTGTTAGTGAAAAGTGTTCTAGAACATCAAGGGGCTTAATCATGTTTTTTTGTAACCTCAGTCATTAAAATTAAAGTGACAAAAACCACCCAGCTTATCAAGTTAGGGCGTTAAGGGAGCAGCAGTACAGTTGAGTTCCAAGCATTTGTGTGTTAAATGCTGAGTTGTTGGCATAGTGTGGAAGTATCATTCTGATGTCTGCAAGCCCCTAGTTCCTTCTACATATTTGGGACAATGTCCTAGGACTGTGTGTGAATTGCATGCACTAAGTCCTCTGAACGGATGAGTTCTTACATTGCTCACAGTCTGCCCCAAGCCAGAGCTGGGAAGCACTGTGGTATTGTGGGATGGACTGCTGTTTGGCAGCTGTGTCTGCCTAAGGTTACGTTCGGCAATGGAATATAAATATAAGGAAGAAAGTAAGAGAACCTATGGCTGTAAAACAAATACCTCACCAGGTGTGGTAGTTTATAATCTCAAGGCTTGGGAGGCAGAGGCAGGCAGATCTCTGAGTTGGAGGCCAGCCTGGTCTACATGAGTTCTGGGCTATTCAGGGCTACCACCTAAGTCTGGTAAGATGTTTCCAACCCTTTACTGAGAAGGGCTTCCTTCTGTTCTTCCAGAGACCCCCATGCTGATGCATTTTGTATACTAACCTAAGTTTACGGTTTTTCCTGTTGTTTATTGTTAGACAGGTTAGCCTCAAACCTAGGATTACCCTGTCTCCAAATTCTGGGTTTACAGGTATATGTCACTTTGTCAAGTCCCTTCTTGTCAATCAATCATAGGTAAAAATTACAGCCCAGTGGCTGTGACACACACCTTTAATCCCAGCACTTGGGAGGCCAAAGCAGGAGCTTTGTACTTTTGAGGCCAGCCTGATCTGCAGAGAGTTCTAGAACAGCTAGGGCTACACTGAGAAACCCTGCCTCAGGGGTCAGGAAACTCAGTGGTAAGGGATTTTCCTGGTATTCTGGAGACCCTAAGTTTGACTCTCACGGAACACACACTAAATACTCCAGATTGTTTGTACACTCAATAATAGTATTTTATCCAAATGGTGAGTGTTTTTCAACCTCCTGTCCTTTACTTCTTAGCTCTCTATCCCTACCCTGGAGTGGGGGATTATAGGTGAGCCGCCTGTAATCCTGGCTCAGCACAGCTTCCTTAACTGAGCTATTTGAAGCTACTAGTTTGAGCACCATGGACCCCTTCCCCAGGCTCTGAATCGCTGTAGGGATCACAGCAGGGACCAGAGAAACCAGCTCAACTTTGGCTTAGTGCCATAACATGGCCAACAGGAATTTATGGCAGAGTAGTGGTCACCAGACATTACTCACAAACTGACCCTGAATGGTTGGCTGTCCCAGGTGAGTTCAATGTCTTCCTGAATCATTGTTTAATTCTGTTTCAACTGGACTGAATAATTGGAGTATTTCTTTATCTTGCTGGCCCTTAGAATCGTTGCTTGAGATACCCAGGTCCAGTTTGCTGATGATTTGTCTAGAAACTTCTTAGACCCCGATTTCTTCTCTGCTCGCTGCCTATGATGTGAACAGTTTTCTCTGCCACATAATCTCTTTCATTCCCATCCTGCCCAACCAGAGGCCCCAAACCACGAGCCAAAATCAACCCCTTAGAACTTAATCTCTGGTGTTTTGATAGTGACAGCTGACATTCATTCCAAAACTTTGATGAAACTCTAAAACTTGGAGCTGCCTCTGTTTCCTCAGAAAGAGGAGGTGTAGGGATTGGCTTCAGGCTCAGTTTCCCTGTAGGTCCCTGGGGGACAGTGTCTGGTTTCTCATCCTCCTGCCAGACAGCCAGGTCCCTCCTGGGCTGGAGAGATGGCTCAGCTCGCTGGCTGCTCTTTCCAGAGATCCTGAGTTCAATTCCCAGCAACCACATGGTGGCTCACAACCATCTGTAATGGGAACCGATGCCCTCTTCTGGTGTGCAGGTATATATCAGGTAGAGTACTCATGTACATTAAATAAATACATACTTCTTTTTTTTTTTTTTAAATAAGAGTTTACTCAAGCGTTACTGTGGGGTGGGAAGAATTCCTTCCTAACCATGTAAGAATTACAGAGCCAGCCTAGCTCAGGAACTCTCTCTCTCCTGAGGAAGTACTGCTTTTCTAGACCTGGTCTTTCCCCTGGAAGGTCCTCCGCTGGCTTTGCTGTGTTTTCTCATTGAAGGATTTATTAGCTAAGGTTACAGTTGGCTTCTGGGTATCTTAATCTTGTGACCCCCAACAATACCCTGGTACAGTTTTGCTTGGGAGACTCAAATTTGCTAGGGCACAATGCTTGCGAACCCACCCCCTGGAAGATTTATAGGCAGGCATGGAGAGAACAGACCTCTAGACATAGGAATGGGCCTCGAAGTTTCTTCTTGTGATATGTTTTAGAATGCCTAAAATGGAAGGGGTTAACTTCATTTTATGCCACTTAAAGTTAGCTCTGGCTGTCTTGGGACCAGGATGGTCTCGAACTCACAGATATCCACCTGCCTCTGTCTCTGGGAGAGACACGGGATCAGAAGTTCAAGGTCATGCGTGACTACAGAGCAAGTTTAAGCCAGTTGGGGGCTTTTTGACACTCTGTTCACCCCTCCCAACAAAACCTCCCATAAAACAAACAAACAAACCAAACCAATGAAACAAAAGTCTTCAGAGTGTGTTTTACACTTTCCACATTGACAATCTAAGCCTGCCCCTTTCAGGAAAAAATAGGGAAACATTTTCCTTTCCTTGTGGAAAGAAATTACTCATCATCTACTTCCTGGAGCTAATGCGGAAAGAGCTAGCAAGTTTCTAACATACTTCAGCTGTTCAGGAAATACTTTAAATAATTTTCTCCTGCAGAGGCTAGGAGGAAGGCCAGTCAACTGGAAAGGAGTGTGCATGCTCTCTGTCTGTCTGTCTGTCTCTGTCATTGTCTAGCTCTGTCTCTTTCTACCTCTGCCTCTGTCTGGCCTCAAGTGCAGTTCAGAAGGGTCTTTCACTGTTCACAGACACACTCTGCACAGTAATCCTTTTCATGTGGGATTTGTTTGTTTGGTTTGAGGCAGTGCTTCTCACTCTAGTCTTGGCTGACCTGGAACTCACTCTGTAGTCCAGGCTGGCCTTGAACTCAAGAGATCCACCTGCCTCTGCCTCCTGAGTACTGGCATTAAAAGCATGTGTCACCACCACCTGGAGGAATTGTTATTTTTAAGAGTGTGGCTGTGAGAATCCCAGTATCTTGGACTTCCGTTGTATTCTGGGTTTCCTGAGGAACCTTACAAATCTGAGTTAATTAAGCCAGGTAAATCCTCCCCACCATTACTGAAAGGCAGCCAGATCTAAGATAGACTGGCTACCCTGCACAACTATTCAAACAGTGGCCAGAAGGGAAGAAGGAGGCCCAAAGCAATGGCCAGGAAGAATGGAGTTAGACAATATGTAATTAATTACCTCCCTTCTTTGCTTCAGCCTGCAGCAGGCTTCAAATGGCTGGCATTTCCGGGTCATTGAAACTTTAGAGCAAACTTTCAGGTAAGTAATAGCTTAAGGAAAAAGAAAAAGAAACAAATCTAAGATTCTAGTCTATTTAAATTGTTGGTTCTAAAGGCAAATTTTATAATTCCCTTTCCCTTAGGAGAGACATGTCACAGTGTGGAGACATTTTTGGTTGTCACATGTGAGACAGGGCCATTTTACTGCCACTAAACATCTGTAATGCACAGGAGAGCCCTCAGTAAGGAGCCGTCCAGCCTAGGAGTGTCAACAGCTTGGAGGTTACAAACCCTTTGTTGTTGTTGTTTGCTGATGAGTGTAAACCCTCCCTCTGTAACCTGGTCTTGCCAAGATAGTACAGTAATGGCCCCTCCTTAGCTTCCCAGATGCTGGGGGATACAGTGTGTGTCTTCACAAGTGGCTGAGACCCTAGTTTAAAGATTCAAGAGACACTGCTTTCCTGACCCTTTAGGTACCCCAGGCTAAGCCAGAGTCAACCACTAGGGAACCCCCCGCTCGGGGGGATTTATTTGTTTATTTACTTATGAATTTAGTCTATTTTGAGGCAGGGTCTCGTAGACCCAGGCTGGCTGTTCGTCCTCCGCCTAAGAAAAGGTTTAAAAGCCTGGAAGTTCCTTCGATACTAGAAAAATGGCCACAGGGAGGCAGTAGAGCTTAGGGTGTCAGAGCCCAGCTCTTGACTTCCATTTGAGGTGCCATCCCGGCTCGACACCTGTGTGGCCTTCCGGAAATGCTTTAACTGCGATGGGCGCCACAGCTCAGTGAGATAGAGATAAAACTAGTATCTACTTCCTAATGAAATTATAAGTGTTCGGGTTAAAAATTAAAAGCAAATAGGGATGGACACAACTTGGTTTTGAATTCACTACAGCTGAGGATACCACTGGATTCCTGACCTTTGTGCCTCTGCCTCCAAGATACTGAGATTACAGTGTTAAGTGCTGAGTCAGTCCTTTTCCCCTCCCTCTCCCTCCCTCCTTCCTTCCCTCCCCTTTCCTTATCTCTCCCAACAAATCCATTTCTATTAGATTAAGTGCACTGCGGTACTGAATCACACTGGGTCTGTGTCCAGTGGCCTTTGAAGGGAGGTTTCTCAAGAATTTGGTCCAGAGCATGCATGCCATTGTTCCCACGGGCCCAAATTGCCTTTTTCCAGATTGTAAACTGGCCTTGAACTCAGAGATCCACCCGTCTCCGCCTCTGGATGCTAGGATTCAAGGTGTCTGCCCCCACTCTCGGCAAATAAATGAAACTTTTATTTATTTAATGCACTTTAAAGCGTTGAGGGTTTACCTGCATGTATGTATGTGGGTATGTATGTATACTGTGCTTTCTGTCAACAGAGGCCAGAAGAGGGCACTGGTTCCCTCTTGAACCAAAGTCACAGATGCTTGTGAACCGCCATATGTGTGTTGGCTTTGCTCAGTTTGCCACCAGGAGTCACTGTGGGGCTTCTTTTTAAAAATTTGTTTTTAAAAGTATGTGTATGCTTGTGTGTACATATGTACACGCGTGTGCAGGGACCTGAGGAGGTCAGAGGCACCAGATTGGAGTTACAGTGTAGCTGTTGGGAACCTAGTTCAGGTTCTCTGGAAGAACACAAAGTAACTGGACCAAGGCATCTCTCCAACTGCTATTTTGTTTGTTTTGCTTCATGTATGCAAGTACACCTCTGTCCGATGGCATGAATATCTGGATATCTTCAGTTTTAAGGAGCCTTGTGTTTTCTGTGATTTGGGACCTACTAAAAGCCTGTAGAAGTGGTCCTATCCTGCACCACAATCTTCTCGAGGAATTTTGTCCTTTTATAGTCAGACCTGCTTCCAGCAGGCTAGCCCAGGTGCAGAAAGAGATGTTTATCTTTTGCATACAATTTTAAATATATATATTTATTTATTTTGGCTAGGCATAGCTTTAACTCTAGCACTCGGAAGGCAGAATCAGGCATATCTCTATGAATTTGAGATCATTCTGATCTACATAATGAGACCCTGCCAAACAACTGTATTTTAAAATGTTTATGCGTGTGCCCCACATGCTTGTCTGATGCCTGTGGATGCCAGGAGACAGTGTTAGACTCCCTGGAACTGGTAATACAGAGGTCCTGGGTTTGGATCCCTAAAATCTATATAAAAATTGGGAATGGGACTGAGGGGGAGACAGAGGCCAGCTTGGTGTATAGAGCAAGTTCCAGGACAGCCAGGGCTACACAGAGAAAAACAAAAACCACTAGCAGCTGAATCATAAGAACCTAAGTTGAGATTCCAGCACCCACGTAACAAACTTGAGTGGATGCAAATCCCTGTGACTCCAGTTCTGAGGGATCTTCCTCTGGCCTCTGGTGTGCACAGGCACAACACTTGTACCTACACATGTGTACACACACACACACACACACACACACACACACACACACAACCAGACCACTACGGAGCTAGATGATTTGCTGAAGTATAACCAACTCATTTTCAAACTCCCAGGGGAGGGGCATCCCAGATCCTATCTATAAGGGATTCCTACTTCCTAACGTTTGATAAAGAATAGTTGCATCCGCAGAAACAGCCTCCCCCAACCCCCAAACAATCAGCAGAGCCCAGGGGGAGCAAGCTGGCTTCACCAAGCCAAAGTGTAGGGCATTGCTGTAGATCTGATGATAGCCAAAGGAGAAAGAACATGGGGAACCTAAAGGCACTGAAGAGTGCCTGCCGGTGAGAACCCAGGTCTGTCTCGCTTGGTTCTGTCTGCTCCCCATTTACTGAAGGGCCAATGGTGGTTTTAAGGTACAGCTTGACGTGCTTCCTTTCAGAATAGAGTCTTCAATGTGAAGCTGGGAAGGAGAGTAGTGTTTACCCCGAACCATGCCACTCTCTGCTGTGTAAACCCCGCTTCATTACCATGAGCACCCGAAAGCAGGAGCAAGAAGAAACAGGGTCAGAGAGATTAACAAAGCCTCCTACAACCACACAGTCAGACTGTCAAGGTGAGCTCCACACCCTTACTCCATCCTGTCAGGATGGTGCTGACTGCCAGGGTATAAAGTTTGGAAGACAAGGTTCTTCTTCGGGCTAGAGAGATGGCTCAGTGGTTAGAGCACTGACTGCTCTTCCAGAGGTCCTGAATTCAATTCCCAGCAGCCACATGGTGGCTCACAACCATCTGTGATGAGATCTGATGCCCTCTTCTGGTGTGTCTGAAGAGAGGGACAGTGTACTCTCATCTTTAACAAAAAAACAAACAAACAAACAAAAAAAAAAACAGGTTTTTCTTCTGTGTTACTTTTTAGATGTTTTCTGAGCCAATAGAAGACATGGGACTGGTCCCCCCAGTGACCAGTAGGAATGGCAGATGTGCCTGAGAGCTTTCTGATTCATAGCTGTGCCTTGTGCTTAGTCCCTCACAGATTTCCATGGCCTTGTAAAGAAGGAATCATACCCTGGACTGCTGGGGAAAAGGGTTCAGAGACGTTCAGATAGCTACCCAAGACCACACATGCTGCCCTGCCTCACCAAATGAGGAGCTCTGGGTAGACAAGGGTGGATGGGCTGCGTGTCGCTCCAGCCTCATGCTGAAATGAGTCACCCGAAAGTCCAAGAACCAGCCCCTCTGGACAATGACACAGGAAGCTGTTTTGTACATTAGGTGGAGCTGGGTCCAGATAATGTCGGCCTACTCAGAAAAGCAGCCTCTTTTCCAGTTGCTTTCCCTCTGCAAAACCCTTGGGAGCCGGCCAGGCCTGGTGACCTATGGAGGAGGTGACACTGTGTCCTGCTGTCCTGGCTACATGGCTTGGCCAAGTCTACTGGGCCTTTTCCAGCTGAGACACCCGTTTGTTTTTACCCTGCAATGTGAACCAGATGTGGGGGGGGGACCTCGCTCTGCAGGAGGCCCCCTGCCCAACCCTCAGCACTGGCCACAGGCTCATGGGAGGCAGCCGTGGCCAACCAGCCTCTCCTGGCCCTCTGCCTGCCTCGCCCTCATAGCCGGTCCTCAGACCCTGGACAAATGTCCAAAGTCCATATGTCCTGGAGGGTCTGTCTAGGAATTTTTTTGGGATGCTAGCTTGCTCCATGCGTCGTGTCCTTTCTACTCAAGACATGGGGGAGGGGAGACAATAAGTGAGGGCTGAGTATTCTTCATCTGTGGCACCACCTCACCCCAAGCTCTCGGACAGGAGACTTAAGTCTGAGCAGCCTCGTGGATTCCAAGGGCTCCAGCCCTGTAACTTCCACTGTTTACTTTAGCAATTGAATTCTTCCCGTTTTGGCCAGTGGAAACCTGTTCAAGCTGGTTGCTAGGTCTATTTTGCCACGATCCATCATTTCTGGAGCTTTCTAACACAAACTGTTCCAGGCTCCTCTGTCTTTTTTCCTGTTCTGGCCACAGAAGCAACCAGTTCTCTCCAAGGACCCTGGTTCTGTTTGGTGAAAATGATGTTTGGAAGTCAAGTTTCTGGTCACTGCATGTGCTCACTGATGCTGGGGTGAACTGTCCCCTGTCCTTAGCAGCCCAGGTTAGGGCCAACTGAGCATATGTGCACACACACTGTCCTTTATAACTATGTCGTTATTTTATTTTGTTATAATTTTTTATTTAGAATCTTCATTTTTATGTTTATGAGTACGCTGTCGCTGTCTTCAGACACACAGAAGAGGGCATCGGATCCCATTACAGATGGTTGTGAGCCACCATGTGGTTGCTGGGAATTGAACTCAGGACCTCTGGAGGAGCAGTCAGTGCTCTTAACCGCTGAGTCATCTCTCCAGACTGTTGTTATTTTATTTTTAACAGTTGTAGGGGGGAAGCTGGATGTTAAGGTTAAGTCACTGCCCTTTACCTCTGAGGCATCCCTCCAGCCCCAGCCAAGGCAACCCTTATAAAGGAAAACATTTAATTGGGGCTGGCTTACAGTTTCAGAGGGTTAGTCCATTATCATTATGGTGGGAAGCATGGCAGCATCTAGGCAGACATGGTGCTGGAGGAGCCAAGAGTTTTACATCTTGATCTGCAGGCAGCTAGGAGACTGTGAACCACACTGGGCACAGCTTGGGCATATGAGACATCAAATCCCGCCCCCACAGTGACACACTTCCTCCAACAAGGCCACACCTCCTAATAGTGCCTTTCCCTATGGGACAATGGGGCCATTTCATTCAAATTATCACACATGCCTTTTAAAAAACAAATCTAGGTTTTGCATGTGTGAGGAAGAAAATGATGTCTATAGCCTGTAGAATGTCAAAAAAAATGGAGTGTGTGTGTCTGTGTGTGGTCGTCTTAACTCTTCACAATATTTAGTGTTTGTGAAGTTGTTTATTAGTGATATATGTTTGTGAGTGGTTTTGTGTGTGTGTGTGTGTGTGTGTGTGTATGTGTGTGTGTGTGTGTGTGTGTGTGTGTGCGAGCGCTTATGCAGCATCATGTGAACTTAGAGGCTAAAGGACAACTTTTGAGAAAAGTCAGTTTTTTGGCCCTATGGGGGCCATTTCATTCAAACCACCACACATGCCTTTTAAAAAAATTAGATACTGCATAAGTGAGAAAAAAAATGTCTTTCTGAATCTGGATTATTTTGCTTAACATAGTGAACACTAGTTCCATTTTCCTCCCCCTCCTTTCTCCACCTCCTGCTTTCTCTCTTTCTCTCCCTCTCTCCCTCTTCCTCTGGCTGGCCTCAGCTTATTATGTAGCTAAGAGTGATCTTGATCTCCAGATCCTCCTGCCTCCACTTCACAAGGTCTGGATTATAGGTGAGTGCTGCAGGCTGGCTCCCCACAATGTATGAACTGCACCTCAGACTGTACTTAGGTCCCCCAGGGTCCTCCTTTTCCACCCCAGTATCTGAGCTAGGACGTGGTCACTGTGTTTCGTGGAGTGCTTAGGTCTCCTCAGCCTGTGAGTCAGGGATACTATTCTGTTCTGGTATCCATGATTAGACCAGAGAGACAGATTCTTGGGCAGAAAAACTGAGACGACCCCCCTCCTTCTCATTGCACAATAGCGTCCACTATCCGTGCCTGATGCCAGGGCTCTTGGGATTCCAAAGCCAGGACCAGACTGAGGTCACAGCAAAGGGAGGAATTAGATTTGGACCTGGGCCACTCTGAACTCTGCACCAGTTTCTTCAGTTGGAGACAGACAACCTGCTAGGGAGGGATGTGACGAAAGGTCTTTGCTATTAGATTGGAGGATGAAAGGTAGGAACTTTTTTTTTTTTTGAGACAGGGTTTCTCTGTGTAGCCCTGGCTGTCCTGGAACCCACTCTGTAGGACACGCTGGCCTCGAACTCACAGAAAACTTCCTGCCTCTTTCTTCCAAGTGCTGGGACTAAAGACATGCACCACCACTGGGTGAAAGGCTGGGCCTTTTCAGCCTTCATATTAGGATGCTATCTAAGCCTAGTCTTCAATTCTTTTAGTCTGACACATGCAGCAATGAGGCTTCTCCGTAAGAAAAGCCAGCAGGACCATTTTTTGCCCATTAGGGGTTGTCTGGTCTTCATGCTTCTAGCACCAGCATGAAAGATGGTCACACCAGGGTCTGATAATTCAAAAAGAGACCCGTTTTTCCTGAGATCTGGAAGTCACATCACCATCCCAGCCAGTGACCCCCACTCTTTGGACACCACTGGATGAGATCTCTCCAAAGGTACCATCCAGATGGAGTTGGCTCGTGGCTGCCAGAGAACCTGGGTCTCGTCCACTCGCTGTGGACTTCCCTGTCTAGCCATCCCACGGCTTTAGAGTTGACAATCCTTGTCCTCTGAGTGACACTTGTCCAGCATGTGTGCTTCATTAGACCCTCACTTAATTCAAAGAACTTAAAAAAAATTATCTTACAACATGAAGAAAAAAAAAAATCAAGAGCTCCTCATAAAGAGTCCAGATTTGGGGCTGGAGAGATGGCTCTCAACCATCTGTAATGGGATCTGACGCCCTCTTCTGGTGTGTCTGAAGAGTGCAACAGTGTACTCACAAACATAAAAGAAATAAATCTTAAAAATAAAAGAGTCCAGATTTTGGCTTCTCTGGAAAAATCAGATGCAGCAATAGGTGGTCGGATCTCACCCAGCCAGAGCTGAATGGTGGCCGTCCCCTTAGCTAGGACATATGTACTCCTTCTGCTCCGGTCTGAGTTGCACCCTAATATATTGTCCCCAGTTTCCCATTGCTTCTGTGTGCCTGGCATTTTAAAATGTTCACATCCACAGCTTGACGTATATTTATTCACTCAATAAACACTATAAGCTCTTCCCTGGCCAAGTTCTTCTTTTGGCTCCAGATCAACTCCACATTAATCTAGCATCTACAGTTGACCTTAGGCCTATATGTAAAGGTCATGGGAAAGTTGGCCCTGCTAATATGGGAATGTTGAAGAATGGTCCCAAACCTCTGGCCCTGATTGAACTACCTGTCAGCCATTTTCTCTTCAAGACTTTGTCTCTCTAGCTTTTTTTTCCATACTGAAGGTCAGCTTGGGACCTTGTGTATAGTAGGCAAACATTCTACCACCAAGTTATATGCCCACCTCGCCTTCCTATTTTTATCTTTTATTTTAAATTATATGCATGAGTGTGAGTCTATGTACACATGAATGCAGGTACCCATGGAGACCAGAGGCAAAGGATGTCCCTGGAGCTGGAATTATGGGTATGTGAGCCAACTAATGTGTGTGCTGGGAACTGAACTGTGCAGATCTGAACTCCTGAGCCATCTCTGCAGTCCCTAATCCCTTTATCATTTCTTAAATCCTGTTTTTTTTTTGTTTTGTTTAGTCCCTCCTGGCCTGGAACTCACTACCTTTCTTGCCACTTCTTGAGACACGGTCTCATGGCATCCAGGGTGGGTGTTCTGTAGACAAAGCTGACCTTGAAAACCTGGTCCTCCTGCTTCTAAGTGCTGGCATTTCGAGTGTGCACTACCATATTGGGTAATCTACCACCTCTTCCAAGAGCAGATCTTTGTGTCTGTCTTGGACTCTGGGCAGCTGTGTGTGGGTCAGGACGTAGTGGAAGGACCAAGTGGAGGAGGCTCGGCTGTGATATGAGATGTCATCAGGGCCTCGGGTGATCTCTGTCAGGAAGCCTGGAGCTTCCCTTCTTCAACGCTGGTGGCTGCAGTAGAAGGTGAGGTGACAAAAGGCCAAAATCTTGGGGTCAGAAGGCAGTGAAGTTCTTTACCGATTACCAGTTTAACCATCTTTGCTTGTTCTGTTCTCTGAGCATTTCTTTGTCTATAAAATGGGGACAAAATTGTGTATTCACAAGACCACCGTCAATACCCTGTGTGATATGTATGTTGCTTTCTGTTGCTTTGATAAAACTCTCACAGGCAGGGTGGTGGTAGCTCATGCCTCCCAGCAGTTGGGAGGCAGAGATGGGGGTGGTGGTATCTGTGAGTTCAAGCCCGGCCTGGTCTACAGAGAGAGTTCCAGGAGAGCCAGGGCTTCATGGAGAAACCCTGTCTCAGAAAACTAAGAGGAGGAAGAAGAAGGAGAAGGAGAAGAAACAAAAAGAAACCAACTGTTTTCTAGGACAGATGTTTCACTGGATGTAGTGGTGCTTGCTTGAAATCTCAGCACGTAGGAGGCTGAAGGAAGAGAATTAGGAACTCAAGGTCCTTATCAGTTATATGACAAGCTCGGGGCCAGCCTAGGCTACAGGAGACCCCCATCTTAAAAACCAAGTCAGGGATAGAGGATGGCTACTCCATTTTACATTCCCGGCACTTGCCTTCGTTGTTGGTTGGTTTGTTATTTGTGTTGATTATTCTGCCTGGTTAACTTAAAATGGACTGTCATCTGAAATATGGAAGTTGAAGGGGCTCTCCCTGCTTGTCACACACATGTTTATTATTAACTCTCACACGTAGAAGCCAAGTACTCGTCTGTTGGTTTGGAGATCTGAAGTAAACCTGGCTGCCTCTGATTTTTCAGGTTGGCATTGGGTCCTGCCAGGCCTTTGAATCAGCTGGGTGCAGGGAAGGGTCACCAGGAAATCCAGGCTGCTTGGACCCGACAGGAAGCGTGGGATGAAGCTGACTCTGGCTCCTGGTCAGCCAGGCTGGGGCCTGAGGCTTCCAGGCCGGCTAAGTGTGCAACGCCAGGAAACAGCCCAAGCTCCTGAAGTCTCTCCACCCCTCAAACAGAAATTCATAAGCGAGATAGATCCAAGCTCCTTCCTGTGTGAAATAGCATCTGAAAGCCTGGAATAAGATTACTTGTAGAGTACCGGTGACAGTGTGTCCTTCTGGCTCCTACAGTTGTGTTGGCGGCTTTGGGGTAGTTACCTGTAGAAGACCACTGTAGGTTCATTTTTCTTTTCTTTTTCATTTTTTTTTTAATAAAGGTTCACCTATGTGTATCAGTTTTTTTTTTTTTTTTTTTTGTGGTGTGTGTATTTATATGTGTACGGCATGCATACCTGATGTCCCTTGAGGCCAAAAGACGGCGTTGAACCCTCTGGAACTGGAGTTACAGGTGGTTGTGAGTTGTCATGTGGGTTCTGGGAACTGAACCCTGCAGGTCCTCTGCAGGATCAGCCAGGGCTTATAACCACTGAGCTATCTCTCCAGCTCCTACCGTGGGGTTTTCTACTGATGCTTGGATGCTTGCTGTAGTGACGGCCTTCTTACCCTTCCCCACAAAGGTGACATGTGCAGAACTGTTCTTTTCCATTTGTTTATTTGTTTTTGATAGTGTTGGAATTGGGTCTTGGGTCTCATACACAGTGTGCTGCTAGTACTCTCATGGGGGCTACAGAACTGTTTGTTTGTTTGTTTTTTCGACATTGCCTCTGGCTTTATTATTGTTGTTGTTTGGTTTAGGACAGGATCTTGTTCTGTATCCCTGATTGACCTGGAACTTGCAATCTTCTTGCTTCTGAGCTCTGGAATTTGAAGCAGTGTTCCGTATCTTCATTTATTAATATACTATAGTTTGTGGCTGTTGTTGCCTTTTCTGAGTCAGGACCTCACATATTTCAGGATGGCCCTTGAACTTACTGTAGAGCTGAAACAACCTTGAACTTCTGGTCCCCCTTCCTCTACTTCCCTGGGGCTGGGGTTACAGCTTATGTGAGCAGTCAGTGCTCTTAACTGCTAAGCCATCTCTCCAGTCCTGTATTTTAGCCTTTGAAGGTTTCTCTGTGTGTTTGACTGTGAATGTGTGCCTATATGGAGGTCAGAGGGCAACCCTAGGCTTTGAGTCTTGCACTCCACCCTGTTTGAGACAGGGCCTTTGGTTATTTATTGTTGTGCACATCGGGCTGACTGGAGTTCTCATGTTTCTACCTCCCATCTCACTGTAGGAGCTCTGGGATTAGAAACTAGTTTTATGTGGTTATGGGGAATCTGAACTCAGGTCTGCAAGCTTTTGCGGCAAGCATTTCACCCTCACCTTATTTAAAACCATTGCTATTGCCCATCTCTAGAGCCTTTTCGTCATTCCAGATAGCAACTCTGTACTTAATAATCTATGACTGAGGCCCTACGACCCTCTTCCTGGTTTCTATTAGATTCTTATGTCCCTATGATTTTTCTAGTTCCTCATCTGAACAGAGTCACACAAGAAATGTTCTTTCAAAGCTGGCTCATTTCACTTAGCATGATGCTTGCCCAATTCATTTTGTGGTGGTCTGTGTCAAATGCTCATTCCTTAGCTGGGGAGACAACTCAGCAGGGAGAGTACTTGCTGTGTAAGCATGAGGTCCTGAGTTCAAATCCCCAGCTGGCATGTAAAAAGCTGGGTGTAATTGTGTGGATACCTGTAGTCTTGGGGTGAACACAGCAGTGTTCCTGCCAGTCTAGCTCCAGGTTCAGGGAATAAGGTTGAATGGAGACAGTGAAGGACAGTTGATATCCTTCTCTGGTCTCCACATACATGGACATTCACATCTGTACACGTAGTTGTGCATACAACACACATGTACAGCAATTTCACAATACATGTGTGTGTGTGTGTGTGTGTGTATACAATTAAGTGACTAAATAAAAAATTATTTCTCTTAAAGCTTAAATAATATTCTAGTGCATGTTTAGATCTCATACACTTGGGTCGATGGGAAAATGCTGCTGTGAATATGAATGTATAGATCCCTCTGCGTTCTTTCAACTCTTTTTTAAAATTTTTTGTTTTTATGAAACAGGGTTTCCCTGTGCAGCACTGGATGTCCTGGAACTCACTCTGTGGATCAGGATGGCCTTGAACTCAGAGATCTACCTGCCTCTGCCTCCCAAACGCTGGGTTTAAAGGAGTAAACAACCATAGCTTACTCCTTTTGACTTCTTAAAAAGATTTATTTATTTTATGTATATGAGTACACTGTAGCTGTCTTCAGACACACCAGAAGAGGGCATCAGATCCTAGTACAGGTGGTTATGAATCACCATGTGGTTGTTGGGATTTGAACTGAGGACCACTGGAAGAGCAGTCAGTGCTCTTAACCACTGAGCCATCCCTCCAGCCCTCCTTGTGTGTCAAGCACTTTTACTTGCTGAGCCATCTTGGCTGCTCCATCTTTCAATTCCCTGGGGTTTACTGTATCCAGCCACAGTGAGCCATCTTGGCTGCTCCATCTTTCAATCCCCTGGGGTTTACTGTATCCAGCCACAGAGCTGCTGGATCATATGATGATTCTGTGCCTTACTTTGGAGAACAGGAGTGCCTGGACCACTTGACATGCCTCCTGGCGGTGCACATGGGTCCCAAATGATCAGTTATCTTTGGAAACATCCGAGTCCAGAGCGAATGCATACCCATTACAACAAACTCAAGTGGTACCAAAGAATCTAACGTTGGTTCAGGGCAACTCCATTGGACAATTGCTGTCTCTTCTACACACAATTTGTATGTTCCAGACGTCATTCTTGTTGCTATGCCCCATCCTCTGCACAGTCACAGTGGGCTTCTTAATACAAAGCAGAATTCTGCTCCCTTGGTTGGGGCCATCTATAGACCTCACTTCTTTCCCCCAGCGTCAATGCCAAGTTCAGACAGTAGACTTCATGCCTCTTCCTGACCCACATCCCCTCCTCACCTGTTCTTACACACGCTTCTTTGTTCAAACCAACCATATGGCTTAGTTGGTGGAGTTCCTTCTTATTATACATGAGGCTCCAGTTTCAACACCCAGCACTCACTGCATGAACCTGGGCGTGGCAGAACATGCCTTTAATACCAGCCATGTTCTGGCCTCTGGTCTTTGTAGATGCCCATACATGTGTGTCACAGCTGAGAGCAATAGAGGAAGGCACACAATGTTGACCTCTGGTCTTCATATGCACATGTACATACGTGCATATGCTCACGAATACATACATACTTATACACACAGACATGCAGACTCTATACCTATTACAGGCCATTTTCCTCACCTTTTCCTCCAGCTGTAGTCACTCACTCACTGTCTAGTGCTCTACATAAGATTTACCTGTCCCGACATTTCCCCCGCCAAGACAGGGTTTCTCTGTATAGCCCTAGCTGTCCTGAAGTTTGCATGCTGGTCTCCAGCTCACAGAGATCTGCCTTCCTCTATCTCCCAAGTGCTGGGATTAAAGGCACCTGTCTAGACATCTTAAACACACATGGTCCTTGTGTCTGGTTTCATTTCTCTTAGCACAATGTTTTTTTTTTTTTTTTTTTTTTTTTTTTTTTTTAGGGCCTTCCCTAGAAATATATCTCAAATGGGATGCCCTAGAATTAATTAATTAGAGATAGGATTTCTCTGTGTAGCCACTGACTGCCTGGAACTCATTCTTTAGCCTCTGTGCCTGGCTGGTTTGCTGTTTGTTTCCTTAATGGGGGCCTGAGGAATTAATTCTTTTGTTTCTTCTCAACCATTCCTATCATTTCATTACACCCTGGTTCAGAACTCTAATGTGGAGTGTATTATTATTTTTTGGACCCCTGTCACACATTGCCACAAACTTAGTAGCTTTAAAGAACACATTTATAACGGACAGGCTTGATGGTATATGCTGTAAATTCAGCATCCTAGGAGAGGCAGAGGCAGAAGAATTTCAGCAAGTACTGGTCTATATTGTGGGTTCTAGATCTCTCTCTCTCTCTCTCTCTCTCTCTCTCTCTCTCTCTCTCACACACACACAGGTTATCTTACATCTTATATTAAGGCAATTTGAAATGGGACTCAATAAGCTATTCAAAGAATCCATAGGGTTGTGTCCCTTCCTGGGGCTCTGGGGAGAAGGGGATTTCTTCTTCAGTTCTTAGGAGCTGTATGTGTTCCTTGGCTCATGGCCTCTTCCTCTCCAAGCCAGACATAATTTTGTGAATCTCTCTTGTATCTCTGCTGGGACACTGGACTTGATGCTTTGTCTGTGTTTAAGGATACTTAAGGCACTAAACAACCCAGGTTAATCTTTTTATTTAAAGCAATCTCATCAGCAAACCTAATCTAAAAAACTTGACTACTCTTTGCCATACAATATAATGTAGGCACAGGTCCTGGGGGTCAGGATGTGAACACCTTTGTGTGTGATGGGCTAGCCTATGCCCACACACACCAGTGAGCTCCAGGTTCAGTCAGTAACAGACCCTCCCTCCAAAACTAAGTTACAGAGCCAGCCAGATCTGAATTCAAATCCTGGGTCAACATGGTTGAAAGCAAGAACTAACTTCCAAAAGTCCTCTGAGTCATCATGCATGTTATGGTCCCTGCCAGCTCTGTCCCCAACACACACACACACACACACACACACACACAAAGTAAAAAATATATGCCATAAAACAAACAAACAAACAGAAGGGCAGAGAGTCATGGTGGAGGGCATCTGACATCAACCTCTAGTCTCCACACACACAAACACTTGTACACTTACACTCCCCTGACACTAACACTCATACATGTGCACTACACACATACACATGAAAAAAAATAACAAGAACCCCAAACATCCCTGCAGCATCCATGACCTCATCTCTAACTCACAGCAACAGTCATGACTGAGATGAGGACCAATTCTGATGCTCTCACCACAGTGCATGTCTCAAAGTGTTTCTTTGTTTTATTTTGTTTTGTTTGTCTTTTTTGTTTTTCAAACACAGGATCTCACTCTGTAGTTCCAGTTGTCCTGGGACTCACTATGTAGACCAGGCCGGCCTTGAACTCACAGAGATTCACCTGCCTCTGATCTCAAGGACTAGGATTAAAGTCTTGTGCCACTATGCTAGACTTTCTCAAGGCCTTAGTAAGATAATATCCCCTAGGCTTCTGGGGCAGGGGAAAAACCAGGAGAGATGGTTTTGATTGGCTGAGAGGTCATATATAAGAGATCTATTTAAACATTTCTATTTCTTTGAGTTCTCAGACGCCTCCCTCTATAGGTAATATACCAGATTTTCAGCAGCTCAACCTGAACATCCTGGCAGGATATTCAGGGAAGCTATTTTACTGTTATCGTTTTAACACTGGGTATTGACAGTCCTTGAATTTCTGAGATCAACCTTTATCAAGTATTTTATTGTTTTATTCCCACATGAATTCACTTGTCACATAGTCATTGGGAGTTCTTGGGGTGATTGCATGTTTGGACCTTGAAATTCTTTGTAGCTGAGGTCAGAGAGGTAGCCCAATGGTTAAGAACAAATGCTGCTCTTGCAGAGGACCTGAGTTCTCAGTATCTGTAGCAGGCAGCTTACAACCACTAGCAACTTCAGCACCAGAGGAGCTGACACCCTCTTCTGGCCTCCAAGGGCACCTGCACTCAGATGCACACATACACACACACACACATACACACACACAATGAGACACACATTCACAATAAAACACACACACACACACACATAATAAAACAATCTACAAGACTATACTTATCTCTCTTTATATACATATACACTATCTAAATTTTTATGTTCTTATATTTTAGCTAGCCCAAGAAGAATTTCCCAATTCCTAATTAGTTTTAAGGAAAATGTCATGACAACCATTTTGTTTTATTTTTAAAAAGTGTATGTGTGTTCTAATTTTCTTGGCCTTAATATCAATCTTTTTTTCTTTCCTTTTTTCCCCTTTTCTCTGTCTCTGTCTCTCTGTTTCTTTTTTGGTTTTTTAAGACAAGGTTTCTTTCTGTAGCCCTAGCTTTCCTGGAACTCTCTCTGTAGACCAGGCTGGCTTTGAACTCAGAGACCTGCCTGCTTCTGCCTCCTAAATACTGGGATTTTTGCTTTTAAAAAACAGTGTGTCCAGTTGTTTTTTTAAAGACAAGATCTCACGTAGCCCAGGCTGGCCTCAAATTCCCTATGTAACCAGGGATAACCTTGAACTTTTCATCTTCCTGGCTCCACTTCCAAAGTGTTGGGGTTACAGGTGTATACCATCAAATCTGGCCGCAGTACCCCTCTTTTCTAACCTCTAGGTCAGCTGGTCAGTCTTGGGTGCATTGTAGCACACAGAGAACTGGCTGCTTAACATGGTGCACAGGAGAAGTGGGTCAGGCTGTCAAGGCCGGGAATTGAAGTTTAGAGTCACCCACTGCCTGAAAAGCCGCCTGCTCACCTTCTCTGGCTCACTTATAATCTATTTGCCTCTAGTTGTGGCTATTGTTCTATAACTTGTAATATTCAAGGGGAAAAGAGGTTGTTCTCTTCCAGGCCTTGCAATTAAAGGATAGTCCCCGCCCCCTCCCAGCCCCCCCACCTCGATTTCATCTCCTTCCTTCCGGCTGAAATGGATCCTACAGGCCTGACCTATGTGAGCCAGACTGTAGGGATAAATGAGCAACAAAGGAGAAAGAGCTGGTGTTGCCAGGAACTAAGGAATGACGACAGAGAGAGACAACCTATTTTGTTTAAGCCAGTTTTAATTCAGTTCTGTTTACCAGTCAAAACCATTGCCTCATGTCACCACAGATTGACTTAGCTTCTTTCTTTCTCTCCCCCACCCCACCCTCTCACTATGCAGCCCTGGCTGTCCTGGAACACACTCTGTAAACCAGGTTGGCCTTGGACTCACCTGCCTCTGCTTCTCAAGGGCTAGGATTAAAGACCTGTACCACCACCGTCCTGTGTCCTGTTTAGCTTCCTTCCTTTCTTTTTTCCTCCTTCTTCTTTTTTTTAAAATTTTATTTTTATTTTTTACTTTTTGGGGGCATACAGCATTTATTTGCCACAGGGTTTTGGTTCACACTTTGTGGGTGGGAAACAACTCCCAGCCTTCCAGCTTTCCAATCTTGAACAGGGCAGCCGCGGTGCCCGTGGAGACACAGCTGATGGCTGCACATCCGTAGCTGTGAGTGTGCGCTCCGTATGTCAGGCCTCCTGCACAGCCTCCAGGGAAGGAGTTCAGGGGGTCGTATGGCTTCTCTCAGACCTGGGCACTCACACAGGTGGCCAAACACAGCTCTGTCAGCGGCTGCAGTGAGTGTGAGCCGGCCAACTCTGGCCACTGCTTCCAGGGTGGAATCCGCTGGGTTGAGTGTGACGCTGTAAGCAGAATCTATTAGGCCCCAAAGGCCGCCTAAAGCAGTGGTGATGTAGGCCTTGTGATGACACTGGCTGCCATCAGGGGCCTCATTGTAGGATTCGAGGAACCAATTGGTCATGCCTGTCCCTAATCGGGCCTGCTCTGCAGACCCTACGGCGTCTTGGGGAGCTCCTTCTTCTTTTAAGATTTATTTATTTAAGTACACTGTAGCTGTCTTCAGACACACCAGAAGAGGGCATCAGATCCCATTACAGATGGTTGTAAGCCACCATGTGGGTGCTGGGAATAGAACCAGAGTTCTCTGGGAGAATAGCCAGTGCGCTAACCACTGACCCATCTCTCCAGCCCTCAGCTTTATTTCTTGAAACCGTATCATTTCTTTTTTTTAATGATGTATTTGTTTTATGTATACTTGTGTTTAGCCTGCCTGTACGTCTGTATAACTGTGTTGGGTCCTCTGGAAGCAGAGTTACAGAATGTTATGAGCTGCCATGTGGATATTGGGAATTGAACCTGGGTCCTTTGGAAGATTAGGCAGTGCTCATAACTGCTGATTCATCTCTCCAATACGTATTATTTTATGTTTATGGGTGTTTCTGTCTGCTTGTATATCTGTTGTGCATCATATGAGAGCCTGGTAGTGCCCGTGGAGGCCAGGAAGGACATCAGGTCTCCTGGGAGTACAGTTAGAGATGGAGATGAGCTGCCATGTGGATGCTGGGAATTGAATCGTTAGTCCCAGCAATGGGAAGGCAGAGGCAGATCTCTGTGAGTTCAAGACCAGTCTAGACTAAAGAGTGAGTTCCAGCCCCCATCACCAAAAAAAAAAAAAAAAACCAAACCAAGCCTAGCAAAAATACCAAAACCCCAAAAACAACAACAGCAACAAAAACCCCAAACCAAAACCAACACCAAAACAAAACAAAAACAAGAGACCCTGCGTGTTGGGGCTACAGAGATGGCTCAGTGATCAAGCAAAGTAGCTGCTCCGCCTGAGGACCTGGGTTCAGTTCCCAGCTCCAATGTGGATGCTCACAGCTCTGAGTAAACCCAGTCCTAACGCCCTCTTCTGTTCTCTGAGGGCACTGCACACATGTGGTGCACAGATGGACGGACAGGCAAAACACCCATACACATAAAATCCAAAGAAAATGGAGTTAGAAGTGGCAAAACAAAAGCAATAAGGACAACATAAAAACCTTTGATGGGTGGATCTGGCTGCCCTGGGTTCTGGTCCTGGTTTATAAGGATTAGTTAGGGTGGGCTGCGAGCTTCCCTCACTGTGGGAGGTGGTACAAGTTAGCATCATAACTAAGTCTTCTAGAAGGCCCCAAGCAGGCCTTGCAAACAGGAGCTGGCATGCCACCTCCCTCTGTCCGTCTGCCCCTCCCCCCTCCATCTACTATTTCTTACACTCTCCTCTTTACTTTCGACTCTGCTGGGCCTTTCAGCGGGACTTGTCTCTCCCTCCTCTTACCCCTCAGTCGTTCATTGGCCTCCAGTCGTCTTCACCTTTTCTCTCCTTTGGGGCCAGTGGCTGCAGAGACATCTCTATGTCAGACATCTGTGACATCCGGGATATGGAGATGGCACCCTTGGTCACTGAGCTAGCCAGGACTATTGAGAGCTTTGATAAATGGGATCTTTGAAGGCCACCGACTCTTCTCGATGTTTCTCTAGGGTCTTATCTTAGGATTTGCAGTACACACTTAGTATTTCTTTGGGGGAATGTATAGGAAAACAAACAAACGAACAAACAGGAAAGGAAGTAGGAATTCAAATACCACTTATCCCATGAGGGAGCCCAGCCACAAGCTACCAGCCTCTCTGAGCAGTCGGGACCCAGGCTTCCTGGGGTGGGGAGCTCAGGTCTCGATTCTCAGGTCTAGTTCCTCAGGCTTGGGCTCCACCCTGGCTGCGAAGGCCCCAGACCACCTCGCCCCACCCTGAGAACTCGACCTCTTGTTCAGCCACATGAAGGTAACCAGCGTCTGGTGGCTTATGGGACAGACTTGTCAGGGACTTCCTGCCTTTGATGCATGCAATTCCCATGCTCTGTGTGCTGGGCTGGGCCTCTGAAGACGAGAGGACCCTTAGACATCCTGCGTGTCTCAGTGCTGAGACTCTTGGGGTTTGTGGTTAGAGGCACTGCTGTGAACATTGTGTTCTAAGAATGTGCCCTCTGGGCTGCAAAAAGCTGACAGAGTCAAGTTGACCAAGAAGGCCTGAAAGGCCCCTGAATTGACTGTTTTTAGCAGAGTGCAGGGCTATGGTGGGGGAGGGAGAAGGGAGTTGCCCAATCGCAGAGAATTGACCCCTAGACTCCTCCTGCTGGACTATTCTGTCTTTCACTCCAGATTCTCTCAAATGCAGGGGATTTCTCCAGCACTCACTACTACTACTGAGGCCTGAGACATGGCACTGTATTCCGAGTGTTCTCACAGATGGAGACACGGAGGCTCCATGAAGTTCAAGTGACTGTCCCAAGAACACACAGAGGTAGCACTGGAAACATGATGTGGCTGACCCCCTTTTCTTTGCCCTCCTGCAGGGCTTCGACAAAGCCTGGAGACATGGGACAAATGGGAGTGTGTGTGTGTGTGTGTGTGTGTGAGAGAGAGAGAGAGAGAGAGAGAGAGAGAGAGAGAGAGAGAGAGAGAGAAGGGGAGACGTTTTATGGGTGTTCTCTCTTTCTGCCTGTGGGTTTTGGGGATGGAACCCACTCAGATCATCCAGATTGGGGCAAACATCTTTATCTGCTGAGCCATCTGGTTCGTCTGTCTCTCTAGACAAGACCTGGCTACGATGGTGTTTGGCAGGTTTCTCCACCAGAAGATGAGTCCTTTCTGGGTCGTGTCCACCAAACGGATGACATTACACAGCACCCACAGTGAAGCTTTCTTGGTTCTGAGCCAAGGGAAGCACATTTACAGAGATGGCTCAGAATTCTTTCACTTTGTCCTCTGCCTCTACCTCCATTTCTTTCTTTTTTTCCTCGATCTTGTCTCAATCTTTTGTAGGAACTGGGGATCAGATCTCGAGCACGCTAAGCCCTCTACCCTTGAGCTACATCCCCAGACCCTCCATCCTTTATTGTCTTAACATGTATACTTTGGGGAGCTAGAGGGCTAGAGAGACGTCTCAGTGGTTAAGAGCACTGAATATTCTTGCAGAGGATCCAGGTTCAGTTCCCAGCACCCACACGGTGGCTCACAATGATCTCAGGAACCATAACATCTTCAGACTTCGGAAAGCGCTAGGCACACAGGCGGCACATAGACATACAGAAAATTATCCACACACAGTGTGCTGGCTGCTTTGTGTCAACTTGACACAAGCTGGAGTTATCCCAGAGAAAGGAGCCTCCCCTGAGGAAATGCCTCCATGAGATCCAGCTGTAAGGCATTTTCTCAATTAGTGATCAAGGGGGGAGGGCCCAGCCCATTGTGGGTGGTGCCATCCCTGGGTTGGTACTTGTGGGTTCTATAAGAAAGCAGGCTGAGCAAGCCAGGGGAAGCAAGCCAGTAAGCAGCACGCATGGTCTCTGCATCAGCTCCTGCTTCCAAGTTCCTGCCCTGTTTGAGTTAGTTGTTTTGTTGTGACTTCCTTTGGTGATGAATAGCAATGTGGAAGTGTAAGCTGAATAAACCCTTTCCTCCCCAACTTGCTTCTTGGTCGTGATGTTTGCGCAGGAATAGAAACCCTAACCAAGACACATAGAAACTAAAACTAAATACATCTTTAAAAAATGGTATGATGGCACAAGCTTGTGACTGCAGTTGTCCCCAGAGACTATAGATGTCAGATCCTCTGGAGCTGTAGTTACAGGTGACTGTGAACTGCCTGACATATGTGCTGGAAATGTCCTCTGCAAACGCAGATGTGATCTGAGCTTCTGAGTTCTAGGGCCAAGTATGTGAAGATGTCACTGATCCTGGTTGGCTGTGTCTCAGGCCCCTCCCACAGCAGTGGACTGAGCTTTGTGGCTTTTGTCTCTGCCAGCCTGGGCATCAGCCATGGCTCCTCTTTAAGTGGCTGTCTTCTTTCCATATGAATCCTCTGAGGATACTGGGCCTCAGGTGGGAATAAAAGTGACCTTCCCTCTGACCCCCAGAGAAGGGCCTGGGAATGTCTTTATTTGAATAAACTAGAGGTCTTGGGAAAGGTTGAGGCTGCCCTGGTGTTTGGAATGGCTTTGCAGAGTGGGGGTTACTTGCCACTCTCAGCTGGCTGTTTTTTTGGACAAATGGGTCTTACCTGCTTCCCAGCTGCCATCTCTTGTCAGGTGGTTGCCTCTGGGGTGGGCATGAGACTTGCGTAAGGCCAGCCAATAGGAGTCTCTGAAGCTACACGTTCTAGAACTTTCTAATCTGAGCACAGTGAAACTGTGAAGATGGGGTGCTCAACAATCCAGTTGGGATTGACGGTTTTCTCCTTATTGGGGTCCCAGGAAAAGGGGGAGCGTTGTTGACTTTCCAAGAGAGAATGGCTGCTTTGCTGTATCTCCAGGTAAGATGTAAGCTGTGGGAGACATGAGGAGAAACTAGAGTAGCTGAGGGAGCTGAAGACATCCAAGGGCTGGCATTCCTTCCCCTACTCGTCTGGACGTCTCACAAAGTGCCTGCCTTCTCCCCTGAGACAGGGTCTGACCTCTAAACCCACTATGTAACTGAGGATGACCTTGAACACATCTTCCTGCCTCTACCTCCCCAAATGCTGGGATTAAGGGGCACAGCTTCACATCCGGTTTATGCAGTGTTGGGGATCGAACCTGGGGCTGCATGCATGCTAGAGGAGCACTCTACCAACTGAGCTGGGCTCTGTGACTGGAAGATGGATCTGTTTGTGCTGACTGTGAAGAGCTAGGCTGATTAGGACAGGCTTGCTCAGTAAATCTAGAGCATGAAGGGTGGGTGCCTGCTTTGGCCCTAGGGGTCTCCATGGCTGATCTACTCTGTGCTACTTCCATTGCAGAGGAGCCCCTAATTCCCTGGTACACACAGGGTCTGTAGAGATAGAGTGACCACTGCAAAGATATTCAAGGCCAAATGTTTAGCCAACTCCCCTTTTTAATTTATGATTTATATTTTTAACATGCTTTGGTGTTTTGCCTGCATGTATGTTTGTGTGAGGGTGTCAGATCTCCTGGAACTAGAATTATAGATGGTTTTGAGCTGCCATGTGGGTGCTGGGAATTGAATTTAGGTCCTCTGGAAGAGCAGCCAGAGGTCTCAACTGCTGAACCATCTCTCCAGCCCCAAGACTCAGACAGTTATGAGCTCTGCTCTGTCAATAAACAAGCTAAAAGCCACATGTGAAAATGACACTTCCTGCTATCTTTATACTCTTATCAAAGGGCAGGCGTTAAGATGGCTTGCTTTGGATTTCAGGAAGGGATTCGAAACAACTGCAGCTTTTATTAGCATGATTTAAATGCTCATGAAAACATCCTCGGCTTTGAGCTGCCCACTGTGCTTCATCATAAACATAAAGCCCAGGGCCTGTAGGTAGATTTGTGTGGTTACACAGGGTGGTTTTCTGCTCTTCTGGAAATGAATTGATGTCTCTGCCTGTTTCCACTTGAGCACTGTGTTTTCAGTGCTGTCCTTAAGTGACCAACTTATTTTTCACCACAGGTTTCCTGGTATGTGTTTTATGACCTTACTGCCCTTTGGTCAACAACCAGAGTTTAAGCTTCAGAGCCCAGCAAGGCAGAGCTACAGCAGATCCCCTGGAAATGGAGCAGAGAGCCACTGTATGGGTGCTAGGAATCAAACCTGGGTCCTCTTTAAGAGTGTCAAGTGCCCTTACTAGCTGAGCTCTCACTAGCCCCTTGATAATATTAATTGAGGCAAGAAGATCCACTGTGGGTGGAACCATTCCCTAGACAGGGTATCCTGAACTGTATAAGAGGAAGCAAGCTGAGTATAGGCCTGCTTGCATTTACTACTCTTCTGACTACAGATCTGTGGGCTGATTTCCCCAAACTCCTGCAGCTGTGCCTTCCTGCTATGATGGCGGGCAACCTGGACCTGTGAGCTAAAACGAACTCTTCCTCTCCCAACTTGTTTTTACCAGGGTGTTTTTTTATCCTGTCTCAAAACACATCCCTGAACAAATAGAAAGGTTTTTCAAAGAGGTAATGGCTTTTGTAGGCTGTTTACCTCTGACCTCAAGCCAAGGAAGACAAGATGGCTCCGTAGATCTTAATCTCAGGAATACTTTCTTGCATCGCTGTTTCAAGCAGTTATGGTCCATGCCACACCAATTCCTACTGTCTTCTCGAGGGGCACACTTCCCACTCTGGGAGATGCTGGCACAGAAGCAGGACAATGGCACCACCCACCTTCTTCATTCAGCATCCAGTCACCCCAGCTGGGGACCCCAGAGGAGGAAGCACCTGCTCGCCCTGACTTGAAGCTGCAGACTGCCATCCAAAATGAGTCATGGAGGCAACTGTGGAGCGGGTTTAACTCATCCCCCAGGAATGGACTCTTGGAAGGCTCCAGAGGGACTAGCTTCAAGTGTTCTGTCTCAGGCACAGGCATTTCATCCTTCTCTATGTCTACAGTCACTTCCCCTCTGGATACTTCCTGTTTCTGGGAGCAGGCAGCCTGCCAGGCAGGGCTCAGTCTCAGAGCAGACGGGCGGAGACATCCTTCCTCTTATTTCTAGTACCGAATCTCATCTTCCTTCCCTGGCAGAGATATCCATCACAGCTCTCCACCCTTCCCAGGTCCCCGCACCCACCGTGGGATAGCACGGAGGATCGTGATTTTCATCTGCAACTCTGACCTTTGGCAGGTGCTTAGCAACCATTATTGATCACTGGCCTCTTGGGCACAGGTAATCAGGAAAAGATCTAGGGCAAGGGTCCATTCATTCACTGACTTAATAAATATTTGTTGAATGCCTACTATGTGCCAGACCCTGTTCAAGATGCTGGGCTATGGCAGTAAACTAGCCTAGACACCAATGTCTTCATAGCAACAACATTCCACTGGGAGGGACAACTGGGAATCTAAACAGAAATATAAAAACATCATGGCATGCAAAACAGCGATAAATGCCAAGCAGAGAGAATGAAGCTTAGAAGGCAAATATGAATTCTGGGTATAAGGAAAGTATAAATTATTGAATGGGAGAGGTTTGGGGAAGCTCTTGCTGCAGAGGGAATTTTGAGCCAACATTTGGAGGAGGAGAGAGGGAGCCAGGGTTGGGGGAGGTCAAGAGTCTTCTGGGAAAAGGGAAGAGAACATGCAAAGGTCCTGAGGTCGGAAATGTTCATGGGTGGACAGGTTGGTGAAAAAGAGGACAGGGAGATGCAGGAATTAAAACCAGAGAGCCTTCCAAATGGCTTTGGTTTCTACACTGCACGGAAGGCACCTGCTTTCAATAGAGATGTTGTTAAAGAGATTCTTGGAGAGCTGTAGTGACAGTTATCCGAAGAGGGTGAGAACAGGGTGTGGAATCAGGGAGACCACTTAGGAGGGGACTTTAGTAGTCTAGTGCCAGATTGGTGGCTTGGGCTGATGGTGGCAGCTGGAGTGATAGGCAGGGGATAGTAGGAGAGGTCGTAGGACCTGCTGATGGGCTGAAATGTGAGGTGTGTGGAAACACACAGAGACGAAGATGTAGGGACACTTGGGAGGCTGAGGCAGGAGGATCACATATTTAAAGCTATTCTAAACTACATGGTGAGTCCCAGACCAGCTCCGATTATAGAGTGAGACCCTATCTCTAAAAACAATACATAAGGGCAGGTGATCTGGCTCAGTGGGTAAAGTACTTGCTGCCAAGCCTGATGACCTAAATTTGAGCCCCCAGGGCCCACATGGTTAGAGGAGAGAACCAAGTCCCCACAGTATATATGCACTCTTCCCAACCCCCACCCCTCAATTTATATAAATAAAAAACCCCAATCAACAGCTAATATAAAAATAAGAAGAGGGCTGGGGATGAAGCTCAGGAGTAGAGCGTTTGCCTACCCTGTGTGAGTCCCTGGCTCATATCCCAAGACCCAAACCAGTAAGAACAATGCTAATTAGTGGTCACCTTTCATCACTAGAACAAAATACACGAGGTTGGGGCCTTAGGAGGCAGCTCAGTGGGCACACACAGAGTCCTAGGTTCAATCCCTGCCACCACATAAGTTAGGTGTGGTGGTGCACACCTGGAATCTCAGGACTTGAGAAGTAGAGGCAGGAGGATCAGAAATTACAGGCCACCTTCAGCTGCATTATGAATCCGAGACCAGCCTGGACTAGGTGAAGCTCGATCTCGAAAACCAAAAGGAAGCCTGAAGGCCAGTCAAAGAAAAGCACCCATGGGCTTGAGAGATGGCTCAGCGGTTAAGAACACTGGCTGCTCTTCCAGAGGTCCTGAGTTCAATTCCCAGCAACCACATGGTGACTCACAACCATCTGCAATGGGATCCGATGCCCTCTTGTGGTGTGTCTGAAGACAGCAACAGTGTACTCACATATATAAAATAAATAAATAGATCTTTTTCTAAAAAAGCACCCATTAGATCAGGTGAGACTGTGGAAGGAAGAGCAGCTCTGCATCTTGGGAAGCCTTTTATTCATTCAAGCAGGACTGAAGGGCTCTGGTGCTTCCTTCTCTATTGCATCAGGACGTGTAGGAGCAAGATGGAGTAGGGAAGGATGCTAGGCAGACACTTCAGATAGGGCTTCAGAACTAAGAAAAAAATGGAGTTAGTGAGTGGGGACCAAGGAGGCCATACCAGCAGCTTTTAGAGGAAGTAGCTGCCTAGTCTGGGGGTCTCCCCCAATCCTGTCTACACAGCGGGCCAGCACTGCTCCAGTTAAAAATAATAACAACTTCGTCTTCTTTTTTAAATTCGAAGATAATTTTTATTGTGGAAATTCATGGGCGTGCCGGAAACATAAACAATGAAGCAAGAAGAAATTTTACAGCTAGAATCTTATATAATTTCATTTTCTCGAAGAGATTAAACAGCACTTTATACATTTTTTTAAATTTTCTCAGAGAAAATAAAACATTATTTAATCAACAGTCAATTTTAGTTTTCTTATAGTCTTTAGACAATCAAATATTCAAGATGACTTTCTTTTTTTTTAAATTGGATATATCTTTATTATAATTCAAATGTCACCCCCCTTTTCTCAGTTTCCCCTCCACAACCCCCTAACTCATCCCCCTCCCTTCTTCTTCTCCGTCTTCTTCTTCATTGTCTTCTTCTCTGTCTTTTCCTGCCTCTTCCTCTCCTCTTTCTCTTGTAATATCAGAGATGACACTACACCTCCACTGCCCTCTCTGTGGATTGGGGGTAGGGACAGGAGCATTTGGCCCACATCTGCCTTAGGCTGCACTTCCCGGATGCTTTAAAGGGTTTCTTAAGCATGGATGACCCTCCTCCAGTCTGGTGTATCTTTTATTCCAACTGTTCACATACCTTGCCAAACAGCAATCAGCTTTCTGGCCTCTCCAAAGTAAATGCAAGCGATGTTAAACAGAGTGGCCCTTGTGTAGTTGGGAGAAGAGACTAGGGCACTTTTAGGTGTCTCAGCCTGAGGGCACACACAGTGAGTCAGCCTTGTCTCCCAGAAGAGGAGTCTCCTGTCCTGTCCACAAGTGACATACTTCTTTAATCACCACTTTGCCTAGGCTTTCTGGTCTTTCCCTTCACAGCTCTGTGGTGTCTGTAACCATCCCTCCACCGGCTCCTTCCCTCCCAAAACATTCTGGAATTTTCCAACCATGAGATCTTTTTCTCTGCCCCCCGCCCCATATTTGTGGGTTTACAAGCTTTTCTTTCTTGACTATCATTTTCATAAAGTCTCCCGAGGCAGAAAAGAAAAAAAAAAAACCCATGAGCAAAACACCGTTATTAAAAAGCAAAACTTTGAAAATTATGCTGATGTCACCGCTTCATGGAGAAGTTGGGGGGGGGAAGGTGGGAGGAATCAGTCATCCCACATTCCAGCAGAATCACCCTCCCTTCTGGGGTATGGCCATGTGACTCTCCTCGGTGCGTGTTTGCCGAATGTAGTCATAGTCTTGGTTTTTGTGAAGTTCATCTCCTTCCTGTTTCACTTGGCAAATTTTGTTGGAAGCATTTCCTCCCATGTTTTGACAGATTCTTTTAAAAAAAGAGGAATTTTTAGGCTTATTTATTTTATGTCTGTGAGCGTTTTGCCTCCGTGTGTGTGTGTGTGTGTGTGTGCTGTATGTGGATATCTAGGACTGGAGTAAGTGGATCCCCTGGAACTGGACTCATGGATGGTGGTAAACCACCATGTGGGTGCTGGGAATGGAACCTCAGTCCTCTACAAGAGCAGCCAGTGCTCTTAATGGCTGAGCCATCTCTCCAATCCTGACATGTTCTTCATAAATTTAGCTTGACATTCTTTTTTTATTGCATTTCTTTCTTTACTCGCTGTGTTGTGTGAACTACTGTGCCTGTGCGGAGGTCAGAGAAAAACTTGCAGGGATGGCTTGTTGCTTTCTATCTAACCCAGGTCCTGAAGCTTGGTAGCAAGCATCTTTACCGGCTGGACTGTCTCGCTGGCCCTCTAACTGTAGTGTGTGATATTCATCAAGGGAAATCATGAGAATGGGCTTTAATCAGACCTGTATAGTTGGCCTCTCTTACCAAATATTCAAAATATTCCTGGTATTGGCTCATAAATGCAGTTCGGAAAGGGAATGAGATAGAATGACTACATTCAGTCTGTTTTGTTGTTTGAAAGAAATATCATTTGAACGTTGACAGTGGAATTTTAACATATGATAAGTTAATGGACAATATTGATAATTAAAAACAGTGTAGGAGCAACTGAGTAACTATGGGGAGGGGGACTCAAATTCTTATCTTTGACGTGAATTCTAAATGAATTGGATATCAAAAGAGGGAAAAGAAAAAGGAAGCCTATAAAAACACTTGGAAAATTCATTGCTGAATAAATGTAAATTTCATCCAAGTGTGTAGCTAAGGCCAGAATCCATAAAATAGAAATGGTTAAATAATGATTACATACAAATATAATTTCTTCATAGTGGAAATCACAGTAAGTGAAGTCAGAAGACAGTCTTGGCAAATGTTTTTAAATCGAAAGACAGAAGGGACATTTTCCCCTAATGTACCCAAGGCTGCTATAAGTTGAGAAGGAATTTAGCTGATCACTTAGTGGGAAGTGGGCAGACTACATCAGACCACCCCTGAATGGGGACACAAACCTCTGTCAACACAAGAGAAGTGCTCCCTGCTGTCCTAAGAAGTGGCGCTCAGAGGAAAACTACTGGTGTTAGCTATCATGGCTCTGACTAGCAACGTTTAAAAAGCAGTTTAAACCTAAAATTCTAGTCCCTGTGAGGTAGAGGGAGAAGGATTGCCCTAATTCAGAGGCCAGCCTGGTCTATATATCTAGCACCAGGCCAAGTCTACATAGCAAGACCCTGTGTCAAAACAAACAAAACAAATCCACAAAATTGAGTGGTCTGGAGTCTGGACTTGGGCCTGGAAGACCTGTAGGAATTTGAATCCCAGATCCACTGCCTATACTTTGGGTGAATCCCTAAGGTCTAAGTCTCTGTGGAAACCAAACTATCCAAGGGTAAAGTGTAAGCCATTTAATTCAATATACCTTGTGTCTTCAAATACACATGAAATGTGTATATATTACATTCTTGATGAAGCGACAAAAGGCTTAAAAAGAAAGACTGACTAGGCCACCCAGATATGAGCAGTCCTCAGGAGGAGAGCTGGGCCTTGTTGTGAAGTTCAGCGGGAAGGGGGGCGGGGGAAGCTGGAGAAGTGGAGTGACATCCCTCAGGCCCCGCTGGAGCTGGAGGTGAACTTAGACCTCTGCAGCCGCTGCCACTCAGGATCCCCACCGGGCCCGAGGAGATTGAGGCAGGGGGTGGTCGGAACCCTGGCGTTATGTTTTATACCAGTTCCTCAGCTGAAAATTTCCCAGAAAATCCAAACCTGGCAAGCTGAATTGGAGGCGAAGTTTAGCGGGATGCGTGTAGTGTTCATAAGGAGGAGGATTCTGCGTAAGCCAACTGGAAAGACCTGTGTAAGACATTGGCAGACGAGCGCTAGACACACCGTGACTGACTGCAGATGCGCGCCTGCCATCCTCAAGGAATTAAGTGGTGGCTGGCGCATCAAGGTTCATCTGGACAGAGTGCAGCAGCAATGGTACCCACAAGATGGGGAAGGGTGTTAGTTTTTAATTCCCCGAGATCCAGTCGTAAACAAAATGACGACGTAAAGTGTGATGCACAGGTTGTTATCCTGGGCCAACAAGATTGCTCAGTGGGCAGAGCCTTGCTGCACAAGCCTGAGGAATCCCTGGGACTCACACAGTGGGAGGAGAAAACTGATTCTCAGAAGTTATCCTCTGACCTCCAGATACGTGGCATGGCATGTACATGTATGTACACAAATAAACGAATAAATAAATAAATGTTATCCTGTACCCCCAACTATATGTTGATGCTTGGATAGATGTGACCAGGTGCCTGACAGCCTCCTTCCAATGTGACCTTATGGGATAGCCACCCAGCAACTGTCACCAGGTTGGCCCCTTTGGAGACTGGCTGCTTTTCCCTTTAGAGAAAAGGAAGGTAGTGATGTGTCTCTAGAGAAATTTTAATGATTAAAGAACCTGGTCCTTACTTGGTCTCTTTCACTGAAGTAGCTGGGGGTGAGTGTGCTTAAATTATATGATCAGCAACTGTCTGCTTAATGATTTCTTGCATTGTATATTATTTATTTATTTATTTGAGTAAGATTTTAAGAAATGGGATGATAGAGTTAAAAAAAAATGAGGCTTGATGAAAATTGCACATAGCAATGGATGCCTGTAATCTCAGCATTCGGCAGGTGGTAGCTGGAGGATCGGATGTCAAGGCCATCCTAATTTACATAATGAGATTAGGGCCATTCTGGGCTAGAGACCTTGTCTCAAAAACCAATGCTCCAAGAACTGGAGAGACAGGTCAAGCTGTTTTTGAGTCGTTTCTGCTTAAAAGCATTGGCTGTTCTTCCAGAGAACCTGAGTTTGATTACTAGCACCCATATGGTGGCTTACAACTGGCTGTAATTCCAGGCCCAAAGGAGCTGATACCCTCTCAGGCCTCCGCTGGCACCAGCCACACACATACATGCATAGGCAAAGCATCCATATACATACAAATAAAACTAAATGCATGTATGTATGTGTATTGTGTCTTGCATTGTTGTATAGCTGTTTTCTCTGAGACTGAAACATTCCAATCTTCAGGGAAGCTTCTTAAATAGGAAAATGAACAACAAAAGAGTTTCAGGAAATCCCTGAAACTAACTAGACTCACTAGGCTCCTCCCTGCCACAGTAAGCAATAAAAACTGAGAGTCCCACTTAAAAGAGTGAAATCAAGCTGCAAAAAAAGAGACTCAAACCAGACCAACTACCTGAAAGAAGCAGAAACCAGCTGAGCTACCTAGAAGAGGTTTAGGCATCTGGAAAGGGTACATCCAACCTGTTGAACTGCCTGTAGGTTATGCAGTTTGCTCCAGGTTTCCAGCTTTGTGAGCTGTTAATCTATGACTTTGGTGATGCAGCTGTCTCTGAGTCATTTTTGCTATTGTGATCAAGACCTCAATCCACATTTCTGTAAGTAACCTCAATAAAAACTGTTTCACCAAGTTTAACTTTGGTGGTATCTACACTTTAGACTGCCATCGGTTCTCTGTCTGGGGTGAGTAGATGAGTGTTTTGCATCTTCCAGGAAAAGTTTTGCCACAGGCAAGTTGGAAGTAAGAAGGCTCAATGCTCAGTGCAACAACAACCTTCAACTCACAAGGTATGCCTGTCTCTGCCTCCTGCGGGCTGAGATTAAAGATGTACACCCACCACACCTCTGTGTGTGTGTGTGTGTGTGTGTGTGTGTGTGTGTGTGTGTGTATTACATATATAATGAAATATAAAAAAAATTTTAGACAAGATTTCTCTGTGTAGCCTTGGCTTATATCTACCTGCCTCTGCCTCCTGAGTGCTTAGATTAAAGGCATACGCCAGTACCTCCTGACTAGTATTAGATTTTAAAAATAATTTATTTAGTTTATATATGTATACTGTAGCTGTCTTCAGACACACCAGAAGAGGGCATCAAATCCCAGATGGTTGTGAGCCACCATGTGGTTGCTGGGAATTGAACTCAGGACCTCTGGAAGAGCAGTCAGTGCTCTTAACCGCTGAACCATCTCTCCAACATCAGATGTTTTATCAACCCAGAAAGAGCCCTTACATTAATTGGCAAGTCAACCATCCCAACCCAGCTGTAATCACTCACCTCCCTTCTGCCTCTATAAATTCACTGATTCTGAGCAATCCACATACATGGAGCCATGCAGTCTATGACTTTTTTTGTTTGTAGGCACATTTGTTTGGCCTAGACCTGTAATCCCTTTGCCTCAGCCTCCTAAATGCTGAGATTATGGCCATACATCACCACATCCAGCCAAGTGTGGGCTTTCATTAATGGCTTCTTACATTTAGCATCTTGTCTTCACGGTCCTTCCATAATGTAGTACATATTGGTATTTCTCTGCTTCTTGTGGTGGAGGAGGACAGTCTCTTTCCTGTCTATCAGCTCATCAGTTAGTGGGTTTGTGAGATGTTTTGATTGTCAGCTATTTGGGATGCCGCTGCCATGAGCGTTGTGAGGTAAGTGCTCTATTATACCAGGAGGCTTGGTCCACACACCGAGTTCCATGCTACACAGTGAGAGTTGTCTCAAAAATAAATAAGCAAAGAAACAAGCAATTAAATAAATAGATAAATAACCCACACAGATATAAAATTGGAGAGTGGTATGGCTGTATAAGTACTAAAACTATGGAATTCTGTACATTTTAGCTTATTTTTTTATGTATGGGTATTTGCCTGACGAATGTCTGTGGACCACATGTGAGCCAGAGACTGATACCTATGGAGGCCAGAAGAAGGCATCAGATCACCTGGAGCTGGGGTTACACACCCAGGTCGTAACTGGGAATTGAACCTGTGACCTCTGGAAAAGCAGCTTGTGCTCTTAACTGCTGAGCCATCTCCCCAGCCCCTTGTCTACTTTATTTATTAGTGTGTGTGTGTGTGTGTGTGTGTGTGATCTGTTCTGTCCTCACCCCATGGGCTCCAGGTATTGCGCTAGAGTCATCAGACCTGGATAGCAAGTGAACCCCCTCTCGGTCATCTTGCTGATTTCTATTTATTTGCTTTTAATGCTACCTGGAATTGAACCTAGAATCTCACACGTGTTAAACAAGTCCTGTACCATCCAGTCATATCCGCAGCCCCAAAACGCACACTTTCAAAGGATGTATGAAGATGTGTGGCATACAGCTCAATAAAACTATTACTTTTCCTTTTTAAAATAAAAGGTAGCTAATTCTATCAAACTCTGGCATACAGAAAACAGAGGCTGGAGGATTGCCTGAGTCCAGCAATGTTGTGAGAGCTTGGCTTAAATTAAATAAATAAGCATAAAATAGCAGCATATAAGATAAATTAAATATAAATTAAATATAAAGTAATGGCATATAAAATAAATTATCTTCCAGTGAATGGCAGATTTTTTTTTTTTTTTTTTTTTTTGAAAAATGGAAAATTCCTGAAGAAATGGAAAATTTATCTGGGAAAATCTAAATTACCAATGTTTGTCCACCCCCCAAAAAATATGAAAGAAACTGAAGGTGTCTTTCGAAAAATTAGTTCAGAAAAAAAAAAATCTGCTTCTGGAGAATTTTCCATTCTGTTCTGACTGCTTTTGAGACAGACACCGGGAAGGGACAGGGAGCGCGAGGAGGGGCAGGAATCTTTCTTCTGAAAAACTTTGACAGAGTTTGTTATACTTTGGTAAAGCCTTTACCCTGTGACCTCAGGCTAGCCCCAGGACCAGTGCTCAGTGTAACAAAGTGACCAGTGATTCTGAGCAATCCTTATAGACATATGCTGGTGAAGACTCACCTACAGCTTAAATGTATTAATAGAATGAACTTCTATAGAATACGATTCTGCTCTTTCAAGTACTGCTTAAGGGTAGGAAAGGGTCTTGTGCTAAAAGAGAAAAGCCCTGGATGTTGAACTGACTTTACAGGATAATCGTGAATTATGTAATTTTCTACATGTGACATCAAAACAAGTTGGACCTAGAGCATGTTGTAAGTGGTCGCATGTGAGCGTTTCAGAATTTCTTTGTGCTCTCCTGGGTTCCCATTTTTTTCTACATCAGGTGTGTATTACTCATTAATCAGAAAAAAATATTACTTAAAAGATATGTTTGTGTGGCATAAGGTTCAAAAGGA